>NW_027185414.1:11213750-11920000 GCF_022577435.1 Embiotoca jacksoni | reverse complement strand
AGCGCTCAGCAGAGTGGTTTCACACAGGCATACATTTAGGTTGTTGAAATTAATGTCAAAATCCCAACTCTCAGTTACTCTCATTAATTAGTACAGGATGATACACAGAAAGGAAGGAATAATTTAGGCCATTTCCCTTCTGCGTTCTCATCTGTATCTGTGTTCTCGTGGACATAAAATGCCATCAGCTCCAGCAAAAGCTCTGTTTCAATCCAAACTGCAATTGTAGCAAAGTATAGATTGAATAACTCGACACCTGCTTCATCAAGGATACTTTGGAAGCTGACTTGGGATAATCAAGTATCTCAGAGTGCATTTCATGCCAACCAGTAGTGATAGTGGACATTTTGAGCCAGGCTCAAAGCTGTTATTTTGTTCCCATGACAGCCATTATGAGACTTTGTTAATTTTTTATATTTTTCCAGTTGAGAAAATAACCTTTTAGATTTCCAATCACCCAGATATCCAATTAATACCTATTAAAATCGACACCGATGTGGACAGAGATCTGAGGATGCACCTGCTGGCCAGTCAGCCAGTCATCTTGGCAGCTTCCAGCCTGGCTCTTAAGATGGTTGGCCGGGCAATTTCCATCAGTCCAACAGTCTTAGCTCTGTAATAGCTCTGGTCATTTATTGTTACTTACTATGTCTCATGTAGCCTTCTGATATATTATGTAATTTCAGCAAGAAGACAGAATTTGGTATCAGAATTGAAATTGTATTTTTTGCTGCTAGCTTGTCCGAAGGCAAAATTAGACTGTGTAAAGTTTGGGGTCTCTACATGTACAGATATCACTGCATTGCAAAAAAAAAAATCGATATAAAAATGAAAATGTACAGATACAGTACAGCAATTTTAGATTTAGTGTTGTTTAAAAAAAAATATGCGTTACAGATTGGATATCTGGCTTCTTTTCTTATTGAATCTTACAGTTAGTTGTAACTTTTTCTTCCAAAACAGTCTCTCGTTGGACTTCTGACTGAAGATTATTTTGTCATAGTAGAGTTAAGTAAAGTTGTGTTGAAGTAATCGCAGTGGTCCAGCAGCAAGAACACAGCTGTTTTCATTGTAAATGGTCTGCCTTTACATTGGAGCTGCAGAAGTTTGTTTATGTGTTACATTCTCAATACATTTCAGCGTCGTCAGCCGTACCTATGCAGGATGGTGTTGTTGCGTTCCACTGTGCGAGGGCACCTGGCACGGCCTGGCACTTGATCGCACTGGATCCTTTTAGTAGATAGCCTGGACTGCACTCGAACCGAACCACAGAGCCCGCTGAGAACTCTGAACCGATTCGCCTGCCATATCGAGGCTCTGGCACTGAACTGCACTGACTGTCGCTGGTCCGAGGCACAGCTTTAATTAAATAATACGAGAAGATGACAGAGACAAAAAAAATAGATAAACATCAGCAGGGAGACTTTGATGTTGAGCTTGAATTGAATAAAAATGATTTTGTATTAGTGAGAAAAAGCGAGATGGAGAGGCAAACATAGTGAAATTACCTTGGTAGACGAAGTGAAAGCCTCTAGCTGACTGGCCACTCTTAGCGTTGAACCGGAGCATGATCTGATTGGAAGTTGCCAGTGGCAATGTCTCACCTGGGACAAACAATTACACACAAACACACACAAACACATAATCATTTCTAAATGAATGTTAATACTAAAAACAGCAGATAACAAGAGCAACAACAACATACAGCTCCATATGGACACACATGTACATACGTAAACATCCATTGACTGCTTCTTTCACAAACACTTACCATACTTTTAACTGTAGCAGTTTACATTCATTACATAGCCCTTAGCAGGGTTTCTCATTCAGTTTTGGCTTGTGCTAAAAACTGGGCCTCACAAGAATGAAAATGCAGGAACAAACACACAAGCCAGCTCACAGGCACATACAAACAGAGATTTATATGCACACGCATACACAGGCAAACAAAGTAACAGTGATCAATGATAAAAAACATGGCCTGGTGTGGCTGACATTTAGAACCATCATTAGCTGCGTCGGGGTGTGTGTGTGCATGCGTTAGTTGGGTTTTCGTGTATGTGTGCTAATATGTTTGTGTGTCAGGATAATCAGTCAGTTTGGTGGAACAATGTGCTACAAAGCTGTTTGCCCCTGTGTGTGTGTGTGTGTGTGTGTGTGTGTGTGTGTGTGTGTGTGTGTGTGTGTGTGTGTGTGTGTGTGTGTGATAGGGTAATGATGCAGGTAACATTATTTTGCAAACCCTGGTGTGCTTCATTCTTTTTTTATCTCAAAAGGGGAAAGTCAAACTTAAATGAACTTTAAGGAGTAAGCCACCCGTTTTACATTATGTAAATTGGCCTTTTTCCTCCGCACTAACTTTGATGGATAGTGGTTGAAGAGGACAAAATTTGCTTTATGTGCAGCTACATTTAGCCAACAAAAAACTGTCACATCTTATGTTGAAATAAGTCTCCTGATCCAGTCAGTTAAAAAAAAAAAAAAAAAAAAAAAGAGCACAGAAACAGCCTAGCTGTAGTGCAAAAATAATCATAAATGTTGTAAGGAACTATCATATCTATTTCCACATGTTTGCATTTTCTCTATTTTGATCGTTTCTTTTTTTTTTTTGATTGATGTAATCCAGCAATGTAGACAATTTTTCTTGTAGTTGCAGTCTTCTCCTTTATCAAACAGCTTAATTTTCCTCCCTCATAATTCTACACGCAAAATACAGAATACACATAACAGTGAAAGTATTTTAAAAACCCTGATTTCTACACAAAGAAACTAAATGTCAAATCTAGTGGGATTTCCCTGCAGCACGCCCCCTGGCCAAGACACACAATAAAGTGAAACTCTGAGGCAATGCAATCACATTTTTGCCTGCAACTATGCTAATCAATATTTCTTCATATTTCATTCGTCCTACTGTGTCACCTACATCAGTTTTGACACATCTTTCAATCTCCATCCATCTTGCTGGTGGCACTGTGTAGTGAGTCAAACTGTTGCCAAGCTGGGATGACTCAAAGTTGGAGGATAAGGAAACCAATGGAGGATTGTGTTTAGAGTATCAGTGCTACTGTATATTGTATGGCCCCTGTGAGACGCTTACCAGTGCTGATATATTCTTGTGAAGATAACGCATAATGGATTTTCACCAAATACATCACTGTCAAATAAATTGTGATAACGACCACTGGTGCTGTGTTCTACAGCCCCCCAGAGCTGCTTTCTTACAGATGATTTCATTATTTTCCTCTTTCAAAGATTAGCTCACGAACACAAATAAAGGAAAACGGGAAAACTTTAGAATTTTACAATTGAATGGCAGCTTTTCAAAGATATAATGTCATGTTAATTCATAGTAAGTGAAAAAAACTATAAAACCAATGTTTATTTGATTACAGAATAATCAAATAGCTCTCCTTCATCTGTGTCTGACACTAGAATTAGTCAACAGACTTACCTGAATGTGACCCAGCCAGGGAGCTGAGCAATCGAGCATTGTCATTGGCTCCATCAAACAGCTCCACTGAGTCATTCATTGCTGTCTGGAAGACGGCAAACTGACCAAACACCACTGAAAACAAAAACAATTATCAGAGAAATATATAAACATATAAATTATCCCTTGATTTTGATTACAACATCCATTGTGACCATTTATGTACTTACCAAACTGTGGGGATACAGTGATGTAATAGGAGCAAGCCTGTCTTGTAGTGTAGTTTAAAGGATAGTTTGGAGACAAAACGACACCTTCAGATCCACCGTACTGTCCTCCACATGGAGCTTTAGGCAGAAAGAGATTATTATTAAGTTTTTCATTTAAAAGTTTTTTTAAACTAAAATTCAAATAATTTACATGTTCAGGACAAAAGCAAATTTCAAAGCCATGTGTTGGGTATTGGTTAAGTGTTTTGTACAATGTCACACAAAGGGTCAGATTAAGAGACCCTTTTGTACCCACTTCAGCACATGTATGTTATTTATCGAACCACCGGCCAACCTGAGTACCCAAATGAGTATCCCTTGTCGTTCAGATGTAGGTGGACTGCTCAGTCCTGACTTGAAGAGTTGGCTCTTTTGTGTTGAGCCATGAGCTTGTGAAGCGGGTGTTTTGTCTCCCCAATGTAAAAATCTGAGCATTCCTCAATGCATTGAACTGTGTAAAAAAAAAAAAAAAATTCTGCTTATGCTAGGGTTTGTTTGTCCTTAGGGTGTTTGATTTTGAACCAGGTGTCATCAATGAATCTAAACCAGTGGCCAGGAGGAATTTCTGTGAAGGATATCAGGGCCCGGCTCTCAAATCCTTCCATACAGCAATTGGCCACACATGTAGAGAAAACCCACACAGAAATCAATATTTACTCTTTGATTCTCACTACCCACTGGAGCACAAGGTGGGGGTTATCAGATACCTACACCAAGGGGCTCAGAACGTGCCCACAAGAACGGAGGGAAAGAAAAAGGAAAATATCAAGAAAATTCCTTAAAGCTGTGATTACCCACACTGGGCCTTAACCAAAACCAGGAAGAGTTACAGAACCGACAGAGAGGACAAGCACAATACATGGAAGAACATTACTATTCCTTATGTTACAGGAAGATCTAAAAACCTAAGGAGGACTTTCAAGAAGCACCTGATCCCTATACACTTCAAGCCCTGTAACACTATGAGATGGAAGCTTGTCCATCCCAAGGACTAAACAACCAGGCAAAGTCAGAGCAATGTAATGTATGGTGTTCAAGGCAGCGAGGAATGCTCAGACCTGTATAAATAGGAAAAAACAACTGCTTTACAAACACACCACACAACACAGGAGAGTCCACTCCTCAGGTCAGGAGTCAGCAGTCCACCTACATCTGAAGGACACAGTACACTCATTTAAGGACAGCAGTTTACATGTTTTGGCCAGGGAATATAGATGGTTTGAAAGAGGAATGAAAGAAACCATCTATGTCAAACTGGAAAGAGCTTCACTAAACAGAGGAGGTGGTTGGTCTGTGACACCACTTATCAGCCATTTACAGTGTGCCCTTGGGATCCCTCCTCAGAAACTAAACACCTATTCACACCATGACTCATGTGATACTAACACCTCACATGATGACCGGGTGAGTCAGCGGTTCACAGGTGAACTCTACGACTCTCAAGGTGTCAATGAGGTTGACACAAGAGGTTTCAACACAAGAGGTTGAAAGCCCACCAGTCAGCTAGACTTAAGAAGCCCTTTGAATGAAACATATTTAGGAACCTCAGGTAACACCAGTTGCTATTGTTCAACACTTAGATAGACCACTAACATGGGTGACTGAGTGTCTTCAAAGACAACACAAACTGCAATGTGCTTTCATGACAGAGTACAAAAGGTTAAAGTTATATGGAGACATGACATGATGGTCGAGTTTAGCTTGTGCTAGGTAAGACCTAGACATGTTCTAGTACTCAGGTGACACATATGAAGGCTCAGGAGGTACAACTGTCACCTAAAGGCTGACCGCTGATCAGCACAGTTTAGATGAATTTGAAAATTGATAACTGTAAATTCTCCGTTAATAGGAAAGTGAGTGTGAGCATTTATCTGTCTAACGTTGTTAGTCCAATGATGGACAAGAATCCTGCTCAGAGGGTACACTGTCTTTCAACCAGTGCATAACGGAAATCCCCCACAACCCTAAATAGAAAGAATATACTGTATATAGAAAGAGGATAGTGACTACTATATACACTGAGTTGGGTCAGTGACATATTGTTGTACTTCAGCATATTGGATTCAAAACAAAGCAATGTCTATGAAGTTTAAGTATTGCCATTCAGCTAATATTTAAGGGTATTCATATAACACTGCAGTAATTTCTAAATCTCCCCAATTTTTCATCACGTGGTCATTTTCATTTGATTTCCAGATGGGCATGATGAACCTAGGTGGAGAATGTGAACGAAACACTTGCCCCTCTCCCTCATTACTATGTTTGAACAAGGTCCTTAACCCCAAGCTGCCCTACTGGAGCTGATCAATGGTCAACACATCAAACTGTGGTTGTTCTGGGCAGCTATCAGGTGTGAATATGTGCAACTGTGAGTATGATCACAGCATTACTGAAAAAGAGAGCTTGGCTCACCTGAATAAAGGTTATAAATAATAAATAATAAATTTAAAAATAAAATAAAAAATACATAATTGACTTATGCATAAAGTCTACAGATATCAGTAAACACTTGGTATCTTCCCTTTAATGCTCTGCCAGGACTTTACTGTAGCCAGCTTTATTTAATGTTTGCTTCCTGAAGTGTGATCAGTTGAACTGACATCAGGTTACTTAAGTGGTGAGATGCTTTTGCTCTGTTTGGCTATAAAATCAGCCCTGCCTGTGTGATCGTTTTCCTGCTGCATTGTCCTAAAATCAGAAAATCAGAAGACTGTAGAACAAGGGTGAGACTGTTCACCAAATATGGATGCCAACATTGTAAAACAAAAGCTAATGGTCAGCAGGTTCACCTCATTGCCATTATTCCACTTGAATCAGTTTATAGGATACAAGGGCAGAATAACAAGAAAACATCAGTGGACTACTGCTAACTTGTGGCCACTGGAATAAGGTAATGTTACAAAAAACAATGTTTTTGGCATTGGCAGTTTCATCCGCTTTGCTGCTTCAGTTATTTAGAGACATCATGCTGCAATGAAGCATTCAGGTTTTAATCGTGTCTTTTTAATTTTTTCCCCAGTGCTGGGAGCACTGCCCATTGCACTCAAAGCTGGCGAGCATATCAATACTCTAATCTGCTATTCGTATGTAGTTTTCAAAAATAATCCAACTGACTACATTTGGCTCAGAAGTTGTTTAGTTTAGCAGAAAATTCATGGTGTCCCCAAATATCAGTTGGACCCTTGTGGCTCCAAGGCTTTGTTATATAATATGAAAGTGTAGTGCTTCGAATGTCTATCTGTGCTAGTGTATTTGTGTATTCGTGTGTATGTTTGTGTACACAATGATATCTGCTAAATATATAGCTGAGTATATAAATAGGCTCTTATCTTATTGCCATCTTGTGTGAAATTTTTTTAATATATTTTAAAACAGAAATTATGTCTTTGATTGACTGATGGCAGACTGCAAACGGCTTAGAAAAAGATCCACACATCCCCTGGCACTTAGAAGCAATAAGTATGATGCAACAGTAGTATTTGGTTGCTATATACAACATGAACAACTTTTCAATTGAGGAAAGTGCTGTAACATAGTGGCATATGTATTTTTTTACAACTGTTCTGCTGCACCCCCTTCAGAGTAATTAGTTCCTCTTGAATCTGGAATCTCCTGTATCAGCGCAGTGCATTTTCAATAAGTCTATTTTTCCATACTACCAATGTACGACCCACAAGAAACAGCAGCTTGATCCATCTTGAACACCCCCAAGAGAGTTACAGACCATACTGCGAACAGTATGTGGGTGTGTGCACATTTATACTGCAGGTTAGGCCAGAAGAGGTCAATGACATTTGTGAAAGTGTCCCTCAATGTTGGAAGGAAAACAACAGCCACAAGCAGACGTGTCATTGTCAACTTCCCCAACACACACAAACACACTCATCGCATATTTTTACTTTAGTCTTTCTTTCCTCACACTATCTGGCCTCTTACTCGTCTCGTCTTGTTTTAGATGCTATAGTGTGTACCTCTGTGCCTCAGTCCCACTGTCCGCCCACAGTATCAGCTGTGATCCCTAACAGACTTTAATTATCATCACCTCTGCTCTCGTTGAAAATGTGAGAGCATGTGGGTGCAAAGGTTGAAAGTGCCGTGTGAAAAATGAGACAGCACTTTGTAAATGAATATGCTGCCAGGGTCAGAGGTCTGTCTTTGGCACGAAGATGTGAGGGTGTGATTTTTATGTGTGGGTTGATGGAATTGAGTGTCGCCCGTGTTTAAAGCACTGTATCAAATTAACCTAAATGTTATGAGCTCCTTCAATGTCTGTTTTTTTTATTCTTTTGGATGATTTGGATGAACATTCCCTTGAGGGTAATTCCCTCGAGCAAAGACTTCAACATTTCAGTCTTGTGGAAATTGTGCATAAAGGACTCCAAAAGTCCACCAGAGAGCCCCCAGGCACTTTTCAATTTCACAGCGGGACAGCCCTGAGCCCTTCAGGACTTAATCTGTAACGTGTCTCTGTCTCTGAGACCACGATTGTGGACATTAAGACTGGGCCCACATTCTTGGCTGAAACTTTTTCAGTAAAAAACGATTTGCATGCCAAGAATAAAAAATACAGCAAAACTTGGTTTCAACATCTTTGCTAGACAGCTGTTGTACTCCCACCCACTCATCCCCCTCCTCCCCACTCCCATCCCACTCTGCTTTTATTCTTGTTTCCTAAAGCATCATAGTAATCACTTTCTTTCTTTCCTCTCCCCCTGATCCTGTACTCTGATATTGATTGATATTTTTTGGATTGATTTTTGTTGTGCTGTTGCATTCAAACCCTCAGGTCTAGAGGTCTTGTCTTGATCTACCCACAATCCCCCAGTGGTGCTGCTCTAGGCTCAGGTGTCAGCCTTATCAAAAGACTTCACACATATGGGCTTTGATCAGCCTCCCCCCCCCTTCTTCTCTCTCTCACACACACGCAAAAATGCAATGCAAGTCACTCTTTTTCTCTCACACATCCACGCGCTTTGATCATTCACACACACATACGCAACACACTTGTAGTCCTTCCTCTCAGTGTTTGCGTCTCATTTGACTTTTCTCTCACAAATATGCAAACACGCCTGCATACATATATATATATGTATACATACACACACACACACACACACACACACACACATACAGCAGGGCTTAAGGTACAGGAAAATATTTCATAAGTGGCCTAAAGTTTTACTGTTGTGTTGTAGTTCCTCCAGGACTTTTTTGAAAACCATAAGCAGAGCCGTTATAGAGACTCCACGTTTTCATTTCAGAGAGAAGATTTATGCCACAACAAAGTCAATAATCACAAACTCTTGAGCGAGCACTACATATACACAACAGAATCCATTTACACCATGAAAAACAATGAGAACAAAACTGCTTGAAGAAGATTTATTTTATTTCACATCACAAAACTGATGCAAAATAGTAAAATAAATGATTGCAATTTATCTATATAAAGGGATTTGGTAGACACAGACAGTGCACGATGAAGAAACTTTCAGACTTGACAACTGCCATTTATAACACATAACTCCCACCATTTTCAAGATTTAGTTTGTCTGTGTCTCAACATGGGTGATTAATATGTAGAAGCAGACAAAGTATTTCTTTCCCCAGGAGCCAGATAGGTCATAATGTTTTACACATAAAAACATGTATTTTGAAAACATTTTCCTCATGAAAAGCTTTTTTCTACTTTTAGTTTGTGAACACAATTTGCAATGTGTTCCCTTCCTCGACTGACAAGAGTCAAGAAGCATGTCCCCGAAACAACAGCAGCAGTGGCAGCAAAAGAAATCCTAAATCTCAGGTGTACCTGAACCAGCCAGTCGGAACAAATACGAGCTGAGTAAAATACACTGAGAAAGGGTGGAATTACCGGTAGCCTACTGGTCTGTATGATATACCTTTCCTGCTACAATACTAATCATACTACAGTACTACAGTACAAAAACGTTAGTCTTACTCACCAACAGAAATACTGTTTCGATTCACTTATCAACTTCACTCATTTCTACATTACCGTCTTTTTTTTTTGTTTATTTGTGGGTAAGTAATGAACAGAATTGGGATCCAATCATAATAAGTTGTACAAATATTTTGGGACTATTAAAATGTAATAAAACAACAAACTAAAAATCTGAAAAATGTATGAAAACTGCACATATATTAAAACTGAATTGTGAGTATGTCCGGACTATTTTGTATTGATGCCACACAATTTACCTCGGTTGTACGTGATGGTTGGGAATGTTCCTTTCATTTTAGCACTGATGTTAACAGGTTAGAGCAGCCTGCTTGAGCCTCACTGCAGTGACACCCTAATTTAGGTTTTCGGTATGAAGCCTATTTTTCATGTGTAAGGAATGAGCTTCTAAGCAAAAATAGACAGTGAAAAGATCTGTTGATTGTCATATTGAAATCATAGTAACAACACTACATAACTTGACACCTTTCAATATAGTTTCAATGTTCAGGCTCAATCTGAATATGTCAAAGACACATGTTATCAAAGGAGAACGTAGAGGCTGTACGTGTACTACAGTCATTGCAGCATGTCAATAAGTTAACAGAACATGAGGTGAAGGGCAACACTTTGCTGCTCTCTCTCTGAATGAGGATGAATAAAACTCATGTGATTGCTTTCTTGTTACAACGTATCACTTTTCAGACTGTGATTATTGATGTTCGTGATCAAAGGCAAACTCAATGTAGAAAGATAGGGCTGGCAGTAGCAGCGCCACAGCAGCAATGCTGGAGGTGTGGAGACATACAGTACGTGCGTGTGAGCCACAACAGTTGAGCAAGGCAAACGTCACACGCTGTGGAAATACTGTATGTGATGATGGAAAGAAAGCATTTTCCCCTGACCTACTGTGACACACAGCGGAAACAATAAAAATCCTCAAAATACACACAAGCAATCTGCGTAGCTATTGGCTGTTGGATCAAGAGGGGAATTTCAGACTGAAGAAAATGATTTCAGTTTGGTCAATTTATAATATAATTGTATAATTAATCCAATGTATGAACGCGATACTAATCATGAAACATGCAGTACACTGTTTAGTATTTAAAAAAAATTGTGCATCAGTGTGTTTGGATGCACAGTGGCAAGATAAGTGTGGGAACCCTTGAGTGCAGGTGGAAAAAGTATTTGAACCCTTTGATTTAATACGTTCAGCAGCGGTAACCTCAAACTGCTTCAGCTCAGCAATATTCTGAAGTTGTCCGGTGTGAACGGTTGTCTTGAGGTCAATCCACGGCATCTCTTCTGGGATAAGGTCTGGGATTTGACTGAGTTACTCCAAAAGGCAGATCTTCTTAGTTTTAAGTCATTCTGTGGTATATTTAGTTTGGAGCCTATCCCAGCTACCTTTGGGTGAAGGCAGGGTACACCCTGACAGGTCACCAGTCCATCACAGGGCCACATAGAGACAGACAGAAACAAAGACCATTCATGCTCTCATTCACAACTAAGGGCAATTTGTAGAACCACCAATTAACCTGAGATACATGTTTTTTGGATGGTGGGAGGAAGCCGGAGCACCCGGAGAGAACCCACGCAGGCGACAACGCTAACCGCTGCACCACTGTGCTGCCCTGGAAAACAAACAATTCTTTAAAAAGGCTTTCAAAGCGCTTTTTGTGCGGTATGGTTCACGTCAACAGATGTTTCTTGTGTACTAACTCCTGAGTCCAACTAGCTTTTGTTAATGTCATTAGTCCAGAAGTTTTCTTTTTCCAACCTTCACTGTGTGGACGTTTTAATAACAATACACTGATTTGTGTGTCATTAAATAACATTGTTTGTCTGAGCATATTTTGTGACATATTTATATATAATTGCAGACAAGTCCAAACCTTATCTCGCCAATATATAAGCATAAATGGCATACTGTATTTTGTGTGTGTCCATGTGTGTGTGTGCACACTGCCTCTAGTCGGCACTCTATAATAGCTGTCTCTCTCTCACTCTCCCTCTCTTGTACACACACACACACACACACACACACACACACACACACACACACACACACACACACACACACACACACACACACACACACACACACAACCCTATCAACAGTCACGGAGAATTCCTTCTTTCTCGCACCAGCTCTTAGTTACCATGGAAACCAATAAAAGAGAGGTTTGAGATGGGAGGTGTTTGTGTGTGTGTGTGTGTGTGTGTGTGTGTGTGTGTGTGTGTGTGTGTGTGTGTGTGTGTGTGTGTGTGTGTGTGTGTGTGTGTGTGTGTGTGTGTGTGTGTGTGTGTGTGTGAGAAAGAGAGAGAGCCAGAGAGAAATGGTGAGAGAAAAATATATAGTAAATCAGACAGACAGAGGAGGTGGGAGGAAGGTAAAGAGAGAGAGAGGCAGAGGATGACAAATAATTTGGATGAGAGAGAGCAGAGTGAGAAGTAGTTACAGAGAAAAGGAAACGGAAGGAGGAGAAGGAGAAACGTGTGAGGGGGATGAAAAAGGGGAAGAGAGGAGAGAGAGGGAGTGTAAGTAGAGATGTATTATTTAAAGAGGTCTCACCCTGTGTAATGAGTTTGGTCTAAAAGCCCCAGGAGCAGCCCAAAGATAGAGAGACAGACAGAGAAACTTCCCTAACTATGTGGTGAGAAAATTCAATGTGCAATAGGAGTCGAGGGAGTAAAAGAGCAAGATTACTGGGAAGGACTGGATTTAGTTAAATTGTTCTGCTTTGACTATGTGAATAGTCCTTATGGTGCAGGTGACGTAAACTTCAGCAGATCTATCCACGCATTTGGATGACTGAAAGGGCAGGAGCAGAACTCAGGACTGTCTTGTTGTGAGGAAACAACTCGTCCAGTGATAAGCAGGGCTAACATTGTTAAAACTAAGGGTCAATCACAAAACAAAACAAAAAGTAAGAATATACATTGAAATTGGTGATATTCAATATATTTTTTCATTTTATATGTTGGCATAGCATCCTTATGTAATAGTATTTTGTCTGAACTCAGTATGATGAATAAATTAAAGTACAATGATGCTTTGTGTTTTAAAAATGTCCATGTATCAATGTTAAAGTGAAAACTTCACTGAACCCATCCAACAAATGCAGCAAGGATATTATTCACCAATCAAATAACTGGCTGGTTAATGGCCAGACCAAATACCCAAATAATCATTATATTCATTAAATGATGTCTAAATGGTTGACTCACTGATGTTTATCTGAGTGGTTGACCAGCCAGACTATCCTGTAAAGTTACTTCACATGCACAGAAACAATGTGTTGATTCATCCCAAATATAAAGCAACATAACTTCAGTAATTTCCTCACAGATGCAGGTCTCCAAATGTTGAACAAAACCAGACTGAAGTTGTTTTCCTTTGACAGGAACTTTCCTGTTCGTGGCTTGATGAGCTCTTTTTTCTTACGGTCTGTTTTTTGTAGCTAGTCTGAGTGCAATTATCCCATCTTTATTCTCCCCCTCCCCTTCACTGTCTCTCAGACATTATTAAACGGAGATTTCAACTGAACCTTTTCAAAGTGTCAGGCAGTATAAGTAAGTGTGATTTGTCCATGTGTGCATTTTAAAATTCCATCCTTGTCGTGCTACCTGCTCTGTGTGCTTGTCTGAATATTTTACCCACATGGCATTAGGTCAGGTCACTGCCTCTTTAGAAATCACACAAACGCACACAGGCAGACAGACAGGCGTGCACGCACACACACACACACACACACACACACGCACATGCACACACACACACACACACACACACACACACACACACACACACACACACACAAACTGATATATACTGTGAATGGCACTTTGGCAGGTGTCACTTCATTGCCTGACTGAGCTGTCAGTCAAATAGACAGTTCAGCCTCCAATCCCTGACTGACTCGGAAAACACACACACACACACACACACACACACACACACACACACACACACACACACACACACACACACACACACACACACAATGTGTGTCTGTCTTGAACCAGTGAGTCTAACATTTAAGCAGGGTTATAAGCAGGTAATAAATCAGTTATCATACAGTAAACTTGCATAGCATTGCTTCATAAATGGTGTTCACAGTAGCACAGCAAGCAATGAGTATGACTTTGAATTTACCATTGTTAAAAAAAAACAAGTCAGGCAGGAAATAAGGGGAGAGAGAGGGAAAGCAAGGTTCCCATTTGGACTGAAACTGAGGACAATGCATCTAAATATTCAGCTTTGGTTACCACATTGCCCTGGAAATTCTGCGTTTTGACAGCAATACCGTGGTAAATCTAGGTTGCATTGCTGTGTGTCTCTTACCTTTACAAGATGGCAGTGATCTGTCCCACACTGGCTTCCCATCATTCCCCATGATACAGGTGATGGTATCCCCGCCCACTGTTGTGTACCCATGGTGGCAGCTGTAGGAGACCTGAGATCCCAGCTTATAGTCATAACCTGTCCGACTCGCGTTCATGATGTTTCCAGGGTCAAAACAGGCCTCTCTTGGTTTCTCTGTGAAGAGTGGAGAGTGTTTGTGTCACTTGACAAAGACAAACTAACTAACCAAACATAAGTGAGCTGTTCTTATTGTTCTGTTACTTATTCATTTGACAAATGCATTAGATGTCATATCACCACCAAGGGCTGCATCATAGCCCCCCATGTGGTGCAGAATGTAAAAATGTTCATGGTGGTATTGATACTGAAAATTATTTTCTCATTTTCATAAGAACTAAGATATATAGTTACAGCCAACAGTCACAACTGCACATTTCTAAATGTTTTAAGTAACCCAATAAAGAACATTTTTAGTTTTTAATATTTTGGTGGTAATTCTGGGCCAACTTTAGTCTCCAGGCTGCTATATGTTGACCTCCAATATAGGTTATATTGAATTTCTCTGTTTGCTTGTAATATGCGTATTTGCCTCCAATGGAAGAGGCAAAAACAAATACGGGTAAAGACGAGTAAAGAGAAAGAAAAAGAAAGCAATAAAGCAATAAAAGATGAGGAGTCAACCATGGTCAAAAACTGTCTTGGATCTTTATGACTTGGCATTGGGCCAACTTGTTTGCTTTTCCGTGATCGACAATAAGAGTGAGATATTGGGTCTGACAGAGGGAAACAGCCCGGGAGCAAGAGAGAGAGAGAGGTGGAGGGAAAGATAGAAGTGAAACAGGGAGATGATTAAGGCTGTATTTTAATTAGAGAGATGGCAGAGAAAATGTAGTGAGTAATGACAAAAGTATAGAGGTGTGAGGTAGTGTGAGGAGACAGACACGGAGATAAGGATATCATCTTTTTTTTAATTAGAGATAAATGGGGTGAGAGGAACAAGAGTAAAAAGAGTTTATAAAATTTGACAGTGCAGATCTAGTCACTAGTCAGTCGAACAACTAAGTTCCACATCGACTATTGCTGTTAAATCACCCCCAGTCACGCAACGTCTGTAAAACCAGGATAAGTCACATTCTGTGGAAGTAAACAACTCATGGACTGACATGGAACAGCATGCCCTTTCAGCTGAGAAGGACTTCTGATGTAAGGGGGAAATTAATAGGAGTAGGCAGATTAAAATATTATCCAGTCTGCACATCAGGTGCTCCTGTATTGACATTTTAATCATTACACTTAACAAACATATAATTTAGTGACAATGATTGTTTAGTATCTTAGTGTACAGAAACTTGCGAATACTAGTAGAATATAATATATAGAAGTATATTTTATTTGCTAGACACATAAAACAGAATTGATTAGTTCTGACAAACAATCCCAGCTAATATTCTTCATCTGTGTGTCAAGATCGTACTTATTATTAGTTTTCAGCTTAATTAAGCCTTTATACAGTGCAATGTTGAAGTTAATTATCAAAATTTTCACCATGTACTACGAACACTACAAATACTCCACTACTACTACTAATACCACAATTACTACTAGTATACCATCATGCACTACAGTAACTCCAGCTGCTGCTATACTACTATGACTACCACTGCTATATTACGCACTTTCATCAGTAACACTCATGTTGTACTTCTGTAACTGTAGGCTACTACAACCACCATTACCTTTTATATTTGTATTATCATAGCCAGTCAATAGTCTGCAGTTCATTTTGGTCAATATATTTGAAGAATTTCAGTACCTTAAATGTGACCTTGTGGTAAAATACAAACGTACATTCGAAGCCAAAGTTTTCAGTTTTAATTACCTCGATATTCGATGGCGAACCCAGACATGCCCAGTGAGGCATCAGATCTGAATGCCAGGAAGAGACTGTTACCACTGCTCTCTATCCGCTCTGGGGCCTGGTTGCCTTGGAGACTTGCTAATAGCGGCCCATTAGAGTCTTCACCCTCATAGATGTGCAGGAAGTCGTAACTTGGCTCCATGTTGAAACTGGGATACAAAAACAAAACAGAGAAACTTTGATTTAGGAGTTGAGTAAAATGGATGTAATTTGTTTGTAGCGTGTGTGTGTGTGTGTGTGTGTGTGTGTGTGTGTGTGTGTGTGTGTGTGTGTGTGTTTGTATGTGCTCAAAATCTCCAAACAATCCAGTGGTACATATTGAATTTAAATACCTGCTTAAATAAATGACTGTCAATTAGTTTGTGCTTTTGCTCTTTTAATCTTCTGCTAATCTTCTCACATTCATTTTGACATGCTTGACATATTTCCTGGATGTGTTTAAAAAAAACTGTGAATGCTTGTTGTTCTTCTTAAATTTAAGACAGAAAGTTCTTATGAGAAACATAATTTTACTGATTTTAGAAAAATAAGAATATGTAAGCTGCTGAAAAAGCAGTCATACAGTACGGTGTCCTCTTAATATTCATCCTGTTGTCTCATTTTGAGACTGTATGACATCATATGTTTTGATTTTTATATCCTACGCATGCCCGTGCATGCGATTTTGTGTAAATCTCATGCAGACATTTGCCCTGATTTTTTTCAACCTGCTGCCTAAACCTGCAGAGGCTACTGATGCATGCGCCTTTAAAGTTCAGTGGGTTTACTTTGACAGCTTCTCCTCATCTCTCTATACATACAGCATGTGAAGACATCTGGTCCTCATGACAGGAAACTGATGAGTACATATATACACATTTATACACCTATTTGTATGTTTGCTTTCATTGTGTGCATAGCTCACTCTCCAACCTGTCTGGTAAAACCATGCTGCTCAGTGGTTGGTTGGAAGTTGTACGACTTAACAATGTGTGTTTGTGTGTTCTTTTCAAGCAAAGAAAGATAAAGAGGAATAGACAAAGAGTGAGAAGTACTGTATCAATACTGATAAAGAAGCAGAAAAGAATTTGAGCACTAGAGCTGTTATAGTGCAACATTTGTATTATATCACCAAATACTCTAACAGCTGTGCATTCAGGCCGCAGGCATGTACATAAGATAATAGACAGTTGTGCAGAAAGCAGAGACAGTTTTTAGTGATAATGCACTGTACAACGTAGCAACATGTTAACATGTTTGATAGGTTTTTAGGTTAAAATACAAAAGCACTCTGCGGGAAACCTGATAGAGCAGGCTGAGATTATGATCCTGCCTTATTTAATTTTAAGGCAGGAAATGCCATATTATCTGGTATATTAAAGGGATTCTTCTCTCATGTCTCTTTTCTCTGGTTCACTCCCTCTATCACCTTTTCCTTAACTTCAAGACACAAAAAGACCATCAGACATTTCTGAGTTTTGGAAAAAGAGCAGTGAAATTTCATTTGACTCACAATGATTTTTGTTTTTTGGAAATGACTTTTGTAATGAATAAATTTGTAATAATTACAAAAGTGAAAATAAGGGCAAAGAATGTTCAAGTTTAAACTATGTGTTTTTATCTAGAGAAGAATGGGCTTAACTGCACCTAAGCCATGCTAATACCTTATGATCCATACTAATACCTTTTTTCCCTAGTGATACATTCTTGGTCTGAATGCTAACGCAACTAAATGTCATGAAAATAACAAAGATCACTACAAATAAATGGGACGGCACCATTGTCTCTCATGCCAGAAAAATAAAACAGGAGTTTATTAATACTTAAGCTGTTTAGGCAAATTTAGAGCAAACTTGACAAAGTATATTTTAGTTTGTTAAGTACTAAATTACAAATTTTTAAATATACTGTAGTGCTGCAAAACTCTCAGCACTGTAAGTGCAAGAATGCAACTGTACATTTATAGATGATAGGGTGTCACTTTGGGTTATTTTACAAATTAAATAACATGTGTCGGCAGGTACCTTTAGCACAACAATAAAACAAGGGTCACTTGGATGTGGATGCCCAAATGATGATATCAAACAATACATGATTGATCCAGAAAGCCTGATCCAGAGTCATTAGTAATTGGGTCAAAACAAAGTCTATTTGAGCTGAATTTAAAAGACACAATTAGCAAGTTAAAATAATGACAAAGAAATTATACACAATATTCACAAAACAACCAATATCAATATAAGTTAATTACATGTCAAAGAAAACTGTATCAGTCTTACAACAGAAGGGAATTATCTCTCCAGCTAAAAAACATCAAGCCAAAATTGGGTCATTTTTTCTCCTTTGGCAATCTGGAGAAAGTCCACTTTGCTTTTATCTCCTTTGGTACATTTGAAGCTCCATTCTTCTCTTTTGCTTTCGTCATGAGCCCCTAACCACTGTGACTTGTAAAATATTCACCACTGAGCCACAATGAGGACTCAAAGTGTAAATAAAAAATGTCCTATTACCAAAAAACAAAACACGGAAATGGTCAGAAATCCTCTTTAATCACACATAAATTGTATATTCCAGTTCAAGACAAGAATCTAAAAACATCTTATGTTAACGAGAATAAGTGCAAAATGTTTTTTGTTTTTTTTACATACAGTCAATAACTTTCTGCATAAATATATTCACTTTTCAATAATTTCACAATGACCAACAAATTAAAAACGAACTAGAATTAGCACCTCGCCACTGGGAGCCTCTGAGAACTTCACAAGTTGCAGTTTACATCCATGTTCAGACTCATATAATACGTTGTATACAGTATGTAGTGAAGACTTTGAAAGAATTTACTAAAAGTTGTTTAAGTGTATATATTTTTGTCTATCAGTTAATCCTTGAGTCCAAGTGAACATTTGGGCCAAAATTGAACAAATTCCCATAATGTGTTCCTGAGGTGTCGCTTTCACAAGAATGGGAAGGACAACCTGAAAACATGATTTCTATGTCTATGACTGTCGCCTTCGCAGAGGCATAAAAACAACTAAATCAACAATTTATGCAGGGAAAGACCCAGACCATCGAGAAAAAAAACTACGGTAGATTTTTAAAGAGATCATTTCACCACAAACTAATCATCACACTTCTCAAATCATGTTAGATGTGTATTTTAAGTAGCCTTTTAGGCAAATGTAATGCCTATGTTTTCCCCACAGAGATTGGTTTATAAGTTACCTTGTTGATTCTTAACAGCATGACTGCAAAGACAGCACCATGAACTGATATAAAACAAGAATTACTAACTATTTTTTTAAGAGTAATACTTATCTATTTATTTAGCATAATCAAACATTTGATATGATAGCTTTAGTTTCATACAGTACACAGTACTTTAACATGGTGCCATCGTGGCAGTGATACATTGTGTTTTCTAGCCTGAGTGCAACATTTTAAATTAACACTGAATCATCATAAATTTACGAGTTTACTTTGATTTCCATGTGGACACCTCGTAAGTATTCCACCAAAATAACATGGGCCACCTTTCATACTAAAAATAAAGTGAAAAAGCCCCAGGTATATGGATGTATAAAGGCATAAAGCTATTTGAGAGTGAAACAGATTGGTTTAAACTTAAAAATATGTATGTGAATTATTTATAATTTTTCAGGGAAACTAAAAAAAAAAAAAATCGAATAATTCTTAAAATGTATATGCTTATTTTGACTTAATTTACAGTGTGAAAAAAAAAATCTTCACCCATTAAATAAAAATGTCAGTGTGTTCCTACAGCTGCAGCTAAGCACCACTTGTAGTTTAAAGCTGATAAACATACATGTTAGAAAAAAGGCAGGAGGTCACATATTTGTAGATAAAGCACGATGCTTTAAATCTCGGTGGCCTACCTTTTGAAGATGAGGGCAATGACAAAGTCAGGGTTGACTCTGATTCTCCAGTCGCACTCTTTCCCCGGGGGGTAAGGCTGAGGGTAGTTGGGAGACAAAATCACTCCAGAAGGACCGCTGACGTTAGCCCCGCATGTTGCTGGAGACAGACAAACAGTGAGGGGAAGAGAGATGAGAAAGATGATTACACAGCATTAGGCTCGGGGTTATTTGGACAGAGAATTACCCCTGATCGACCACTCATATTACCCCCACAGGTAGGCAGGGTGGAAGTGAGTTAGCTAGTAATGGGAAGCATGGCAGAGGTTGGTTAGAAGGGGGAGAATTACTCCCAGTGGACCACTGATATTACCTCCACAGGTGGTTGCAGAGGGTGAAAGAGCAAAAGAGACAGAGAGAGCCTGTGAGATTTAGTTACAGAGTGTAGGGCTGGGGGTACTTAAGAGAGAAAATCACCCCTAGCAGTCCTGTTATCCCACAACTAGCCAGAGAGCAGGAGAGAGATATTGGCAGCAGAGACAGGAAGATGCATTCAAGCAGCAATTTGGTGACGTGAAGGAAGACTATGAAACATGGAGAGGTGTCTTGGGGGTGGCAGGTGGGTGTGAATGGATGATCAACAGTGAAATAGAGGTAAACAAAGGCATTAACAGTTGCAAATCACTGAGACAGAAACACACTTGTACACTAGAGTATTGTGTATAGAGTTGGGTCGTGTTTCATCTTGGGAGTTTTTAAACACCAGGGATTCACCACTTGAGGTTAAAGTGCAGGAGAGGGAAGCACGCACTAAGCTAAGCAAAAATTGAGGGCGCTTTAAGCCCTACATTTTATCTATAGTCGCACAAAACGTGGGGTCACTGACCAAGAGTCAAAGACAATATCGGGAACAAAGCATAATGTGTTTCATGTCTATGGTTACAAGGTAAACTCTGGTCTCTGCAACTGTGCTGGAGGACTTCCATGTATTGCTAGCTGATAAAGAGACAGAGAAGGCAACAGAAAATGGAGGCTG
Organism: Embiotoca jacksoni; assembly: GCF_022577435.1. Classification (NCBI taxonomy): domain Eukaryota; kingdom Metazoa; phylum Chordata; class Actinopteri; family Embiotocidae; genus Embiotoca; species Embiotoca jacksoni. The sequence goes on along the minus strand of NW_027185414.1, from coordinate 11,899,162 downwards.
TGGCATCTAATGGTGCGGAAAATGTCTACAGTCCCACGTTGCAAGCTGGAGGGTGGTCAACATTGACATAGAGCTTACTTGCTGCAGAAATTTTCACCGGCTTGCGCACATTGTTTACATCCCACCTTCAGCTGACGTCATACCTCACACGGGTCCTCCAATGATTCAAAAAGCAGCAATTCAGGACCTGTATGTTAATCTCTGTTGATTTTCCTCATTCATCTACACTGACTAACTTGACATGTCATATTGTGTGCATGCCAGATCTGAACTATATTTTGAACCCCAATAAAAGGATATTGTTCAGCATCAACTTACTATCAGCTGGAAAGTATGTGCAGAGCAATCTGTAAGTGTACTACAGGCTTATTTTTGGCTAAGTTTTGGGGATTTGAAGGTTGTGTGGTGAGGAAACCGAAGAGCTCTCCCTACATTATTGATTGTATCTTCTGTTGCAATGACTGCTATTCCTGCATTTTCTGATTCAACAGAATAAGCCAGGTTCCAGGGCTTCAAGTCACTTCCTTCATTTAGTGAGGAAGTCAAGTGTGTCAGAGGGAGCTGAGGAGGAAAATGAAGGCAGGAAACACACCTGAAAGTGGGAGAGTGAAAAACAAACTGCAGCACAATGGTGAGAATGAAGTGTGGAGTGGAGCTCATTGGGCCAGAAGCAGCAGGTGGGTGCAATGGTGGTGATAATGGAGAAGAAAAGCTAACAAGCTCTGAGTTTTGTGACAGGAAACCCAATCACAGCTTGCTCCATCTTTCGGCGATGACACAAATCTAACCTTCCTTCCACCTTCTTCCCCTGACCACATACTTCACCATCCCAGTTCCGCCTCCTGCACTACTTGTCCATCACAGCCACATAGGTGAGAACAGAATTAAATTACTTAAAGTTTCTCCTGAGTCACGCGAACAGGGCTCAATGTTTATTCAACCTACAGAATCTTCAACACTGGTTCAATTCTCTTTGATCTTAAATGCCATGCTGCCAGTGTGGAAAATCATCTTTTATATTTATTATTTTGCTGTACAATGATCAAATTTAGGAGAATTGTGGGTTTATTCTGTAGAGCAAATAATGAACAACTGGCAGTATCTAAAAATTGTAACATCTGTTACTTGATCACATTTAGTCCTCATTTTTTAGCACGCAGTATCTCATAAAAAACTCACAGGGTCTCACTCATCAGTGGTGGGAATTAATTCAACTTGTAGTTTGGCAGTCAGCGACACTGTACACCTACCTATACATGTTGGAGGGTCAGGTTGCCAGTAGAATCTATTATCCATCTGGACACATGTGATGGTGTCTTGGCCTTGCAGCTGGTAGCCCGGGTCACACTGGAACGTCATACTGTCACCAGGCTCCTTACTGTCTCCATATCGAGAACCATTTACAGGGATGCCTGGGTCGTTGCAGGTCGTTGCTGTTGTGGCTGGGGAGTGCGAAAATGAAAGACAGACAAATATTGATATGCTGTTGGTATAGCGAAAGAGGAACTGAGCTAAATGCTGCCATTAACAGTACTGGCCAGGGCAAACACAGATGTAAAGAGATACCAGTCCAGTATCAAGACACAGAGCGGTCCATCACACTAGTCCTAATGGGGCATACTGTCATCATACTGACAGTGACTAACACAATTATTCTATTTAATATTAAAAGAAATGGTGGTAACTGGAGATACATGTAAAAACTCACACTCAACCTGACTCTATGGTTGATCCCTGTTTTTTTCTTCTTTTTTTTTTTTCTTTTTTTATTGTTGGATCTCCCTTCAGGCTAAGCCGTGTGCTTGGTAGTGATAGTTAGAGTTAAGCTTCTTAAAGTGCTTGTTTCACAACAATCAGCTTTAAGGTACAGAGGTTTCAGGTTGTAGGGGCACTAGTGCACTAGTTTATATTGTAGTGCTTTGATCAAATCAATCAGTGTTAAAACATGCCAAGGATATTGTGTGAAATAACCAATACTATAATTACTAATAATCTAAATACTGCATCATTTATGTACAAATGTGTATTGTATAATGTCCATTTATTTACGTATTTTCTCCAGGGCTGTCTATGGGGAGTAATATGTCATGTTTAAGGTAGTCCTATCTGCCATTGACATCAATGGGGTTCTTAAGGGATCACACAATTAATCGTGGAGGTGGAGACATGAAAGCAAAAAAAATAAACACTTTTGCTTTTCCAAAATTCAATTTTAAAGTTGGGAACAACTGATTTATGTCATCTGCCAGAGAATAGACAGGGCAGCATTTGCCACTGCTTGAAACCTCATTATAGAGTAAACTCAACAATCAGTCATGAAGTGTCAGATTCAGTGAAAATTAGAGATCACATCTTGGACAAAATAATACTGGAACATGTTTGCATTGAAACTGGCCTTATGAATTACATTTAAACTGAGTTTATAAATGATCTTTTGCAAAAATATTCCAGTGTATGGCCAAACATAGGATTATAACATAGTGTTATAACATATTTTCAGTGTTTATTCCATCTGGTCAAAGAACAGAGAAAAGACAGATGTCAAAACGAGAGAAGTTTGAAGTTATATCACTCCTAAACAACACTTGTTCAATAAATCCCCAAACCTTGCTTAAAATAAATTAGTTTGGTGGTAAATACCATTTTCTATGCTTTAGTAAATCAGCATGAAGGTAAATATAAGGAGTCATTACCATAGTAATGGAATAACAGTGATTTGATTAGCATGTTAGTGAGTGCAAATATTTATTGTTGTAAATATGGGCAGAGTGGGGAAAAATACTAAATATGCAGAAAAAAAAGAAAAAGAAAGAATTGGATGTAAATATTTATGACTGAAAATCTCCATGTCTCAAAAAATATTCTGACAGTTAGGTGTGTTGGAGAGTGTGCATGCAGATTTATATGAACCACAATGCAATGGAGAATTGTGTAGGTAGTAAATGTGACCAAGCACGATAATGTGTGTCTATGTGTGTTTGTGGATGAGTAGATGTGAACAAGCAGTTGTAAAGGTAAGGTGTTCTGAACTTTCTGTTATACCAGAATCTATCTTTTCTTACTAAGTGTTCCTCTGACAGATTTGGGTGCTATGGCAGAGACTTAATAGGAGGAAGCGAACACATTTCTGGATCCAGTGACTCAAATAGCAAAAGGCCATCTGTGTATCCAAAGGGCACAACTATTGTGCAGGTTGCCTTTGGAGCTACTGCAGCAGCAAAAGTTTGCATTCATTGAACAGAATGGACCAAAAACCACCCCAAAACATCAAAATGAATGAATACCTCTTTGTTCTTTATCTATAAAATCTTTAATAGCAAATGCAGAACAACTATGTTTCAAAGACATATTTCACTCTGCTGTTAACTAACCTGAGATGAAACAGTGCTCACTGTTTTCTCTCCTGCGTGATACGAGCAACATGGAGCCACAATTCTCTGGAGGTCTCTTTCAGTGCTTAGTTAGCCTGGGTCCCAAGGTGAGATATTAACATGAATCATTTGATTCTTTGGCTAAAGGTTTTTCAGAAATCCTGTTAAATGTAGCGTTAATGCTGGATTAATGATCGTATAGCCCATATAAATGAGGTTTATATAATAACTACGAAACTATATGTGTGATGACTGCTGAGTTTTTTAATTAGCTAATATAATTGCTAATTCAGTAATTGGTTTTTCTTCATAAATGGATCTGGGGGATAAAGTAGGGCAGACCACCCAACATTTTTTAGTTGTTTTTAAGAAGTCAGAGTTTCCTCTACCATGAATTAAACTTTAATGATTCTGATTATGATATAAAGGTACTTACTCGAGAACTGTATAGAAAATCCTTGCTTGCTGATGAAATAATCAGAGTCAAACTGCAGTGTGAGTATGTTGAAAGTCGAATGGATATCTTCAGGTAAGGCTGGGCCGGACCATTCTTTCAACAGGATCCCACCATCTGACGGCCCAGATGGACCATCCCAAACTCTCAGAATATCGTGGCCGATCTCAGTGTCGAAGACGATGAAGTGGAGGCTGAACAAACACAAAAATACAGCAGTTTCACCAAAAGGCATGTCAACAAAAATAAAATGAAGAACAGCTGAGAACAGACAGACTGGCAAGTGTGCGCGTGCACACACATGAATGTCAGCAGTAGCCACAATGTGTTGAGAAACACAATGGTGGCATAATGACTAATGTGTTGTACTCCCCAACACAGCAGTGGCTTTGACAGTAAACATTTATCTCTCATTAGTGAATATATTACCACCTGACAGTCTGATAAGTTTTTACCTCTATAGACTAGAGTGGAGGCTGTTGTCACATGGGAACTCATTTCTTTTGTGTTATTTATTCACAAATGTCTTTTAATTTAGAGCAAAAATATTCCAGATAACTCACTTAAGTGTTTACCCAACTGCTTCATAATTACCTGATAGTTTTGCCTGTATCGGCCTCTATAGTCCAGGTACAGTGGAGGTTGTTGTCATATGGAGCAGGATATCCCGGAGACAGAATCCGTCCAGACACTGCTCCAGTTATGTGACCTCCACACTCCGCTACAAGGACAGGGGACAACAGGATTATCATCATTTCCCCCACTCGTTTCATTTAGTTACTAGTACTGACGATTTAAGTACTGCATATCCAGTCAGAAATAGATACCCATATTTCTATATTAACAAAATTAAGAAAACATACATACAAAGCTACTACACACTGATAAGATGAAACACAGAAGGAACGTCAGGGCATTTAACAAAGCAAGGATTGCAGGCAAACCTATGCAGCCTATTGTGGGATTACTGCAGGGTTACTGTCACTACATATGCAGTTGCCATCTCTTCCAGCCATGAAATCCACCCTTCTCAAAAACAATGACCTTTTAAATAGATTAGAGAATTTGAGTCACTGAATTTTAATAGGGTGACCAAAAAAAGAAAATAAATCCGATAGACAAACTCTGATTTACCTACGTTGCCATGCTGAAACTAAAACCCTGACGGCCCTGTTAATTTGTACATGATGTATTCATGTTTATACTTTTTACAGTGTCTCTCATAATTAGAGGTGTTCACTCAGTTATTCAGAAAGAAACCTGATCTGTGACCTCAGTTCGATGGGTCTGAAAATATAATCTGGTCTTTAGTTTTACTGCCACAGCTCTCGGCCTATGTGTCAATATGTCTAATATCTGAGTGGATCTGAAATCATAGTTGCAAAGAAAATGTTTTAGGATTTATCAATTTTCCAAATGCCATTAATTGACCATTAGTTTTTGGAATTGGATCGGCAGGTATTAGAAAATTATTATCTGTCTATTCACCAGTGCAGATAGTACCCTATTAATGTGGCATTGTAAACTTGCCATGGTGTCATTTTAAATGTAACACGCACTCGCTGGATCATTTCATCGACAACTAAAGAGAGAAATGTCTGCACCTCTTCAATTGATCTCGGCATGGTTTTGCAGGTTGCCAATAGTCTAGTAGTCCAGTGGAAAAAAATGTTTTAAGTCACTGTAATGTAGTAGCTTTGCTATTAAACAATGCCATGTTTTTGCAGGATGTCCTTTGTCACGCATGCTATGATGCAGTGATTGTGACTGTTTGATGTTTTCACATCACTTTTTACTATCAGCTCAGCTCACTTGGAACCTGGATAGAGGTGATACCAAAAATACTACATGGTATTCAAAATCCATAAAACTGAGTAGAGTAGAGCCAAACTGAGCCAGCACCATGCATGTCCATGTCTCGACAGATCAACATTCTTTGTACCATATTTTCTTGTCTTCTTTCCAGCCCGATTAACATTTCAGTTCATCTCTATAAGAGGCGGCCTCTCTACTTTTCTGTAAATTACACTGAGGTGTGAAGGTTGAGTTAAATGAGAATCAGTTAAGAAATGCTTGAATCATTAAATCAACCTTGAATTATCCAAGCTCTTGCTTCAAGGTTGGTGAGTAACTTTGATGGCTGTTTTCCCTTAAGGATCTCCTTTATATTGTTCACAGCTCAAGAAATAAATGCTGTGGAATTCACAAGAGAGATCCGAGTTGTGTGTTATTTTTGTATTGTTTTCAGTGAGAAGGAACAGGGGAGCTAGCAAGAAGCAGGGGAAAAGGCTGGGAGCATATCTGAAGTCATCATGGTAGTACACAGTATACATGGTAGCCCACTGAGCCAGAAATCACTGCCGATAAGGAAACAGTTTGGTATGGAGAAGGCTTTAGATCTGTGTGGATTGTGTGTTTATGTGAGTTAAGCAGGCACCATAAACACAGCCCTACAATGTGAAATACCCATGACGACCTACTGCATTTGCATTATCCTGGGCAGAATGCACACAAATGTGTGAACAAAAACACAACGGGAGTAGCAGATAACCACTCAATCACACAAAAGGCCAGAAACACACTTGGAAATTCTTATGCAGTTACGAAAGTACATACGCATATGTGAAATGCACACACAATAACAAGTTGTTTCAGTCCCTGGTGATTGGGAACAGAAAAGGAAAAGCAACTATTCTGCCTCGTTTTATCATAAAAAGCAGGTAAAGATCAGGGGAGGCACAGGCAGAGGAAGACAGAACGAAAGCGTTATTTAGTAAGGCTGGGCCATTGACAACTGCAATTTCCCGAGATAGAAAAAGAAAGAGAGAATAACAGGCACACACACACATGTAGATGACAGACAGGTTTATTGTATGAACAGGGAAAGAGAGAAAGTGGCAAAAAGAGTCCGACAGAAGTAGACCACCACTTTGTTTGACTGAACGTGGGAGAGAGAGAGAGACGGTATAGAAACAGCCTGAGGCAAAGCCATCTCCTGATCGCCATGCTAATACACACAGATACAGGAGCGAGCCAGACAGACAGAGTCGGAGGCAGTCAAAGAGGCGGAAAGACAAACACCTCAACAGACAGAAAAAAAGGAGAACAATACAAAAGTAGCTCTAGAGGTAGTTAGCCCAGGGCTCTGGCAGCAAGTATTCTCCTGGTTACTGTCTTACCTGAAATAAGGCAGCAACAGAGCAGCTACAAATTAATGACTGACTCCAGAGGTACACAGGGACACACACACAGTTGTACCCAATTCCAGCCAAAAAACACATACCCATTATCATTCACATCCACATACATACATTCACAGCACACGTCTTTTCGCATTTATTCTTTTTAGTTGCCATTAGCAACCACATCAGGCTATGTCCCATCTCACAGAGCTGAGGAGTACTGGCAGGTTACAAAGACACATGGTTTGGCTCAGCAGGAGGGATTTCCAAATGAACATGTGCCATGTGCCCTTTCTACCCAGCAAGGTAGAAATACTTACACAGAAAGTGTTTTAATTTGAAAAATATGCAAAGCCACAAAATATTCATGGACAAGCATAAATTATGAACTTTAACAATTGAAAATTTGCTTAAGGGATTTTAAAAGCTCGCTCAAAACAATACAAATAAACAAATGGTGAGTTCATGCTTCACTGGTGGTTGCTGAATGAAAATAAAGAATCAGAATGACCAGCTGCACATGCTGAAGCGAAATCACAAAATGACTTTCACAGGTCCATAAGCAAGAGTGAAAAAAGTCCAATGTCAAAGCACCTAAATCATTTGGTAAACGTTTCTCTAACCTAATTAAAAGCTGCCATGTGCCAACTAAAGCTAAATCTACCCTCTGGCAGTTCATCTACCTCAAAACCTTAAACATATTCAAATATAGTTGAGTTATGTCGATTGAAAAACCTTTTTCAACTGGCTGGAATTTTTTTTTATATTGATTGCTCAGTGGCATTCACATGGTGGCTGATTATCATATTGTGCTTTCAGGCCATTCTCATAGATCACTCCATAAAATACTATTTTCAGTGTTGTTTTATTTAAACAAAAAACTGATATGACTTTGATATTACTTATTGTTTTTATGTCCCAATCTTTAGTATGTTTTCATCACATTCATATTCCTCATTAAGTCAATAAGATTCACAGCATTGTGATGTTTTATAAAGCAGTGTGCGTAACAGGAGTTGAAACATTTTCACTGTTAGAATAACTTTTTCCTTTTCTTGTCACACTGTGGCTCTTTTTCAAGACTGAATAGGAATTATCTGAAATCTGACTCCTATTCCCAGAATAATATTTTATCATAATCAGTCATCCTCCACAGTTGAAGTGGGTATGCCGTAAACTAGTTCAATAATGAAAAAAGTTGAATAGCTCCAGGTGGAATTATAGCCACAATCTATATATAAATTGACATAAAAGCATCCAGGCAAAGGAAATGTATTATTTCAACTTTGGAAAGTAAGGAGGCAGTTATAAACATTGCGTTGTATATTAAATATATGAACGGCGTGATAGCTTTACTTGGTTCTATTTCACCTTAAATTGTAAGAACAATTTCAATTGAATCAATCTTGTTTTTACATTGCATGACCTTCACTTTCTCTTGATAGAATATTCTATTTATTGTTCATGCTGAGAATAGAACAAAAAGCTGTGGCTTCTGTCAAAGTCCTTGGCAGAAAATATTTTGCACACCTTCAGGGTACAAGAAAGTTATCTGGCTTTCATTACAAATTCATCAAAGTTCAGTTCAGACAGTCATCCCCTATTTTTGCACCTTAACCATGCAATTCCTAAAATACACAGAAGCCTAGTGCACTAAGATATCATGCCTGGTGACAAGCTGCTGTCCAGGCGCAGATAGTTTTGTGTGCTCAGGCTGATGGATCAGCGAGGCCTGTTTTTACACCCAGAGCACCTTGAGTGTTGAATCAGTCACCACGCGCTCTTTTTAAAGTATTCACCTCTGTTGAGTCAATCACTTGCTCACTCACTCTCTCTTTTGAATCTTCATGCTGTAGCTTAGTAACAGACTTCTACTTCTCTGTGGTATATTTCCCATTAAATTGTATGAAAAAAAAAAAAAAAAAATCCCTCAGTTAATAATTCAGATTTTGTAATTCTGAATTATTGACAGACAGTGTAATCTACTCATGTGTTGGAATACTAACCGATACAGGAAGGAAGTGGCTTGTCCCAGACACGTCGGTCCCCACTAAGACAGGTCAGTGTACTGCTGCCATAGAGACTGTATCCAGGGTTGCAGGAGTACAGGACAAAAGTGTTGGCATAATGACCATCGTCCTGGATCTTATAGCCATAACTAGGGACACCTGGTTCCTCACAGCGTACTAGATCAAAACCTAGAAAGAGACACAAAGACACACACACACAGGTGTGTACATACATACAAATTAGGTTTATTTTTGCACAAGTGGACTTGAGGTCACTCAGTTCTTTCCGAGTCCCACTACTCTGTGCAGAAGTTTCAAGTTTGAGCAAACTGTTAATGCTGAAAGCCATAATTGACAGTTGCAGTAAAAACTACTGAACATTTCTACAGATTCTACTCATTCTTTTTTCTCTGAAATTTAAAAAATGCATGCGCTTCTCCCTTTTCTGAAAAATAATGATAGAAGTGAAGGTAGTCAAAAGCACAAGGAGGTACATATATAAAATTGTGGGAAAAAAAACCTTATATGATAATTTCACATCCCACATACACAAATACATAGTGTGTCTGTGATTTGAAGGTAACAAATAATAAGAAACATTCCTGCCTCTAGGACAGATGGATAAACAAAAGACATAACAATGTCACGAACATATTTTATTTCCCGTAGTTCAGCTTCTTATGAACCGAACATCCTCTCTCAGATCAGGGGCATCAGAGTTGCCATGTAATGGACGACAAACAGTGGGTTCGACGCCATCGTTAATTGTTTTTTCCAATGATGGAGTATACAGTATGAGCAAACGTGTGGTGTGACAACTTCTGAAAACATATTCTGATCTAATTTTATTTTATTTAATAGATTTAAATTAACTGACATTAAAACAAGCTTAATGTTATTTAGGAACTATGCTGCAGCCGCATATATGTCCAGTAACTTCCACAGCTTAAAACCCTAGTAACATGAAGACATTTGGAAAGACTATCCTTCAGCAATGAGATTTAATGTTATCCAAATACATTAAGTAAAATTAATTAAAAAAAATGTCATCATGATTTGAGCCTTTGTCAGTGAAAGTTAGTGTTTTTCTGGCAGAGTGTTGCTAAATTATTTGATATGGCAAATGCCACCAATGCTTTTGATCTTTGGGTGATGTAATTATATGAAAAACGACCTGTCATCTGTTATTTCTGGACAGAATCAGGGCAAAAAACGAGAATGCACTCATTGTCCAATCACAGTTTACCCCTTCAAAAAGACTTGTGCAATAACCAAATGGCAACCCACCATGACTTCCCCCATTAGTTGGTGAACTGCAGTTTTAAAGCCTCAGCTCTGGAATTTTAGCAGTCACCATCTTGGTTTTGTGGAGCCAGATGTGACCATATTTGGACAAGCTGGGGTGAAGCAATGGGTGGATGTAACTGAGAACTGAGGACATTTTGCCCGCCCACCTATACCAGAGGCCAGTCAGTCAAACCAGGCATGCCCCATAATATACCTCTAATATTGAAACAATTATGGATATATTTTCAGAAGCATCACTGGAGCACTTATCAGAAGGAGTGAATTCTGCTGATGACACTATTATGACTTGTGTAAAAATTGTACTGACTTTGTATTTCCTGAGAGAATTTGATGCTTTTTGAATGGGAGTCTATTGGAGCTACACATTTTTTGGAGCCAGCCCCTAATGGCTCTCAGTGGTATTGCACTTTAAGGCACTTGCTCATTGGTTTCACTTCTCAGACCCATAGACAACGTCCATTTTATATACAGTCTGCAGAAATGAAAGCTTTCACAAAGCCAGCAACTTTTTTTAGTTCAAGTTAACATGTGAAGTTTGTTGACAACTATAAAACCTTTCCTGCATCTTTTTCAGTAAAACAGATAGTAATTCAGCTCTGTCAACCTTAACTGTTAATGGTTTAAGCAGATGTTTTGTATTACTGTATTAACATAGCCTCTGACCATGTGTAGTATTAAAGCTGTTTTCAGTCCTTGACCCTCCTCAAGAGACCATTGCTGCCTTTCTTGACCAGATGCTTCTCACTGCTTTCTCTTCTTTCAGCCTTCTATCAATCTCTATTATCTACCCATAAACCCATCTATTGTAGCAGAACTTTGAAGAAGGTGTCACCTTCTTCGGTTTAATGACTTGCAGATTGACGGCTGTCTAATGGTTTCACTGACATACAGAGCATCCATCCAGTACCCATATACCATCTAGCTTCATTGGTTTATCCCTTCGCCCAGTCACTCTTCCACTCCAGATGTGTCACTTTCTCACCTTCCTTTAATGACTTGCAGATAAATGCTCCTTTAATAGCCTCTTTGACTTACACAGCAGCTAGTCTTGCCTCTTAACACATTCTTTGGAAGATATTGAAATGTGTGTGTGCAGTGTGTGCAGTGTGTGCAGTGTGTGCAGTGTGTGTGTGTGTATGTGTTTTGAGTATTCATACGCTCACTTTCTTTTTCTGTATACTTGGAAAACTACTGTTGTTCTGGCCTTTTACCCAGCAGAAACCGACAGTGACGTCACCCATTGGTTTGTGATCTGCCGTTATGAAGCCTTGAGTTTGACATCTCGTCCGTCTCCATCTTGCTAGCTTAGAGGAGTTTGGAGGCAGTACTGACCATATTTGGACGAGCTGGGGAGGAGCGTGCGGTCGATCTGACTCAATCTGATTGGGGAACTGAGGACATTACACCACTCCAACCTAAAGTCGAAACCTGATTGTACCACAGGCCTGTCAATCAAATAGACACGCCCCCTTTTGAGGCCTAATATCTAATTTGGTGGTGTTGCACTTCATGCCACTTCTGTATTGGCCTCATTTTTCAGACCAGGAAGCTACATCCACTTTTAACAACAGTCTATGCCTTTAACAGACATTACTTGGAAAACTGGTTGTTGGGGTCTTTCCAGCTGTTAAGTATGAAATAAGTAGCCTTGTTATTTGCTGGCTGAGATTGATTAGACTCCGCAGTTTTGTTGGTACTTTTGTACAGTCCTCGTATCTACAGCAGCACTCAAGAAACATTTGTCTGAGACACAATGCAAATGCAGGATATATCCGAGAGGGCAATCCAGCACAATTACTACCACTCTAGATTTCAATTAAAAACATCTCTTCACAAGGACCTCTATGATGAGCTACTCAAAATCGAGGAAATTATCATTTATGTGGTTGTGAAAAAATGTGTGCGTGTGTGTGTGTGTGTGTGAGTGAGAGAGAGAGAGAGAGAGAGAGAGAGAGAGAGACAGGGGTGCCTTCTTTATTCAGCCATACTAAAAGTAAATATAAAAGGAATCCACTCTGTATTACTGCTCAGTTTCAAATCATTTCTGAAAGTTAACTCACTCGTGTATGTGAGGCGGAAACCCTGATTGGTTCCCGAGGCATTGCTGTTGAAATCCAGCCACAGGTGATTGGACGTACTATTGATGACATGACCCATCATGACATCACGTGTAAAGTTTCCGAGGAGACGGGATGAAGTGTTCTCTCCATCATACACCTGCCAATCAAAACACAGGAACAGGGTTGCAGAGCATGAATAAAAACATGAGTTTGAAGTGCCATAAATAATGAGAATGTCACTGAACATAGGTGCACACTGCACTGATGACCTGGTCTGGGGAAAAAAGAACAGACATTTTTCTTTGCTTAGCCTTGCATCACAGTGGACCTTGGAAAGCACTTCAAATTCTACAAGTTGGCAATAATTCCAGAATAAAGAAACAAAATGTTGAGGGTTTTTATGGTGGCTGAACAAATTGGCTCCCTTACTTTAAAGTGGTGTTGGTTGTTTAAAAGTGAGTGAGAATGTACAAACCTACTTTGAATTTTGCAGTTAAATGCTTGTCTATAGCACCTGGAGGAAGCAGCAGGTTTGAGTATCACTTTGGGTTGTCTTCGGTTGTAATGAGTGCTCCAAATCTTTGTGTATATTTTGATTTTGAATTATGCTAATAACATGGATTAATTTTACAGAGGAAACCATTAACAATAAATATAACGTGTTTCCAAGGAATCATCCATAAAGCGACAAAACCTCAGTATCCATGTTCTGTACTGTTACCTAAACACAGTGTTACAAATAAGTAATTTCCTGTGCGTGTTACTTGGTTTGAGAAGCTGTCATGTATATTAGATGAGGTGAAAATAGCAGCAGAGTGAAAAGACAAAAGTGAAGACAGATTTGATTTACAGCAATATGAAAACTGCATTAACATTGCAAAACTTAGCCAGTATTATTTTTTCTTCCTTCCATACATAATCATAATGAAAAAAAAGAAAAAGAAAAAGAAAAAAGATGTTAGCATTTTAGCCAGCTTAATGAACTGAATCTCTCCTTTTGGTTCCACTTTCCTTGTTGGAAATATAATCATCAACCTGCAACTGTGCACTCATACAGACAAGACTCAAACAAGACACAAAACAGCTGGAAGCCATTTATTTCAATAAGCCCTGTGAGACGAGGAAAAACAGAGGGTGGAGTAATGGCTGCCAGGAAGATCTTTGCAACTTGGCAACACAAGAACGTTTAGGAGAATATCCAGTTGAAGGGTTAATGAGCAAAATCACATCTGTAATGTGTATCTTCTCATACTAAATGTCCTCGCACTATTCTAAATATTTTAGTTTTCACGGAACTAAATACAGTTTTGTTGCAGTTAACAGATTACATTTGTTGTTTGGTACCAAAGTAAGTTAACATAGAAACATGCAAACTGTGCTAGTGACAAATAGAGGCTGTGTATTTTAGCCATGTTTTGGGATATTTTGCTGAAAATACTGATTGTAACATAATAAGCATGCAGATGAAGAATAGAGAAGGGCATTACACCGCAGAGACTGTTTTGATTGTTTTTAAACTTGTCAAGGAGATTTTTCAAGCTTACAGGTGGTGTTTGATACTGAAACCCTTCATAATACCATCTCCCAGCTGGGATATAAATGTGAACTGTTCGTGCTTGAACTGCTCATGGTTATATTTGGCAGCCTGTGACATTTCCACAGATCGGTGGTGACAGGTCTGCAGGTGGCGGCGATGCCAAAGAAAACAGGCGAAGGCGATGTACTGCTCTATCTCTACAAGTGTTGCCAGTCAGAAGAGACACCTGTACTCGCTACAAACATGTAGTGACAGAACATCGGAGTATGTATTTGTGATGGAAAGCATAATGTGGCAAATGACATTGTGAAATGGCATCCCAGTATCAGTATCATGGATTCACTGAACTTCATTTTCCTTCTCATTTTCCTCCCCCTCAGCTTCCCTCAGTGTCCCCCAAATTTGCCTCTTGCGGTCTGTTTGTCTGTCCCTCTTGCTTTCTGTTTCTGTTTTGCTTCCTCTCTGTGTTACAGTAAAACTCAGTACGGTTAATGAAAAGCCCTGCAGCTCATAAATCACCATGTCACCATCTGCCACCCCTCCTCTCTCTCTCTCTCTCTCTCTCTCTCTCTCTCTCTCTCTCTCTCTCTCTCTCTGTCTGACTCTCTCTTTCCTGCATGTTCTCGTTCCACCTCTATTTTCATAACAAATCCTGCACACTTTGTTTCTTTCTTACGCTCTCTCTTTTTTCTTCAGGGATGAATTAAATCTGGGTAAATTTGGTCAAGCACTGTATTAGGTGAATTTATTTCGGGAAATTGAGCTTACTAAGCCCTTTCTTTGACAGTGCCAGGGTGAAAAACTTAGCCAATAGCAAGATGAATTGTAATGAGCTGGTTCATATGTTACAGGAAATTTTAGCCTCAAGCTGGCTGGAGCTGTCAAACAAACGGTTTCTGTTCAGAGTGTTCAGCTGCAGTAACAGGAATTAGCTCCATTACTGTCAGCCTGGGGAGTGGCAGGCTAATTTCTAGCCTAAGTGGCACTTTGGGGCTTTCCTTCCAGTTCATTTTAGCTTGCACTGTGATTCCTGCATTTTTTTTTTCTTTATATATTTTTTTTTTTTTTTTGGGGGGGGGGCTTATAATTAACATACATGTTGTAATTTACCAGAAATTTCCCTTAAAATGATCCCTGAAGATAACAATAGCACAGATCATTTCATCACATCTGCTATCTTAATTACTACTTTATATTTTAGAAATTTTCATAATTTATGAGATAAACTTCAATAGCAATGCTCGAAGCCTCATTTGGCTGTTTTGTCCATTGCAAAAAAGTAGGGAAACCTGTTATGTTTATGAAAATGGAGAGACAACGTTGCTGTTCTTTACACATAGTGGAGTAAGAATACTGAAGCAGTCAGCCAAAGAAAGATTAAGTACATACTAGTTTGGCATATTATTCAACCCAGAAGTAATTATACTCTGGCCAACCTGAGGGATCAGATTGGCTTAAATATTTTTTGGTCAGAGTGCGTAAAAGCTCATGAGACTACTAAAAATACAAATTCAAAATTATAAAAACATAAAAAACATTTTGACTTTCATATTAATTCAAAGCCTGTATACAAAAGACTGATGCTGTTTCCAAATGTCTGCACCGCCACCAAATAAAATTAACTAAAATAAAACTGTACAAAGCAATCACATTTTTCTCACATTGTGGTAACTTAATAAGGTATTTTTTTTATGAAAAAGCTGTTTTTATTATTCCAGCTGTGTGTGCAAGAAAACAATAAACCAACTTCAATACCTGCATTGGCTTAATAATACATAAGGCTATTCATTATTATGTCTAACTACTGTGGTCCAATCTTTATTGAATTACAATTATGGTATTTTTCACTCAGTATTTAATCTGTATGTAACACCACGCAGTACATTCTTCTATTGAAACAGTTGCATTGTATAAGGAGGGGGAATAACTGGAAAAAATTATTTCTTCTCAATGAATTTAAAAGTTTGTTTGTTATGATTGATTAAGGATCTCAAGCATCAAAACTGAAATTACAAATATAATACTGCTTTATGCCCAATGTTGGATGTGAAGTGTCATTTTGTAATCAGTCTTGGAGACCTGTTAGTTATTGATTTTTATGTTACAAGCCAGTGTGCCCATGTGTCCTCATTAACTTTTGCAATCTGTCGTTATTATTATAGTTATTATCTCTGCATTTGTTTTCCTTTGTTGGTTTCAGATAAGGAATCGATTTATTACACTAAACACAAAGTAAAATACCTTGTGAAGAACACAATCAGAAAAAGCTGAAGTCGAACTCTGCTCTTGCTGGTTGCATTCTTTCATTCTATTGTTTATCAGAGAGAGAGAGAGAGAGAGAGAGAGAGAGAGAGAGAGAGAGAGAGAGAGAGAGAGAGTGTGTGTGTGTGTGTGTGTGTGTGTGTGTGTGTGTGTGTGTGTGTGTGTGTGTGTGTGGATGGAAAGGATGTAGAAAACTTCAGGAGGCTGGCTCCCCTGCTTCTTTTGATACCATTTTGTGATGTGATGGAATATAAAGGCAACATTTAAACATGCTTATATCTGTTAAACATCTTGGTGTCACTTTCCTTTCCTTACAGGGATTTTTTTTTTTCTTTCTTCCTTTTTTTTTAATACCTATCCCACTGGGAACATTTCCAGCTTTTACAATGACGTTAAGCCTCTCTAAAAGTCAGGGAAAACCCTGCTAATACAATCTAACCACAGACGGGCTCAGCCAGTGCTACAGGCCTAAGACTGATAACACACTCTAACCACATACTGGCTTAACCATGCCCTCAGGCCTAATACTGCTAAGAGACATTGTGAATAGAAATGGTTTTAGACGATGTCTGCAGGACAGCATCCAGACTGTAAAGCAGCTCACACAACTGCTAACTGACATGTAAGTAGCCACATGTTCCACAGTAAAGACTTCTTACAATAAATGAGCCTTGGAAATATCTGTAATTATCTTTATAGTTCAGTAGTGCACAAGTATGCTCGCCCAAGTTTATAACATGTAAACACATCAGACAATTCCTTATAAATATATATTGAAACATTTACAAATGCTTGAAATGAATGAGCATACCAGCAGACTCAGAAAAACCATACACTACAGACCAAACGTTTAGCCCCTCCCAGTGTCTTCAACTGCAACACATCTTGTCAAGTTACAGCTGACACTGTATATGACAAGTCAATATGGTGTATTGCTGTAATAAAAATGTGAGGCATGCTACACGTAGCATGTATTGTGTGAAATATTGACTTGTTTGCCGTGAAAAAGGTCCATTTATTATTACCAATGTTTAAAAAAAGCCAACCTTCAAGTACATTAATTCACTAGGGTGGGTTCATTAGAGGGTTAATAGAGGCAGGACTGATCCTTTTGTGCCTTTGTTTCCCATGAACTCAGCCTGGACGGCCACTACAGCAGGAGCCCAACCAACACTAATGAAGAACGTGCTTAATAACCCCCTGCAGGGATGTTATTGCCTCTTACTACCATGTTTAACTCGTCTAACAGGCAGAACAAACCTTGATAATACAATTAAACTGCATACAGGATAAGCCAAGGATTCAAAACCCCGACTGTTGTTCATGTTTTTCCTCTTGCCTTGTTCTTACACACCTTGTCTAATTAGGGGATACACATTCCCTGACACCTTAATTAGACCAGGTGTGCATGGCTGGAACAAAAGCGTGTGGGTGTTGTGTACCATTTTTGGCAAAGTAATGCCCCCCCCTCCCCTCCCTCCCCTTCCAAAAAAAAAAAAAAAAAAAAGGCTCCATAATGTAATGTAAAAATGTCAATTGAGTGGAATGACATAAGAGGTGAAGGAGAAATGCAGATTCATTTACTCACTGGACGGGGGAATTAAAGTGTACATAGTACATCCCGAACATTTGTTTTCAATGCTAAATTGTTTCAGCATTATGCAGGTACCTGCACCTCTTGATGAGTGAATGAACTAAGGAAGCACAGGAAAGGGAGGAAGTGGTGAACATTAAAATAAGCACAAGTGAAGTCACAGATGCATAGTTTGATATTTCTTGTTATATTATTGACTTTTATCTGCAATATACTGTGCTTGTAAAAAATAAAAGTAACTTTCTTTTGGTTTAACCATCCATACACTTTGATATCTATGAATATACAAATCCCAGATATTTCAATAGTTTAAATATTAAATATCTACTGTAAGATGAGCCTGCCATATATCATGACTTTCTTTAGAAAAAACTGCAATGGAATTTGCATATATGTAGATATGTAAGATGACTTCACAATCCTCTTACTCTTAATTTAATTAATTAAGATTAATAAACTTGATGTTAAATTGTTATTTTATTTGAAGATGGACAGTTATTTTACTGGGAAAAAGAGAGGCAGGCTTCGCAAATAGCTTGTACGTCAGTTCCTAATGAAGCAACGAGAGAAACACGTTATCAAAGCCTATGTTAAAAATAAATCTGTAATCATATATATTTATGGGATGGTGTAGTCACTACAACAAACACCTGGAGTTTATTTTATTTTGACACATTATTTGAGTGTGTTTATGGTTATACCTGCATCCACAACTAAAATATTGGGTTTTTTTCAAGCACAATTTGAAATATAACCCAACATGTAATAATCTATTCAAGAATATATGTATCAAAGTATATACAGCTTTGCATATAGACAGCTTTTGATGGAATAATCCAGTATGTGCGTTGTGTATGTGTGCGAATCTGAAAATTATACATTTATGGAATTTTCACTTGATTGGGGAAAGCCAGTCATGTTTGCACAAGTATACCTTGATATAGTCTCCATCTTGCAATGAGAAACTCTCAGCTTTCAGCCTGATTCCTTTGCCCTTTTCAGTCGTGATGCGGTAGATGCACTCATGGTTGTTATCGTAGTTGGAGGGGAAGTTCGGAGAAAGGAGAACGCCTTCTGGTCCTAGTGAGGAGGCTCCACACTCAGCTGCAGCAAGAGAGTAAAGGAGAGAGGGAACGCGTGGATCAAAATCACAGCAATTCCATCTCATTATCTCTGAGCAGTCCAAATATCTAGGTTGGCTTGTTGTTTAAAATCAGAGAAGGGAGGAGAGGACTCATGAAAAAGATGATAACCACAAAACTTATTCATCTCAGCAGACATGATAAGAATAATGATAATAACATTATCATTTATTATAGTTTAAAAAGCCTCTGTGCTTAAATTATGAAAACAAAAACGAGGATGAGGGCCAGCAAAACACACTCAGAAGCAAAGCAAATACAAAACATTGAAAAGAGGGCAAAATGGAAAAACACTGCATAAAAACAGGTTTGGATAAATTTTTGAGCAAAAAGTGTTTTATATAAATGATACAGAATTATCAAGCAGGGGCAGTGCCTATCAAAGTTTAGGAATTCGAAAAGGTGGTACTTTGTGCAAATAGAGTTTTCTCATATGTAAATGAGCAGAGAACAAAAGAAGAGAGCCGAGCAGGCTTTTAACTCCCACTGAGGAGGTCCAACACTACTTGGAAGGGAGAAAGAGGAAATGGAAGTAATGAGACAGACAAGGTGTGGAACAATGTGAGACGCACTGAAAAAAGAATGCAGTGTTTATCCAATCTGAACAAATTTGAAATTCAAAACAACATTTTTCTACATGTTCTGTAGTTTCTTAAACATATTAGGGGAGGGGATAAGGAGGATAAATTCAAGGATACGACCAGCAACTCCTCAGAAATTCTTTTTAAAGTGAAAACAGTACCATAGAGTGGGAGTGAGAGAATAGAAAATAGTGAGGAGGGAGACGAAAAGGAGGAAGACAGAGTTCGAAGAGGAAGAAAAGAAGAAAAGATAGCAGATGAACCAAGACAGACAAGAGCCTTTTGAAAATGTGCAGAGTGAAATTAGAAAAGGGAAAATGGGATTAACAAAAGACTCAGTTTTAGCACTTTTCATATAGAAGCTAATGCCCTAATTATCTACCCAAGGACTGTCTAAATTCAGAGAGAGAGGAGGAGAAACAGTTACAAAGTTAGAAAGTGATGGAGAGCTAAATACAGGGACATTTAGAAAGAAAAGGAGGGAGAGCGATGAAGCCAATGCACGATGCCAACTGCTGTTGCTCAGTTTCCTCTTAGTCAGGCCTGATCTCTTGACAGATAATGCTATTATAGCATTTTCAGTCTGCTGTTTCTGGGGCTTGAAAATTACCAGCAGCCAGCAGTCCAACTCTCATAAATTAGCAGCATCCTACGAACTACTGATACGCATCAAATCCCAGCAAATTACAACCTGCTAACAGCCAAATCCTGGCAAATAAAACCAGCAGTCAGCCAGTCACATAACAGTAAATTACCATTGTGTTAGCAATAAAATACTGGTGAATTACAACCAGGAAAATGCTGATACCTTACCTCAAGGCTTATTCATATTGTAAAGAAGCTAATTTGAAACTATGACCACTCCAATGTTGTAAATGTTGAAGGCCAAAAATCACTTCTCATTGGCTTGGTACACAGTTGCTTTATATAAGGTTGTTTAAAGAAACTGATCTTCTTTAAAGTAAATTGTCTGTAAACGTATACTGACCTTGGTTAGTGTCGTGTATGCCATGTCTATTTTATATTTTCACTGAAACACTAGCGAGTCTGAATGATCACATGGCCGTCTTACCTATACATCGTGGCAGTGTGTTGCTCCAGACTCGCCTGCCTCCTCCAAGACAAGTGATCTTGCTGTCTCCCTCAAGTCGGTAGCCGTGGAAACAAGAAAAGACCAGCGAGTCGCCGACTTGAAATCTAAACCCCATCCTCCTGCTGAACGCTGGAACACCGGGATCCTCACAAGGCTCTAAGTCGTACTCTATACATCCCGAAGAGATAAACAACATTGATAGAAAAAGTCAAAGCGGTAAGAAATATAAAAGAACTGTGTGAATGTTGTGAAATGGGCCAAGGCAGGTCACGTAATTTGATGTAGGCTAACGGTTAAGGTAATGCTACCTTTATATCACACAGCAAATATAATCAATTAAAGATCGATTCATCAAGCAAATTAGCAGGGCTTGAGATAAATAGAGAATCACTATTAAGAATGTATGTAGAGTAATTAGCAGCACTATCTAAGTGGTAAAAAAAAAAGGCACTCTAGCAGGTAATGGTGCAGCTTTGTGTGCGTATCATGTAAATCTTAGCAGTTCGCTAACAGTCCAGCCAACCCAATGAAATGAAAACTACTTTTCCCAAGTTCTCATTTTGTGTCCCTGGTTATAACAAGCTGCAAAAGGTCCAGGTAGCCAGCAGGCTGTCATCTTTGTTTTGATTCTGAAAAAGCGGTCCAACTTGAATTAAAAATGAATCAAATATTTAGAAAAACAGCAGATTTCTTTTCAAACAATCCTCTGGGCTACTCAAAAATCTACAGTCTACTTGTAGAATAACGAATGGTTAGCTCCGTGACCCAAATGTATGCTAATAAATGATTACAGGGCTAAGAAGTATCCCACTAGGAGGAGTGGGTTTTGATTTCAGCTGCAAAAAAATGCAGATTGTAGTAGAGGTCTAATTTTTCTTTTTAACTGCTATCGTCCTCCTGGTCTAACAACAATGGCGAGGGAAGTGTGGGAGGAGGCGGAGAGCTAGTTCTCTGCTGCTCCTTTGCTCCACATTTCTCTTCAGCTCTGTATCATGTCACATTTGCTAAGCCCCCCAACTTTTACTAATTGAATCCTATCAAAAGGATTTGATTTAAATCCCTCTAGTAACTAAACCCTGTTCACATATTCCATTTTACATAGAAATATGTCACATTACTTAAGATACAGATGCTTTAACTTTCATTTCACTGTCACACTGTTGATCATCCCAAGAACGTCCATTCTTTGTTCCACCTACTGGCCCATCCAATTTGGAGATAACCCACCTCTTTAGAGATGCCATGGCCACTTACAGCTGGCTCTTGTCCGTGGAGATGACATGTAAAGTTGCAACCACTGCATGGTGGACAGTCACACAGGGTCCCATTGAAAAGTTCAGGGTAGCTTACCAGACATACATTTATAAAACCAACTCACGTTTGCATTGCTGATCAAAAACTGAGTTGGACAGTTAGACAAGCATTTTGTGGTTTTACAAAATAAAAGACGAAGTGGTTTGTTTAGCACATGTACATCTGGCTAACTAACCCACCACCATTAAAGAAAAGTGCATCACAGCTCCCCTGAGCTTTTTTATGGGACCTTCTCACTCATGCAGTGAAGGAGATAGTTCCAAACAGGACTATGAATGCCTTTTGATATGTTTTATAGGTCTATGACAATGATCATAACCACAATTAGCGTAAATAAGCTTATACTTGTTTTTTTAAAACTTACATTATGTCTTAAGTCTTCCCATTTCAACCATTTTTTTAAATTTTTTTATCACCTTGACTGTTTCATTACTGCTCTCTACCATGTGAGCACACAGAAAAACAAGTATATAATGCAAATATTCTTTATGTTTATGACATGTCAAGTCTGTCAGTCTACATTACAGAGAATTAGGCCTATGCTGGGCTAAATAGGACAGTTAAGTCTATCCTGTAAAAAGAGTCAACAGGAATGTAGTGGGTAGAAACTGTCCATTACGTTAATATTAACTCTCCCAGTATTAATAGAAAAAGCAATTTCTGGTCTGGGATTCTTACCTGAGAAAGTAATATTAAATCCTTCGTAACTCATGGAGAAATCTGATATAAACCGCAGCTCGGCGCTGAAGTTCCCATAGAGGCCAGCTTTAACACTAGGGGGCAGCACTGAGCCGGTGAGTCGAGATACGGGAACCTGGAAATTCCCATCCTCAGTGATGGAAAGGTAGTCGTGGCTCTCCTCCAGATGGAAAGTGTGGAAAACCAGATGGACTCCTAGATGAATAAGTGGCAGGATGGATGGATGGAGAGATTAATGCATGAGTGGGTGGAAAGATGAAGTATAAGACAGTTAGACATAGATACAGAAATGGTAGCATTTGAACAAAGAACATATACCAGAGAAACATGCATACATTATCAGGCAATATATACAACACAGTGCAAAAGTCTGAGGCACTCAGATGTTTAGATTCTAATCCATTATGTAATGCCATCAGGGTGGAATCTGATCAGTCCCAGATTCATTCTGCATTAAGTTTGAGAACTATCTGCAGCATCAAAAAAATAAAGGAGATACCACAGGACCCTGGTCTAAGCATCACTGAGTCAGCCATTACACGAGGAAGCAGAAGATAATAAGATGTCAGTGGCAGATTCTCCAAGAGGATTGGAACAAAATATCTGCCAAATATCTTGAAAAACTGTGCAATTGTAACATTTTATTGTCAAAGGGTGCTCACATTTTAGTGCCTAAAGCTTTTGCACTGGAAGCAAATTTACATGTTTATTAAAAATGTGTTCATTAACTGGAGAAAGACATCTGAATAAAAGTTTTCCAAGCAAGAACTTGTGTTTTCAATGTGTGTGTGTGTGTGTGTGTGTGTGTGTGTGTGTGTGTGTGTGTGTGTGTGTGTGTGTGTGTGTGTGTGTGTGTGTGTGTGTGTGTGTGTGTGTGTGTGTGTCTTACCTTTCCCATGAGACACCTCTATTGTCCAGGTGCAATTAAGAGAATTGGGGTAGAAGTCAGGAAAGCCAGGAGACAGAATAGTCCCAGTTTTTCCATAAACATAGCCTCCGCAAAGAGCTGAACATAAAAAGTGAGAGACAGAGAAAACTGAACCAGCATTCACAATTGAGCCACGGTACAAAACAGACACAGTGCACCTTTAAAAATTACTGCAAAACAACATTTGAAGCATAGTTATTGAGATGTTAGGCACAGGTTGCTGTATATACTGTAAGTAAAGCCTTTAAATTCAACATTGCTTTATTTACAAGTGTTGCCCGTTTCACCAAATATCCTTGCGTTTGAGAGGCAAGCAGAACTTTTGCAGGATTCGAAGGTGGAAAATGCAGCTTTTGTACGGAGCCACAGAGATGAAGAAAACAAAGGCTAGAGATGCACTTAATGTGGAAACACAAAGTAACAGAAAAGAGAGAGTGGTTTGTTGGAAAAGAGTGAGAGATTTGTATGTGTATTATCAGACACCTACCCTCCACACAGTGACAAACCACTGATATGGAATAGGACAAATTCATTTGGGATAGAAGAGAATAGAAAATACTATCGTAATGTAATGGAGAGTAAAAGAGGGCTTGCAGAGCATTGCAGACTGCTGAACTAGGATAATATATTGACTCTTCGTTTCTCTCTGACTGTGCCTCAATCCCCTTCAATTCCATTCAGCTCAATTCAGTTAAATTGAATTCAATTAAAGTGCTCCAAGGTGTTTGACTGGCATGGTGATAAAAAGGAGACTTTTTCTTAGCCATGAAACAAACACACTGTAAACTAAATCACTGACAATAACATTTGTCCTCCCTGTTAAGGTCCCTCCTGTCTGACAGTTAATAATTGATATATATTTTGGCACACAAAAGTCCCTTTTAGCACCTAAAATAAACACTGTAATGATTAATTTGTTTTGAGAGGTTTTTAAAATGACTATTTATTATGTTGCCTTAATGAAGACAGATGTTGCAACTTCTTTTATTTCTTCATACTACAGCTTCTCCAGTGTGTAGACTTCTCCTCGCCCTCCCTATCTTTCTGTCTACCAATGTCTTTCTCTTCATCTCATTCCATATCATATTTCAACAGAGCTGGAGTTGAGTAGCTGTAATGAGAGCTGCTTTCTCTCTCTGTCTCTCTGACGAGCTGCCTTGTGTGTGTTTTGGTAACCAGTGCCATTTTTTTTTCACACTCCCATCAGGACTCAGCAAAAACAAGGACACTGACTGAATGACCCTTGTTAAGAGAGGCTCGTGTGCATGTCTGCGTGTGCATACAGTATCTACGGCGTGTAACAGTGCATAACAGTGGTATGATTGATCTGTGTGTGAAAAGATAGAGACAAATTGTTCATGAATTTAAGCGAGAAAGTTTAACCTTTAAAATAATGCAAGTAAGAGAAAATGACGGACTATTCATGATGAACAAGAACTTGAGAGACAGAAGCAGATTGAATTCTGAAAGAAAAGCAAATACATAAATAAATAGCTTAGTTTTCAGTGGGCGGAAATTTATAAAGATTTCTCCTCTCAAACTGCAGCTTCATTCGTCCTCCTTCCTGCCTTCAACTTTTTCTCAATCTTTAATGATCTCAGAGTCCCTCTTGGAGGTAGCCGTGTACTGAAAGGGATACTGTGACTTTGGTCACTTCGAACAACTTGTTGTCTTGGCACAAACAGCCAGCTTTAAAATGTCATGGTGTTCCCTCAATATTCTCCTAGACACATAAAAGAGCAGTCTATGTTTGGTGTTATCCGTTTGGCGATTTAGCTGACCTGCAGGAACAAGATGAACCATTTGGGTCCAACACACATTGCAGCATTGCTGAAAAGGAAATGGTGTGTGCATGCCCGTGGGATGACAAGCTGTTTTATTTTTTCTTATAGGCAAAATATTGTCAAAATTATGAATTTTGGTGGTCGTATAATATAGAGTGTGTTAAATGTTAACTATGCCTCTGAGACGATCCTGTAAATAAGATTATTGTCATTAATGTGTGTATATGAGTTGCTTTGATCATGGCTGTGGGAGCTCTTAAAGATGACTTCAGAAGAGGTAAGGACAATAATTAACTGGTTATATATTGATTATAATTTTTACTTGTATGATCCTCCCCCAAAAGCAAACTTTTACATAACATTCTAGTCAAGGCTTACACACAATTTCAGAAAAGTGTCATTCTGAAATAATATGTCTTGTTCTGTGACAGCTGTGCAGTGAAATGGCAGGCTTGGCTGAAAATTGAAAATGTCACAGTGGTCGTTTAAAACTGCTTTTATCATATCTCTGATAGTGATAGACTGCCTCGGTATGAATTCACTCCCAAGTTGAGACATCCTGACTTTGGTTTTCAAATTGGATTATTTTCAACACTGTATATTCATCTCCCATTATAGCATGAGCTGTGGAAAAATGGTCAATGGGTGGACCTGCGAGTGGCCGGTGAGCATCTGCTTCAGTCGTGCCTGTTGACCTGCGTAATTTCACTGAGACTGAATGTCAAACTTAAGTCATTGTGGTAGCGTACACTCTATGAGTTGGACTGCTCATTCAAGTGAAACGAGGGAAATGAAAAAAGAACGACAACTAGGAAAAGTCTTCATATCTTATTATAAAGGGAAGAGGTTACTGATGTTATCGGAAAACCTTCACCAACTCCATCAGTCAGCACTTCCACCTATGTCACTCTGGCTCAATTTCTTTCCTGTGGACTCAGATCAGTCTCAATATCAAAGAATATACACACAAGGATTCAGAAATGTATTTTGGGATTTATAAATAAAAAAAATTGGCTCAACAAAAATGTTTTTCAATGCACCGAGGAATAGTGTCGTACATAAATGTAAAAAAAAAAAAAAAAAAAAAAGCAGGAAACATCTGAATGGCTAAAGGTGATATACTGTAGGTGCATTTATGAATCGAGTCATGTCAAGTCATTTCATAATCTGTATTGATATATTTACTATAGTGTAATTAACTAACTAAGTACTACATGATATGTGACTCTCCCCTAACTTATCTCACACATAAACACACAGCTGGCAGCTGCAAAAATCTCTGTGGTGAAAAACTCATCCAGTGGACAAAGCAACAGTGGTAAAACTGAGGCACTGATGTATGTGAGCACAACACTGCTGCAGTACTCCTCACTCTCAGCCAGATTGTGCCTGCTTATTGCAAAACTATTTCCATAAATAAATATCAACAAAACAACTGACCTGAGACAGTTGGGACAGTTGGGAGTGTGCCACTCATATTTAATGCAGTTTCATTGTGTTTAAAACTCAAAAAGTAAAACGTTCACTTCCTAATACAAAAACCTTAATTTTGTATGATATTCTTAATTGTTTGGTTATGTCAAAATTTTCATTCTTTAGTAAGAGGAGATAGGACAGTGATACACAGCAAGTAGGTTTTTGGATTTGAACATAGCAAATGACTTGCCCTTTTCTTGCACACTTTGCACATTTTTCCCCGGCCTGCACGAGCTTCCTTTGGATGCTCCCAAGACATGCATTATGTTAACTGCTGACTCTGGTCAGTGGTCATCTGTCTATGTAGACTGGAGACCTGTCCAGAGTGTACTGACCCAGTAACAGCTGGCATAGCCTCCACCCTCCTTTGTCACTGCATGGGTAAGCAGCTACTGTACAGATAATGGAAAGATGGATGGATCTGAAGGGAAGAGCTAAATGACTGCAGTTACATGTTAACAAACTGCAATGTTTATGAGTGTTCCACAATTTTTCAGTGGACTTTCATCTTAATCTGTGGTTCTACATTAATCAAATATAGCATAAATAAAATTATTAAAAAAAATATTCAGAGACTCCAAATTCCCACAACAATAAGTTGTGGGTACTCTTGCTAAACTGCAGTGATTAGTTGGAGAAATTAAAAACATCAGCTATAAGGCTTACATAATCAAGCAAACCAGAAGATTAAATTCAGATTAAGATTACTTAATTTGCCAGGCATTGGATTTATTATAGCTTTTGACAAGTGTGTTTACAAACCACTTTTCAGCTGTTTTTCATTTTAAACTATTCCAGGGGAAAAAAAGGCTTTATGCTTTGAGGAGCAAGATCACCACAGGGATCGTCTGTGCCAGTATGTACAGGAAAATGTCCAATTTGTTTCTATTTTCTTGACAGGGGTGTTACAGTGTTTAGGACTTCAACAACTTCCACAATTTACTGCATTTAGAGACTGCGAATCTGCATGTCACACGTATTCCAGCAAGTGAATGCATTACTCATATTAGCACATAATTCCTAAGAGGGCTGAAATGAAAGGAGGGAAGATTCTCACCATCACAACTGGGAAGAGCGTGACTCCACTGATGATTCTGCTCGCAAACAATTGGCTCCTGATCACTGAGTGTGTAGCCTAGGTCACATGCAAATGAAACCCGAGAGCCAATGGAAAAGCTGCTGCCATGACGACGACCATTAACTGGGATGCCAGGATCGAGACACGAGTCAGACTCCATTTTCACACCTGAAAATCACATCACATCACACAAGCACAAACACCACAGAGTCAACAGGGTGAGTGTATATGCGTCTGTAAGAAATTCAGAGTGGATCTACCAAACATTTCTATCAATCAGTGAATCAGCCTTACTTTCATATCTGATGCTGAAGCCTGCTGCAGAGCGACTGTTGTCCGTTGTGAACAGCAGGAACAGGAAGTTGGACGTGGAAATCAGGAAATGAGGTGCTTGGGTGCCGTGGTATTCTCCAATCGGGGGAGAGGAGGCTGAGGGGCCATCCCGGATCTCCAGTGTGTCATAGTTGACCTCTGTCTGAAACCTAGACAAACAAAGACAAAAAAAAAAAATAATTAAAAAACAAATATCAAAACGTGTACAATAGCCTGACATACATAAAGACACTCAAAAAATAATAAGCTCTGCAGGGCAATGTTGGTATTACTTTACAACAAGCAGCAAACTAAACTAAAACAATGAACACAGTCTTTACACCGAAGGAGCCCTTGCTTGAAAGATCCATTAGGCACACACCACTGAGCATCGCTGACTGACAACCTATCAAGCAATAGATCTACGCTAACTGAAATAAAAGAAATGATCGACTCATGTTCTACCTGCCTCTTTATATATCTGAACACCAAAATAACCATACAACTGTCTTGTCTAACTAACTAGCAGAACAAATGACTTGTTATCACCGTCTCGCTCACTCTCTGCTCTGCCTGTACTCCAATCTCAGTAATTAACTTATTGAATGACTGAGCAATTACTTACAGTTCTGACTGCAGGGCCCTGAGAATCAAAGCAGGTTTTTGGGACTCTGATTGCTGCTGGTTATCAATCCAGCCATCAAATAGTAACTCATTTAGAAAAGGGACATCACATAAATGCAATTAACTACATGGTTGAATAGAAAACCAAGAGTTTGGAACCAGTGACACACTGCACAACAACACACTTTGTGAATAATAATATCTGACCAGCTAAATGAAAAATTAACTACCCTATGCTCCACACATATGCATGCACTGCCAATGCAGAATCTTACACAAATGAAATGCCATAAAAGCAATGAAGATGACTTGGCTTCTACATCACTGCCCAAAAAGACAAATTTCAGCTACAGTATAGCAGTTTCAGGCTACACTGCATCTGTCTGTGGCTTGTTTCCAGAAAAAATGTGCAAAAAAACAACATTAATCATTCACTGCAGCAGTAACTCACCCACTTCATTTATATCTGACTAACTTATATTGCTTCTGAAAGACTGCCCAACGAAAAAATTAACTGATTAAATGATGCACTACGTAACCATACCTTATAATTGTATAATCCAGCTCATAGCAATCAGACTAATTTCACGAGTATCCCATTGAACGGATCTGACACAATCATTCTATAAGTAAGTCATTAAATAACTGACCTGTCAAAGTGTATCTTTACGGCATGGTCTGTTTGTGCTTCAATCACCCACTGACAGTTCAGAGAGTCCTTATAAAAAGAGGGCCAACCAGGAGACAGGAGAACACCAGTAGGAGCTGTGAGATGGCCTCCACAGGGAGCTGGAGGGAAATGAAGACACGCACAAACGCCACAGAGAATTGAATTAATTGTATTTTGGGGTGTGGGGGGAAACTGTGTTATGGCATGAGCACAACACTGATATTTCATTAGTTAACAGATTCATCATCTGCTCTATTTATTTTAGCACTTTAATCCTTTCTGAATTTCCAGAGTTCATACATAAACATTTACCTTCAGAAATTATGCTGTGCCAATCTTGTGCTACAGTAAACAATTTTGAGCTACTCATGTTTGAAAAAGCCTAAAATAATGATCACATTATAATTTATAGGGGAAATCAAGTATATTTATGTATCAAATGATTCCCAAAAAATTCTCCTCATTTCCCTGCAACTCAAAATGCTGCAAGCAGCAAAACTGGCACATATTTACACTAGTTTATAGTTCACACTTAGAGTGCTCACTCTCAATTATGACACATTCAAGTGCAATAATTAGCTTGAATTGACTTTTTATTTCATTTCTGTAAAAATAAAACACTTAGACAAGATAACGTATTACCCTTGGTTTTCATTCATTTTTGAGTCTGTCTAGTGCAGTAATGGCCTTGAAAAAACTACAGAGCTTGAGTTCATGATCTGTATGTTGGCCATTACTCTTTCTGCAATATAATTTGCAATGGCTTATCTTTCACACTCATAACACTGCTTCTGTTTCCATGTAGCTGATACCTTTGCCCTTGTCATTGCTCTTATAGATTCAGACTTAAGCAAGCTAAAAAAAAAAAAAGGAAACATTTTCTTCCTCTCACTTTCTTTTACCCGCTCTATGTGTGTTAAAGTCACACTACTCGTGCACAGGAGCCACAAGAAAGTCATTCTAGAAATAAAACATAATTATCTTTCCCTGTCCAACGGGAGGGATAATATTTCCCCATACTTCACTCTTAATAAGGTGACCACCTTATTCAATTTGATTGTCTCCTCCATCCGATTTATTAACAACAGGCAACATTTGATAATGTCATTTAGACAATACAATCAAGATGGGAAGCATATGAAAATAGCTCACAGCCAGTGACTGCCATTCGCCTTCAAAAAGTGTTGAAATTACAGTACATTCACTATCCTTTTATTATTACTTCCACATATTAACTTATCTGCACACTGTGGATACATCTCTGTATTTTAGACTCAGAATATAATGAATGTGTCTCCCTGAATGAGTTTCAGCACAACTTGTGCCAATCGTATTTAAGATTATTGTTGTGCGAGAAAGATGCGTACAAACAGGCTGAATAAGTGTGGGGAAGCTGGAGGCTAAAAGCAATTATAAGAGAAAGTTATAGAATTTCTAAGGTGCACACACACTTTAGCACACTTTGCAAAGTAAGAGCCAAGCAGTCGAATTCTTTTGCCATCGTATAGTCTGGCAAGTTGAACATGTTGAAAGATTAACCATTGCATACTGTAAATAGTTGGGAAGTATGTGTGTCTGCTTACCTTCACATCGAGGAACAGCCGCAGACCAAACAACATTTCCATCCTGAATGATGCAAGTGACTTGATCGGACCCCTGGAAATATAACAAGAATATATCATTTCCAGGTTTGTTACTTTCCCTTCAAACACTACTGAGTAAATATACTGTGATGTAAGACTTTGACAGCATTAGTTTTAAAGGTAAAGTATCTTAATATTACCTGTGTTCTAATGAATCCTTGATCACAGCGAAAAGCTACCGAGCTGCCAAGCTGAAACTGGTCACCATACCTCTGACCATTGACAGGGACTCCTGGGTCGTGACACTCGTTCTGACCAAATGCTACACAGCGAAGAAAAAACAGAAAAAATTAAATAAGCCAAAAGACATGGAAGCGAATTAACAGTATCAAATAAAGGCAAATTAATTTGGAGCTGGATGAACAGAGTGAAAATGTGACAGAAAAGAAATAAAAACAGGGAGATATTGTACCTACACACAGTGGTAGCATGGTTCTGAATACATGTGCGTATTTACTCATTTGAACAATGTTCCCTGGTTTTTCAATCTATTTCAATACCTGAAATTTGTTCTACCAGAGAGAGAAAGTGAAACCATTGCTGTATCACTGTCAGTGAATGTGACATCTCCACTGATATGGAAATATGGGAATGGAATTATCTTTATATGGATTCAACCCTGTCATGTTTAGCTTACATTATCCCCATTCCAGAGATTAACCTGATCCCACCCAGAGCACACACCCAGTGATTGGACATGTCTCAGGTTGATTAGCGACTGATGGAGAGGAAATGAGAGTGGAGACAGAAAGAGAAGGTGAAAGAAGAGCACGAGCGAGAGAAGAAATACGCACATATATTACATACACTGGCAAATAGACATAATCACAATTGCATCCATGTGCATGTGTTTAAATATACATATAATAAGAAGTGGCGGAAACGATTGGGAGAGGGATGTATGATAAAACACACAACATGCCAAGAAAACACAGGACGTGACAACAAAGACATTTTTCTAATTATATGTTTATAAAGTAAAGAAAAAGAGGACAGATGAAACCCAAGGCGAAAAGGAAAAAAAAAAAAGAAAAGATCTGAGTCTGGCTCAAGTACCTAAAACTGTACAGTGAGTGTTTCAGAGAAAGAAAGCAAGACACTGGATTGTGTATGAATGAAAAAGTAAAACAACCGAGTGGAAGTGTGAGTTACAGTGAAAGATGGAGCTCAATAAGATGGCTTGGAAAGAAAGAAAAAATAACTACAGTACTGAATAATAGGGTTGAGACAGAGAAAGAACAATAAAGAGATGACCTCTAACTGTTCAATAATATGTTGAACATCTATCTTTCTTGTATAGATTACTCAATATATAATTTCCACATCAACATAATATAAACAAAGCAAAGCTCAATAATCTTAATGAATAGGCAGGAAGACATTTCAGTCTGGTTTTAGAGCATTACATAGCACAGAAACTGCCCTCCTCAAGGTAACTAATGACCTCCTTTTAGCAGCAGACAGGGGGGAGAGGGCAGTTTTAATTCTTTTAGACCTAAGTGCAGCTTTTGACACCGTAGATCACACCATTTTAATCGATCGTCTCAAAACCTGGGTTGGCATCAAGGACGCTGCACTTAGCTGGTTTTATTCTTACCTTTTAGAAAGAACCTACTCGGTCACCATAGGTAATTACTCATCTTCCACGACACACATTACCTGTGGTGTACCACAAGGTTCAATTTTAGGTCCAATTTTATTTTCTATCTACATGCTTCCACTCGGCCAAATCCTCCAACAACACGATGTATCTTTTCATTGCTATGCAGACGACACACAGATATACCTTCCGCTGAGACCTGGTGACCCAAAGAGCCTGGATGCTGTCTTAGATTGTCTCTCTGACATTAACTGTTGGATGGCACAAAACTTTCTTCAGCTCAACAACTCAAAATCAGAAGTCATATTGTTCAATTCCCCAAACAATAATGCCAGTCTCATTGAGAGTCAACTTGGTCCCCTGTCTGCTTATTTAAAACCTGTTGCCAGAAATTTGGGAGTAATGTTTGACTCTCAGTTAAGCTTTGAAACACAGATAAAAAAAAAAATGGTCCAATCCTGCTTCCTTCAATTAAGAACCATCTCCAGAATCAAACCCATACTGTCACACTCTGACTGGAAAAAGTAATGCATGCACTCATTTTCTCTTGACTCGATTACTACAACTCCCTCCTTTCTGGCATAAACCAAAAATCGATCTCCCGCCTCCAACTAGTCCAGAATGCAGCAGCCAGGCTTCTTACTGGTCTTAACAGACGACATCACATTACTCCAGTTCTGGCCTCTCTCCACTGGCACCTGGTTGGTTTTAGAATTGATTTTAAGATTTTGTTGATCATTTTTAAGGCCCGCCTGGGTCTGGCCCCGAGCTACATTTTTGAAATGTTAGCCCCATATGAGCCAACTCACAGCCTTAGATCCGCCGGTGGGGCCCTTCTGGCCGTTCCAAAGTCGACACTTAAATCAAAGGGTGACATGCTTTTGCCATTGGGGCCCCTTGACTTTGGAACGACCGACCTGAGGAGATAATCAGAATCATTAACTTATTTTAAATCACTTCTTAAAACCCATTTTTATAGAATTGCTTTTAAGTGATGTCATCCTTTTATGTTCTTTTATGCAGTTCTTTTGTTCCCCTGTTTTGGTTTGTTTATTTTATTCATTTATTTATTTGTTTGTTTTTTCTCCTCCATTTGCTCGTTTTGGTTATTTGTTTGGTTTTGTTGTGTTCATTACCTTTATGGTATGGTATTTTTTGCCTCCTGTTTTCTTAAATGTTTACCGGTACTGACGTTATGTATGACTATGCTTTGTAAACTCTGTTTTTAAAGGTGCTATATAAATAAAGTTATTATTATTAGTATTATACACAGAGAATACAACATTAAAAGGATCTATCTTAAAGAGAGAAAATTATTTTTGCTTTGTATATGCAACACCAGATTTTTGAGGGGTTGTAGTGATATTTTTGTCCTTGTGTATAGTTGTCTTATGTACTGTATCTTAGACCAGGTGAGCGTTGGTGTAATTTTGCAACAATCATTCTTTCAGGTGGAAAGTGACATATAGGAGCTTTTGGACTTTTGTAAAAGAATTGAAAGATTTGTTAAAGAAGAAATAGCATTTCATGTCATGTCAGAAAGTAGTAGTAGTAATAATAGTAATAGTAGTAGTAGTAGTAGTAGTAGTTGTAGTTTGTTTCAATTAATTAGAGACCAACAAATATTTTTTATTTTTTTTCCTGTTTGGAAGTAAAAGAAAACCTGTTTAGACACAGGCTAGAGCTTGCATTAATAACTGTAGCTGTCCTTACATTTTAAGTACATTTTTCAACATGGCACCGACACACTGTATGGGATCAATTTACCTTGACTTTGAAGTCAGAAATTAATAACACGTATTATGTTTGTGGCTCCTAATGTAGTCCTTTTAGCATATAACTGCACTGTTTTTCATATCAACGTTCATACTTGTGTTTGTGACAATATTCATATTAATAGATAGAAATACACCCACAGCAAAATACTATTGATATTCATATATGCATTAAAGTTTTTATAGAACAAATTACCGAAACAGCACAAAGATGCTGGATTTTTCTTAAATCCCAGTGTAAAATTGATGTGACAGACATTTAAATTATAATCTCAAAAAATGTCACCATCAAAAACTCAATGAATGTAGTTAAACATTTTTCTTTCTTTGAGCATATGGGTATTTATGGGTGTTTTTTTTTTTTGGTTCTGTTTGTTTTTCAACCACTCACAATCAAAACCATGCATAATGTATCAAAACAAACGGGACTTCTGAATTTGTACATCCCTTTAAAGATTCTGGGCTATGGGTGGCATCTTTTTATTCCGTATGGTGCAAAAACCTTTAGTTTGTGCTAGGATCAGAGTAAAAAAAAAATGTTTGTGTAAGGATTGGAGATGGGACTTTGTATTAAGTATATTGTGGTGATGAAGCGGTAAAAAAGAAAAACAGTTAGTATTTTCATTTGTCAAATGTCACCCTTAAAGGAAGAGCCGTAGACAAGGTCATTTGGGAGACTGTGTGTGAAATGGTGCAAATCCACATGGTAATCACAGAGAATGAATCAGAATCATTCATGCAGAACTAGTTCAGCTTAGAGCAGATAAATATACAGGCTGCAGTGGTTGGGTTTAAAGCTTGACAATGGGACAGGCTTAACCAGGTAAAGCTTGGGTAAGACATGCAAACAGATGAACAGTCAAGCATAACTAGTCAAACTAAGGGCTTGTTAAGGTAACGTTAGAAGGCAGTATGGGTGTTGTATTAGTCATCTAGGTATGATCCAGCATTGGTTACGTGAAAGGACATTTTCACCTCAACTAACTGCTGTAGTTCTGTATTTATGCGTGTTTGGCCATAAATGGCTACGCTATATGGAGAAAAAAACAACCATTCACACTCACATTCACAACCAAAGCCAATTTAGAATCACCTATGAATGTCTTTGCATGTCTTTGGACTATAGGAAGAAGCCAGAGCGCCAGACCCAGGCAGGCACAGGGAGAGGCCCCAGTTGATCACCAGGTTCAAACCCAGGACCTTCTTGCTTTGAGGAGAAAGTGCTAACTACTGCACCACTATGCTGCTAATTATCAATACCAATTTTCTAAAATTAATTTTAAGAAAAAAAAATTATATCACACATTGTGATACAAATCTTTGGTATTCATACAATTTAGAGGGGGAGAGTGTAACAAGGTTATTTTTTTGTATCTATAATTTACCAATATCCTTTAACACCTCGCATGGAAACTATTGGTAGATGCTACAATTGACACATGTCCCATAAATGCTTCACATGTAAGCTATCAGTAGATGCTTGCATTCACAGAATTAAATGGGAAGGTAGTACATACTGGTATAGCTGAAGTTGAAACCTTTTCCAGTATTAGAATGATCAGACTGAAATTCCAGTCTCATGATGTGTCCATTCGAGGCGATCTGCGATGGAACGTCTTTTCCGGAGAATGTCCCAAATGTTGTTGGCTCAGACAGACCTATGATAAAACAAAGTTTAAACAGTCTTTTAGAGACACAGTTTAATGGTGCTTGCCAAAATAGGTTGGGGAGTCAAAAGCTCTGGTAAAAGAAAGAACAAATAACCCCAAGAAACCCCAAGAGATACAGTATATTAGATCCCTCTCGGGAAAAAAATAAGTGAGATGATTGAATAATTCTTTACACTCTTATTGAACAAATCCTAATATGACATACAGAATAAATACTGCAGTTGTGAAGTCACCAGGGAAACATTTTGCTGGTAGCACAATGGCTTGCAGTATTAGCCCACCAGCTTGTCATTTCAGATTAAATAATTTAACATAAGGCACAGAAACCATTCAATTCACTTCATTCAGTTATTTAATACCATCAGTCCCAAAAATGTTGAAGCAATTAATTACAAGCGCTTTGTAGTTTTTAGATTTTATTTATGAAAGGTAAACAAGTATTCGAAGCAGAATGTGCCAAAGTATTGAATATAATCATGGTGAAGAATCCTTCCATTCAGAGTGACAAATCATTCTCAATGTATGTTGCATAAAAATGTTTTAGCTGGCCTTGGTGGAGCCCTGCCAGACTACTTCATTACATTGTTGTGAGTTTTAACAAGAACAGTGACATTTTGACGATGTTTCTACTTTTGGCAATTAAAGGATAAGTTACTTCTCTACACATTTAGATTTATTCTCTGAAATGAGAGATGAGATGGTGGATGTCACTTCAGAGATTTATATCAGGCATTTTTAGAACTTATCTCATATTGACTATGTGACCTCAATATGCAAAAATAAGCAATAAGAAGAAAAGAACATCAAGACTAGGCAGTCCTGTAAAGTAGGATGCACTGTAAAATGTAAAGCATTCTATTTTATACATACTTATAATACACAGAGAAGTGCAACAATCATTGTGTATAAATTTAGCTGTACCTACATCTTATTAATGTTGAAATAAATGTATACAAAATCTTTGAACTGAACAAAAATCTTGATGATCATGCTGACACATCTCTAACTTTATTTCTAATTTAATGGACAAAATATCCAATCAGTGATTCTTTCATTGGACCACCTTTAGCCTCAATAACAGCTTCTACATGTCTTGGCAGTGACTCAGCAAGGGCCACACTGGATGCTGGTATTAAAGCAAACCAGACAGACATTAGTGTCTCACGACTTTCAAAAGGTTCATGTGTAGATATTCTTTTCTACACTTGCTGCATTTGAATGGATCTCAAAACGACCCCCGAGAGATGTCAGATGATTGTGGTGTCCAGGTCATTATTTCACCTGATTGTGCATTGAACCATGCATTCCTGGAAAATCCCGTCGCCATGGGAAGCAGCATTATCTTGTTCGAAAAACCCATCGTCCCCTCAGGAGTAGATGATTGCAATAAATGGCTGAACCTAGCTGCTATGATAAGGTATGCTGCGGCATTAAGACATCACTCTATAGCCATTAAAGGACCCACTGTATACCAGTTGAATGGCCCTGAAAATCCCCCACTGGCCTGTTCAGCTGTAACCATGCATCACCTCAGTTCTGTCTGAGACATTTGTGTCACAGCATCGGACCATTTACTGCAACAAATGGCTATACACTTTTGTTTGGCAGAATACACTCTGCTCTTGAGGGTGCTCCCCAGTGATCCACCCAGCAGCAACAGAATCAGTGGGGAGTGCAATAAAACCCTGAGGGGCTACACAGAACAGAACCCAGCAGGTCCATTTCAGTGAGATATGGAGTGTACATAATGCACAAAGACAGAGATGCCTTCCCCAAATATGGTAATAAGACTGAACAGGAGGAAGCTATGGTGGCTGATGGGGAAATGAGACGCCACAGCCAGTGACAGCAGTTTGTAGAAGGTAGAAATAAACAAATTAACCACAGCACCACCATAATGATCCAGAGTAAATGACAGGCATTATGAAATCATAAAATTGACCTTATTGTCTTGATTGAATATGATATTGGTTTGAGTGTGATTGGTGATTATGAAAGTTTACTGATGCTGATAAGCTATTGGCATGCACCACCTCAGTTAACTGCCACAAACAACACAATGCTTGTTATTGTTGATTGCCCACCAGGAACCAGGCTGGTGTTGGAGCAGAAACTGTGATTCATCAGAAAACACCTGCAGTCTTGCATGGGTAGGAGAAGCAGGCACTAGTGATTATTCATAATGGCCTCAGCCATATAAAACATTTCCCCATGTTCATCCACTAAGGGCCATCTCCCAAATGGCACGTAGCTTGATGTCTTATGTTCTGGGACCTCCTTTATAATCGCTGCATACATACAAATCAGGGCTCCAAATATATATATGACACTGCCCAAAGAAAAGTTGAGAGTAGTAAAGATGAAATTGAAGGGAGAATGTGTGTACTTGTACAGGAACTCGGAAACCTTTTAGAGACTTGGTGCCATAGATGATGAGGTTGTGAGCTGAAGCCAGATTTTTATAACAACCTTTCTCACAATTATAACTTAAAACCTCATATCAATGGACTAATCACATGTATATCACATTGTAGATATACATTATGAAGCTAGCGGTGTCATATTATTATTATGCATGCAAGAAACTAACAACTCCATAAGAACCTGCATATTTTTAAATATACAGGCCAACTCCAATTTCAACCATTGATCTGTGATCCATTTTATTATTGTTCCAAAACCATTGACTGACTGGCACTGCTTCATCACCACATTCCCAAGCCCACAATTTGTTCCAGTCTGTTGAAGAGCACACCACAGCATGTCTGGGAAAATGATGCCAGAATGGATCAGGTGGCAGATTTTGGAAATTCTGTTTCAACCTTAATGGATAGTAAACCTGAAAACTCATATTTTTGTTTAATCTCAACCAAATTAAGTGATGAAAGTGCAACGAATTTCTTTTGAAAATGGGAGAACAGAACCCTGGCGGAATTCCAATGGATTCTTCTATTGTAAATTCAGATTAGGTTAGAAAGTTCAGATAGCCGCTTCAGTGAACATGAGTGTGCTGCCAGGGGCACTATGCTCACAGAGCACACTGGAGACACCACTGGCAATACCAGGATGCCTCTCATGCTCTCCCCTCTCGAACTCACCCTGCACCTAACCACCACCTGCATTCACCATCAGCTATGAAAATGAGAGAGCCACCTGTAAGCTTAAATACTGTGAGTTTTGTAGTTACTGTATCTGTGATTTTATCATAGTATGTAAATGTCTATATAAATGCTTTAAAAATGCCAAGCAGTGAGTGAGTGTTCCCAGGCCTCCACTGGCTGGTCAACACTAGGCAAAGCACACTACACATGGCTGACCACTTTGTCAAATTTCAGGAAATGTCCTAAAATTATAACCTTGACACTTATAACTTTTTCTTTGTTGTGTTCTCTCAACATTTGCTTGTAACAATGCCTCTGTTCTTCACGAGAACAGTACATCAAGCTTCATTGCCTGGTTCTGTCTGTTAAACATTTTTTAACAAATTGTTGGAGGTTTTTCTTCCTGTTAAAGGGGAGTTTTTTCCTCTAAGATGTTCATGTGGGAATTGTTGAATTGTGGGGTTCTTTGGTATAATGGTGTAAAGTTCTGTTTCAAGGACATTACTATGTTAAGTGCCCTGAAATAACTTTGTGTTGTGATGTGGTGCTATATCAATAAATTGAATTCAATTGAAAATTGAAGTGAAGGATTTGAATTGACCAGTTGTGATTAATTGTGGGACTGTAGTGGGTGAAATATGAGGCTCGCTTAAGTGTTCACACTTTAGAGGTTGATTGTTGATTTTTTTTTTTTTCAAAGGGACATGTATGTGCAGGCATGCGTGCAGTTTTACACATTTTTTTTAATTTTTTTTTTTTGCTGTAAGCCATTCTTGTCTTTTGTGGACACGTCAACTTTGCTATGAGATTGCCCCTTAAAAAAAAAAAAAAAAAAAAAAAAAAATGAATTCAAGTAACTGTTGTTTCAGTGATCAAACTCACCCTCTGACATCTACAACCATGCTTTTGTTTCCAAAAATCTGTTGTAAAACAATCTTCATTTTCAGCCTTGGTCTGTTTACATACAGATCTCATGTGAACACAAAGTTGCTGTTGCATGCACTTCTTTCTCTTCGGATGCACCAACTTCTTCTGCAAAGGCCAAATGTGATTGTTTTTCTTGTGACTGCATGTATCCATTGTGTGATATTCTATTGAACAAACTGATGCTATGATTATAGTGATGGAGGAAACTTCCAAAACAATAATTGCACTATATTTTAATGGTGTTCACATTATTAGATCAGAAACACTACAGTCATTTACACTGCATAGAATAGTTGAAAATCATAATATTGATAACAGCTGTAGATTATGATGCAGATATTGTTTCTCACCGTTCTTGACCTTAAACAAATAATCTGATTCTCTACACAAGAGAGTGCAATGAAAAGTAATGTGAGTTGACACCCCTGCAAGGGACAGAGAAGGAGCAATAAGAACACTTCACTGATAAAACACACACGGTCTGCTTCTTCACAACACTCTCACAGAAAGTTTTCTTTTTAATTCCTCCTTGACTTTGAGTTTTGGATCCCATGCATTTATACTCAATTAAGCTCCATAGTGATTGAGTTGTAGAAAGCCAGTCTATTTGTTCTCTAGCAACCCCAAACCTCTTTCACTTCTTCATTATTGCATTGATGGGCAAGAGACCAGGAGTGGAAAGAGAATCAATGCGACAATAGCTGAAAGACTGACAAGATCCTACGTCGTCTTATTTAAGAGGAGAGATTTAGAGAAAAGCCTTTTGAAACATTCTGCACTATGTTCTATTAGATGACACCAATGGCCCTGTGATGATGTTCACAATTGAATATACTGCTCAAAAGAGTACCTTGAAGTTTATAAAATAAATTCAGGCTGTATTTCATGCTACTGTTGTCTGAGCTCAAGACATTTATGGGTTATTACCATAGTTCACTTTTTTTTTGGCATTTGTATTTCAGTGTTCTGATATTCAGGAATACAAAAGAAGACAAAGTCATAAGTGCCAAGATTGTATAAGGTTGGAAAATGGAAATTCAAATTTTTTTTATATAAAGGCATATAAACACACTGAGATACCGCAAAACTGCTGACAGTTTATGACAAACATTTGAATATATGACAGGAGGATAAAATATTCAACAATACCGATAAATAATCAATGTGATGAAGAATCAACACTTACAGTACTTTAATATGTAATCCATACCTCATCAAATAGTTTCCGAATGCAAACATATGGTGTGGTTTCCTTGTGACAGCAGATATTTATCAGAACAAACTGGAGAACTTTAAAGCAATAACTAATTTCAGTTTTCCCATTGCAACAGCAGTAATTGCCCTGCAATTTTCAAAAACGCTTTTGCAAAAAGGACAAAATAAAGAAAAACATCCCTGCATTGGGACAGGTTTACAGCAAGTCAATTAAGCACAACTTCATCTTTAATGACCAGCCAGTCAAACCAGGGCTTAACTTGATTCAGTTTAAATCAATACAACCTTTATCGCAATGGGAAACACAAATCGAATTGCCCTGTGTTTTATGGGAAGTGGAAAATTATTTAAGTGGGTAAATGATAAATAACATCACAACTGTCTAGATATCCATCCAGCCAATTTCCTCGCCAATTCATCAAACTGCAATTTTCTTTACCTGCTGATAATAACCAAGATGAGAAGAAGCGGCCCCTTTCAGTTGAACACACAAGCCATTTCATATTTCAGCAATAGCGCACATTAATATCTTGAGGTGTTAATTTAATTCTTAAAATTAATATTAAAAAAACCCTCCAGGAATAACATTTACAAAAATACAG
The DNA here is from genome assembly GCF_022577435.1 of Embiotoca jacksoni. Lineage (NCBI taxonomy): Eukaryota > Metazoa > Chordata > Actinopteri > Embiotocidae > Embiotoca > Embiotoca jacksoni. The sequence continues at coordinate 11,857,151 of NW_027185414.1, read as the reverse complement.
TGAAATATTAAGATTTAATTACCTTCATCTTTGACCACCAACCAGTCAAACTGTGGCTCCAGATCAAAGTCAGAGAAGAGGAGATGGATGCGGCTTCCGGGTTCAGAGATAATCAACCACACACAGTTCAGGTTGTTGCCATACTCTTCTGGGTAGTTCGGGGACAACACAGTCCCAGATGGAGCCGTGAAGTTGAAGAAACATGAGACTACAAAAAAGAAGGAGCAAGGGAAGAAAAGTAGGAGGGAAAGATGTTAGGTTGATAAGTAACTGCGGAAGAATGCCAGCAGAAAGGCAGAGGTTGATAGACAAAGCATAAAGTTAGAAAAAAAAGAAGGATAATACAAAATTAAAATGGAATCCAATAAAAAACAAAGAGACACAATTAGCGCATACATGAAAACATGTGAACTTACAGACACAACTGGGTTTATTGCCAGACCACTGGTTATTGTGCTGGCATGTGATGGTTCTTTCTCCCACAAGTTCAAAGGCTGACTGGCAAAAGAAGGTCAACACGTCACCATGTTGAAAGCGATCACCGCTTCGACGACCAAATCCCGGCACCCCGGGATCCCCGCAGCCTCCCCGTTCGATCTCTGTGACACACAGACACAGACATTCATGTTTTTTTTTGCTGATAATTAATGTCATCATGTGACATTCAGATAACGGGTTGTCTGCTCTTGTTTGTGAGGTGGAGTTAAATGGTAATAACATGCATGCACTGATTTTTAGATAACCACCGAGACAAAGCCGTGGATGAACTGGAGACTGGATTACAACATGATGCCTCAGTCATTTCAGTGAAAGTAGCCCATATACGTTAAAGAAGTTTCCCGGGCTTCCTCCATATATATATATATATATATATATATGTATATATATATATATGATTACCTATGAAATATAATTGTTTTGTTCGGTTTATAAGGGTCACAAAAATGTATTTATGTATTTACCATTTTACAGCTACTCCTTTTCCAATAGAACTCATTCCTGTCTTTCTCGAAACCAACTTCTTTGGACCATCACAATTTTTTTTTTTAAAAAGCTTTGGGCAGATAAGTTTTGGAACGCTGATAAAAAAAATGCATGTTTTTTTACATTTGAGCTACATTTCACTGTATTCCAGAGGTGCCATTCACAGGAGGCCCATGTAAAGGCATCCGCAAAGATCCAGTTGCAACTTGTCGACTCTATAAATCGTGCCACATCAAAAGCAGGGATAGTAGAGAGAGTTATGGTTAAGGTTACAGAAACTGTGGATGTTTCTTTGGCTGGGTGTTTTTTAGTTTGGACCATTCAAATGTACCCCTCTCAAAGTGTCTGATGTCAGTCAGAAGGGGGAACGTTAATATTGCTTTGTGGAGCAGAAAAAAAGAGGTGAACATATCTGGTGTCTCTATTACACTGCTGTGTTAAGATGTGAAATACAATCTGTGACAAGTTCATTTCATTGTTTCCTTCCTCCCAGCTAATTACCATCAAGGTAATTGTAGTGCAATTCAGCTTTAATTGTGAAAGACAAAACAATAGGTGGAGGCAGGTGCAAACACACACACACACCGATCCATGCATACTCTTGTTAAGTAACCAGCAGGAGATGAAAATCGAAGGGAGCATTAGAGCATGTTTATGACAATATATAAAGTTCCTGTTGCTTCCTGTGGGCACATGTTTAAACACATTCGGAATATTTTGACTATCCTTTGTTTTCTTGTTTGTCTTCCTCCTTTTGTCTCTGTCAGTTCTCCTTTCAAATTGTCCATATCCTTCTCTTCTATTGTGCTTCTTCTTGTCACTCACGTTCTGTAAGTCTGATTCAACACACTGCGCTTTATTGGCCTGAGTGTCACATTAGCAGTACTGCCGACCTGGCCTGCAATCCTCTTCAATTCATTTGTGGCTCATTTTTAATCCCTTCTTGTCCTAATGGGAGTGTGTTTCCATCTACTGCATTCCCTTCGCTCCCCTATTTTAAAATTTGACATTCTACCAGACGCCTGTCATCTTTTAACACATGCTCCACCATGCCTCTGGATTCGCTTTGGGCAAACACATCTCAAGGTGAGCTGTGTGTGTGAGTCTGTGCATGTGTTCTACACTTTTACTATCTGTTGAGATGTAAGTACACCCACAAGAATAGAGTACTCAAAGAAGCAGCAGGCGCATGTGCGTGTGTGTGTGTGTGTGTGTGTGTGTGTGTGTGTGTGTGTGTGTGTGTGTGTGTGTGTGTGTGTGTGTGTGTGTGTGTGCCCATAGCAAGTTGTCACAGAGTTGACGAGTGTCAGGATTGATATCCACGATCTTGAGCCCCTGGTAAGGCTGTCATTATGGTGGTAACTGCCTCTCTCACTCATTCTTTTGTCTTTCTTTTTTTAGTTTGTTCTTTCCCTTTCTTGTGTTCTATCATTTTTTGTTCTTTCCTTTCTTTCCAAGTTTAAAGAGTTTTACTGAAGTGTGGAAGGTATATTTGCAGTTCAATGTAATATTTGATGTATGTTTATTATTTTTTTCCCTTCCAGCAGTCTCATATCATGCAAGTAATCTACATAATAAGGAATACAAAATTAAATCAAATTTAAAAAAAAAAAAGGAAGACAGATGTATTTACATCCTATGAAGTAAAAGCTGGAAAAAAATAAACTAATGAATATTTTATAGATGGTTCTGCATTGCACAAAGATTTAGATGTATTTCAATACATTCCAGCCACATTTGGTTTTATGCCTGCTTGTAATGGAAGTCCACTTTCAGAGAAAACAGCTTAATGTAGGTAATCAATCAGTGAACAATTTATAGTTTTTCATTTTTTTCTGAAATCCTGCTTTCATTACATGATAAATTGTTAAAAAGCTCATTTGGTTTTGATTGTTTTGGCTTTGTTTGTGTAAAACATGAACATCAATTTTCAAACAACCTTCAATGTACTGTAAAAACAACAAACTATAAAATGATCCTTTTTTTGCATTTTGACATTGATTTTGCAGCAACAAAGTCAAGTGTTTAAAACAGGTTTTCAATTGCAAATACGTTTTTTTTACAAAGTAACATTTCATACTGATGCTAAAGATACTACACAATAACCTTAAAGACATTCGTAAAAATGTTCAGGCTTTTTTTTTACATTGTTACTCTTTAAACAGCCAAATGCCATCAGCTTGAATACAGCATCACTTCTGTGAAAGCTCCAATTATCATACTGCTCTGTGTGTTTATGATATTAACACTATGTCTCTCTCTGTCAATCATGAACATGCACAGTAGCAAAAAACAGAAACACACGGAGCTGTAGATTAACAAGTGCAACATTATGCAATTCAAAAACAAGATAGACACGCACTTCTGCACACACGTTAGATTTTCCTCCAGGGCTGACAATCTAACAGCACTCAGGGGGTAACACCGATCAAAGTATATAAGAAAGTGACTTTATACTATTTGACAGTTACACATAAATTCACGCAAGGACACTCTCACAAAACACACCACAGGCAGTTGTTTAGTTATCCTGGGGAAAAAAAGAAACATCTTATTGAGGTCATTAAGTACTGTTTATTTGTTTGTTTCTTCTTTTCCTTCTAAGTTTCATTTAATCTGGCGTCATTGTCTTAAAATTTAAAATATAGTTTTTGACCCACTGCGCAAAGCTGTGAAGAGGAAAAAGGCCCTGCTGTTGGGACAAATGTTAAACATACAAAGTCAAGGTTAGCTGCTAAATCAATATCAGTGGCACTTTAGCCTATGTAAAGTCGAAGAAACCTTGTAACATAATGTTAAATGTCTCAAATCACAGTGTACATGCACACGCGCTGAGCTACTGTACCCTGTTCTCATTCCCTTGAACAGTAACTGACCCTGGACAACATTGTCAGTAACATTATTGAATCAAACAAAGCTAAGCAGAACCAAGAGGACAACCTTCATCCCACTTTTTCACTCTGTACTCCTCTTTCACTTCCTCTGTCTCTCTGAACCAGTTTGTTTCATCTCACTCGATTTGTCATTTTTTTCTCTCTGTCCCATCCTGTCAATTTTTCTGTTGTCCCCTTAGTCTGTCACTATATTTATCGAATGACATTTCTCTCCCTGTCTCACTCTGTGTCTCAAGTGACTTCCATTTAGTTCAATTTCATTTAGCTCAGTTTGATTTAATAAGTTGCATTGATAGGGTAAGATACAGTTTGGAACTAAAAATATAAATATGATCAATTACTTTGTATAAATTATACATATTTAGGGTATGTATATAACTCCTCCTCACCATGTTCCAGAGAACGGGAAAGAAACGTGTTGCTGAAAAGATGTATTTAAAGCTGCTGTAGTAACTGTAAATGAGGCCTTACCTTCATACACTGCCTTGAACCCTGCTGAGCCGATTGTATCATCTGACTGTAGGTGTAGCCACATCTGATTGGACAAGCTGACGATGAGGTCGGGGACACTGGAACCAGTGAGTCTACACACACACATACAAAAAAAGTATGCGTTAATAAGTAATTATTCGTGTAACACTTTCTTTTTTTAGCTGAAAAGAAACTTATTCGGTCTGAATATTATTTCATTTTTCAGATGGCATCATATTTTTACTTCAGTGTCCTATTCCTTTTATTCTCTTATAGCAATGTATCGCAATGTATCTTTTCTGACTTAAGTAGTCAAACAGTTCCACAAAAACACCATAAAGCAAGAATGCAATCCAATATATCCAATATGTACCAGGACAATAGTTCTCATGCATCATCCATTGTCCTTCTTACTGCTACTATTAGCTTTTGCTATACTGTAGCCTGTCAATATCTCTAAATTATAGACCCAAACATATCAAGTGGTGCTTACACATAGAGTACCCTCCGAGTGTCTCCTATCTTCCCTCCGTCTCCCACGGTTAGAGTGTCGTATCCTCTTTCCAGATCAAACTCTTCAAATGACAGTTTAATTACCTAGAAAAAAAAAGAAGAAAAAAAAAAGAAAACATATAAAACCTCTTATGAACACCAGGATATGGAAAGGTGAGAATGCAGACAAAAGCAAAAAGAAAGACAGAGAGCCACTGAGAGATTTATTATCAGTTCCTGCAGGGGTGATCTCATGCTTTTCCACCCTTACAATTTCAAGCAATAGAAACTAATGATTATATCGCTGGGGAAATTTGAAAGTCTTGTATTGAAATGGGAGCTTTGTTTCACAAACAACTGGCTCTCAAGCAATCAAATTGCTATATGATGTTAGGGATTGCATGTTAATAAAAAATTAATTAATCACATTAATTATAAAGTACTATTTTCCAAACAAAAAAGGTCCTTTTTTGAAAAGAACGGCAGATTCTACCAGCTTCTACCACCTTCTACAAGCACCATGACCTCATAACATCATGAATCATGACAGGGAAAAATCATTTTAGAGCAGAAAATAAAAAGCAGGCTTCTTTTATCCCAGTCAAAACCAGCCTAAGTCCTAAAGTCTTACATTTCCTTGCAACGCAGGGCTTACCTGGAGGAATGAAACTGCCGCGCTCACAGTGGAAGTAGTACTATTGCACTTCTTACAAAATTGTTATCAGAATACACAATACAGCATGTTGGAAATGTTGGAAACTGATGAAACAGATTGCGCTGTCAAAATTCAGAGATTTTGTGGGTGATCCTGGATCTGCCACAATACGAAATGAATCATATATCAACTGGGAAATCATCCTATCCTGTTTATTCAATGTATTGTAGAAAAAAACGGTTGGAATACCAAACAAGGGAGATGAACACAGTTGGAGCCATGTCCTCTGTGTAGCACAGGGGAAACAACTGTGGGAGGAAATATTCTGCGCCAAAAACTGGGAGTACGAATATTACCAGTATGGAAGACATACTACTGGTGTTCCTGACTGTGACCATCATCTGTCATTTAGAGCTGCTCTGCCGAAGGTCCAATAATTAATTTGATGGTGACATATTGGTATTCCAAAATAATCCATTTTTAATGAATGGGAAAATAGAAAGAAAAAGATTCTAAAACTTGAGCATCTCACTTGTATTTGGCAGCATCCTCCTTTACATTCATAGTTCCACAAGTCACTTGTGGGAGCTACACACACTGCAGCCTGCAAACACAGCCTTCTGCTGCCTAAGAAATGGAGTGTTAAATGCCTTACTTGCAGGCACCTTTGTGGCTCTGGTGGCATGCATACAACACTGGTTCATTGATCTACGATGTGCTCTAAAATGCTGTAATAGTGGTATTCTATTATTTGGTGCTCATCCATTATTTATCAACTGTAGATCATGTCCCCGACAGCACGCGTGATGGCAGATTTCTGCTCTGTTCAGGAATCCTCCGAGAAAAAGAGCTGGTCTCAATCAGTCAGCCTCTGGAATATATTAGAGGACTGAGATGAACCATGAACATGTGATATTGTGGAGAGGAATCCATCACACGGAAAATCACACAACAGTGAAGAAAAACCTTACCGCAGGTGATAAGGAGTGTAAAAAACATTTCAACACGCCAGAATCAGCCATGCACTGCTAAGCCTTTGGCTGTGCTTTGTCAAAATAAAAATGGCTAGCAAATGTTCAGATAATGTTTAAGGATAGGGAACCGTCTGAGGGATTAACTGTCATCATGACGGGAATGGCAACGAAGCCATGTATAACTATTAAATCTGTATTCATATATGTTTCAGTGCAACCTTGCATACACAAACAGTGTCTAAAACCAGTGCAGACAGTTTTGCAAACAGGAAAATATCTAACAGAAGAAAAAAGGCTTCTTGTTTTTACAGTAGCAGCTTATATTCAAAATGCAGGCCAATAAATGTGAGGCTGATATTTGTAGAAAGCATTTTACTGTGAGTATCCACTGAATGTTGCCGCCTCTGGCAATGTTTAGTCTCCCTAAAATGCTTACAAATAATGGTAAAAAGATGCAAAACAGCGTTGCGAGGTATTAACTCCTGGCTAACAACAAATGACAGCGAGCATTAATAAACCATTATACTTTACTTGTTGATGTGTTTTACACTCTATCTGAAGGTTCACAACAGCACGAGTTTCCATGGGTTTTTTAAAGTTACATCATCATCACTGTTGGAATCCTTTTTTAAGGATATAACAATAACTATATCACCAGGTAATGTGTCAAAAAAAAGACACCTAATTCACATTCTCTTTTCTTTCAGCTAGACAATAGAAATGATGTCCTTTCTTCAGTAGACAGATTATTTTTTGATGAGGACAAATCATTTCATTTAACATGTGATTGTATAACAGTAATTGCTACTGTTCTGTCATTGACGTAGCTGTATGTCAATGGCAGAACAGTGTTTTTTTTTGCAGTTAACAGCTGCAACAAAAGACCTACGAACCACTGTATCTTTCTTGAAGGTGTCTCCTTCTACAAGAATGGACATGTCTTGTGCGGCACCTTGGCTCACTGAGCGAGCTACCAAAGAGGGGAAGGTGTGACTTAATTTTCTTCTGGCTCTTAATAGTGTAGTCATTATTCTTCAATACTTGTTTAATGTTTTGTCCAACACCCCCCAAAAAGGTGAACTGCAAATTGGAAAATAGCAGATGAAGAAGACAAATTTCTGCTGGACTAAAAATCTAGAAAATAATCAAACCTAGAGCAGTGAACGTTGTTGTTGCAGGCTGTATGTGTGTTTGTGTCTCAGAAGTTAAGGTTGTTGTAGAGACTACACAGCACCAGCGGCTCGAGGTCATAAGGAAAGAGAATGAAGCAGAACAGAATCAGAAACAGTCTACGGTTGTGCATCCAAGTGTGTTTATGTGTGTCTGTAGAGGAGGTGGTTTTCTCAGGTGTATCTGTCTTAACAACTGAAACAGAATGATATTTAGGCACGGCTGTTTCACTGGATGTGTGTGTGCAGTTTGGCTGTGTTTTGGTGCCTACATGTCTCTGTCTGTATTTATGTTTGTGTGTATGTGTGTGTCCAGACAGTCAAGGCAGACTGCATACTAGCAGCAGTCTTAAAGGAAGGAACTGAATCGTTATCACACTAAGGTCATTAGCAAGAAGCTCAGTGCTGTTCAATAGATCCAAATGGGCCCATTTAGAAAGACATTAGAGCAGCCTGCAACCCCAAAGTACATTAGATTAGTTTCTTTATCTTCCAAAGCAAATAAAGAAACAAAGGAAGAAATGAAGGAAGGGACCACCACAGGAAGAAACTAGGACAGGAAGTGTTATCTGGGCCGTTAAAAACCTTCACCTTAAATGAACATGGTTGATAGCACATATGAAACGAGTCTTTCATTTGACAACTACATGTTTGTGTATTCTCTTTCATTATCATTAAAGTTTGGTTTCTGCTATAACAATACTTACTTACAAGTGGTCATGTTGACATTTTCACTGTATGGGTCAAAGTTATTTTTTTAAAGAAAAAAAATGATGTTTCTGTTTAAGGATGGAAGATCTTCAAAGGGATAAGTGAAGCGTTATCACTTTGAGGTCGTTAGCAAGCAGCAGAGCAGGTAAGAGCAGCTCAATAAGCCATTTAAACATTGTTAAGAGTACTGAGCAATCCAAAGCTACAGTGGAATACCTTCAGTCAATCAGCAAGTAAAGTCTTACTGCTGTGAATTTTAAGGTCTCCTAACGGCACGATCACAGCCCAACAATATTTTTCTTACGCTCATCTTAAATTCAAATTGTGTTTGGGGCACAAGTTAAAAAACAACTCAGACCTATTTTTGCTACTCTGAGCTATTCAACACAACCTTGTACAAATGACCAGCACTGTACACTACCAATTCCATGTGTCTACAGGACACTGCATGCCTAACCTGAGATATATTGCCCCAGAAAAAAAAGAAAAAAAAAATCTTAAAGCTGAAAAACTATTCGGCATCTTCTGATCCTGCCCTCGCTGCTCTGACCTTACGTCAGAGTAGTGCCAGAGAACACACAACTTTAATTGGGTGGACTATTTCCTGAATTCCCCTGTTCAGCTGAGGCTGCAGCACTGCTGAGTCACTGCTGAGCAGCAACAGTGGGGTGAAATTATCACATAAGAATAAATTAAATGAGGGAATCCATGTACCTATCTACCTGCCTACATATGTGTATGCCTATTTCTCTGTCTGTCTACAGTCAAAGTAATCAAAGTTAAAACAAAATGAGGAATTATTCAAATTTGATTTATTACCTCACAGCAGCCTCAGCTACAAACACAGGCTGGTAGAGGTTCATCATCCTGCTTCAGGGTACTTCAGCAGGTCAGATGTTTGTCTGTAAGGTTATTCACACTGGTCCTCTAGTCAGAGGACCACCTCCCTGTCATACTTAACTATGCTGTTATGCAGCCGTAGGTTCTCCTGAAAAAGGCTTTGATTCGTGCACTGTCAAAATATCAACACTGCACATGTTTAATGAATTATGTTCAGTCACCCCTGCAAAGGGTAGTACACAGGTTTCCTTTCATTCAGGGTGGTGGTAACATCAACCTCCTTATTGCTATCAAGCACAACAGCCACAACAAGGCTATTTATCCCAAAATCTATGATTTTACACATCAGAAATGGTCATCATTTTTACTCTAATACTTTAGATTTGATCAACCTCTTAACTCAGCCATTAATAATGCAGCAATTACCGAAAAGCAAGATTTCTCTTTGATGAAGTTCAGGCATTTATTGAGGAACACAGCTCATTCACCAGACAGGCCCACATGACTGGGCATTAGGGATAAAAATGGAAAGTCCAATACTCTGAAGCTAAATGGCACATTTCTATAAATTGGCATCCCCAAATCACACAACAGGTGATTTAATATAAATATTTAAGTAACAATAAATTATACAAGGAGATATCTGTAACCTGCAAACCGCTGATGATTACAAACTAAGTCTGAGATTGAGGATGCCCGACTCACAGGAGAGGCGTAATAATGTTGTTGGACATCATTGTGATAGAACACTTGTTTTATTCAGTCTGTCACTTCCTGTCCACACTGATAGTGCCATACTAATTTCCACAGCCAATAACAATTTTCTGCTGCAGGTAGTAGGATTTATGAAAAATTAATTTTTCCATATTTCATAATGGATTTTTAAAGACCCCCTCCAGTGAAAATCAACATGTCCACGTGGTGTTTTCTTCATGTTACAAGACGTGATAACAGAAATAAGTATTCAGCACCATGGCTGAATAGTTCTAGTCTTGAACTGCAGTGACAGTCTGACAGTCTCAAAAACACAGATTTAGACAGCCAGGGTTTCATATGTCACATATCAGGAACCAGTCCTGTCCACTCGTGGGGTGGAGTGTTCTATATCATCAGGGGGGAAATTAGAGCTGCAGGCAAGCAGAGAGGTGGGTGGAGATAGAGGCAGGGACTATTTGCATATTCACAGCTCCGCATGTACTGAACGATGGCAAAGGTGTAGAGTTAGATCTAAGCCACTTTAAGGCATGAAGGGATTTGTCTTTCTTGGGAAAAAGGGGCTTTAATCAATGCTAGGGGAGGGACTTTAATGCTCCCCTTAGTCCAAACTAAACTGTCAAGAAACAGTTTAAACCATGTACTCAGGTGACCCCTTGTCAGAAGCAGTGCAGAGATGGAACAGCTGTCCTGCAGCCGAGTGTACAAGAATTCCCCTGCTGAGATTGTGCAGCTAATGTTGAATCACTGGTGAGCTGCCACAAAGGCAGTGCGGGACCTTTTTTCCAATAGATTACTTTTAGCTTTTCAGACAAATAAATTAGTGGAGAATTCCCTGAAACCCCTTTTTGGAGGACACAACCCACACATTCTTCAAGGCTGGGAAAGTTACTTTGAAAAAGCTATCAGATACAGAAAACCAACAAACTGTAATCAATAATTAATCGGAATATTCTTATTAACACATTTCTGTTTTTTAATTCCAGATTGATTATTAGAAGCATTTCATTGACAGTCTGAGTTTTAGAGGCACTTTATCTGCTCATTGCAGCTCAAGAGAGCGTTATAAATCATCTTTACAGTGTGCTGCATCTTGCAGCTCCTTTGAATTTTACAACAGATACACTGTGCCATGATGGACAAACACAGCTGCAGGATGCATACTGTACCCTGACACTTCTTGCACATTCTCAGCAGTGAGGAGCCCCCAAATGTCTAAAGTGGTCGCAGACCACGCAACCCTCCGGACAGACGTATTAGCTTTTAACTGGAGGGTTAACTCATTAGTTGACACAATCTTATTTCTTAAATAATATTTAATATATTTCAGAAGTTATATTATACTGTTATACTAATTGTTATGTGAGTCACCAGGCTCTCATTAAAATAAATCAAGGAGGGAATATGCCTAAAGCATTCATTCATTTAAAAAAATTTTTTTTTTTACATGTTTATTGTTTTTCAGGGCCCTGAGAGCCAATGTCTGTGCCAGCATACACTGACAAGAGAACAGAGTGCAACCCTATACAGATGGCCTGGCAATTATTGGGCTAAAATAGATATACAATCACTCATTAACAGTCTACCTGCCCTGCATGTCTAGACAATGTGAGGAAAATGCAATGAACAGTATTTGAACCTAAGATGGAGTGACATAATAGACAGAAGGCTGGGGCTGTTAACTGAACCCAGATTCAACTTGCTCGGAGTCACAGTGCTTCTTTACATCTAAACACCATTCTACGTGATGTAATAACCTGGTGAAAATCTCCTGCTTCAGTCAAAATTGTACGGAGTGAACAAAAGAGTGTAATAAATTAAAACCAAGCATGTATGGTGCAGAAATCCAACCATAGTGTCTGACACCCCTGACTGGTTACCAGTAACACCAATTCAGATGTTAACACATCCACTCAGCTCTGTGGGAACAAGACAAAGTGATGAAAGAGATAAAGATAAAAGAAGTAATGGCTTAATTCCTTGACATTTGGCCACAAGATACTAATTTCCTCGCAAGTTATGTGCGTAACAAGGTCATTACATCAGCACTATAATAAAACGGTTTCATTACACAAATGACGGCAGCATTTGTAGTGATTACCGCATTGGAAAATGCTTTTTGGTTTAGTTATTGCGTCTCAATGTTGTTTTAAGTGTTGTTCCATGTGGGACAAACATAGCACTAGTCAATTCAAAAATAGTCTGGAGAGAAAGCTAGTCTGTTGGCTGTACCCTGAAAATACCCAGATGTGGCAAATGTGTATTTGTTGTTGTCCTGCCCCGCGGTGACCTCTGTTTTAAGTGGCAAGAAAGCAAACAGCTGCTGTCTGGTAAAATAACTCCCTTGTCGAGGTGTTATAGCACCTTTGAGTGCTGTTGACCTGTCGGCTGGACAGTTTAGGAAAATAAACTGTTTGCTGGGTGTGAGCAACAACTGTGTGACAGGTCTGTGGAAATCACATTATCAAGTGTTTTGTGATGAAGCAGAAAACTACCTGCTGGCAGCATGTTCTGACTTGAGAAATTACTTTTGACAGTTTTCAGTTTTAGTGGTTTAATTCCAGAATGTTTAACATTACAGGTCTAGAATCAAAATGGAATTCATACACTACCACTGTTAGAACAGCCCAGTGCGCAAAACTTAAAAGAGTGACCTTGAGACATCAATGCATCATCATGGACAGCCTCCTTTAGTAGAGAGGTATTAGGTTCATGAATGAGAGCCAATGACAGAGCTAATACCATGAATTATGGACAGTCGGACTGCCAAATTACAGTCAAAAGCCAGAAAAGCAAAAATACTTGAATTTAGATAATGTGCTAATTAGACAGCTATTGGTGAATGTCTTTCCATTACCATGGACACTGATGGTTATTTACTCTGCACTTTACTGATGCATTTTGTTCAGTCTATGTAATCATTATCCCCGCTGCGCGACGGCCTGTACATTGTATTATTTGTAGAGATTGAGAATTTACACTCATCTCACTATGGCAGCAAAGAAGTCTTTCCACAACCAACAAAAAAAACTGTAGTAAAGTGAATATAGTTGGTTGCTTGGCTTACAGTTAAATTTAACACCCCTTCAAAAGAAATCCAGGTAAAATGATAATTGCTTCAATGTTGTTGTTTTTTTGTACAACTTGTCCCTACCTGTAATGATAACACTGCGCTCTTCAAAGGAAAATGCTGAAACCTCTGAAAACTGCTGCATAACTAAAAACAGGTTCAACTGGGCAATAGCGATCAATGATCACACAGGTTGTAAATAAACCCCCATAGTCAACTTATTTGGAGGATAAGATGAATATGAGGTGAAAACATGCCTGAAACCATACAACCAATCACTAAAGCTGCAAAAGTATATTTAAAAACTCAACTGTAATAAACAAGATTTTTCCTTAAAATTATGTTTCCTGATATATTTAAGCTAAACAACTGACAGCTGAGAATTATGCCTTTTTTTTTTTATACACACATACCATTATGATAATGCCCTGACTTTTGGGCTTTACGTATTCATCACGTAACATCTTGAGCATTAATTCAGTCCTGCAAAACAATGTACTGCAGCTGAATTAGATTGGACTTTTAACATCATCCGGCTGAGAACTTCTTTATTAGTCTTCATTGGCCTCAATTTCTGTGTCAAGTAAAATTTAACAGAATCTGAAGGAATGTCACAGAATATGTCCTGCCAACGCTAAAGTGATGATGATGATCCTTGCATGAAAATGACCCAACATCCAAAACCATATCACCACACACACACGCACACGCTTGCACACGCGCACACACGCTAATATGTATTCATCAGGAAAAAAGACAGCAATGATTACAGGCTTAATGGGCATGTGTGGTGATGCGTTTCAGGCTGTGTATGTGAGCAGTCAGGCATGGTTCAGATTGGAACAAAATAATTATCTGCTTGATACTGATGAATCAAATGACTGACACACAATAACACGCACGTGCCACACTGTTGAATCCTTTTTTCGGCTGTCCACCTGAGTCTTTCCACACTACAACCTGAAAGCTGACAGTTTACCCTACAACCAATTTTTCACAATCTCTGACAGTTAGCAATTAAGTTGGCAGACAGAAAACACACAGTCAACATTCATAAAATCCCACACAACCAGATCCGTGTGCACACATTCACACAAATGACAAGACAGGCAGACACAAAAATAGAAGAACACTAACAGCATATAGTGCCAGTGTCAGGCCATAACAAACTATATTGATTGTGCTGCTTTTATTCAAAACATAACAGAATGACACGCACCAGCCAGTATTACTTATTGGCTGTTAAAAAGTGTGCACGTAAACCAACAATAATAATAAGAATAAACAAATGGCATGCACACTTCAATAATAACATTCATCTCTGTTATAACATGTTATTGATGAAAGAAGTCATCTGGAATAATAGCAAATCAGAAGCAGAGTGAGGGAGGGAATAAAGAAGAAGAAGAAGAGCAGAGGAGACAAGAGGGACAGAGAAATGTAAAGAGAGAGAAAAAAAAAAAAAGGTCTGCAGAAAGATGACTTCTATTCATCTTAATTCATGCTTATTTGTTTTCCTTAAGTATCTTGTTTTCTCCCTAAATCTTTCTGCACATTCTCTCTGACTGACCACAGAATTAAGATATAAACAGCTTTTTTACTGGGCAACTTAGACTCAGGATTCTAAGAGCTGTGTTTAATCATCTGTCTCATTCCCTGTTTATGCAAATTAAATCATGATTAAAGATACATTTTTGAGTGGGAATATTTACACATACATACAAGGGCAGATCTTATTTTGTAAACTTGTTGTGAACATTAATGCAGGCATATAGGTAACCATGATAAAGACCTTGTCGAGTAATAACTGGAAATGCATGAGTATTCTTAAAGTAATGAAATCAATCTGAAAAAAAAAAAAAAAAAAATGGATTAGTAAAATCTATAAAAAAATAAAATAAGCATAAATAGCTGCACTGTTTAGCTGAACACGTATGCTTAATTTAGTTAAAACTTTACATTAGCAAATCTTTTGCAAATCAACAGTGTATTGTACTAGACCTTACTAATTCAACACTTTTTCTTAATTCTACAGTTGTAATATTTCAATGCTCATATAAATACATATTATAAATTGGCAATTAATCCGTGTATTTGTTCAAGATAATCTGACCTATTTTATGTTTTATTTGTATCTTGTTGTAAATGGTCACATCAGTCAGTAAAATGTGACACAGCAGCATTTTCACCATAATGCATTTCCAGTCTTAAAATGAAATACCATATTTACCAAAAATAACGTTGAAAAGGAGGAAAGGAAACACAGGAGTGATGGGTTGCTGTAATCTTCCACAGATAAAATGTAACCTATTCCATTCTATTGTATTGTATTGTAATCTTCGGTCTAATGTAGTCTCTAACTATCTTTATCATGTAGTTTGTCTCCGTCCTTGTCTCCCCCTTTGTGTATGTAGATAGTGACATTCTGCAAATGCCAGCAGCTGTGGTATCTGATAATCTGTCATTATAACACATTCTTGAAGTGCCCTTAAACCTGAAGCATTTTAAACACACGTATACACACACACACACACACACACACACACACACACACACACACACACACACACACACACACACACACACACACACACACACACACACACACACACACACACACACACACACACACTTGTGCAGTAGTACACAGAATAGATAAAAGGCACGCCATCTGTCATAAGCCAAGGCAATATGAATCTATATAAGATATTGTATTATATTCTAATTTCAACCCTTAGTGTACAGAGTGTACAAGGGGGACGCTCCATCTGTTTCCAGAAACCAAGCAAAATCCCCACATTTATACATGTACCATGATAAAACTGAAAGTGCAGCAACTTCAATTAATTAATTTTATGTATGGTTGAGATTTTTTGAAAAACACTTACAATAAAAATGGCTGCAACGTTAATGTCACTTTGATAGAAATGTCCCAAAACACAGACCACTCTCCACTTGGATACTGACTCCGATCCAATATACTATGTATGAATAATACAAACATCCAGTAATGCACTGAAACTATGTCCTGGCATAAACTGTTGGCCATCTGATGATATGCCATTTCTCTCTATCAAGGTCAGAAAGGCACAGAGGGGAGAACAAAAAGTCAATTTCTCCCTACTTTACTCATTCCTTTTTATATTTTTTGTTCTCTCTCTTCAATTATATCTCATGTATTTCTACATCGTACTCTCAGAGGCTCAAAGGTGAGCAGACTCCATTTGCATCCATCTTTTGAGAAAACTTCAATGTCACATGTCAAGTACCTGCTCGGACATTCAGTCCTTTTTCCTCTTCTCTCATCCTGCTGCTCGCTTTTCAGATGTGAAGCAGCTAGCTGAACAGTTAGCCCCATTTTTCTCCTCTTCCTCTCTGTCTCTGTAGTTTTCAATGAGCTCAGTGCCGTACTCTCTTTTTGCTCTTCCCTCTTTTCTACCCTGACCATCTTCAAACTTAACATTTTAGACAAATCAAAGTGAAAGAAGGAAAGCAGATGACAGTGGGAGAAAATGGATGGGAAAAGAGCAGAGTAGATGAAGGGGAGAGGCGAGGAGAGAGGAGCGGAGAATAAAGAACTATCGGATGTTGGGACAAAATGAGAAGCAAGCAGATGATAAGGGGGAAAGGAAAGAGTTGGGAGCAGAAAGTACAAAAGCAGGGGAAGGGAACAAGAAGCGAAGACATGATATATGAGGAGAATTGAAGAGAAGAGAGAACCGCAAAAGCAACAGTAGATAGTGAGATTTGAGATGGTGTACCGCAGGTACAGTATATGAATTATTCATGTTTACTCCACAGTGGTTCAACAACAAAAGTTGTCTTCACAAAATTGCAGAGACCATGAGCTCCGCAATAGAAACAGAAATCAGTGAGCAAACAGAAAAACAAAAAGAAAGCCTAAAACTACAGTCCTACTTTTTCAACACTCTGAATACAATATGAGACTGTGTGTGTATATTGTGTCACAGTTTCTACTGTGGCTTACAGTTTCTTTATGCCTTTCCTGTCTCTCTCTCCATTTCTTTTTTTTTCAGCAAAGTCTTGCCACAAAGTCACTCAGTTACATACACACTCACACCTGTGATTTCTGTTTGATGAAAACAAATAATGAAAAACCTCAAGTTTGGCTGGAAAATACTTTGGAAGTTACACAAAGAAAATCATCTCAAAGATCTTCAGCTAGCATGTTAACATCATTAACTTATATAACGCAATTTGATAAAAGCAGATTGCGGGTTTAGAAAGTTACTTTTTTCCTATCTAAAATTATAAAATGTTTTAATCAAAACTCTGTAGAATAAAAATATGAAAATGAGCTCACCTTCTCAGAGTCCATTGCTGTGATGACCCACACACAGTGTGCATTGTTCTCATACTGAACAGGGTAGTTAGGAGAAGTTATGACTCCTCTGGGCCCCCTTAGGTTACTGCCACAGGTGCGAGCTACAGAGGAAGACAGAAAACGAGAGAGAGACAGAGTGACAAAGAGCTTTAAAAACAATGTATAGGGTAATCAAAATTATGCTCTCAGATTGCAAATGGCTTCCCACCTAAAAAAAAAAAAAAAAATAGAAATAGGGTGAGGTGGTGTCAGAGAAAACTAATTACAAATGTATTGTAGAAAACAGAACTGTTTGTGGACACTGAATTCTGGCATTTTGGTGCACCTATCTACATAAAATATTTGAAAAATGCAACACATGGTTTATTCATGACATTTTACCTATTTAAAATGTTCTATTCCATTGTAAAACAGTGTGCAAATTAGAATATACAGCATAGCAACTTTGCAAAATCTAGACCAAACAAGTAGTTCAGATTATAGTTTAACTTTTTAACATTACAAAAAGTTATTTCATTATTCTTACACAGTACCAATATGATTCCTGCGGTATACTATATTTTTTAAAGCAAGTTTTTCTACAAACATATTTTAAACTACTTCATTCACTCTTGGACTGTCCACTCTTGGAGTGAATGAGGTAAAGAGTCACTCCATTTCCATTTTTCACAAAAGAAGATATAATGAGTTAACACAATTAATTCCCAGGACTACCATAGACTAATAACATATATATATATATATATATATCCAGGTCTCCCAGGATAGCCTTGATTTTGCCCCTCATCTTCTCTTCATCACAGTTCCCGGACTGTCCAGTCTTAGTCCAACAAAAAATCTGGCCTTCCTCTCCACTTTGTAGAGTCAGTGGGACTCCCTTGGCACACTCCCTGGAACCTGTATGAGTCCACCATCTCTATACTCCCCCTGCATGGTAATAAGGGGCTTCCTGCTTCGCCGATGTCCACCCTCAGTTCTTTAGTCTTCCCGATGTTGAGCTGGAGCTAGTTCTCCCCACACCACACTACTAATATTCTTCCTCTGTGCTTCCTTTTATCCATATTGATTTTGTCCTCTGTGGGATACTCAAGGTAAGATTTCTTGCCTTTAACACCATACACAGTTGCCCATGTGTTGTTTCCTGAAAGGGATATTTGGCAAAAACAAAGTGTCAAAGGTCCCCCTAAAAACCTCTCTCTGACTAAAGGGATCCCTTGACAAGTTTGTCTCTGTTATAGTCTACGTGCCATGTCACAGAGCATAGGAAGTTTTTCTTGATCCTATATTTTCCCTTGATTCGCCATGACCAGTTATCCAGAGCGGATAACCAAGGGAAAAGCCAGTGTTAACAGTATGTGCGACTATATAGGGTAAAACAAAAGTATGAGAATGTCGTAGACTAACGGAGACTAAGTCTTCTAACGGAGACTAACCCTTCTGGAGAGCTGAGTAGAAGACCGGACATAAAATAACAAACACGGACGTGTTGAGAGACAAAGTAGAGAGAAAAAGGGACAGACGTTAGATAGAGATGGAAAGAGAGCAAAATGATGAGAAAAGAAAGTAAATGAGAAAGGGCAAAAAGCTAGAAAGGGACACAGAAAACACCAGGAAAGAGAGGAGGACCTCAGATGACTGATCTGCCTGTTAATTAGAAAAGAGAACCAAAACACACTGTGATATACACAGCTACACGGACACACAGGAACACATTCATGGCGATTCATCTCAGACACCAGTTCCTAATTAACAGTAAAGTCTCAGCAGAGAATGAGAGAAGCTCATGGGTTCTAATCCCCAGAGAGTGATCACACCAGATAATACAATACACCAGAGCTACACTATGGACATTTTTAACCTCTGCCTGCATACTGATGTTGTTTTCTTCTCTTTTCTCTCTCTCTTTCTCGCTCTACAACCGCCTCTAATTACAGATGATTTTGTGAAATAAATCAAAAGACATAAATCACTGTCAAATACATGAATTTCAATGTACATTTTACAGATGTCGCTATGTTATACAATTTTGTGTGATACTGAAAATTCTCCTCTTGAATTCTTGTTTTCACACTGAATGTACCATGCTGTAGTTTCAATGTAAGAAAACAATATTTCAAAAAATATCACATGTATTTTCTGAAACTGCTCCAGTCACCGCGTCATTGAAGGAATATGACGTACATACATATTGATTGAGAAGGTCTAATGCAACATTCACTGTCTGTATTGCTGCACAGTTCAAATGAAATTATAATTATTCTACCATAGATGTCTAGTGCATCATTTTATATTGTTTCCAGTTTTTGTAGTTTTGTTGATTCAGTGGCTACAACATCGATGACTGTATATATATATATATATATATATATATATATATATATATATATATATATATACATATTTGCTTTTATATATTTGCTCGTTAATGCAAATATCTAATCAGCCAATCACATGGCAGCAACTCAATCAATTTAGGCATCTAGACATGGTCAAGACGACCTGCTGAGGTTCAAACCGAGCATCAGAATGGTGAAAAAAGGTGATTTAAGTGACTTTGAATGTGGCATTGTTGTTGGTGCCAGACGGGCTTGTCTGAGTATTTCAGAAAATGCTGATCTACTGGGATTTTCACCCACAACCATCTCTAGGGTTTACAGAGAGTGGTAATATATAGGGACCGGCAGTTCTCTGGGAGAAAAAGCCTTGTTGATGCCAGAGGTCAGAGGTCAGAGGAGAACAGCCAGACTGGTTCGAGATGATAGAAAGACAACAGTAACTCAAATAACCACTCGTTACAACCAAGGTATGCAGAAGACCATCTCTGAATGCACAACACATGGAACCTAGAAGCAGATGGGCTCCAGCAGCAGAAGACCACCGGGTGCCTCCTGTTAGCTAAGAACAGGAAACAGAGGCTACAATTCACACGGGCTCACCAGGATTGGACAATAGAAGATTGGGAAAACGTTGCCTGGTCTGATGAGTTTAGATTTCTGCTGCAACAATTAGATGGGCAGGTCAGAATTTGGCGTAAACAACATGAAAGCATGGGTCCTATCCTGCCATACCACATAAGAAAAATAAGTTTACGAATCTTTTTAATTTGGATTACAGAAAAAAAATTCTGGTGAATCATCTGTTCATTCTTGCAATTTGTTTTGCAAAATGTTTTTGTGTGTGTGCAGGAAGATTCTCAGTCATCCAGGTTTAAGTCTTATCCAAAGGCAGCTGAACCTACATGAGTCTTTTAAAGACATTTTACTACTCATCTAAACAGCTTCTCAGTTTTAACTGACTGGTGGGGAGTTTCAGGCTTTTGACTGTTTGTGGGGTCGTTAAAATCTTGAGAGTCATTGAAGCCACATGTTATTCATTGACCAACCCGTCCATCAAGTGAGTGTGAGGGTCACATGAGTCATGAGTGTGAATGAGAGTTAAACTGCCTGGGGAGGGATTCCAGGACTGCATTGTAAGTGACCTGCTGAGTCCTGACCTGAGGAGTTGGCCTGTTATGCCACGCAATTCAGCCAGGTATATAAAACTGGAGCAAACCCTCACTAAACAGAGGGGTTGGTCTACGACACCACTCATCAGTCACTTACAGTACAGTCCTGTGATCCGTCCTCAGGCAGCCTAACACCATTTTAACTCAATGGTAATGTGAGCTTAACGCCTAACATGATTGCCAGGTGGGTCAGCAATTTACATGTGACCTCACTGACTCTTAAGGTGTCAACAACCTCACAAAAGGTTGAAAGTCTGGGACTACCCACCAGTGAGTTAGAGAACTGAGGAAACATTTTGGATGAGAGCTGAACTGTCTTCAAGAACCTCAAGCATGTCCACCTGCCTTTCGATAACACTTGGATAACCTAACAAAAACAAAATGCATTATTTTTCAATAAAAAGGTGACAAGTAAAAAAGAAGCTTTCAGATAAGCTTTGTGTGTAGGATAATTGTGGAAACAAATTGTTTTTCCATTTCTCAGTGACACACTCTCCCTCCATCTGTGGCCTCTAAACGACAATAGCAACCAATATCATGAATTCAGACAGGTTCCTGCAGCCACAGACAGACATATAGACACATAACAGGCATCCACACTCATACACATAACCACACACACATACTCTATAACACGATGTGACAGGGACCCTACAGTATGTGTCTGAGTACAGGGACTGCCTGTCCGTCAAACACACACACACACACACACACACACACACACACACACACACACACACACACACACACACACACACACACACACACACACACAGCTCAGGGCAAATACTGCTGCAGCTCTGAGGTGTGTGACATTGTCCTTTGCATACTTGCTGTCAAAGCAAGTGTGTTTGTGTGTTTGTGTGTGTGTGTGTGTGCGCGCGCGCGTGTGTGTGTGTGTGTGCGTGTTTGTGTGCAAACACACACACACACACACACACACTGTGTGTGTGTATGCTTGCTGTCTGCTTTTTCATTGTGCAGCAATAAACCCTACAGGGTGTTGTCAGTAAACATGTGGGCAGTGAGAGCCCCTGCATCACTGCTCTGCCACTCATACGGTTATTTATTTAGTCACTCAGCCAGTCAGTCAGAAAGTGAATCATGATTTTTACACATCAACAAACAGTAAAATGTAAATCCCAGTGGTATTATTTATGACGTTTCCATCCTAGTATACTTCCAGAGCATCTGCAGAAGCAAATACCACCCAAATAACATAACCACCCACAGCTTCAAACATTTCACACAATATCTTTCTGATATAGTTTGTATTGCAATGCATTATAAATGTGGATCGTGATTGCATTAGATTGTTCAAGTGCCCTTTTCAGCCAACACAGAAGTTAGTTACATGAACAAAGAATTATGTCCCACACTGATCAAAGAAAAAGGCAGTGACTAACAACTTTCTGGCTCTGGCTTAAGATGACATTCCCTGTCTTGTTTTAACCTTCAAAGTTCATATTGGTTTAGCTCTGTTTTTTAACCAAGGAAATAGACATCGTGTGAACAACACTCGACCAATTTAATTGCTGACAAGTTCAGAGATTTGGGCGTTTGGGTGAAACACAGGTCTAGAACCAGGCTTAAGTATTATAGCACAGCTTTGGAAAAACAGCCTGGGAACCTCAGGCAATGATATTATAAAGGATAAAGTTGAAATAATTGCACCTGTTTATTATCATCAACAATCTCACATCTCCTGAAGAAAAAAAATCAATAACTTTAATAACATGCATTGTCTGTGTGGCCATACCCTAACAAAGCTCACACATCATTGCCATGTAACTCCACTGTTATCCAGGAACTATTAAAAACACATTAAAGATTCATAATTGTACATTTGGATTACATATTCCTGTTTTATGATGAGCATGCAAGGCTGGTTTTATTGCTACATTGCCTTTAATAGTGGGAGTCCCGATTAAAGAGCGGGCATAATTTGTTGAATGCTCGGACCTCTGGTGCAATAACAGCTTGTACAGCAGGTCATCGGGGTAGATGCTTTAACTCTTTGCTCCTCTTAAGAGAATGAAAAAGTGTCCTTGAACATAACACGGAATTTCAGATAAGCAGGTCAGCACCTCGCCTGGCAGCTCCATCACCATTAGTGTACGTGAAAGTGACACAATGTACAATTCTCAGGAAAAATGAACTGTGTGTCAATGGAATAATGAAAACACATCTATTTAGTATGTGCTTTTAAATACTCAATTCACCCTTCAAGGAAAATAATAAAGTCTATTAAAAAGTTTGTACCTTTTAAAACTTGAATCCCTCATCCCGCTGACACATTTTAAGTTGAAATCTATTTAGTTATGTATTGGCTGTCTCTGATATTCTGTGTACTGTTATTATATCTGGCTATGTGTATTTTTCTGTTCGCTCTACTCAGCGCTCTATTGAAAAAATATCAGTCTCAATGATATTACCCCAATTAGATGTACATACAACATGTTATGTACATAATTAGTTATGTATCACAACATAATGATGGTAAAGGATGTTGTGATTTAATGCAATACGCTCAGCAGTGATGAAGACCATTGTTAAGACAAGACTTTTAGGGTGTCAAATAGACTTATTCATATTTATCTCATTTTACTGATGGAGTAGTTACCAACATATGTAACCATTATAATATAACCATTTACTTAGTTACTTAATGTAAACATATTAGTACAACCAGTGCAATATATTTCAAACAAAACTAGAATTGACACTGATACCAAGCAGCAAATATAATAAATTGTAAGACGTGTCCTCAAGCTGATGGTGAAAACATGAAATGAACCAGCTGCATTAGTTTTGGTAGACAACAATAAATCTGTTTCAATTGGAGACAAAACTTACTTCTGCAGATGGGTCTGTGGTCGCTCCATGCAGCCAGTGTTTCCGTGACTCGCTGACAGGTGATACTTTTGGATCCTTGTAGTACATAGCTGTCATCACAACTGAACTGGACGCTGGATCCAACTCTGGTTAAGGAGACACAACAGTAACAATACTTGTAAAAAACAGTAAATAACAGTAACTTTGATTCTAGCTCTGACTACTTCCCAAAGCCACAGTCAGTTAATATTGTGATACTTGCGGAAAGCTCTTACATCATCAAGAACCTGGACACTTCAGGAGATAATTGTTGAAATATGTTGAAATGATGGTCATGACATTAATCATGCAGTGGCTTTTAGATCCCTGGCAAAGATTACATCATCACCACAGATCATTCAGTTAGGATCTATAATTCTTCTTTCTGTAAGACGCTTTGTAATTGTATCTTTCTCTGTCATCCGCTTTCCTTTGGTCTCCTCTGCTCTATTTTCTCTACTTGTCAAGGCATCACTTGTTCAGATCATTCTTCTTTTTACATTCTATCCAACACCCTGCTGTCTAACACGTGAGAGGGATATTCAACCACCAAAGTGGAAGTCCGCATGGTGTCTTGTATGTAAAGCTTAACGTCTCCTCCCTGCTGACACACACCACAGTCTACCACCTGTCCAAACACTCACAACATAGAGTTCTGCTTGTTCATTGGCTCCACCCTGTTGTTAAATACTGTAGAGCTATACAGGTTGAACACATCTCGCTGTTAGTGCCTTTGTCACAGAGTTGGGTCATTCAATTCTGTCACAGCGTCTGCCACTTCCATGACGCTGATGACACTGAAAATACCTCTCATCCTGCCACTCACTGTGAAATTTACAATCACAGGAGAGAAAACCTATTGTTTTCCTCCTTGAAAACAACCATAACCTTTCCATTATGATTGTGTATGTGATTGTCCCTGAATCAAAACACCCATAACACTCTAAGTTACAGCTGTCTTGCACATGCCCAGCAATGACAATTCTCCACAACTTTGTTCTCTTTCCTTTTCTCTTGTTGCACTTCATCACACAACAATTCTGTTTCGGTTCATGCAGCTTGATGCTTAATGATGATTAGATGGAAAACACACAACAAACGCATTCATGTCAACATGCATACGCATTTACATGTAGATGCGAACAGACATGCAGAAGAATACAGGCACACATGGAGGTAATGACCTTTCACTAACTCAGACAACTCCACTAATAGTGAAAGAGAGTTTGTGCAGTCATAGTTGCTAATGGTAAAGGAGAGCAGCTGGAGATTAAAACACAATAATCGCTTACATTTTTTTGGCCTGAAAATAGTCCCAGAAAAATGTCAAAAAGAAAAAGCCTGACTCTATCATAAGTACAAGAGAAACCTTACAACAATTCAGCCACTACTGATGCTAAGTGGATGAATCATAAGGAGAGACAATTATTTTATGATACTTACCTCTGATTAAATGAAATGATGTCTCCCTTTCTACTGATTAGGTGACAGACACCATTGAGTGAATCTTTTGAAATGTTGTCCACAAAGTCCTTGTTGATTGGCCAGGATCATACATATAAAACAGCCCCTGTCAGTCTTTGTGTATAACCCCCATATGACTGTGGACCCTGGAGGCACAGACATAGAACTGGGACATAAAAGCACCCCTGTAGTTTGACCCACGGCTGCAGCGCACAACAGTCAGCGTGTGAACACAGTGAGGCAAGGTTGTCTCAATACCCCCATGATACCTAGCATTAAAATACAAGCTATTATATCAGCGTAGCAGTATCACAAATATAGTAATATTACTGTTACCAATCTTGTCAGATTTGTGCTGCGTCTCTTATAGGATATGTTTCTATCTCTCTAGTTGAACAAAAGTACTGAGATAGCCTGCTGTCCCAGTATATTGGATACAGAATGAAAATATTGTCAACCCTTCACAGTTGCACGCTTATTGGTGTTGTAGATTTAATCTCTGGTGGATACAGCTGCAATTTTCCCCAACAATCTCCACTCAGTAGCCCATTATGACAACATTTTCAAGATTAAACTGCATATTTTAGAGTGTCTTATTATTGTGACCAGTGTGAGGTCCACCTCTGCAGTAATCCTGCTGTTTAATCAGCATCTTGATGTGCCATACCTGTCAGGTGGATGGATTATTTTGGCAAAGGTGAAGTGATCACTAACATTTAACAAATTTGTGAGCAAAGTTTGGGAGACTATATAATCCAGTCAATGCAATCATACATTTGTTTTTCTTCAAAGCAAGGTTCAATATAACACCACACGCTTAGATAATCAGAGTATAATGTATTATGGCACAATTCCCCTACTTATAATTTGCTCCACACAAGTCTGGGGAACATATTCAGATCTTTGTTGCTCTCACAGTTCAGATTAACAGCCTAAAATTTCCTGCATTTACAGGACTTCACTCTTAAATGCTCTCAAGTTTTCTCCTAACTATGATTTCCTTACATTTCCTCTCAATGTTGCAAACAGCAACATGTTCATGATTCTTCATCCTCAAACTTATACTTTATTCATATGGATACCATCATGCAATAAAAGGAATGTAACAATACAGACAACTGAAAAAAAATTAAAAAAAAAATCGAACAATAACACTAATCACAAAATTATTTCACTTCACATTTTGAACACCATTTTCTGTATGGTTTGTATGCATTGTTATTTATTTATTATAGGTGATTGTCAGCTGTGGGACCTACTGGCACTAATTAGCTCCCATTTTAGAGGATCTAAAAGTCTGCAAATGTGAATTTTAGTTTTCAGTTTTTCAAGAGTGTTTCTAGTTTGTTTCAAGCCAGTTACATAAGGTGCTTTACATCTAAAAAGCCACTGGTACAACAACAGGTCCCCAACAGTCATAAATTATTTATCATGATACATAAACCACAAAACTCTTCAGTCTCCCGGAAAACGATGCAGAGCTTTGGTCAGGACGTTCCTTCTCATCGGAGAATTTCTGGGACCAGAACTGGGGCACACTGGCATTCACTCTGAGCTTGGGAGTTAAAAGGATTTTCATGAGTGAAGATGAGAGAGGGGACAACTACAACACACTGTGGTTTGTGAAGAAATAGCGTATTATCTAAAGTGAGCCCCGAAGTTAAGACAAACTGTAACACGTCTCTCAAGATAACCTGAAAAAACAGAAGAGGAACACTCTTGAGGAGTCATCAGACCTACAGTAAGCCAAGCTCATGAGGCTTTACTCCCGCTACCTATTGATCTTTCATATAGCACAGACAAGCAAAGCCAAAGCAGGTGGGGACGGGGAAAACTAACCTCGTGAGATTGATTGTGCTGTTTAAAAACGAGTGAGTGTTTTGAGTAATAGATTCAGAAACATAAAAAGCCCACTGGGACTTATGAATTAGCACAGAACAACACAAGACAAGCACAAAACACAAATACGTTGCGCAAACAACCTTCTTCTTGCATGTCATCCAAACGATTTAGTGACTTGTGACAGGTTATCAAATGTAGTCTGTTGCAGCAAACGACCTTAGAAATGAGTGAGATTATTTCTGCAGTCTGACTCCCACACTTACAATAATGATCCCTCTGCAAGTCCAAAAATTAACAGTATCCAAGGCACAAGTACATTTTTTTGATACTCTTGGTTTTGAATCGGAGCGACAGAGCAGGTGAGTCTAAAAAAAAACAAATGACAAACTTCACTTACTGAAAGGCAGAGCCCATCCTCTTGCCATTTTCAGGAACTCCAGGATCTGGACATACATCACCAGCAAGGCCACTTTGACTCACTGAAAAATAAGAAAAAAAACATGTCAGTGTCAGTTATTTTTAAGGTTATGAATTTGTATTCTTTCATTTTTCAACCTTCAGGAACATTCCGTAATTTCTAAAGGCAAGCACACATCGTATTGTGCTGCAGGTAAATCGTGATACTTGTTCTCATACATCCTTTAGCAGTAACACGGAAAAATCATTATTTTCGTTGTGGCCATAAGCATCTGAGTATATTTTTTTTATGATGACAGTCAGGTGCTTCAGCACAAATAGGACCCAACTGTGAAAACTATCCCTAACTGTTAGGAAATTAAAAAATAAGGCCTACACTCAACTTCAATCTTTAGATCTATCCTCACCTGATTCAGAAACATGAGATACTTGCCTCTTTGTGACAACAAAGTATTTTTCATTTATGTTTATTTTTCTACCTGATAGATGCAAAAAAAAAAAATTGTTTTTCATCAAAAAGCAGCAATGGATACCCCTACCACTGTTCATGTTACCTTTTAGAATGTATCTGTCAAGTCCATCTAACACCAAACAAACAAGTCTCAACTATCTTACAGATGACGGAAGACATTTTCTAACAAGAGTTCAGTTTCCAGGAGAGAAAAGTTGGGGCAACAGTGATTTGATTTAGCAGTACAGGGAGAAAAGTCTGGAAACCAACAGGCCTGTGTCACACCAGGCAGTTAGCCAGCATGCCCGATTATGAAACTAAAGCAGCTAATTAGATCTCAGTCAGCACTAAGTTTGTTATTTAGAGCTGTGCTTCTCTGATGGCAACACATTATTGTGTTCCATGAAAGTCGTGTTTGCAAAAAAGACAAAAATCAAAGATAACATGAGCATATCTGACCAGTTAAAGCAGTTGAATACCTACAGTATTTAGTTGGTCTGCTAATAATAAAGAAATCCCCTGGATAGACACTCTTTTCTGAGTGGCATCAGCTCTTTGCACTATCTTGGATGTAATGGCAGAAGCGAAACTTTGACAAGTAATAAGGAACATCATGATGTGCCCCAGAACCATAATGAAACCAATTTCATTGAGAATGGCTCTTTTCCATCAGGCGTCCTAATAAACCTTGTCTGTGAGCCAGAATGCACAATACCTTAACTCTGATATACAGACATTACTGTGCAACCTTCTTTCATGAATTTACTGAGCTGCTGTCTATAATCTGTATTGATTTTGACTGTGTTGTTATTGTTGGTGATTTCAATATCCATGATGATAATCCCCAGGACACAGGGTCTATTGAACTATGTGGTGTCCTTGATAACTATGATCTCATTCAGCATGTGATAGGACCCACCCACAACAGAGGACACACTCTGGACCTCATCATCACCAAAGGTCTAAACATCTCCAAGGTTGCTGTGACTGATGTTGCACTCTCCGACCATTCCTGTGTTTTCTTTGAGAGTTCAATCTCCTTGCACACAAATGTCCAAACCGAGGTTGTGACAAAGCGTTACATCTCTGAAAACACCAGTGAACTATTTACTCAGAGGTTGTCCTCCACACCAGCCCTCTCTGGCATCTCAGTCAATGAGCTTGTAGATGGCTTCAATTCTAAAGTAAAAAATGTTATTGATTCCATTGCACCCACTAAAGTGAAGGTTGTCGCTGGTAAGCAAAGATCTCCCTGGAGAAATGCCACGCTAGTCAGAATAGAGAGAAGAGAGTGTCGAAAAGCTGAGCGCAGGTGGCGAAAAACAAATCTCCAGGTTCACTGTGACATCTATAAAGAAAGCCTTCGCAATTATAATTTGGAACTGAGAAATGCAAGGCAGTCCTTCTTCTCTGATATCGTAACCAAAAGCAATAACAATACACGCGCCTTATTTGCTACCGTCGACAGGCTAACAAACCCTCCAGTGTCAGTAGCTGCTGAGCTCCAGTCCACTTGGGCATGCAATCAATTTGCCTCCTTTTTTACTGACAAAATTCAGAAAATTAGACAAGCAGTAAGTGCCTCCACACCAACCACAGGACATGTGTTGTCCCCATCTCTAAATAATATTCATTCAAATATCATGATACAATTTCATTCAATCAACCATGGGAGTCTGGAAGACATTATACAACATCTGAAGTTCTCCTCCTGCAGCTTGGATATTATACCAACACCCTTTTTCACAAATATTTCAAACTGCACGACCACTGATCTTTTACGAATTGTAAACTCATCCCTTCTCTCAGGTGTCTTTCCTCAGGCCCTAAAAACATGCAGTTATCAAACCACTCCTAAAAAAAGGCTAATTTAGACTCTGCAACAATGAAAAAGTACAGGCCAATATCAAACCTCCCATTTTTAAATAAAATAATTGAAAAGGCGGTTTTTCAACAGCTAAATAACTTCTTGGCCATAAATAAGTGTTTTGATGTCTCCCAGTCAGGCTTTCAACAGCACCACAGTACTGAAACTGCTCTTGTTAAGGTTTTCAACGACATCCACTTAAACACAGACAGTGGCAGAATTTCAGTCTTAGTATTACTGGATCTCAGTGCTGCATTCGACGCGGTCGACCACGACATGCTACTAGACAGACTAAAAATCTGGGTGGGACTCTCTGGCACAGCACTAAACTGGTTTGAATCCTACTTGAAGGACTGAGAATACTTTGTGTCTGTAGCTAATTACACATCAGAGTGGACTATGATGACATGTGGTGTTCCCCAAGGTTCAATTCTGGGGCCTCTTCTGTTCAACATCTACATGCTTCCACTGGCTCAGATTATGGAAAGAAACAAAGTGTGTTACCATAATTATGCAGACGACATACAAATCTACATAACTATATTGCCAGGGGACCATAATCCCATACAAGGGTTAGGTAAATGCATAGAACAAATCAACAACTGGATATGCCAAAATTTTCTTCAATTAAACAAAGATAAAACAGAAGTAATTGTTTTTGGGGCCAAGGAAGAACGATTGAAAGTCAGCGCTCAGCTTCAATCACTGATGTTAAAAACCACAAACCGAGCCAGAAATCTAGGTATAGTCATGGATTCAGACCTCAATCTGAACAGCCATATCAAGACAATTACAAAATCAGCCTACTATCACCTGAAGAATATATCAAGGATTAGAGGATTTATGTCTCAACAGGATTTGGAAAAACTTGTCCATGCATTCATCTTCAGTAGACTCGACTATTGTAACGGTGTGTTCACAGGTCTCTCTAAAAAGTCAATCAGAACGCTGCAGCTCGAGTTCTTACTAAGACCAAGAAAGTGGATCACATCACTTCAGTTCTGAAGTCTTTACACTGGCTTCCTGTCCAACAAAGAATTGACTTTAAAATCCTGCTGTTGGTTTATAAAGCACTGAATGGTTTCGGGCCAAAATACATTTGTGATCTGCTGCAACCTTATGAACCATCCAGACCCCTCAGGTCCTCTGAGACGGGTCTCCTTTCTGTCCCCAGAGTCAGAACTAAACATGGAGAAGTAGCGTTCAGTTTGTATGCTCCACATATCTGGAACAAACTCCCAGAAAGCTGCAGGTCTGCTGAAACTCTCAGCTGCTTCAAATCAAGATTGAAGACTTTTCTGTTTGCTGCTGCCTTTAATTGAACCAGACTCAAGGATGTTGATCAAGTTCCTGCATTGTATTACTGTATTTTATTTCTTAAACTGCACTGCAACTTTTATTCTATTTTTAGCTTGTTTAATGTTTTAATGACTGTTTTTAATGTTTCGATCAATGTTTTTAATTGTTTTTAAATTTGCTTTTCCTTTGCCTGATGTTTTGATGCTTTTAGTGGTTTTATGTGAAGCACTTTGAATTGCCTTGTTGTTGAAATGTGCTCTACAAATAAACTTGCCTTGCCTTGCCTTGCCTTACTGTCAATGAGTAAAAAAAAAACCTCCTGATTTCACAGTGGCCCTCTGAAAGTCCTAATCCTTACCTCTGAACAACTGTGATTTCTTAAAGTCTGATAGTCACAAAATTGGTGTTACGTTAGATTCGACCCTCTCTTTTCATCACTGACAGCATCTTTACTCACCTGTTCTACACGGCTAAAACTCCTTGTTGTCTGTCCGTGGCTGCCGTATAATTAATTCCTTTTCATTCATCAAGCCTTAACGACTGTAATTTCCTGTTTTCGGACCTGATACATGTTAGTATAAAAAGTCCTCAAATGGTTCTTAATGCTTCTCTTCACTGTGACTTCAATAACTCGCATATGGAGGGCTATTTGCTATGCTAGTTATCATTACTATGATGTTGCATTTACTGTCAGTTGTGAGGAGTTAATCTTATTACCAAATAAAACTGTGAAAAGCTCCAATACCTTTTGAACTTCTGAATGTCACTGAGCAGAGCTCTAATTCAATCAGCCAGATGTCACTAAGACATTTGACACATCTCTCTAAACAAATACAGACCATGAAAACTTGTGGTGGTAGAAAGTGACAATGCTCAGTGTTTTTATTCAAGCATCGTAGATCAAAATAAATGTGAAACTTTAGATTTGCATTTGAGCATTTCAATTGTATGCTTCTTTACTGAAGTTATTTCTTCCACTTTAATTTATTTTGTTTAATAGTAGTTGGTTTCATAAATTAAAAAAAAAATAGGACCAGTTTATAATATTCTTATATCTAACTAACATTACTAAAATAAATGTACATGAATTACCTAACTCCATGAAACCACCTTAAACTAATTGGGCTTCCTTAATGGTTACTTAAAATAATAATACTTTGTGCTTATACTCTGAAATAAACTCAACTTAAAATGTATGTATTGTGCTATTGTTTCTTTTACTTAAATAATTGATTTTAATACTTCTTCCAACCCCATAAAAGTCCATATTTTTCAACATGGGCACAGCCAACTTGTCAGCTTCTGCCCATGTTTCAACTAACTAAAGCGCTCCGGGGTTTCCAGGACATACAGAAACCGGTTGCTCTGTTATCATCACAGAGTCGTGCCTCGTTTCATAATAATCTATGGGTAGGCCTACAATTTTCATTTTACAACTTGTAAACAAATCCAAAAAATGTAGCGTGCAAACTACATGAAGAGTTAATAGAACCTTCAGGGAGAAATTGAATACAAAAATAGGTTTTGCATGAAATTAAAATGGCAGAACAACTGTAAACACATGCAGAGATTTAATGAAGAGAGATGTTCTCAGTTCTCCCTTTTCAGCTTCTAATCTCCCTCTGTTTGTCTCATTTATCCGCATGATCAGTTTTTTTTTTTTTTTTTTTTTTTTTTTTTTAAAGCACAAAAGCAAAGCAGATGACACATTTTGTCCAGCCTATATTCGGGATATTGCATTGGTTTTAGACTTTCCTCTGGCTGGGAGCATCTGCGGCATGCCTAAATCGTAATGTAAATGTAAATGAGACCAGACAACATGACAGAAACCAGTTGAGACCAGCTCTGTCTTAATGGAACTCTGTGGATGAATAATGATGGTTAGCAAGAGACAAAAAAAAAAAAAAAAATCAAGGGAAAGGAAGAAGAGAATAAATAAAAAGCAGGGAAATGAGGAAAATGCTGAAAATAAACCACAGCGGCATAAAAGAGAAAAAAACAAGAGAATATCCTGGCGAGTGATAAAATAAGACCTGAAGAAAGAGCAATATCTGACCTCTTAACACCTGTCATTGTTCTTTCTGTCCATCTATTCCCGTTTCTCTCAGCTGCCTCTGCCTTTCTTCCTGTTTTCCGTATCGGTCTCTCCTCCTACTCGGTCCCATTTTCTACTTTTGTATCCTTAGCGTGCTCAGCCTGCTTTTTTTTTTTTTTTTTCCCCACACACATTAGCTGCAATCTACAAAGGGATGCTAAAGTTTTGTGCATCCTGGCATAAAAGATGGATGAATGATTTGCTGTTTGTGATTGTGATTTGCGTGTGCTGAGGGGTTGTGAGTGTATAGACACTGCGTATGCATGTTTGTGCGAGATATGATGCAAACAGAACAAGCTGTCGTGTTGCTCTGCTGCGTGTTTTGATGTTCTGTCCAAAAATCACAGCCCAAACGCACTCGAAAACACTCTTTCTCTTTCGCGATCTCTCATCACTTGCTCTCTCACTCATGTTCAAATGGCTTTCACTGGCATCAAATACAAAGGTTCACATCGCAGAAACAAATCCAGCTCATGCAAACAACATGAGATTATTCTAGAAAAAAAAAAAAAAAAAAAGAGAGAAAAGAAACAGCTGATAAATAATACTGCTGGGTTGATGGAAAAAAATTCTCCAGCTGACTTAATCCCAAATTTGCACTTTAAAGACCATTCAACATTTAAACACAAGATTATGATGCATAATGTAATTTCCATATCATCAAAGTGTCTTCAGCGGACCTTTCATCTCTAAAAGTCAACTTTTTAGGAATTTGTAAAAAAAAAAAAAAAAAAAAAAAAAAAAAAAGTGATTCATATTCTTGAGGGTCCCCATGCATGTCTGGTGTGAAGTAGACCCAACTTTACGGCGGGTTTCCCTTCATTCATTGACTCACGTCTTCCTGCCATTTGTGCCAAACTATTGAGTCGACATTCCCCCTTAAGAGTAATATGTTCCTGGCACATGTCCTCTGGAACACAATGTTTTGAAATCATATATTAAATTACCAGTAAGTAAAGAGTACTGAATATGGCATATGCTACTACATACTTCTATTCCCGAAGAAAATAATAATGATAATAATTTACCATTTCATTGACACACTCATTAAGCAGCTGTAGTTAGAAGTTGCTTTACATATAATGCTGTTATATACTGACAGTGGCCACTTTATTAGGTACACCTTTAAAATATTAAATTCATTGCAATCTAATAGAACAATTTAGCGGGGCTAAATTTGTATTTACGGGGATAAAACTGTTCAATTTTGATTGTCAGAGTTATCAATTTTAACTGTATGTCTATTATTGAACCTGTAATTTGCAGTGATGTTGAACTTGACTGTATTATACAAGAGGTGTCAAGAGGTGTTTCTAATGTTCTAATTTAAGGAGGGAAGAATATTTCAGTACACCACCACTGCACCACCTTGACTAGCTGTAATGTAATTGCTGCTTAAACTTTAATGCACCACTAATAATCTAAGAACATAATACAAAGATGATAATATAAACAGTGGTATGAGCAATTTTGCAGCACAATGAGTACTTCTGATCCTTAAAGTTTGTTTTTCTGTTAACACTAATGTACTTTTTTTTTGTAAATACAAGACTTTCACTTGCAATAGAGTATTTTTACACTGTGGTATTGCTACTATTACTCGAAGATCTGACTACCATTACCATGATTCCTCAACAAGACAATCATGTATCAAAGTAACAATTTGTAGTTCTTTTAATTATAATTTCAACATTTTGTCCTTCATAACCCTTTTGTTTACTTGTTGGTTCCCTTATTATTGTGATGTCTGTTTTTGTAACACTGGGACAATATGAGCTCTAATCATTATGAATATCAATGGTAAACTATGTTCTTTTCCATGAAGATTAAAAAACAATAGCATAGTAATAAAACGCTGACAAGCCATTAGCGGCCAAAACACAAAATATTGAAGACTCTAGTCTTAACATGTTAATAGTTCTTTTTTTCATCACAATTATGTTTCTCAGGATATCTAGATTTTAGAGTGAGCAGTGAAACCAACAGCTTTAGTCATTCAACAGCAGTTGGCATGACGTGATTATACAACTGCTGTCATGACCACTATCCTTCAATGCAGCCAGATGAGATGTAACACCTGTTTTTCTTTTTAAGACAAGAGCGTATTGTGAACTATTAGTTCTGCATATTAAAGACGGTGTTACAAAATGCCAATACTATACATTTATGATGTGATTACTTTACTAATTTTCTTAAAAGCATAAACTCCTGCATTTCCAATTTGTGGCAAAAATATATTAAACATCTTTTTACTTTACGTACACTGAAAAAATATATACTTTGGACCAACTTATAAAAAAAAATACTTAAATTTGTTAGAACTAAATTCATTAGTTTTTCTCAAATTATATTTATGATTTGGTAAAAAGTATTTTTTTTAAAATTTATTATCCATCAAAAATGTTTCTTTTAACCAAGACAAAAAAATTTACTTTCACACAAAGTAAAAAAGATGATTTAGTATAAAGACCATAAACCATATTTCACTTTGTTAAAATAATTTTGTTTTACTTTAGAATAAACTAATAATTACAATTACATCCAAATCTTTTTTTATTTTACTTTAGAATAAACTTTTTTTTTTTTTTATTAAAAACAAGGTAAATGTTATCAATATGTAAACTGTAAAGGGCTGCCATTAGTTTTGTTGTCTTTGTTGTGAGAAACTGTTAGTGAGTTACAAACCACTGGCTCAGGGAATTGGAAAGAAATGGTAAAGCAGTAGCTTAAAGGGCAAAGTAAAGGTGGATAAACACATGTATTCCAAATTCAAAGCCACATGGTACAAACCAGTTATTCAGAGAGTGAGACAGAAGAAGCACTGAAAAACAAATAGTGGACGAAGAGACAGTGAGAAAGAAGAGGAGAGGCAGCGAGAGGAAAGGAGTGAGTGAGTGAGTGAGTGAGATTGTTTGTGTGTGTGATCAGCTGACATGGGTTTCAGGTAAGGGCTTTTGAGGTGTGCTTCAGATTCCTGTTGGATGAGGAGAGAAATGTGTGAAGTGCAGTTTGTTGATATGCTCCCTTACGCTGCCCTCTCCTCGCTTCCTCTTATCCGCTCTCTCCTCTCTTCCTCTTCCACCTTCTCATGATCACAGGTCAATCAACCCAAGAGCTGAAGTCCACAGCCATTTGTCTCAGCATCATTTCGTAGAGCTCATCAGATCCAACACATAAAAACAAATGGTAGGATGCGGAGTGTGATGAAACACAGTATTATTATCATGTCGTGATGCCAAAAAAACTGCGTGACTGTGAGGGTTTCCCAAAACCTGTTAAGCAGTGGTGCTGTTCCAACTTGTAATTTTAAGTTTCAAGTGCTCTCATCATTGTTGCCCAGCACCACCTTGCCTGACAATCCTGAAGAAAACACTGATTATAAATCTCACTCTTACAATGATGATTCATTACAGTTCCAGGTCATTGTCTAGGGACAAAAACTCCTTAATCACAATTGTTCAGCCTCTCTATGACACATCCTCAGCAGTAAGTTAATGTTACTGCTGAGAGAGGGTAACGACAAGATTGGTTGCTTACATTTAAAGAATTTCACAATGTGTATTGTTTTAGTTACCACTCTACTCCTTTGTGTTATGTTATGTAATGTTATGTTCTCCTGTGTGAGAATAATTCATTAACTATTTTCAGATTTATATACAGTAAACCTATTCTTTTGTGTGTGTGTGTGTGTGTGTGTGTGTGTGTGTGTGTGTGTGTGTGTGTGTGTGTGTGTGTGTGTGTGTGTGTGTGTCTATTAGACTATGCTTTAATATAGGCTACAGGCTGTTACAGACAGTATTTTAGATTATGATTCATAAGCACTCCATTCTCTAGACAGGTAAAACTCATTACCATCAGTCTCTGGTTCTTTGTAATGATTATATATTGCATAAAGACTGCACATTCTCTACCACAGAGCCATAATATTACCACTGGGACTCATACAGTGTAAAGAGGTGTTGTTCAAAGACTGGTTCAGGACTACAAATGGACCTTGAATGTACTTTTTTTTTTTTTCAAATCTTTTAATGACCCTGGTTGTCAGCCTGATGTCCAATTTCGGGGTAACCTCACTGAACCAATATGAAAACCAGCATTTACGTAGTTTTGGTCCCCAAGACAAAAATAGGAGCACGTTTTCAATGAGTATGGGTCCCATGGTGAGAAACTAAATTTCTCATTTATGTCCAGAGCTGCAAAAGCTTAAGGGATCCCTGGACTACACAGTTAACAGTCATTATCATCATTCTGTGCCTCCACATAATGATTACAGATTACAAAGCTCATTCATTTCAGTGCAGCAATCATTTTACAAATGGGATAGGTACTTTTGAGAGTCTTTAAGCATATATGCAAGAACCACTGTTGGTTACTGTGATTTTACTGCGCAAAGGGAATTGTGGTAGTGCAAAAATGTATTTCAAGTCATACAGCTAACTAAAGCTGAGTGTTACAGCTTTCAGGTTCAAAATTCTTTCAGCATTTTTAAGTTAATATACATGTTAGGATACATGCAGAGCGTGAACATTTCTCAGGCAAAATTGTAATCTATGTTAAAGCTTTTACATTGAAGCCGCAGAGAAACTTCCAAAGATCACCATGGAAAGAGTATGTCTTTGTGTGCTGGTCCTCCTTCTAACAAGCAAATCCAATTGCTTTGGACTCAGCAGGCTGACTTCAGGCAATTATTTCACATGGAAACAACTTTGTGTACAAGTAGGATTGTGTATGCATGTATAGTCCATGTGTGCACAGTGTGTAAACGAGAGTGAATGAGAATGTGCATGAGTGTGTGTGCTCTGAATTCTCCACCAAGCACCACATCATTGATAAATATGATAAACCGATTTGCCCCAGGAATTCTTCACATAGTCACATACACACCGTGCATACCAGTTAAAATTTTAATTGCAGCAACACACGAAGATGCACACGAGCACATACATTTATTTCTCACATATACACACACGTACACACTAAAAACACCATACTAATGTTAATTGCAGTAGTACATGCTTGACTGAGCATGTAAATCATCAGAATTATTGATGAGGATTTTATTATGAAGCTAAAAGCTAAGGAATGGATGAGGTATGACTCTGGGCTTCCGTGATAATTAAAAGCTTGTGTCATATGATCTGAATACTGTTTTAGAGGCATCACTAAGCTGCCAAGAAATATGTCTGCCTTTAGAGGCTGTATGTGTTTATCATATTTATGATTTAATGCATTGTTTCACTGCCTTGTGGTCAATATAGTGTTTATGCTTATTAGGTTTCCCATTAGCTGCCACTGAGATGAAAACATGTCTTTCCTGAGGTCAACATAATAAAACACTCCATGCCTCTATCTCCTATTTGGATCAACTAATTACATCTAATACTCGACACAGAGAAATCCATCAGTTAGTTTGCTGCAGTTTTATTCCTTGTCTTCTTAAATACAGTAACAACTGATCTCTTCTAATCCTGTTAACAAACAACAGCGTGGGAAGATGGTTCATCAGGTTTTAAGATATCACAGAAACTGAGCACTTAAATGCTTAAACGCAGCCACTTGAGAGGTTCCTTTCAAATTCCAAAATAAACCATAAAAGTGACACCTACTGTGGAAGCATTCAAACAAACTATTGGCGTATTTGTTATGAATCATTTTGAGACCTTCACTGTCAGTTTTGTGTTTACATTTCTTTATTGTGCAGTTTTCTAGATAACCATGAAGCTTGAGACAGTTTCTTTGTTTTCTAAAAAAAAAAAAAAAAATCAACATTTGCAACAAACAGTACTGCACACCACCATATTCAACATTTAAAATGTGTGCGGTTATTTAAAGAAACCCGTGGTTGAGTTTAGAGAATGATTGTGGTCATGGTTAAGAGAAACCAAACAAGACTGGAATCAAATAGTTGATTCAAAGTAAACTGTTTGTCTGTAGACACATTCATCCACAATGACCTCCTTCCTCTGCATCCTTTGCGGCTGTATAAGAAAATCATATTAAGTTCTCAGAACTCAACCAAAATGGGAAGCAGTCATAATTACTACAGTTAATAGTTAATTACTTGAAAGTAAATGTGTCATTTTTGCCTGACTTTATTAATGTTGTTTTTCTTGGATTTTACATTAGATATGTCTGTATTAAAAACTAATAGTCAACTTTGGTTTTCAACTAAATAAATCCCACTAAAATGACGTAAGATATGCATGTACTGTAGAGTGTGTGGTCATTGCAGTACGGGGAAATAGTGAGGAGCAGAGCAAATGAAAAAGGAGACCGAAAACACTGCAGTGAGACAAATTAAAGGAACACTTCCAGATTTTTTTACTTGGCCCTCATTATTGCTCTCTATATGACAGCACAATTTCTATACTGGCTTACAATGGCACAGACAGGCTGGTACTGGTTTACCCATTAATGACTTCACTGTCTCTTTCTGGATTCTTGGCTGTACCTCCAGGGGGACAGAATAAGATACAGTGGGAATGTTTCCAATTTTGGCTAAAACGAACTGCAACACCAACTCTCCAGACGCAACTTAGCTTTTGAAAATTTAGATATTTAAAAAAAATTGAAATGGATAATATAAAGACTCTGGGTTTCCATTGGAAGAAACAGTGACAGCCAGCAGAAAATGAA
This sequence comes from Embiotoca jacksoni, assembly GCF_022577435.1. Lineage (NCBI taxonomy): Eukaryota > Metazoa > Chordata > Actinopteri > Embiotocidae > Embiotoca > Embiotoca jacksoni. The sequence continues at coordinate 11,817,382 of NW_027185414.1, read as the reverse complement.
GCACTGTACTGCACTGAGTGTATTATAGACTGTCTCTTCCTGACATGGGCACAGAGAGAGGCACTCAGGCGGCTTGAAAAGGTCTTCAAAGTTGAAATAAAATGAACAATCATAAGAGAGAAAAAAAAAGAGGTTTTGGATGATGTCTTTTGGTATCCAAAACTGATGGTTCTACAGGGGGCTGACAAAATGACATGAGTACCAAGCAGTAATACCGATTTTGCTTGGGGTTCCCAGGAAAAACTGACAGGCAAAAAGAAAAGTCTAAATTACGTACATTTGTGTCATGCTTAAGACGGGCTTAACCCTAAATTGGACTAAAGGGCATACGGTAATTAAAACTAAAACTACAAAAAGTCGTGTAAATGCAAATAAAAACAGAATGTGAGGATTTGAAAACCATGTAAAGCCATATTTAATTGAAAATATACCAAAGACCAGCAACATGTTTAAAAAAAAAAGTTGGAACAGAGGCATGTTTACCACTGCAGATTTGAAAGTGAAATGTTGTCCCATTCTTGCCTGATATAGGATTTCAGCTGCTCAACAGTTCAGGGTCTCCTTTATTGTATTTTGCGTTTCATGATGTGCCGAATTTTTTAAATGGGTGACAGCTCTGGACTGCAAGCTGGCCAGTTTAGCACCTGGTCTCTTCTAGCACGGACCCATGCTGTTGTAATACGTGCACAATGTGGTTTGACATTGTTTTGCTGAAATAAACAAGGCCTTCAATGAAAGAAATGTTGTCTGGATGGCAGCACATGTTGCTCCAAAACCTGTATATATCGTTCAGCATTATTAATGCCTTCCCAGATGTGCAAGCTACCCATGCCATGTGCACAGATGCATCCCTGTACCATCACGGATGCTAGCTGTTGAACTGTGCACTGATTTCAAGCTGGATGGTCCCTCTCCTCTTTGGATGCAGGGTCCATGATTTCCAAAACAGGGAATTTTCATATTTTGATTTGTCCATGACCACGTGGCATCTTTTCACTTCACCTCAGTCCATCTAAAATGAGTTTGGGCCCAGAGAAGATGGTGGCGTTTCTGGATCATGTATATACTGTATATGGTTTCTTCTTTGCATGGCAGAGTTATAACCAGTATTTGTGGATGCAGCGATGAACTGTGTTCAAAGACAGTAGTGCTGCCTGAGGGAGTGCTGCCTGGCGGTGCAAAGATCAAGGCCATCCAATATTGGTTTTCCACAGAGATTTCTCCAGATTCTCTGTATCTTTTAGTGATATTATGTACATGTGTACATGTATGGGAAGTGACTGATGCACTGCACCTGGTTTTGCTGACTGATTCATCTCTATAAACCATCTAATAATATAGTAAAATATATAAATGTATCAGGCAAATAACAAGTATTTTAGGTATTATTTAATTCTACACTTCTGTTCTTTCTACATACATACAATTTTTACATTGTAGAATCGATACTTTTACCTAAGTAAAATATTTGAGTACTTCCTCCATTCCTGTTGCTTAAGAAGTCATCAAAGGACACATATATTTCAACGATCTGGTGGGTTTGTCTATAATTACCTCAATGGTAAGAATAATTTGAACAGGTTAGAAATGTTATGGGAAAAAAAAAATCTTCAGCCTAGCCAGGAAAAAAACAAAATCAACAAACAACAAATCACAAAAAAACAAAAACAACAAACAGAAAAGGAGAGTGCGGTACTAATTCTTGTCTCCGAGAAGGTTAACCTCCCTGAAAAATAGATGAAATCCTGACTCCTGCCACATCAAAAATGGATGCATCTTGTGTGTCCTCGTGCAAATACAGTATGTGCCTATGTGTGTGTGTGTGTGTGTGTGTGTGTGTGTGTGTGTGTGTGTGTGTGTGTGTGTGTGCGCATGTATGTGTGAACAAATGTGCTTCAACTCAACTTCAAGGTTTGAAAAAGCTGTCCAAATGATATATGCTCACACTATCAACAAAGACACACACACACACACACACACACACACACACACACACACACACACACACACACACACACACACACACACACACACACACACACACACACACACACACACACACACAAACAGCAGCTTGTAAGTGTACTTACAAACAGCGTTTTTGTGACTGGAGTCTTTACTGGGCATCATCTTCACCCCTCTGGACTTCAACTCAATTGCTTTCTTAACTGCAAAAAGGAAAGTAGATGGAGGTTATTCATTTAATTATGAATCCTACTTCATTAAACTTGAATTACTCTACCTATTTTTCTGAAGTGCTTGTCATTCGGTGCAAATCACATACGTGTGACATTCATTCTCCCTCTTAATACAACCATACAACCAATGTAACAGTGGCAGAAAATACAAATTAGAACAAGAAAAAAAGAAGAAGAAAAGATTAAAAGACACCGAGAAGTCGGGACAAGAAAATAAAAAAGTGGGGAGAAGAGCAAAGGAGAGGAGCAGCATTAAAATGTATTCCATCTATTTTATCTAAGTGGCAGCCCTGCAGAGGATAACAGAAGAATCTGTGGAACAACCAAACTACAGTACATTCCACTGAGAAACAGACTTGACATGAAAAGCACATCTCTCTCTTCCTCTCCCTGTCTCCTTGTCTCCTTGTCTCCCTGTCTCTCTCTCTCTCTCTCTCTCTCTCTCTCTCTCTCTCTCTCTCTCTCTCGCTCTCACACACACACACACACACACACACACACACACACACACACACACACACACACACACACACAAAGGGAAACAAAAAGAGACAGCAAATAGAGGTGGAGACAGGAAGTGAGATATGCGGGAACACAGACAGGTCTTGAATCACCATGTTTTGAGTTGAGAGTGGCCACTTTTATCTAAGCCACCACATGGAAACCAGCATGCACATTTATATACTCATTAAGACATAAGCCCAATTAGATGATAAGAAAGGTCCAATAAATCCAATCAGGTGATTTCACTCTTCTGTCCCCAATAAATGCTACTCTCAGTTACAGTAATATATATATATATACATTGCTAAAATAAATAAATAAATGAATGACATACCCCAAAGACCAAAAAAGACCAACTATTCCCAGTCAAGTCTTGTCTGTGTCACATACAGTAAGTGGAATAGTTTGTACATGTTCTAATGAAACATGACCCTGTTAAAAGACCTGCAATACACACATGCAAACATGCTCACGCATGAACAAACCCTTGAGTGCATACCCTATGTGTAAAAAAGGAGGCAAAGAACCAATAAATATTGAGTCTGTAAGAGTATGACATACCTTGATATTGAGCACTGAATCCTTTTCTTTTATGGTTGCTGTCTGAAGTGAAATGTATCCGAAGCCAGTTCTTATTTGATATCACTGGCGCGGGCAGAGCTGTACCAGTCAGCCTGGAAGTAAGGGGGAAAAAAAAAAAAAAAAAAAACGTAATTAATAACAAAACAAAAACCAAACAGGCAGAGCCAAAACTGATGGTAAGACCTACTAATATTCACATTTCCACATTTTATAAGGAATGGCAGCCTTTAAGAAATAAACATTCGTTGCAGTAACTTTTTTTTCTCAAAAGTGCATTTATACCATACAATGGAGACAGCAGAAGGCAACGTATGATGTGACAAACCTTTAGCTGTTGCTATTGCAAATGCACAGTATCCACCTTTGCTCACAAAAGCAGAGTGCTTTGACAGTGAATAAGCTTATGGTATTGTTGTGTAGAGTTTTTTACATTTCTGTATGGTGCTGAATGTCACGCTGAAAAAAGTTTACATCCTCCTACAGAGACTAATGATGTTTGTCATAACTTTCTGTGACGGCAAGTTCACTCGGTTCATGGACGGAAGAGGAGCTTTACATATTTCAATCTAAAGTAATTCTTGCAGTTATTGAAGCAAAATGCTTCTATATAATTAGAGATTGCAGCTTGATCGACCACTGTTGTGCCAAATGTTGTGAAATTACTTTTCACAGACAATTGAAAATATGGTATATTATACAATACGGAACACAGGAGCGTAAATAACTTCATCTGATTGCTGATACATATTAAAAATATCCCTATGGGGAACTGAACTTTCTGGAGTGTTCAAAGCATGATTTTGATGTCACTCCGATTTGTGGTCTAAGGTGCAATAGCTGGCAATAATTTAAGGTTAGATTTTTGTTGAAAAGCAATTTGTTCCAGGTGTTTGGAAAAGGCAGATGTGGAAATTTAATGAGTGATATCATCCATTGCGACCACCCTTGACCAATGGCAGGATGTGTGCAGTTGTACTGGGCACAATATAAATGCCATGCTTGAGTACGTTTCACTGATGAAATATTTTGTAAATCTTTGCTGACAAAAGTATTTTGCTGACTAAAACACTTGTTTGCAATCTGAAAATATCGATCACCAAAAAAAATCTTACACATATTTACAATGAACACAAAGTGTTACAAGAAGTGTAAAAAAAATAGTAAAGTAGAAGTGAATGCAGATTGTAAAGTTAAAAACAGTTTCCTAAGCATACCCACTAAAATGATGAGTCGGTTGCCCAACTTGGTAAGTCTTACATCAGCTTTAGCTTCACTAACATTTTCTTACCAACGGCAACCAATCACAGTGTTTTTGTTTTGTTTTTTAAAGAAAATTAAAATGTGGGGAAAATGGTGCACTGAGACAAAAAAGGAAATGAGTAATAGACTGCCTGGCAGACAATGTTCCACCAACATCCCTAGAGCAACCAGAGCCACTGTTACTGCCCTTTAATAATACGTCAGGTAGACGGAATAGATAAAGAGACAGTGAGGGAGGAAGAAATACAGATAAGGAAAAGGGCAGAAACAAAATATGAGAGGTGATAAGAAAATAATATTAAGTGAGCTTGTTAGAGGACCATACTGAGTGCTTATTACAGGAGACACTTTCTGTGGGACTACAGTCGGGTTATCAAACCAAAAAAAGAACAGATGAGAAAATCTGAAAAAAAGGAAAACGTGGAAGAAGAGAAAAGAGCTCGCCAATGTATCTGCCCAACAGCAGTATAACGCCATAGAATACACAGCGAATACCTACAGCACTGTAGAGTAATGTGTTATCGCTCAATGAGATGACTACTGGTCTTTATCTGTGAGTGTGGTTAAATATGAATGTGTGGTAGTGTGGCATAATGACATGAAATGTGTGAGATATGATAAGCAGAGCAAAAGCTATGGACAATTCTGAGGGCACTATATACTGCCCACATTTCTAGACTCAACTAAAATAGCAGACAGGTAATATAGTGGACTATATATTGCAGCAAATACTGAAGGGGGTAATTTCGGACACAACCAGGGTTTTGCACCTGACGCTGCATGTGACCTGCATGTGCAATCGAATCTGATTTATTTTCCTACAGGCACAAACAAAGCAACACAAATTGCACAAAAATTATTCACAAAAACTAGTCCTCATTTAGAATCAGCAAGGCTCTTTTTCCTTTTCCTGTTATCAGCAAAACAAACGCCGTGCACTGGAGAACACCTGAACAAGCGGAAAAAACAGAAGTGAGAAAAATGTTGCCTTCTTGTTAGAATGAGGAATACTGTATATTAAATTAGTTTTATAAACTATATACTTTATTGTTGTGCATACAGTCTTTGTTGAATTTATATTAAGTAAACTGCATCTAACATTAGCATTTGCATTCTATATTAAAGTAAAAAAAAATAATAATTAAAACTTCACAAATTACATTGCAATTTTTGAGAAAATCCACCACAAAATTAAGCATTTTTATTGCAACAATCACCCAAAAAAATCTGCAAAATCCTGGAGGGACTACATAGCAGTACGTGGTGCGACGGAAATGTTCAAATCTTGGCAGGAGTAGCAGCGTATGTAAATTATGTGCTCAACACATTACTAGTACTACAAATTCCTGAGAATCTAGATAAATCGATGTATCATCTGCTCATTTCATATCAGAATCCAAAATCAGAAAATTAAAAAATGATTAGTTATTTTATTATCCATCTATGAATTCCAAAAAAAATTAAAAATCTAAAACAGTTTGTTTTTCATCCTGTGGATTTTATGCTCCAGTCAGAAATAGAATATGAAAAAAAAAAGGGCCAGGGACTAAATTAGATTTTGATATTTAAACTGTCTGATTTTAGTGACCAAGAAGTTACTGACTTTGTGTGTTCCAGTTTCTAAGTTGAGGCAAATACACTGGGGTGATGGTGATAGCAAATTGAATGTAATAAATATGAGCTTGAACATAAATATAAGTGAACTTTTTTCAACAAAGTATTTTGAAATATGTCACAGCTTCACTTGTGTGAACAGATAAAAAACTTTTACAACAGAACATTCAGTATAATGTTGTCATGGATACAGTGACTTACACTGTGCAGCAACATGAGCCTTATTTTATATTTGTTTATATTTTGAAAATAATAAAGTGTGCCATTTCTCTCTGATGTGTACCACTGGCTGTACTGACAACTTTCACATGTACTACTTTGGTTTTGAGGAAATCTCAAAGACCAGAAGATTCTCTGGCAAGCTTTGAACATTTGCATTCCTGTTAAGTACATGCATACAGTGAGGTACACTGTGCTGCAAATGTAGCACATATCAATTAATATAGTCAATATTTATTTGTATTTTGGAAACAAACATGCCAAATTAGCTATTCACGGTTAACAGTTGTAATTATGAGATTCTGATCCTAACTGTGATAGTTTTCTAATAATTACCAAATAATTTACAATAAACTACTGGGGCCAGAGGTTGAATGCTAACAATTAATATAGATATTACAAAAATGTGTTAACATATTAATTTGAGACTATGTTCAACTAAATGAAATAGATAAAGTAATTATTTGGAAAGAACAAAAAGGTTAGGCAATATGAAAAGATAAACCTAAAAAGTGCAAGATATGGTGCATCTCTTCCATTATTCATGTCCTCTGGGCAGCTGCCTGTCACTGTAGTGAGGGAGAGACAAGAGGTCAGAGAGGAAGAAAAAAGAGGGATGAGACTGAGCTGAAAAGAAGCATACAAACGAAGAAGGAGCAAATTAAAAGAGAAGAGAGGAGAGAGTGATTAAAGTTTGGAAGAAGACACGTACATTTGGTGAAAATGAACCGGAGGCTGCACCACAGAAGTTAGGTAGCTATGGAGATGGAGAGGTTGCCGAGAGGAATGAAGAGGAAAGTAGAGGAAGAGATAGACAAAAGCAAAGGGGAAAGAAAAACCCACATAAAACCATGCAGAGAAAAATAAGGGCTGATGGATGAAGGTCTCAGGACAAGAGGAGAGTGCAGGAAATTCACTTACGTGAACAGGAAGAGAGAGGTTAGACTAGCTGAGGAGGTGAGGTCAAAAGTGATAAAAGAAGAGACAAGGAGATAAGCCTAAATGAGGTTGAGCATTACAAATACCAGATTGCAAAGAATAGAGATAAACGAGAAAGAAAGTGAAGCTGGAAGGAGCAGAGTTATGGAAAAAAGTGAGGAGAGACAGAGAAGGAAGGACAAAGGAGAGAGAGAAAAAAAATCACTTAAAACTCATGAGGATGAAAACAAAGAGCAAAGTTTCAAAGAAAAGACAGAAAGTAGAGGTTGCACAACTATAAAAAGAGAGGAGATGAAAGCAGAGGAGAGGAGAGGAGAGGAGAAACGACAAAAGGAGAGAAGTTTGACAGAGCTGAGAGAAGTAGACAACAGAAGAAGAGAGGCCAGGACACAAAACAGAGAGGCGATGGGAACAAAGAAACCAAAAGCAGGAGAGGGAGATCTGTGTGCCTACTGGAGCACTTCTCTATTATTAGACCACTTGCGTTTTGGTGATACATGAGCACAAAGACACAGACATAACTTTCTACCATAGGGACACTGTTGTTTTGGCCCCTACGCTCGCGGTTGGCTGCATGAATTGCTGGCAAAACATGATTTATAACTTTATTCCACTGTTGCACTTATTGCTAGTCCCTGTGGATGCGAGCATCTGCAAAATGACAAATAAGCACTGCAAAAACTAAATGATTGGATACAAGTCAGAAAAGTTAAAGCACATTATACACAACAAATAGCTGTTTATTCCAAGTGCGTAGTGCAAAACTCGGGTACACCGCTACTTTTAATCTCATAACACACCCACGCATTCACACAGAAACACACGCGCACGGACAATCACGCAGCCAGTAAACATAATTTAAAATGTAAATGTACTAACAGGACAAGAGAGGTGTTTCAATGTGGAGATGAGAGTCAGAGAGGACTGGCGGTTACAGAGAGGGGAGCAGGGGAGCAGCAAACAGGGGGGAGTGAAACAGGAAGCGGGCAGGAGAGGGTCAGGAAGCACAGGATTGAAAGGGAGGAGTGAAATGAGATGTAACAGAGGAACATGAGGGGAGAGCAAATAGGAAGAAAGATGAAATTTGGGTAAGAAAGAGGGTGGAAAAGTCTGAGCCTATTTCTTTGGCAGATGTCACAGAATCCGTCATGGAGAGGCAGCGAAGATGGACAAGGTTCATCCAGAGATGTTGCAGTCCAGTTGTGATGCTATTTTAATTTACAGATAAGTGCAGAGCCAGGAAGGTGTGTTCAAAGGATCAAGGAATCACACGCCTAAACCTTCCTGTGATACTCTACCAAAGTCAAGATGCCAGAAAAGAAATTCGATCTGATTGTTGAACAGTAGGAGGAGCAATGTGGGCTCTGTCTTGGTTTTCCGAAAAATGAATCTTCATTGTAACCATTTAATGTTACTTCCGCAGCGATTCGCTTCGCTAATCCTGTGTTTACGGGTTTTGTGAGACACTTATGGCTGTATTCCCCAATGTATTCTATTAGAGGCGCATTGCCTTTTCTCTTGTTTGTATTGAAAACAGAAAGCAAATCAGCAAGGACATGGCCGTGTCATTTCTGTTGTTTGCAGACGATGTTGTCCTTCTGGGTCTGTCAGACAGTCATCTCTGATTCTCCTGAAGAAGTGTGATTTATTTTGGATAAGAGTCAACACCACTGAGGATGTCATGATGGAGACTATAATTGACTGCTTGTGCCATGGAGATGAGCCGATGACTCGTGGAGAGGAGTTCAAGAATCTTAGGACTTTTAAGACTAGCTGGTAAGTCTGATGAACAGCAGGACAATGGTGATGATTAAGAGAAGCAAGTTAAGGCAGTTCTGGAAAATGGTAAGGATGACTTGCCAGTCTAGTGAGAGGGACAACAAGTCCATCAACCCATACGATCACATAGGTTGTTTGTTACTCCCCGCAAATACAACCCACAAGAGTCTCGAGAAGGGCTCTGTGGGAGAATCAGGACAAGCCACAGGAGCTACATCTCCCACCTGGCTTTGACTGTGACTATTGAAGACGAAGGTGTTAGAGGTTGTCACAAAAATTGACATTATGAGTTGCCATTGTTAGTCAGTGGCCACTGAATTAATTAATTTTGTCCTGTTTAAATGACTAGAAAATTACCTGGATAAGCAACTAGAAAATGGATGATTGAATGGAAATTACTTTTGTTCTACTGTTTCTATTGCAGCCAATAAAGTAATTAAAAATGAATGAGATTGTGCCACTGCGTACCTGTGTGTGTGTGTGTGTGTGTGTGTGTGTGTGTGTGTGTGTGTGTGTGTGTGTGCGTGTGTGTGTGTGTGTGTGTGTGTGTGTGTGTGTGTGTGTGTGTGTGTGTGTGTTGAGAGAGAGAGAGAGAGAGAGTAGGAGCTAATAGAAACAATCAGAGGAAAGTGAATATAATACAGCATGTGTGGTGCAAATTTACGGAGTACATTACATGCCAAGACAAGGAAAAGTCAGAGGTTCATCATAGTAATTAGGATTCATCCTTACGATGATTGAATAAATTAGTATTTGCATAAGTTACTTTTTAACCTTTAAAGGTGCTTTGAATTAAAATTCTCTGTTGTACTATGCTGTTCACAATAGGTTTGTTATTACTTTTAAATCCTGTGTGGCTTAGAATCACATAACAACATATGTTAGCTATATGTAGAGAAACCCAAACAGGCACATGAACTCTTGCAAGTGTCTCAGATTAACAACAGAAAGCTGATTTGTGGCTAATCGTTTTATCACTTTATGTGGAGTAACCCTGGTATACATTTAGTGGGAATAAATCACACTTAGGCTAAACAGACAGGATGAAAGGGGTTTGTTAATTGTCAAAAAAAACTGAGACTCCATCAGCCTCTTTAAATCAATGTAATAAAACGCTGCTGATTAGAAATCCTTGACCATCACAATGATGCTACATTATAGTATATTTTTGAGTTTTCAGCATTGGCTATGGTGTTAAAATCAATGTGAATAAAGTGACCAATAAGGAACAAAATGTGAATAACCGTTGTTGGCCATGTTACTTGGATATACAGTAAGGCACTTGGGCAGAGTAAGAATTCATTCAGTTGAAGAAAATTGATAGTATTAACACTGTTGGCCTTTAAGCACTGAAGTTTGCCTTTACTTTGAGAGACTGAAATAGAGGAGAGGGGGCAGAAAGGGGGCAGGGGAAGAGAGAGAAGAAGGGATAGCCAGAGGGAGTGTTGAGAGTGCAGAAAACATTAGAAAAAGTGGTGAGAGAGAGAGAGAGATAAAGGAAGGAGAAAGGGGTGAAGGGTGGCGGTTAGGTCGTAGAAAGCAGGAGAGATGCTTAAGAGCTAGGAAGACCTACTCTAAATACCCACATTTCTGCTCAGATGTGAAGACAACAGCTGCATATTACAGATAACAGCCTATATTCCATTGAGAGCCTAAAAAATGGGTTGTGTGTTTTTTGATGTATCTTTAAACATATCTGTTATTACCTCAACGAAGGAGATTATCTTTGCAGTTTCTTTGACCGTTTCATTGTTTGTCAACAGGATGGTGGAAAAGTGATGTTTTTTTTGTGAAACTTGATGGAAGGGTGAAGCATGGGTCAAGGAGGAAGTCATTCATTTGGATCCACCACTTAATTTTCACTTTCATTAAAATTGCGAGATTGTGCATTTGGCCGACTCAATTCCATGCATCTTAAAATCCAGAAGATGGGAGTAAATTTAAATAGTAACAAACACAGATCATTCTAGAAATACAAGAACTCCATAGCACAATTCACATTCAAAGGTACCAGAAATCCCCCGGGATACACATGTACTCGCTCAAACATAATACAGCGAGCAGTCATGGAGAACTCGGGGACAGTGGTTTCATGGGGGAGAATAGGAACAGGTACAACTGTAAACAATGCCTTCCTACTCTTCCAAAACTACTCTTACTCACATAAAAATGGCAAGTGTCTGCATTAAACTTTTTGGCGCAGACCTGAACTCTGCGAGTGCCCTTGTAACTAATTATAAATATTGGTTGATTGATTCATTGATTGAATATCCTGCACATATTTGATCTTTTACAATGCAGTATTCAGTAGAAAGGCTTAATTGTGAAATTTGTATCGTTGGTGAACCCTTTTGTTTCTGTGACATCTCATTTGGGCTCTGTTTGTTTTTCATTTTGTAGTAATTCACCCTTAGGATTGTTGTATATTTTATTGACTGTCTTTGTTTTAGTTTCTGTCCTCACCTGTGCCTTGTTATCCAATCAGTTAGTTGTGTACACTTGATTAAGCCTCTCCACTTCACAGTTGCCAGGTTGCCTTTGTACACGTTGCTCTCTTTAGTTTAGCTTTCTTTGCTCCCAGTGTCACTTCCCCATGTTTGAACCTTTCCTGCCTCGACCTGATTTTAATATTTTGCCTGCTACATGCCTGTTTTGTTTGCCACACAAGACTTTATCTGCTCTCTTGTGTTTTCCCTGCATTGGACTCAATTCCCTGGGTACGGTTGTTATAGTTTAATTATACAGTCAAAAACGTCATATTTGTATTATGCTTTGAAATGAATAAATGCATGAAATATACAAATACAAAATCAATGTCTCCTCCACAAGACAACCACTTCTGCTTGGAGAAAGCAGCTGCTTTACCTGAAAAAGTACTTCTAAATTTGTGTTCACTGTCTAAATTATTATTTTTCCAAGATAAATCAGGATTCTCGTATTGATTCCTGTAAAAGATGAGCATATGCAGACACTGAGAGAAACTGATGACCTTCTCAACTGCGTACATATATATCTATGTGAACTGTTGACATTTCACTTGCTAAATATAGAAATAAAAAGAAGCACATGCTGTAAGCCACACAGCATGATAAAGCCAGTAGACTACAGTAGGCACCAGCAACCAAATACCTGCAGGTCTTATGAAGTCTCTCTGTCTTCCTGACCCTGTCTCTGTCACTTATTTTGTCCCTTAGTTGGCTGCCTTCATTCCCCCTCTCATCCTCTGCGCAGCCTAGGGCACTCTTTTGACAGTCTGACCTCACTCAGCAGGCAGTTTTCAAAACATTTTAGTCTAGCAGTTTAGTTGCTTGAAAACTGGGAACACTCATTATACTATCCAGGATACAATCTTTTGAATTAGAGTAAGGTTGTACAAAATGTTATGACAGTTTAGTGGTCCAAAAACATAAATTAAAAATATGTCTGCAAAAAGGAAATTTCTTTTTCAAGAAGAAAAATAAAAGAAATGGCATGAAATGTTGCGGCCATTCCTCTAGTCTGAGAAACTGAAAAAAAGTTGTCTAAAAAAAAGTCCCGACATATGTGTGTGTGTATATATATATATGCATATATATATATATATATATATATATATGCATATATATATACATATATATATATATATATATATATATATATCGCGTCATCGCGTAATCCCACCTCAGGAGAAAAGTATTTAGGATTGCATTAGATTCTACATCGTCGAAGCCCATTCAATTTTAGTTTTACAATATATAGTTTTAGGCGTCCATTGGTGGATTTAAATTTAAAACATTTAAGAGATATAACTGCATCATCCCCTGCTTTGATTTCAGATATATATATATATACATATACATATATATATACATATATATAATGTTGTATATATAATATATGTGTATGTCTGTGCATGTGCGTGTGTGTGTGTGTGTATGTGTGTGTGTCAAGTAGTGTTTGTGGGTATGTGCGTATTAGTGACAGCTAGTCAACCTGACATTCATCCTGCCAGCTAGCAGACAGGAACATGAAACAGGAAATTGCTTTTGGGACAGCCAATCAGAAAAAGCTCTCCGTAAACAGGAAGAACCCGTCACAGTGGTCCTGTCAGGTGTCAGTCATTTTCACAATGACCTGCCCACATGCCTCAGTGAAAATGTCAGTCATCGCGTAATCCCACCTCAGGAGAAAAGTATTTAGGATTGCATTAGATTCTACATCGTCGAAGCCCATTCAATTTTAGTTTTACAATATATAGTTTTAGGCGTCCATTGGTGGATTTAAATATAAAACATTTAAGAGATATAACTGCATCATCCCCTGCTTTGATTTCAGATTAGGAGCTTTGTTGTATATTCCTATCTCTCTTTGTTTTGTTTCTGCATTGGCACTGTAACCTATATAATAACATTAAAAATGTATTTTCATTTCCATGTATGTATGTGTAGCAATACATTTCAACAGATTTTATGCCTTTGTAGTACAAACTATTTTGGTTGTGGAGCATAATATTACCGGCTACTGTGGTTGATCATCAAAATAACTGTCAAATTATCTTCTTCTATGGTGCATAACTGTTAAACTGCTTTTTTATTAAGTAGGCTAAATAGCAAAATACTTCAAGATGTTGCAGAATGGTCATGTGAAAAGGTTACAGTTGCTGCAGTCCCCATTTCCCATGTGAAAACACATTGGGTATACCCTGTAGTACACTCCCTTTCTTCCCCCTGCATTGCAGAGGGTGGGTTGACAGTGGTCCTTGAATGTTATACTGTCAGAGTCAGGCTTTGTGTGTATGTGTGTGCCTACTTGAGTGTGTGTAATCTGTCAGAGCCTAGAGAAACGATCAACAGCTCACCCTGTCAGAGGGCCACTTAAGACCTGACACAGACACACACCCACAGACACACACAAATACACCCAAATCGTATCATGTGAATGCCAATGGTTGATGTGTACCGCTCGGCTGGTGACAGGACTAAACGCGCAATTATTCTCCATTCCTTTTGTTTCCATCTAGTGCTATTTTCTGTGCCTCCTTCACTCCACTTATTTATCTGTTGACCTATTCATTCTATTTCTTTGCAGGTTGCACCACAATCATGAACCATTTTCTACACATGGAAGACATCAATTGCAGTCACCAGAACATGAAAACAGGGACTGATGTATAAATGCATTTTAGAAATTCAAATTATCAGTTGGAGAATATTAATAAAAATTAATATTGCAAATTTGTGTTACTGTAGTTACACAACATTGTCTCAAATATGTCCACTGCATACAAACATAGCTGGTTACATACACATTTTTGTTTTTTAATTGCAAACTTAATGTCACCTTTTAAAGATCTAAAAATCCTTTGGGATAATTCAGCAGTGATAAATTAGGCTGAAGAGTTTAAGTCATAACATATCTTTTCCAACAAAGGATCACATAGACCATGATGCAAATTATTCTCTGAATTTGAATAATAAACTTTTCACGTGACAGCAAAAAAACGATCACAGATGTTTAGAAAAATATTTAATTGGTGCTCTCATAAAAGAGACTAATGTCAAATTCCTTTCAGTTAAAATAATTGCTCCTCCTTAACCAGTAGATGCAAAATGTGGTGTAACAAAGTGTAGTGTAGAAAAGCATGAAATGACGGCATTTTTTAAATTTCCTAAATTTTGTGTAATTTATCAAGTAAAGGTTTCTGAATATGTATTTTCTGTTTCAGCCACATGCTGCTTCCCAAATATATGACACATAGTGAAAGCCTGCAGTCATCTTCCCAGTCTACTAATGTCGATTTCTGAGCAAACCTCGGCGACAAGCATCTCCGTTATCTTTGTTATTACTGAGGGAGGCCAAACGACTTTTTCACTTTCCTCTCTCTAGATTTTCCCAGCAGTAACTTGAAATAGTGACAATCCTGCATGCTTAACCATTGGGCTGCCTTCACCACTGCAAAAACACACCTAAGGCTTCATTGGAAATGTGTGATATTCTGAACAAACTAACGTGAACTCCAACAGCGCTCTAAATTTAAAAAGCAGAGTGTGTTCTGGCACAACAAAGTGCCAAATTTCAAACATGACCACAGAAAATGGGAGTGAAAACGCAACAATTCATCAGTTTCCCTGTGGGATTTGAATAAATTGGGAGAATCAACAGGACTGTGCAGCAATCAATCAGCAGTTCTATCTGTCCTCCCCAACAACATAATTACTCCTCTTTTAATATTAAATGTCCCTCTTAAAATTATGCATGTAAGAGAAAATTGCAGTGAAAATGACAACTGTTTTCCTTAATGTGAACAAGCTGACAAAACAATGGGACCTATTAATTCTTGGAAAGGAGCATCTTGTGTCCGTAATTCACAAAAAAAGTGGAGGATGTTCACTTTGTTTTGTGTGTGTGGTATATTCTTGCTCATTCTTCAGATTTGAGAACCTGTTGTTTGTGTGTGTGTGTGTGTGTGTGTGTGTGTGTGTGTGTGTGTACCTGCGCTCATTATGTATTCATATATCACTCAGCACATGGTGCCTCAGTCCTGCTGATTTTCACAAAGACTCCTGTGTCTTCCAACAAACACTACTTTTTTACTCAACATTGGAGTCCGTGTGTGAGATGTGTCTTACCATATGCTTGGTGCTTCTGTCCCGCTGATTTCTAGAAAGTCATATTTGTCCTCTAATAAGAAGTCGTTGAAGACAAGAGCTATAGTGTCCCCTGGTTCAGCAAGGATGGACCATGTACAGTCCAGGTTGTTGTCATACTCTGCAGGATATCCAGGGCTGGTTATTGAACCTGCGGTGCCCCGTAACGTACCGCCACAAGCTCCCTCCGCTGATTAGAAACAGAGGGAAAAGGATGGCAAATGAGAAGGAGAAGGAAAAGAAGCCTTCAACGTACATAACTATTTTTCAAAAAACATTATACACTGATTTCGGTGCTTACTTTCTGGGGATGGCTTTGATTGAAAAAAACAAAAAAAACCATTTAATATTTTTCAAAATGGGTTTAGCAAAATATTTGTTTATTCTTTTCTGATAAAGGTACAGGTTAAGGAAAACTCAACAACTCTTTCCAACTAAATTAATACTGAATTGAGTATTTAACATGAATCACTTCAGTATAAAAAAATGTCATTGGTACTTTGTCTGTATTTTTACAGACTGTACTGGCTCTAATGGTGGAAACTTGGACAAATCTGTTCTTGTCTGTAGACCAATGAACCATTGGAAGGGCTTTGCTCAAGAACTTTGAGCTCCATCTGGTGCACGCAGTAGTTTGATGGGTAATTTGAGTCAGACCTGTCTGCGCGTTAAAAATAATCAATACACCAGGGCTTTCCATCTTACGGCTCATGATCTCGTGTTAAGTTCTTTCAATTCTCATGACCTTAGCAATATTATTATTATAATTTTTTTCCTGATGTTTATTTTAGTGTCATTTAGCATTTGTATAAAATACAGCTCAAATCAATTAAACTAAAATGAAAATATATTTATTCATCTTACCTCTACAAAATGGAGATGGGAAGTCCCACTGTGCTCCACTGCCAGGTGAAACAATGCATGTGAGGATGCTGTGTCCTTCTAGTACAAAACCTGATTCACAGCTGTACCGGATCTTATCCCCCATGTTGTACCGCGAGCCATGAATGACTCCATTTGGAATGAGGCCGGGGGTGCCACATGTATGGCTTGGCAGGACTGGAACACAGAGAAAAAAAACAGAGAAAATTGTTGTTAATTATATTAGATTTATAATAAGAATAACAAAAACAAACCATTTGCCCAGAAACAACCAAGTTGCTCGATCAACCAATCAAAGAAAAGCGAGAAAACCGCAGAAAACTTGTATAGTCATAGCTGTATTTGGGCCAATATATGATGTAGGACATTGACCTACCAACCATTTTGGGTTGAGACCTCTTAAAACAGGCCAATCATGCATCTATTAGTAAGAGAGTCATTAAATAATTCTTACTTTCTTGATAAGGTAAAACTACCCAGTATTCCACAAGATAAAGCAAAGAAAAAACAAGTTCTTCACTTGCATTAATTTTAGGCAGTTAATCATCTTGTAGCCTCTTGGATGAATCTTTGATATCCATCAGATAGAGCTACTTTTATATAATTCCTACAGTGAGAATACACCAAATACCGACTAAAAGTATCAGCAAGGCAAAATGCCAAAGATATGTATGGCATGTTTGGTTTTCTAAATCTCCCTAACCTTGGTATAAACCTGAAAATATGTTAAAGTGACTGTCTGGTATTTAGACTTCTGGCAAGCAGTTTGCCTCCAATGTGCATCTGTTGTTGCCCGTTCTTAGATGACAGGGAGCAGCTACAGGCAGCTCATGGTATAACTAGGCCAAAATCAACTATGACTGTAGCCAACATGCCTTAGCTCCACAGAAGGGGCAGCAACACAGCAGCTGCAGAACAACCTGGCCGAACTCCACAGAATCTAACCCTGGTGCACGCCGTGTGTTATGTGTATTTGTATAACTGGAGCATGTTAACTTGCTGGGTATGTAATGTGTGTCCAAATGTTTGTGTGTGTGTGTGTGTGTGTGTGTGTGTGTGTGTGTGTGTGTGTGTGTGTGTGTGTGTCTATGGGGTTGCACAGCACAGTGTGTCTACATGTAAGGGGGTATTCAGTAAGTCAATCTGTGTGTTTGTGTACGCTGTTCCAATTAAACGCGAGCATGGTTAATTTGACAAAGCTTCACCATGAGACCCTGAGAAGTAGGACAGGGAGAAAGGGAGGGGTAGGGGTGAGAGGAAGACAAAAAGAGATAGGAAGAGGAGAGAAAAGAAAGGAGGATGAAGCGACAGCAGCAGCAGAATGATTAGAGACAGAATGATGGAGGAAGGTGAAAATGGAGGGGAGGAGGAGGCGACAGGAAAGAGGAGAGACAGACACTCCAGTCAGACAGAAAAACAGAGGTGAACTAATTGCAGTGGGCCTTAAACATGTATAATTTACTCTAATTGACTCATTATTTGGATTGTATGAAGTCATGCATCAGAGGCAAGTTACTCACACTCAGCTGACCATGCTGTCCTCTGTGCAAACATGGTGCCTGCTTTGTTTTAATAAGGTGAGGCGCACAACCAAATCTAATGCCGAAACTGAAGCACTGACTCAAGGATGGCAGAAGAAGGGAAAAGAGCAACAGAAAGAAGAGAGACTGAAAGGAATCATGTGTCCGAGCCAAGTCATTAGTCACACTTACATGACCGTACAGTGGTGTCTCTGCCAAGCTGGCACGTTTAAAAAAAAAAAAAAATGCCTGTTGCACAATGGGTTTGCTCATTTAGACTGATGTCTGAGGAAAACATTGGAAGGAATTAGTGGGTATTTTAGAAGATAAAGTGTTCACAAGTATTGCTACTATCCAGATAATCTCACACTTTACAGAGGCTTTTTTGCTCCAGCTTGAAGAAAATCCATTAAAATGTTGTTGTCTGGTTGTTGTTTTTTTGCTCTTTTCTCAGTCATCCAACGTCATGTCATGTTTGCTGGATTAGCTCCAGTGCTATCCAGCTATTGTGTGCTCGCCAGTATAACAAATCAAACATTTTCGTCCGGGGGCTTCACAAATTTTACAGCCTACGGAAACTTTTAACGATCTTAACATTTGACTCTGCAAAAATAGAGAATGAGCATATTTTCCAGAATGTTGGGTCACAGTTGGGTCACCAAACTGTCCCCAAATTTGCATTATTGAGAGAACTTTTAGGCAAGCTATGGGAATTTACCATTGCTTTAAGAGGTAAATTTCACTGAAAACTACACACATTTAACATCTTATAATAAATAGCATCATGTGGTGAGTGCATGATGGTATTCATTCTGCATACATTCAATGTATGAGGCTGTTTAAAAAAAAAAATCATAATATAGACAGTTTCCAGTGCTGAAAGACAGCAAGTGGGTTATTATCACAACAAATTCAAATTCATATCATCAGGATATTTTTAGGTTATTGCAACCTAATAATGAAAAAACAGACAGTAATGTGAGGTGTGTGCACAATGCTGTGATGTGTTTGTATTGTTTTTAATCAGTAGTTTACAACCTTGTTTAGCTCTAACCTCAGGCTTGGGACGGTTCAAATTAGCCGTTTGCAGTTGTATTCAGTAACATAATCACGTTGAATACTCAATATTGGATGACTCTCTTGTTTACAATTGAAATTATTCCAACCATCTGTGAGTTAAGGTCATTTGGGGTTATTTTACATAAAGAGTGATTCATAATTATGGACCAAACAGAACAGAAAAAACTAATCAGATGAGCTCAAGTAAGCATTGTGTTGTCGGCTGTATGCTCGTGAAGAGCACTGAGGACAATGCAGCCTCCTCATCATCTCATTAAAGCAGATTTTGTGGGAACTAAATGTCCAAACACAGAAGTACACAACACAAATATGTCACATCCGTGAAAATGTGTGCTCTCTTAGATGTAAAACTTTTGCATTGAAAATCAGGTTGTTAGGATGTTATCCTACACCGAGTATTGCAGGTCATTTCCAATCATTTATCCAAGACACCTAAATATATTGATCCATATTTATTTATCCACATACAACTGTTCTCCTGAGGAGGCTGTAGCCAGCCATGTGCTTAATTTGATGGTGCTGATACATCCACAAGAACATCACCCCTCACTAACTTCTCAGCCATGAACATGACTGCAGAATTGGATCTCCATCTGTGCGGTCTGCGTGGTAGTGAGGAAGAATTTGATCTATTTGCACCAGACATCATCAGAGGAGAAACATGCTACCTATATGCATGTGTGTGTCTGTTTGTGTCCTGAACCTAGTGTGTGTGTGTGTGTGTGTGTGTGTGTGTGTGTGTGTGTGTGTGTGTGTGTGTGTGTGTGTGTGTGTGTGTGTGTGTCTGTGTTTCTGGGCATTCCTGTATATGTGTGTGTACTTGTATTAGTTATGTTGTGGGGACATAAATCTGTTAACACTGTCAGATTGTGGGGAAGAAAGTGATGTACAGCATTGAATTGTAGGCTGAAGACTGAGTTTAAGACTTGGGGGAAAGGCTCAGGCTCGGGGTGATTCTCCAGCCTAATGAATGTAAGATGTTCTAATGTCCTCTGAAGTGATGGAAACACAACTGTGTGAATGTGTGTTTCTCTGCTGAAAATGACTGATGATGCTCCTCTGTTGTGTTTGTCCCTTCCAGCCCTTCACAGCCTGAGGGCAGGTCAGTGTGTTGCTATGGCAACTCTAGGCCAGGGCAACATTTTAGTAGGGATAAGAGGTGATGGGAGACAGGAGATGAGAGCCAGGCTAAGAAATGACAGTAACATGCAGAGAGGGTGACGGGGGAGAGAGGAATGGAAAGAGGCAGGAAGATAAAAAGTTAAAGAGGGGAAGGATAAGTTGTGTTTAAAAGGAAAGAGCAAATGAAGGATGACGGAAGTAAACAATGAGAGCCAGAAGGAGTGAGGAAGTGAGGGAAAACAGGAAGAGAGAGGTGTTGATAAAGGCTTTTGTTAAAATATTAATAAATTATTATCACTGTCTTGCAGAATCCTTGCACATACACAATTGGATCCTATTTTATGTTTGATCCTTCTTAATTTCTTCCTCCCCCTCTGACTAAATAAAAAAAAAAAAAACATGATCCATGAGTTTCTCTATTGCTGCCAAACAGCCTCAATATGCTGATTCTAGCAGGACACTAATTAAGTGATAACCCTTCATTCCATGTGTATCAACACAAAGCTTTGGAGAAAGTTTGCCCAAAAAGAAAGAGATTGACAATTTCTTGTTGTGCACAATCCAAATTCTTTATACTCTGAAGCACTAAATTAAGCCATGGCCTGTTGGAACTGTATCTACACCGAAAACTTAAAATGAGAGTTATGGCACTAAACAGCCGCTGCTGAGAAGAAGTTAAACATCATACACAAGATCCTCTGCACTACCTCGGCACTGTGTGCAGTATATTTACACTGACATATATTAGCTTACGTCCCCTAAAAACGCAAAGCAAACAGCTCCTCGACTCTGTTGTTATGGATGCATTAAAGCAGTTACTACTGGATAAAAGTAAACTGCCATAACCTGTTGCTTTCTCCCAGTGGTGTAAATGCAGTGCACTAATGAAACACATCCATATACAATAATAATATTTTTTAAATATATATATATATATATAATCCAAATTAGTAACAATTACCAGGCCAAGGGTAACAATTATGTATGATTTCTTGCATTAAAATGGCAGTCACTAAAACCAGCTGAATTCAAATAGCAACCAGCTTTCAATGTGAAGAAACATACAGTACAGATACTGAAATATGCAAAAAATAAACTGCATGCAACTATGCCAAGGGATCTAAATACTACGTATTTGATGCTGTTTGTGAGCTGTCAGTGTCTTAACGTGTATGAGAGTGGAAATGACCCCTACTTCCCTGACAGTAAGAAAACAACTAGAGTGAAATATATCTGTATCCACAGCATGTAACTTGCCACAAGCTAAAGTTGGAACAGATGTTTTGTCAAATCTAGTTCCTCGTACCTGGCAAAAATCAAAAAATTATTGTTTGGTTTCCAGGGGGTGTAAAGTTAAAATCAAGCGGAACCAGAACAAATGTCAATACCGTGTACACATATTGCCAAACAGGGATTTGGACAGATGTTAACATTTGAAATCTGTCTGGTAAAATTCAACTTTCAGAGAGATTAAAACTTTGGTAGACTCGGTAACTTTAAAAAAATAGAAGGATTATTTTCCGTTTAACTCAAAATTCAGGTTAGTTTTAGTCCTGAATCCGCGTAAGTAAATGTAACTGTACAGACAAAAGGTATACAGTTCAGTAGGTACGTCATTTTCCATTAAAAAAAAAAAAAAAAAAAAAAAAAAAAACTTTTCTTCATAGGGGGAGATTGGCTCCTTTCATGACCGTGTTTTCACACCCATCATCTTTGTGTAATTGTTAGTAAAAGGCATGGACAACATTATTTCACCTGTCCGCCATTTAGAGTCTGAACAAATCCCCTCGTATCCGCATCTCTGCTGGGACCCTGAGTTCACATTGAAAGCATCTCTCAATGGGTGCAATCCATAATCCATTAACACCTCTACTAAAGCTCCCATGGTGTACATGTATTAACAAACAGCAAACGCCATACTCCTTTAATCTGTGATTCTTGATGTAGAGTTGTTGCTGTTGGAAAGATGCCAAAGCCCCTGAGCTAAATGGACTCCCCAGCACCGCTAGTGCTCCCATGGTGTAAATGTATTAACAGCTTCACTGACACATTGTACATAATAACTCTAACCAAACAAACTGTAATGGGGCTCCTGAACAATTGTGGCCAAGGGCCATAGCTGATCGGAGGCCCCTCACCACCCACTGAGCACTCCCAGCTTTAATATGTCAACAGCTAATGTGACATTTCAGGCTGTGCTAACTCATTAAACAGAGACATTAAAGGGGCATTTCACCTTCTGAGCACACCTTTGCTCCAACCAATGGTCATTCTCCATTTTGTTTTTGACATATGTGTTAGAGAGGCGATCGTTTCAGGGTAATGCTCTTAAGAATAGCTTTTCAAAGGTGATATAGAGGTACTGTAATTTCTAGGTTCAAATAGGTTGCGAATGGGTATTGTGGTACTCCTACTGTAAACTGCATTCAGAACATCCGTATGATTTCATTATGCAACATTAAACACTGCATAAACCAGCATGTTCTAATGTAAAGCTTTTGAGCTGCAATGATTAGTCAGTTAATCAAGTCAATTATCAAGCAGAAATTCAAAGCTTTTCCCAGCTCAAGTTTGTCACTTTTGAGGATTTGCAGCTTTTCTTTGTCATATTTTACAGCAAATTTAACATCTTTGGATTTTGGACTGGTTTTTTGGACAATTAATTTGAATATAACAACTTGAACTATAGCATATTGTGAAGGATATTCTTGATTTCTTTCACTTGGAGACAGACAATGGTTCAATCAAGAAAAAAAACTAACATTTGTTCGTCATACTCCTTGTAATGAACATTAGAAATTTATGTTATACTGTTATGTTCACGCACCGATATGTAAATTATTCACAGCTCCACTGATGTTCCCAGGAGTACTTAAAGTATAAGCCAGCTGTTGGCTAGAGAAATCAATACTACTTTGGCTCCAGCAATGATCAAGCTTTCTGGCATAGCCTACACAATGGCACTTAAAACCAAGAGAAACCTACTGCAATGAAGTCAAATAAACACTGCATGGTTTGCTTGATTTGTTTTTTATTCAATGCAGCATGCTGCACTGTACATCCCAATGATATTACAGATCAGAGCTTTCATTGCTGCATTTATTGCTTTGGGACAGAGCGCTGTTTATTATCTCAAATAGTGACTGCACTGTCCAAGATAATGAGAACAACATTTCTGAATTCTGCTCGACAGTTCTGGATGTTGGATTTTCCTTTTAAGTGTGCCAACCAGCGATGTTTCCAGCATTAATTCCCAACGATCACCAGTGAAGGAGGGCAATCAGAGTACAGACTTCACTTTGTTCTACAATGAGAGACTACCATAGAATAAACCACAGCCTAATGAATCAGGGCGAAACAACACCAGTGGATTAGAAGTTGGGTGTGTAAGGATAATAGCACTGCAACAGCAAAACATGTTGTATCTACATACAGCACTGCAGTCTGCAGCCCTTAGCTGAATCCTAAACCACATTTAGGTGGAAAAAAAAATTCAGCCCCTTAAAAGTAACATTTCTATTCTGCTCCCTTGGTGTAAATGTATTAAAATGTATTTACACCGCCTTTCCTGTGTTCCCTTGGTGGAAATATATTAGCAGGGCAAGTGACATTTCCAGCAGTGTTTCTCATCAATCATCTGCTAAACAGAGTAATCACTGTAGCAGCTACACTCTGTTAAACACCAGCTCTCCTCACCCTTTTCAGCAGGAGTATGAAACCAGGAAATATTGGTTGGTAATATACAACATCCCCCATGCTGTGATGGCCAGGACCATAAGGACCAGCAGTCACAATAATCACCAGTTTTTTGCACAGACATGGAGCAGAAGCACAGGATTACTGTACCACAGCCACCACTTACAATTTTAGGCCTAAAACGGATCGCTCTGTTTGTGCCCACTCTTTTACAATATGCAACCATGTAATTAAAACAAATATAAGGTATTTTTATTTAGCATATGTTTATTTTGAATATAAAACCATCCTGATACAGTACTATTGCCATGGGATTCTTTTAGAGCAGCAGTAAACTATTTTTGAGTGCTTGTGGGAGACAGACAAAGCGTAAAATCATCACCTTATAAGGTTGTCAGCAATTACAGATTCGCACAAGCAGCTGGCATTGAGAATTACTAGCAGTCAAATTGAGGTGTTTTTAAAAAAAATAAAAATAAAAAAAAATTCTAACTCTAAATGCTCCACCATGTTTACCAGCTAGTTGGTAACTTTGCCCATCTGCTGTGTTAGCAGGTCATTTTTACAATTTTTTTTCATGAATATTTTTTTTAGGGTTCATCACTACAGATAATCATTTTACAATAAACAAATATGTTGATTCAAGAATGAAAAATGCATCCATTTATTTACACTTTCCAGCCCCTCCTGAAGGATCCCAAGGCATTCCCAGGCAAGATGTGCTATACCCAGCGTCTCCTGGGTCTAGCCCGGGATCTCCTACCAGTTGGATGTGTGTGGAAAACCCCCAATGGAAGGCGCCCAAGAGGCATCCTAATTAGATGCCCAAACCACCTCAACTGTCTCATTTACACGCAAAGGAGCATCCTTGGAGGTCCTTTCCCTACATTTAAGGATGAGCCTGGCCACCCTGCAGAGGGTTGGAACACAGATCTACTGGTAAATTGAAAGGTTTGCCTTCTGGCTCAGCTTCCTCCTCACCAAAACGGTCCAGTACAACGCCTGCTTCACTGCTGACACCACATCAATCTGCCTGTCAGTCTCCTGCTCCATCCTACCCTCAATTGGGAACAAGATGCCAAAATACTTGAACTCCCTAACACTGAGCACTCTCTCCCAACTCAGAGGGAGCAATCCTTTGTTTTCCAGCAGAGAGCCACAGTCTCAGACTTGGAGGTGCTGACTCTCATCACAGCCACTTCACGCTCGGCTGCAAACCACCCCAGCACAAGCTGAAGGTCATGTTCTGATGAAGTCAACAGAACCATCATTTGCAAATAGAGAAGCGATCCTCCCAGCTGTGCCTTAAAACCTTGGCTATGAAAATCGTCTTTTTGAATGTAACATGTTATTGTTTATCATACCTTTAAGGATGCTTAAGCTAGTGTTGACACAGGAACTGCTGTTATGAAAGGCTTCTCTCATTGGAACTGTTTACTCCTGCATGTCAGAGTATGTCATTACTGTGTTATATTATTTTGCTACAGTACAGACTCATCAACCCAGAGCTCTAGTGACTGTGTGCCATTCTGCTGGGACACAAGGAGCAGTTGGTTATCAAATAATGATACCCAACCTTTTCAGACCTGAAGCAGAGAGGATTATCTGCGGGCAATAACAATATTGTAGCAAAGAGAACCATTACTTCAAAACAGAACTTGTTAAATTGAAGCTTCAGGGATTCATGCTTGAGACCTTTTTGCTCTCACACTTCAGTCCTCCTTTGCTGTGTTGAGAAGGGCACCGTCACCTCAGTTCCATTGTTTCTTGCTCTGTCGTTCCTCTTCAGTAACAAAGCCTATTCCTGTGCAGGACTGACACAGCTTTAAGTGCTCCATTTTAATTCTTGTGGCCTCTCATCACCCCCTCTATTCAAGTCAATTAGGGTCTGGAAGCTGTGTCAATACCTGCAGTTCACCTGCATTGTTATGCTCTTGAGACTTCAAATGTTTTGCCCTTTTGAAACAACAAATGTTTTTTTGCAGGAACATTTTATACTGTACAATTAATGACGGGCAAGAGATAGAGTTATTATTAGCCCACATTCGCAGGCACAGGGGAGGTCACTTTGTGTTTTGTCTTAAAACTAAGACTTACCCTTAAAAATCCACAGAATTTAAAGAAATTAACAGCTGTTCTGATGTAGATTATCACTATTGAAAACCTATAGGTTTTCTCAAGGTTTTGAAGTTCAGTCGATGCTGGTCTAAGTATTTTTTTTTTTAGCTCAAAAGAGAGAACAAGGCATGAGAGTGAGCGAGCCTTGATGAGATGATTGACTCTCACTGAATACATGGGGTGATCTTATTCTTGAGATACTCATATGGCAAAGAAATCAGAAGTGAATGAGCCTTATAATATTGATAAAGATTCAAAGAAAGATTACATTTTCAAATATTGTTTAAGGTCCCCAGCAGAAGGTCAGCAGTAAGGTGCCACAAGCTGGCAAAAAATGTCCCTACGGATGTCCACTTTCATGTTTTAGTGTTAGGCTGTGGTTATTACCACTGTTATACAACAGGACAGGACAGGACAGGACAGGACAGGACAGGACAGGACAGGACAGGACAGGACAGGACAGGACAGGACAGGACAGGACAGGACAGGACAGCTGACTTAAAGTAATACAGTAGTCCTGATTAAATTTAAGAAAAAAGGCCAACCTTTTCATGATTTTTGTGCACAGTATTTGATAAATAAAGAAACCAGAAACAAATCATATTTAACGCACAAGGTATGATTGTTTTGAACCTCATTTGTTCTGTTTGTTTTTACACTTGTTTTTAGTGGTGAGTTGTTGTTGTTTTTTATCCTACTTATAAAAAATTACACTAAAAACACAATTAATAAGTAAAATTGCAATGTTTTCAAATCTCAGTTTTGTTTTTAATAATCCCACATTTGTCATTAAATCATCAGACCTGATGCCCAGTGTGCCCAACATCATAATCGTGGCACGTGTTTGTTCCTAAATGTTTGAAGCAACGATGTTTTTGCAAAGCGTTGTCTTTTTGACATCATGTGAAACAATAATGACACCACAACAATTTTGGGGGCTGCACTCCTGGCCGGTAGTTGCCATGGAAACAGTGGCCTAGCCTGAGGCTACAGAGTGCTGCAGGGGACAAACAGAAGAAACATCCGTCAACCTCTGTATAACACAATGCTGAACACATCCAGAGTTATTTGCTCTTAAAAGGGACATCTGCTCTAAAGCAGTAATCACATGTAAATTGTTTGATCTGGGACAGTTCAGCATAGATTTGTAAATAAATGCAACTGGCTTTCAAAATGATAATCTGGAGTCCCAAGACTTTAATCTGTGAGACATCAGAGGCACCGTCTGTATTCTGAAGGACCAAAGCCAAATTTTGATCTTGCTCTGTATTTTTAAATTGCCATAACATCAGTCATGGCTAATGGCTTTACTTTGGTTCATGTTTCCTGATGCCTTCACTGATCTGTTTCCCGTTTTCTTTGAATCGCGTCAACGACATATTTTAGCTTTCAAACTAAATGATGAAGCTGTTCTCTTCTGCATATTCTTTAGTAATGATTAATAACATATATTCAACTTGCAGCATTCTAAAATGTTCACCTTTAATGTAACATAACATTTGCATTGCTATAAATAATGGTCAAGCAAGCAAAAATTAGCTTTATACTTGAACTCATACTGTATTTAAGATCTGAACTATCTCGTCGATATGAAAGTAACCAGTGAAGCAGCAGTTTAATTGTGATACTCTCCGAGCGATGCATTACTGAAATGAAATAGTATTACGTGCTTTAAAGAAATGACTGCAACAAAAAGAAAATACAAAGTCAGCAAGCAAAATGTCCATCTGTCTTTCTGCTCGGTTTTCTATTTAAACTTTTTACAGAGCTCAATGAACCCTTCACAATAACTCCTGAAGGTCACCACACCTCACAATGACAGGCAGTCCGAATGAATAGAAAGGCTGCAGCATCTCATTCAGCTAGAAAAACCTAAAAATCTCTAAAAACCACATCCATTCCCAGTCTCCCATCAGTCTCTCCCTCACTGTTCCTTATCATTCTCTTCCGTCCTCTCCAAAGAAGCACTATCAACCCATCCTGTTCCATCCTTTTCCTTCCTGTCATCATTACTAAGACAACCCTGACCTAAGTAGAGTTTACATAGTAAGAGTGGCCTTGCCCTGAGGCTGTGTTGTGTCAGAGGGGACAAAAAAACACAACAATCAACATCACTTGCCTCATCAATACTCACATGCATGAGGACAAACACATGCATGTACAGTCAAATACAGGCAAAGAACAGGAGCATGAAATATGTGCTCCTGCAGATGCAAAGAAAATCTATTCTTTTTATGGAGAAAATATCCCTGAATGGTGTGTGCAAAAATAAAGCGGGACCAGCCAGCATGTTAGTGTATGTGTGTCTGATTACATCTACCCATGAGAGTGCTTTTATTTTACATGTATCACGCGTGTGAAGTAGATAAAGTGGCTGGCTATCTTACCATGTCAGAGAGTGCAGCAACAATCAAGTCAATAATAAAGATCATAATAAGTCTGGATCAGAGACGGGGACATGGCAAAAGTATAAAACAAAACCTTACAGAACTAAACAATAGAACAATGTGTGCAATACTAATACCTGCTACAAATACCAAACATGTTTGAATGCTAGAATAGAAAAGAATAAAATAAAATACAGTTGAAGTGTTGATAGACCATAAGTGTTGATTGCTGGAATGTTTAAATAGACATTAATCATGGCTGTCCCTGTTGCTTATTGCACCTTTCTCTCTCTCTCTCTCTTTCACACATGTACATATTCATACATACACACACACACACACACACACACACACACACACACACACACACACACACACACACACACACACACACACACACACAGGTCTAATACATCTTCATTTAGTCTTGCTGTCCTCTGGGCACATTTACATCTGTCAACTCACTATACAAAATGGATGGATGGGCTTGTGGTTTGTGTGTCTGTCTTCATGCTGCATACGCGTGAATCCATCTGTCTGCACGTGTATTTATCTTTGTATATCTGCTTGTCCAAATTGGTCTTTGTGTCTCTCTCATTGTACATGTAAGAACCCTCTGTCTTGCTATATATATATATATATATGTATATATATATATATATATATATATAATATAGATACATACACACATACTTGTGTGTGTTTGTATATGCCTGTGCATGCGTGCAAAGGAGTCAATTTCCTTGGTAGGTGACAGTTCATGGTCCCCTGGGCACCACAAAATTGTGGGTAAACTCAATGTCACAACTACTCCCATGCATCATCAGCATGACAGAAACAAAGACCCACACAAGCACCAAACACACAATATAGTGCTTTAATTTGATTGTGAAACATTGCATCATAGCTCATGGGGAAAACCAATAGGCAGCATCAATGTAAAACTTAGACAGAATGTGTTACTTAATTGCTCAATCATTTCCACAGTTATTGTACCATTGCAAGTAATGTTCAACTAAAAGACACAAAAGCTCATATTTTCTCCAAGACAGGTTGAAAAGACTGATGTGGTGAAAAAAAGATAACTCACACTCTAAACCAAAGAAGAGAAAGTCTGTTGTTTCTACTGTCTGCCAGATGAGGAGAGGGAACATTAGTCAGTGGGCAGTTTGGGGTGGATGACTAAATCTTTCTTCTAACACACAGGAGTGGGCTGTAATGGTTTAACAGTTCAATTGGAATAATGGTTAAAAATACCGTGCCATTAGTAGTCGTACTTTTCTTGCTTTGTTATCACTACAATTTCTCCAGTAAAATGTCAAGTAAAAGCTGAGACTTTGTTCAGGTAATTTGGAGTTTGTAAGGGTGTTCTGTCTGCATCATTGATTCTTCAGAAATTGCCTCAATAAAAAAAAAAGAAGAATGATGATACTAATCATAGGTTTAACTACATTGATTATCATTATCTCTTTTATACTCTGTGTACAAGTTTATAAATTATTATTTGATATTTTTATGTGACAATGTAAAATCTTCCAACAACGACTTACGAAACTTACGAAATGGCCAATCCTATATTTACCTGTTCACAAGTAAGTGAGCATAGCAGAAGAATTAAATGGCCCTTGTTACTCCACAACAGAAAGACAGACTCACACTCATAAAAAAAATAAATAAATGTGTGAAATGGCCAGTCAGTGACAACTAAGGCTGTTAGGTTTGCTGCATAGGAGTCAGTTATTAAAAAGTTTACTCAGCACACCGCAAGATGGCAAATCCGCCTGGCAAAGATCAGACTGAAAATGAATTTCTTTTAAGAAGTGTGAAATGAGCTGAAAATACCCAACCTGTTTTCTGGTCTTACAGAAAGCTCTCGTACCAACTCCTTATCACGTCACTCAAGTGATGCACATCACAGACTTTTTTGTCTGTAAGCTGTAAATATGCTTGCACAGGTCAGTGAGGGATGAATGCAGGGACATAATTGAGATGGCGCGAATCCCAATAAATCACTGAATGTCCGTAATTACAAAAACTCCCATGATACAGTGTGACATCAATCAAACCAACAATGGATGTGGTCAGCCAAATTTAGCTGACTCTACCTCACCCACTCCAAAATGCTGCTGATTTGAACTTCCGTGCAGCTGGAAGAATCCAACACCTAAGAAGCTGTTTAGGACCCAAACCAGAGTTTCTGCTCCATTCATTCACATGCTGTCCCTGAATTTAAAGCTCCAGTGCAATCCCCCTGCGTATAATACTGTCTTATTTATCACTATTTTCCAGCAGTCATTCTGTCACTCAAGCTACACTGTCACAGCAGGAGCCCCATTGTTTTCTGTTCTGCTCAGCTGAAAGCTTCTGCTGATAGTAACTCAACACTTCCTGCGTGTGCTTCACAATAAATGTGAAAGCAGCAGTAGGCCTTGGGAACCTCGTTCGAAAGTGCTGACGATGCCATTGAGGTTAGCAAATATTGAGAAATTGGATTAAAATATTGCAAAGACAAAGTAGATTGTAATATTATTCTACACAAAAGAGAGTGAATCAGAAAGAATTGAGAATTGGCATTACATTTTATGAATAACAAACAAAAACATTCTACAAGAACTTTGCTACAGAGCATTATGGTATCAGTTTAGACCAAAAATGTAAAATGAAATGATGTCAGACATAGTTGAAGTGGTCAGATGAAGAGGTGCAGATGCTTTTTTATAGTTGGGATAATCCTCCAACATGTAAAGAAAGATGTCATAACTGGCATGGACACTGTTCAGTTCACAGGAGTTTAGCACCTCCACAATACCAATACATGTACAATTATAATTATAATAATCTTACAGATAATAATCAATGAATATCAATAGCTGAGATTAGTCTGATAAGTGTGGTAAAAGCCAAATCTGTAGACCCACATGACCTGATAATCTTGAGTGATGACTGAGCCCCTGATATAAAATATGATGTAAACACGGGTGTAAAGTCCAGTAATTGTGTTAAGGGGTGTCGAGCCCTGCTTGTCAAGGGCAGATGTCCTGCAGGTTTTTTGTTCCCTGAAAGTTAATGAGCCGCACTTTGTATCTGAGACTAAATGTGGCTCATTACCTGTCTAGGAGGAACAAATACATGGAGGACGCCAAGACTGCAGTTTGACATTTTCAGTAGTCAAAACATGAAACAGCAGTTAAAAGGAAAAAACAAAACAAAGCAAATAATAGAGTGCACAGTTCACACAATTCTTGTTTCATCTTATTACTTCCAATATTGTAGACTACTGATCCCTGTTTATTTCATGCAAGTCATTTAATCAGAAACAGATTTGTTGTACCTGGGACAGCAGGTTAACACGGTTAAGAAGATCAAGATGATATCACATTTTCCTGAACCATTTGAATTACAGACTAAAAGCTTAAGGGTTTGAATAATCCAAACCGATTTAGCTGTGGACATGTCTGAACTATCAGATAATGTGCTGGAAGAGCTGAACAGAAGACATAAAAATATGGCCACTAATAATATATATAGTTTTTAATATATATATATATATAAATATTTACTCATTGAAAATGCACCTCTTACACCCTGCATATTTAGGATTTGGAATGAAAAGGTGAGACTATTTTACATTTTGGTCTTTGAAAGAAATAAAGGTTTCAATTTGAAGGAGCAGCTACTGTATCAGTTGGCCTATGGGTTTTCCTGATAAATGGAGGGAAATTAAACTATGCTGATGTTGCTGAGGACCCTCTGGGACCACTATAAGGACCTTTTTTTTTTTTTTTAGTACTTTTGTAAATGAATCTAAAGTGAACCATAATGTTTTCCTTTAAAACCAAATGACTTGTCAATAAAAATTTAAAAAAACTAGACATCTGCCATGTGTCCCATCCTACACCTCTCAGAGAGGCAATACAGCAGATTTTGTGATGATGGAGATGGCTAACATTCCCAATTATAAACCCAATGTTACATAAGACAAAGACTATAACATGAAAGAAACTTTTGTGGCTATGGCATGAAGGCCAAACTTAATCTTTGCATTTGGTTCTGCTCTGTTCTCCACGAACGCTGGAAGTTGCTTTGATGTCGCTGGCAGACCAGCTGCTTGACTGTTAGTGTGTGTGTGTGTGTGTGTGTGTGTGTGTGTGTGTGTGTGTGTGTGTGTGTGTGTGTGTGTGTGTGTGTGTGTGTGTGTGTGTGTGTGTATGTGTGTGTGTGCATGTGTCTGTGTGTGTGCGTGTGTGCATGTGTCTGTGTGTGTGCGTGTGTGTGTGTGTGTGTGTGTGTGTGTGTGTGTGTGTGTGTGTGTGTGTGTGTGTGTGTGTGTGTGTATGTGTGTGTGTGTGTGTGTGTGTGTGTGTGTGTGTGTGCGTGGGTGTGTGATCTCACAGCTTATCCCCAGCTTTCCTGTACTGTCTGCCTACCTGTCTGTGTGTGTATGTGTGTTCCCCAGTGGGTGTTAACCATAAAAAACAATGTAAGCCCTGTTAAACCTCCCCATATTTCAACTTTAACACTTCCATCTCAGCTCAATTTGTGTGTTCCAATTGTTGTGTGTGGGAAAGAGATAAAGTAAGAGATAGAAATTGCATGTCGACCTGTGTACACCGTTGTTTGTGTGCGTGAGTGAGAGAGTGTGTCCCTTTGTGTTTGTGTATTTGAATCAGGTTTGTGGGCGTTTCATGTATTCAAGATCAATATGTTGTGTTTGGGGAAATAAACAACCCCTTTAGGGGTTCTGTGCTATAGCTGAACACACACATACACACATGCAATAACACACATACTCATGCAGCCTGTCCTCTGTGCCTAAGTTCTCCAAAATATTTACAAGAGAAATAGGTAACTGTGGTGAGGGGTGTGTAGTTTTTTGAAAATATCTCTGCATTTGTGTGTCTGTGATAAGCTCCCAGTCTGTACAGTGTGAGTGTGTTCTAGATGCATATATCTACCTACAGTATAACACACACTGATGTTTCTCAGCCAATAAAGGACGCCCCGGTGTCCTAGATTTTCAAATTGACTCAGTGGTAATATGTTGTGTAATGCAATGCAAAAACAACAGAACATGTTGACGAACAGAAAGAATAACCAGCAAGCTCCAAGTCTTGTACTCAGTGCTAAACCAGTCCCCTTGTCAATTGCATAAAATATGCTCTTTCATTTCCCTGTGTCCTCTATCTCCTCTCCAGACACATGTGTATCATCCACAACCACTCGTGACGTGCTTTTGTTTTCACGATTTTGCCTATGTAGATGGAGTAACATTGAGGAGCATGTTAGGAGCAGAAGGAGCAAGTTAGCAGAGCAGCAACAGCAGCTTCGGTGCTCCCTGTCTGGTGTTCATTCAAGTGGCATTCAGGTGCAATATTGAGCTGTGGGTCTGTCAGGTTTTAGATTGGGCTGGGTAACCTTCAAAAATGTTTGATCCCGGAACCTTGACTTTGATACCACTTCCTGAACTATACTTCTTTTTGATACCATTTTAATGAAATCAATTTTAAGAAAAAGAAAGTTGCAGTACACATTACAGTAAAAAAAAAAAAAAAAAAAAAAAAAAAATGCCATGCAGTTTATAATGGTCGAGCGTAATCTTTTTTTTTTTTTTCTGTAGATAATATTCACGGATGTTCCCTAAATGCCTCACATGCCATCAATAGATGTTAGCTAGCTGACTGCTCAGCGATTCCTCTAGTCACAGCAAACGTTTGCAGACTCAAAAGGTTATAAGGCCAAAAATTGGTTCGAAAAGAGTAAAATGAGGCATTCTAATGTAAGCCCAAAGTTAAAACTGGGTGAATCTATCTACCTGTGTAGACGGCCCTAACAGAGGCTGCTTTTGGTTAACGTTGTAGCTCATTGATGCTGACGAGATTTATTCCTGTGTAGATACAGCAAAAGTTGTGCGTTTTAAAATGAAAACATGGTAGTGTGGACGTAGCCTAAGTACCACAACTTGGTGGCAATACTACTTGACAGCAGCGTAGCAATTCGGTCAGTGCGACAAAAGTATACAAATTTGGCACCCATCACTGGTTTTAGAAACACTGAAAATGCACAATCACTGTAGTGACGTGTGAAAAATGAGTTGAAATGAGTTTTCACACTTCAACTCATGTTTATGGGTATATAGAGCAAATATGTGGTCTATGCAGTAAACTTAAACTTTCAGCTTTAAATGTATAGGTTTTATTAATGCATGTTTTGTGTAGCGAGAGATAGAGGCCTTAGATTATGAATCTGGTTTGTTTCTCGTTGGACAGGTATGCGGTATGTGTGGAACAATATGCTGGTTATTAGTTCAGATGGCAAATATCCCTGGAGCTCCCCAATTCAGTTGGAAAAATGGCCGCTTCAAACAGATAATCTCTGTATTTATGTTCGGCCAGCCTCAAAAACAAATGTTTAAAATGATTCACGTAAAAATCTGGAGCTCACACTTTTTGCCCCAATATATGCTGTTTTTGTGCAACTTCTCATCTCCCTCTTATCTATTTAACATAGGTGGAGCCATGAGCCATAGAGCAACAATATTCACATTAATGTTAAAAATGCTAGGTTGAAATAAATTGGAAATATCTTTCATATTCTTGATGGTTACAATATCCAAGGATCATGTAGTCAATTACAGTGTACTGTGTGTCAATGCACAGGATTAGATCAGCAGCATTGCATGATTAAATAGCACTATAGCCATATAGTAAAGTCTATGAGGGGATTTCTATAAATATTACTACTATGCACTACTGCACACACAACATGATATACATGCTCCAGTAATTGAACTGCTACATGGTTGTAGAACGTCATAGCACACACTGAGAACTAATCCCCAACTAAAAAACAACAACATTCAAGCTACCTGTTCATCACTTTCATTGCAGGAGCAGGTGTATAATAAGGCAGGGTATATTTAGTGAAGCACAATGGCCTTTGCAGTTTCCTCTTAAAGACCACTGCGCCTCGTTTACAGCTGACCAAGTGAAAAACCTGTAAAGTGACTGAGTAACCAAACCTGCGCTGCCAGATGTTGGGAATTGACTGGTATTGTTTCGCTGCGCTGGATACTAAATGTGTCATTATGTTAATTAACTGTTCTGTGCAGGATATAATAACTTCTGCACAAGAAACATTACATTCCTGTTTGAAGCAATTCAACCAGTCATTATATGAAGAAATTCTTACTCCATGAAACAACAGAGAACACTGGTGAGTTGCAATGGCTCCTGGAAACAAATTTGTTTAAATGTGAACAAAAAAACTGTCAGAATTTCCAGAACTGTAAAATAACAAACTGGCTTAAGATGGAAAGAAGCTGAAATATCAACTTGCAAATGTAAACACCAGGTTTGTTTGAAAAATACTGTTGTTAGTGCCACAGTATTTAACCTCTCCACAAATAGTTCTGAGGACAGAAATGACAAACTGAGGTCAGAGTCTGTGTGGATTGAATGTTTCCATTGCACTTATACAGCGCTGACATCTTACTTTTAATGTAAGACTGCATAAAGTAAGAGGGCAAATAGAAATACAATAAAAACTATATGAAAAAATGTACAGCAAAATCTTGCGAGTCTGACTGGAAGATATAAGATCACACGCACCGAATTCCAAAGATGAACACATGTTTCCAACAAGAGACTTACTATCTGCATTTTCATTGAATTACATCCAGTTGACCTAAAAGACTTCTGAAACACACACACACACACACACACGCACACACACACACACACACACACACACACACACAGATATAAATCATAGTTACATGATAATATATATTATAGTTCATTATCCAACAGGGCAGTGACTATTAATCATCGCTACACAGGCACGGGAGTGTGTGCGCATTTCACATCATAAAACAAAAGATCAGTGTGTGAGTTTGTGCAGGTACGTACACGTGTGCATACCTTAACAATGCGAAATTAAAGGTCAATGTGTATGCATGCGTTAATACCTTAAAACAAGGAATCTGTATATTAGCATAAATTCTGGAGCTGTACGTCCATAAAAATACCTCTTAATGTGTGTGCACATGTTTCCAGACATGTGTATCCTGCAGCAGGCTCGATCATCCCAGAAGATTGATGGTGTGAGCCTGAACCGTGCGACTATTCCGACATTCAATGCTCCTTGCTTTTACAGTACTTTATAACATTTTACATTGTTTTCCATTTAAATAGTGTTCAGTCCAGAGAAAACCATTTCTACGCTTGGAGAAACGTATATCGTGTTTTGCACATGCAGATCTGTGTGTGCACACGGCAGGTGCACGCACACACAAACACGTACATGTGCGCGCACACACACACACACACACACACACACACACACACACACACACACACAGATGCAGAGTTGTTAAATGAAGTAAGTTTGACAGTGTGACAAGCCATAGTGGGCTAAATGACAGACACAATCACTCATAACATGTGGCCATGACACTTAGACACATACAGAATACCCACGCATGTTTTCTCTCTTTCAATCGCTTTTCCTTTCTTACACACACACACACACACAGCAGATATACAATCATTCATTGATTCATTAACCACTATGTTTCATTCATCCATCTTTCAGCAGAGGGTGAAGGACAGCTTGAGGAATAAAGGAAAGAAAAGGACAAGTAGAAGAACTGCAGGAACATAAAGCAGAAAATGACAGCAGGAGAGGGATGCTGTTATAATACTCACCAAGAAAAAACTACATAATTTTTTTTTTTTTTTTTTTAATGAAAGCAAGAAGCTGAGAGGGAGAATGAGAGGAGGAGAATTTAAAATAGAAAATGAAAGAGCGGTGGCAGAAACCTTTAAGGAAGGAAGAGAGGGAGCGCAGGGAGAGGTACATTTAAGGAATGTGAGAGGCAAGTGCAATAGAGAGAAACTTTTGATGTTGTCATGTGAAACATGTCACGTAAAAACAAAAAAACAAAAAAACAACACAACAGGGGGAGAATAATTACAAGCATCTCAGAAAACCACCAGCTTTCACGCTCATCCAAACAATACACACGCACCCACGTGTGACTGAAAAACAACCAAACTGAATACATTAAAATCCACTGTGCCTGTAGCCCACACAAGAACAGTCTGTCCCTTATCTTCTTCTGCAGATTACATTTCTGACAAATCATGACGGAGACAGAAAATGAGAAGAGACAAGTGACTGATGACAAAAAGCACCACCCGTACCAATAATAATAGTGACAAGACGAAAACAGACAGAGAAAAGATGCTACTACTGTGCGCTAGGCAGCTAATGTCCTGTTTTTATGATTTTCTAACAATAAGAATTTCTGCAGTATATACAATAGGTATTCTGCAACAGATTTTTCACAAGCTATAAAAAGCTTGTAATGGAAATAATAAAAAGGTGGAGAAAAAGATGTGCAAGAATTTATTAAATATGAATGTTTGTTATTTTTATTGACTCTTTATGGTTTAGAAAGGGGGCCAGTAAACTCAGATTACTGTGCAGTACTTGTAAACAGAGTGCTAGAAGAAACCGGGGAGTATCTCTATGAATGTTTTTTTACTGATATATAGGCTTGCAATTAAATGTTCATAAATTCGGGTGTATCTTCTGTTTTATTAAAATCCTCACTAATCTGTGTTCGCTAGTATGTTTTCCATGTGATCGTCTCAATTTCAACTTTACTTTCTACACCTTAAAGTGCTATTAACATGAAAACTTGGCATTTTCATGCAGCCGTGAACTTGAGTGTTTTGACTTTAATTTTGTACCTGTAGCTTTAAAACTGCAATTTCTCTTTTGAAAAAACAACTTTGCTAGCGTCCTATTAGCAATGATGGACGTAAAGCACCTCATCCTGTAACAAACGACAATCTGTTAAATTTACAATCAGACATCACATTATTAGATTATTTCAGAGATCCGATGGTTTTGACCTAAAGGCCTCATTATTGTCAAAAATGACAGAAAACAACTCTGTTTCATTTGTTTGTGGAAATTGTCTTTAATTTATTCCAAATTGACAAAGTCAGTGCCAATGAAAACATCCCACCTAAAATGCTTATTGATCCAAAATATAAATAAAGAATGCCTTGATTTTAATTGTTTGCAAATAGTCAAAGTAAACATGAAAAAAAATCTATCAGGACCCTGTTGACACTTCACATAATAAAGTGCCCCTCTGCCTTACATCAGTGAGTAATGGATATAGCAAATCACAACAGTTATGTGAAATAATTGAACTGCCCATATACAGTTTTCCAAAGATCACGTGAACAAAGGAAGCTGTTGGAAAAATGTCCTGTGGACATATGAAACAAAAACAGGACTTTTAGGTGTTTGGAGAAAGAAACACACTGCAGTCCAGCATACAAACCTTATCCCATTCATAAAACATAGTGGTGGTCGTATCATGGTTTAGGCCTGTTTTATCTGGACATGGATGGCTTGCCACTATTGATGACACAATGAATTCTAAATACCAGTAAATATTAATGGGAAAATGCCAGGACATCTGTCCATGAGCTGGATAAAAAAAAAAAAAAAGTGTGTCATGCAGCAAGACAACAACCAAAAGCACGCAAGTGTTCTACCAAAGAAGAATAAGGTTCATATTTTTTTAATTGCCAAGTCGAAGGCCTGACCTTAATCCAATAGAAGCCCTATGGAAGGACCTGAAGAGACTACTTCATGTGAGAAAACCCACCATCTGCTGCTCTGTATAGCGAGTGGGCTGAAATTCCTTCAAGCAGATGTGCACAACTGATCAAAAGTTACTGGAAATGTGTATTTGCTGTTATTGCTGCACAAGGGGTCACACCAGATACTGAAAGCAAAGGTTCACATACTTTTGCCACTCACAGATCTGTAATATTGGATCATTTGTCCTCATAAAATGTGATGTGTTTTATCTCATTTGCTTAATTGGGTTCTCTTCTTTTACTTTAGGGACTTAGAAATTGGATGATGTTTCAGGTCATATTTATGTAGAAGTATAGACAGTTCAAAAGGCACCACTGCAGTGAGTGCAGAACACAACCTAGCAACTTCTTAAATTTAACATATCCCTCATCCCACTAATGTAGGCAGAAGTAGTTTTAGCCACTGTGCACCTTCTAAAATGAATGAACTACAAACTTTTCAGAAGTTGTATTTTTGCATACCTATTGGAATATTCAAATCTTTATTATCCGTTGTCTATAACAGGACTATTTTTGTGCGCGTGTGTGCTTGTCTGATTATGAAAGTTTGTCTAATTGAAAATATTTTGTGTTTTCAGGTCTCTCAAGGAAAATAAATCTCTTCCTCAATCAGACTTGACTGAATAAGTAAAGTTTACAATATAGGTCTGTCAATCTGAGAACGTTAAAGGCTGAGAAGTCTATAAAACCTTTCCAGTACGAAAGTAAAAACCCGACCTGTTCCTGCACAGCTGCAGTACATGTTCTGCACTAATCTTTTCCACTTGTTTTACCTTAAAGAGCTACATTTTCACCTCCGTGATCCGTAGCTGTTTTTGTGACCTTTTTGAAGGTCACTCCAATAAAACGTAGTCTGACCCAGGAAATGTGCACTTTTGCTGTATTTTTCCGTCGCCGGTTATGTTTCAGCAAACTAACCGGCAGCTCCAGCACAACAATGGTTCACTGGACTGGAAATCACATATAGTATAATTCATTGTGTACCGCAGGTAAATAGTTAAGGTGAACCCAAAGTCTGGTGGCACAGACAGCGCTCTTTTCAAGCACATCGGTCTGTTGTTGATTCAGTCCAGTAGCACTCCAGTACTGCCAGAGTACCCCTGGGACAATGCAACCAAACACAGTGAACAGGTCAGAAAATCCTCATCCCATTTTTTCTGTTAATTAAATTTCATAGCCAGGGGTCAGGAGCTTAGTGGCAAAGTCAACAATGACCAGAGTGAATGAGTGATTGAAATGTGTCTCATTTCAGTCAAGGGAATGTAACTAATTCATTTGTCACCAGGTCACAGCAGCCAGATGATTACAACAGGTGGTGTAACTCATGGCAATGAATTTGTCACAGTAAAAAAAAAAAAAAAAAAAAAAAAAAGACTCAAGCAACACTGGTGGCCACAAAAATTGTTAAAAGTTATCAACTACACCCTTTCAAATGTTATACCATTTAACAACATCGTGGAATTATGTAGCAACGGTTCTGTAAAGCATTGAAAGCCATGGAGAAAGGTGCACGATTAGAGATATGCTCATTACCCATTAAAATGGTGGGAATTAAAAACTATAAATATTGTTAATACATATGTCGGAAATAAGGACATGTGCAAGCATCGGAAGAATATTGTAAATATTCAAAAACTAAGGAAGATTTACTCCTGTCAACCCTGGAAACTGAAGACGTGCGGTTTTATTTTTTTTTAAGCAGCTTTTGTTTGGAGTTGCCATTAAGAGCACAGGGGGGGGGGGAAATGGTCATACACCAAACAACAGTATGAAAATAGTGTGTCCACAGCAACAAACTCTTGGTGAAGCACTGAAGAAAAGGACCCTGTGACGTCAAACTGGTGGTAAAAATACCAACTCTTCCTCCAAACAAAGGTAAGAATGCATCAATTGCTGCTCAACAAGCTGAGATCAGGTTTTGGCCAGCTGTGCAAGAGCAAAGGCTCGTTTCAAACTGTTCAAAGTGAATCGCTGTCACTAAAGTCAAAGCGTCATATCCCACCAGCTGCGCCACGGTCTGTCTCAGCAGCGTCCCAGAAGCGGCTGAAGCGCGAGTGTTACTCAAAACACCTCCCTTGCCAGTTACCAGAGTTTGACACTAAATCTGATGTGCGCCCTCCAGCAATGTCCACGGAGAGGTCGAAGACGCACAGTGGAGTTGGTCGATCTCAGTAGAAACAGCATGTTCGCGTATCGGGTCTTTCTGGAAATTGGCAACGGAGAACCTTAAAATGCTTCAGGAGAGGCGCGGCAATGAAGCAACGAGCCCGGGAGGTGTTTTGAAGTAACATTTGCACTTCAAAGACGCGGAACGTCACTGCCCAAGAACGAAGAAAAGGCGCTCCAGGTCAGGCGCCCAACCAGGCGGGGTTCCTCCGACATTCGTGGGGCTGCGCGGTGTGAATTCATCTCCTGCAGTCAGTCAGGCCGTCACCACCGAGCTCCGCTGCCACGATCTGAGGCGTCTGAGGTAGGTGCGCGCGCGATGGCACCCAGGTTTCTCCAATGCGCCCGCCCACGGCGCAATGAAAACACGCAAGCGTCCCGCCCACAATGACACAATCGTAGCTCCCCGCCGCGGGCGCGTAAAACATCACCGACGCATTTGGATTGCTGCTCACGAATAGTGTGGAACTCAAGAACTGATGATGATCACGCGGCGAAATCGGCAAGTTTTTGCCTTTTTGGTGACGGCATTTCTGTTATTGATTGGTGTGAGCGGCTATGGCGGCCAAGGCGACATTATCCCCGTTAACTGCGGCCAGCTTTCATTTTTGGCTTTCGGCACATCTGTCGGTGGTAAAGGAGTAGCCAACCACTCTGGATCGGTGCACAGCGGTGATAAACCGTTGAAGTGATCGTTATACTGATGCAACAGATCCTCCAGAAACGGAGTTAAAGTTTGGCGGACCAGCTGATGAGGCTATTTATGTAATTTTTGGGGGCTGCAAGTTGCACTTCAGGACTCCTCTTTAACATTGTTGTGTTTTTTTTCTTTTTGTATTTGTGATTTGCACTTTGGGACTGTACGTTTTCGTTGTTGTGTTTTGTTTTTGTTTTGTTTTTGAATTGGTGTTTCGCATGCGACGGCCGCTCATTTGCGTGGTTGTGTTTTCTTTTTCTTTTTGGGTTTTGCACTTCCGGACCACAGGTTTTTGGGGAGTTTTTGTATTTTCTCTTTGTATGTATGTCTTTTGCACTTCGGTACTGCTCATTTTTGTTGTTGCATTTTGTTGTTGTTGTTGTTGTTGTTGTGTTTTGCACCTCGGTGCCACCGTAGCTGCGATAAAAATAAACGCACAACGGACAAAAAAAAAAAAAAAGAAGCCGTTTAACAACGTTTACCAACGATAGAAGCACAGAAATCAAGGAAACATAACTAAATGGGAGAGTAAGATATAAAACGGCCAGACAAGCCGGCGGGGGGGAATATGAAGCCGCGCAGAGGACGGAACAAAACAAACAAAAAAAGAGGGTAACACGGGGTGAAATTACACCAAGGAGGCAGCGTAGTGGAAAAGGTGCCACACAACAACAACAACAACAACAATCATGCACGCAACACCAATGGCACACAGGTACTGAAATTACTTTTTGGAAGTTAAAAGCTGGACTAAGCAATATTTCTTAATACGGCGATGAATGAAATGATTGCGTGTAATGTTAAAGCGGTCATTTGGTCGTAAGGAACACAGAGAATAATGCACCAACTCTTTTTTTTCAGCTCTGCAAAACCCTTTTTGTCCATTTGGAGTCACTCTTTTCGTTTTATGGTCAACCAGTACAATCTTTGTTTCCGGCAGCCCACGCAGCTGTTTTCAGTGGAAAAAGATCCAAAGACCCTGTGCGCTACTCACTCAGTACCAAACGGAGCCAGATATGTCCCTTAGGATTGGAATACAGTGAATGTTGGACTTCCATTCGTCAGGATATGGAAAATAAAGGTTTTCCGTTGGACGTGTAAATTGGCAAATTGATTACACATGTGCCCTAATAATTTAATGAGGTGATGCAAGTGTTGTGTTTTCATCTTGTTTCTCTGGCCCCCAGCCCAAAAAACATTAAAGTGGTAAGAAAAAAGAATGACTTTGGAGATGATTAATATTAATTGTACACTAATTAATCTGTTAAAACACATTTTTATATATATATATATATTCTCATGACAATTTTTGGGTAATAATATTAAAAAACTTAGTGACAATTGCTTTCTTTAGGTCCTTTTCTGAACCACGTGGGTGGTGAAGTATTTTTGTTTTACATGTATCAACCTTGAACTTCTTTTTGTATGAGATTTCAGCACAGATTAGTAAATGTGAGCATGCAGGGAATTTTTAAAAATGCCCTTTTCAGGATTTCACGGCGTAACGTCAAGATACAACAAATATCATGTGAATTTCTGTATTGGGTGTTTGCAGATAAAAAAAAAAGCTGTGAATCTGATTAACTGTGTGCACCCGAATTTAATGAATGGATATTTCACCTACAGGTTGTATGCGCGTACGGCTGAGGTGCCACTTATGCTGTACTTATACGAAGCGCACAACCCTGCGAAAGGATGTTTAAACTTTCTCGCCCCTTTCTCAGATGTAGTGTACTTCTGTGTGGTGCGTGTGTGTGTGTTAAACTGAGTGTGTGTGTGTGTGTGTGTGTGTGCGTGCGTGCGTGTGTGTGTGTGTGTCAGTGTGAAGTCTTTGATGTATGATCAAGGATTCTTATTGTTCACGGCATGACTCCGGCTAGCGTAAACACCACACAACACTTTCATCTAACAAGCACACAGATAGCCACACACCTCCACACAGAGGTAAGACACACACACACACACACACACACACACACACACACACACACACACACACACACATGCACACACACACACACACACACACACACACACACACACACACACACACACACACACACACACACACACACACTTAACTTTACACAGGAAATGGAAGAAATGCAAAAGGTGTGTGGGGATGAGGGAGGCAGCACTCCCTCACACTCCTTTCGTTCTTTCCTTTGTCCCTTCTCTCTTCTTCAATTTCATTCTTTTCAATAACCCCCCCCCCCACCACCACCACCCCCCAACCCTACCCCCTCTCCCTCACCATCCCTCACCCCGTGTCTTCCTGCGTCATTGTCCCCTCTTCTCCTTTCCTTTCCGAATACACATTAACCTTTGAAAGCTTTATTTTATCTTCGCGTTCTGTGCTATTTCCTATCTTCCCTTTATAAACTGTCTCCATGTATTAGCTTGCACTTAGCATTTTTCATTTTCATTTCACTTCACCTCCAGTTCTTACCTTTAAAGCACTTCTAAATAACCACATTCTGAGTGTCGTCTCAATGGACCGTATACATCAGAATTTTTTTTTATCTCACCTGCCATTTCATCTTCTCTTTAATATATTCATTGTTTCGTGTTTCCATATTTTTACCGTTTGGAGATATATCCCAATATTATGTATATAGTATCATCATGGCCTCTGTGCATTACATTTTTTTTCCTCACTAACAATACTTTGTGATCTTGTTTCCTCTCTCTTTTTTTTCTTTCCCTCTGCTACTCACTTTTGAAAAAGATATTTTCTGCATTCAATCCCAGTTTCAAAAGCTTGGCTTTTAAATGGTCTCTTAGTAACAGAAGACCCAAGGTAATATCTTTGAGGGCCCCACACATGCATCTGACTTCTTTTCATACACCAGAATATTTATTTATTTCTCTGCAGTCAATTATTCTTTTAAATAT
The DNA here is from genome assembly GCF_022577435.1 of Embiotoca jacksoni. Taxonomy (NCBI): domain Eukaryota; kingdom Metazoa; phylum Chordata; class Actinopteri; family Embiotocidae; genus Embiotoca; species Embiotoca jacksoni. The sequence continues at coordinate 11,772,413 of NW_027185414.1, read as the reverse complement.
TTTTTGCTTGGTGGTTTTCTGCTTTGCAGTGTCCTGAAATATGATAGGAGTCTGAATTATGATAAGTCCTTTGGCCAGCATGAAAGTGTACGTGTGTGTCACCTTTATTAGGGGCCTTTTTTGCGAGACTCAAAAGTGCAAGATGCGTGTCTGTGAAAATAGTTGCGGTTGCACACAAGCTACAATGAATTTCACATTTAATTATCATCAGGAATACACAAGGAATTTTAATCTATTAAATGAAACACTTTGAAAATGTAATAGTGCAAATGAGGACATTTAAAGATGTAGTGTGGGAGAAATGAGGATTTCTTTAAAAAGATGTTTCCCCTGAGGTTGTGCACAGGCGCTGTAGGCTGTGTGTTGATCAGTCTGGAGCAAGCTGGATGATACGTGTGAAATGTTACAGAGGTTCAAGACTGTTAAACTTTTATAGTGCGTATACATTGAAGACAGAGAAGAATAGCAACCAAAGCAATTTGATATCAACTGGTTCAGGCAATTAACATGCAGTGTGTTAAAATCGCAATGAATTGTCCTACTGATGAGAGGAACTCATGAGAAAAGCGCTTTAGACATTCATACCCCTGGCAAAATAGGATTCAACTCCTGTTTGCGTTTGGACCTACATATAGAAATAATAAAAAATAAACTATCTTTGTATGGCACTTTTCATAGAAGAAATGCAGGTCAAAGTCCTTCATGATAATGACATGCAGTGCTTCACATACAAACAGCTATAAAAGAACATAAGAACATGTTAAAATGGAATTAAAAAGAAAGTAAAATAAATAAAATGCATGAGAACGTTAAATGAAACACAAGACAACCCATTTATAAAATACAATGGAGTTGAAACGCAGATTAATGCAAAACGAATTCTAAAGGCGCAGTAGTGCAAGTGCGGGTGTTGCAAAAAGCTTCAGGAGTAGGTAGTTAAAGGCTCAAATAAAGAGATATGTTTTATCTTTCCTTCAAAAGTATTTACTGAGCTACGTTCTCCACGTAGTATGTTCCACAGCTTTGGAACAGAACTTATAAAAGCTGCATCCCCAATTGTCTTCCTGCTGTTGCCGGGAACCTCCAAAATGGTTACCATCACCAAGTTCATTGAATTTTTACAATGCATATGTTATGGTCACATAGGTTCTTACAAGGGTAGCTACACTCCATGGTTCCTGCGGAACATATCCATACACAAAACGTGATGCACATTTGGGACCATCCATTGACTATAGGTTAGTTGTACAGGTTGCTATTGAGCAAACATTTGGTTTAATACTACTACTTTACCAATGGTACTTCACAAATTGTACTACAACTACCTCTACAACTACTACTACTACCAATAATAATAATAAAATAATAATGAAAACAACAAAGTTCTGTAAGTTATGATACTTTACAAATTAACCTGGAATGTGTGCTGTCTCTGTATTTGGTTTCTTACTTTGCAAACATTTTTCTGAATGCTGCACCTGTGTTGTCAAAAGTTTTTAGTGTTTAGTGCACAGCAATGTGAACGAACCTTTGCAACAGTGTCAGGAAAAGAGTGTTGCGGTAACTCAGCAGGGAAAATCGGCATTAGCAGAACCGAGTTTCACATAATCTGAGCAAAATTGAGCTCTGAGGTGACATAATGAAACAGTGCAAAGCATAGAAAGATGTGTGTCAGTGGATACAGCTGAGCAACATATTTAAATGGAGTTTCCCAATGATGCTTGACTGAGCATGAATGTCCCAATGGGTACATGTGAGAGGTGTTACTGTTCGATGTTACTGCTTGTGCATCCTATCCCTGAAATCTCTCCCTTAAGCTTGTAGAGGGAGGAAGGAAGGGAAACACGTGAGGGAAGCATAGAGGTATGAACAGACAATAACCCTGTGTCTATCTTTCTTTTTCTAATAATAAATCCAAGAATTGCCTTGGATTTCCAAGGACTATGCTATTAGAGCTACAAGTCAAGTGTCAGTGTCTTTCTCTCCCATCTATCCTCTTCACTACAGCCATCTATACTAAATCTAATTGTCACATTTTGTTGGGCAGTATCCTTGCTATGTATTCCTATTTATTTTTTCCTGTCTCTAAACTGGGATTTGTCTAATGGAGCAGAATTTGCCCCCTCATTACTTAAAGCCTTCATTTTAACAGGACAGGGTAAACTGAGACTTTGGTTATGATGAATGTTCTCTAGTGGTCCTTTAAATGATGTTGCACTGTTATTTGTCTTCCTACTGTAGCTGCTATATGCGTACTGTTTCAATTACTCTGCGAGTGTGTGTGCGTGTTTGTGTGTACTCATTTAGATACAACTATGTAGCCATCTTGTAGCTTCTTGTTGGTGTTCAGAAGCATGTTGTATTGATTAATACAGATTATTTCCCTTGGGGGGGAATGCTTATGCGACAGGGAAAAGAGTGTGTTTTACACGGACAAACAGCCCACACAGTTAGGATTACACAGACACATTAAAAGAGGCATATTTCAGTAAAGCTGTGCCATGATCAATACATATCTTCAAAGGGGAAGTTTACATAACATTGTTTAACATTTACTTTTAAGAGTGAGATAAATCCAGTCCAGTGACATCCACCAAAGGACACTGAAGCAATGAGGTTAATTAATATGATGCAGATATACAGTATGTGTAGCCCAAAGCACCACTGAAAGATAATGTGAGGACCCACTTCCCAAGCATGACAAAAACAATTCCAACCTAAAATCCACTCACTGGCTTTCTCCGGAGCTGTCATGAGGTCATCCACAGCATTGGGAAGACATAATTGTCTTATTAGTATTTTGGGACTTCTTGTCTGCATCCATTTCCCTATTCATGTGATGAAAAAGGCTTCATAATATGCTTTAAAGCTCTGGAAAGAGCTGGTAGGTAGACCTTGTGACGTGTGACTGTCAGACTCTTTCTAAAGACCGAAAAAAGAAGAAAAAAAATGTCCTTAACCTTCCATGTAGCTCGAACTGAAAATGAAAATATGTGTACATTTATGACTGGACATATGAGCTAATCATGTATTGTATTGATCAAGTTTAACAATAATTCATGACAGTCAAAGCAGTGGTTTAGAGAAATGTGTGGCTGAGAAGCCCCCATCAAAGGCCTTATATCATCACTGGCATCACAGTATCATCTTTGAAGCATATTATATTAATAGTCAAAGTCCATCACGTCTTCATCTGAGTTAATATGACACTACAGTATTTCTTCCTGCTCAAAACGGTATCCACTCACTTGACTTTGATGACAAAAAAGACCAATCAAATAATTTCATGTGATCACATTTCTTGACAGTACATTAATAGGCATGGCCTGATTTCTTTCTTGTGTCTCTCTCCTGTATCTTCCTGTTTTTCTTTCTCTCTGCCTCTCCCTCTAGATAGTCAGATCGCTTCTGAACAGATTGAACAGAATATTAATTCTCTTCCTAATTTATGTTAATTTATGCTAATCTACACACTCATCGACTCTCAACGGGCTCGTTATCTTGATCGTTTAGAACGACCAGGAAGAGATTCAGTCTGTGTGACCCTGAAGGTTGCCAGTTCAATTCCCAGTGAGTTGAGCCTCGGGGCCTCAGCAAGTCAATTTAACCCTGAATGAACGAGCATAAATCTCTACGCTTAAACTGGTTGATGCATCGACAAAAGTATTCAACCCGTTAGAATGAGCTGACTCATACACTTGTAGTTACATGTAGGACATGACTCTCCTAATGCAAAGTCTGGCACACATACACCAAAATGAACTCAAATGCACGTTTTCATAAAACCAGTATCCTTCTGAAACCCTGACCAGTGTCCACTTAAAATTAATATACTGTTATTCATGTTTTTTAATGCCCCTCAAATGCTGAAGCTGTTTTTCTCTGCTGCATCATTTCATGGTTTGTTTGAATGAAAGAAAACAGCAAAAAAAAAAAAAAAAAAAAAAAACAGCAAAATCCAGCAAGAGAGCATGACATACCATCTTGTTTTCCAGATTATCTTTCTCTATAAATGCTTTATTTGAAAGGCTCAGGGCCATAGACACCAGAAAGATGAGGGAGAAAAATACAGGATCAAGAATTAAATGTGAAAAGAGGACCTGATAGTAAGTGGTGCTTGTGGTATTTGTTGAAATTTTGGACACTCATAAATGGCAATTTTAATCTCTTAAACAAAGAGTTTCACCACTGAATGAAAAGAAACCTGCGAGTTCTGAATTTTACAAACAATATATTTAGCATTTTGCTTTGATTGTTGTTTTTGCATATATGGATTTGCACAAGATATAACAAATTTATGATTGAGCAAACCAGAGAAGAAATCAACACTGCATTTCTAATGTATACCTAAATTACCTACTAAATTACCTAATGTTTAATCCTTGATATGTGCTCAGAGACTACGAAAATAACCCTTTTAGCTGACACTGGCATATTTGCAAAACTGTAAATAATAGGCTTTGTCCTTGTCAAATAAATGAATAAACCTGAAGTTAATCCAGGGGAAACAGCAATGTAATGTCTTCTGCGGCTCTGTAGGGAGGTTTCACAAAATGTGATGATGTTATCTGCCTTATCTCAGACTGGGTTGGAAGATTTTCAGTAAATTGACAGGAAGTCCATGTTCCAAACTCTAGGTGTGGATTTCGAAAGAAGTCTAGGCTACTTTTATCCATCAGGGAAATCCTAATAAAATATGCAGTTGAGCTGGATTAAGAGAAATGTATGTTTCTAAAACTTCACCCATTCGAGGCACTAAAACTTGATTTTGGAAGCATTACTCGAGATTTCAGGAGTTAACTGCACACTTTCGCTCACCCATGGTCACAGCTTGGTGTGGTCTGTTGTCCTTCTGACCACATTCACCTGTGATGTTGCGCTGTACTGAGTTGCACAGATGCACAGTGTGTGGCAAGAGCACAAGCCACATTATTTGCTTGGGTGTAGTTATTTTTTTTAAATTAAAATGCAGCAAAATTGTATATACAGCACAGCATGCTATATTCTCCATCCCATTTACAACAAGCACAGTTTATCTAACATGTTTTGAAATGAAAATATCACACTTATTTTCTGAACGTTTCTTTTTGTACAGTGTTATTGCAAGTGTGGGTGCACTCACATTTGTCTGTCTCCTTACTTTTGTTGTTAGGGGTGACCTAATTTCTCCACGCACTTTATTAAAGTCTTATCTTGTCCAGGCCATCTCTCCTGTGAAGGGTACGGTATAGAGATGTTTCATTTTAATTTTCCCAGCTAGCGTGACCGGCAGATCCATGTACTGTATGACACATACGCACTCTGCTGAATGCCACCAGCAAAAAACATTCACCGATGTTTTTAAATTTCTGCTCTGATTGAGCCTAGAGCAAGACACACAGACATGCGCGCACACAGTCGTGACTCCATCACTCCAGAGGACCACCTAAACCTAAACATGCCCTCACCTTAAACTGAGCCCTCACCCTTAATTTCAGTGAAACTTTTCACGAGAGGTAAAATGTCTTCAAGAACTCAAGCAAGTCCAGTTGCCTTCAGATAAAACTAAAATACTATGACCTGAAGGGCTGAGAATCTTCAGACACGAGTATATACACACACAACAGTCACATAGCAATATAATGGCGTTAAAAAAAATACCTTCTGTATTCATGAAAAGTTAATAAAGCAGCAAAGCGTTCCGGTTCCACATGTCTGCATATGTGTGTGTGTGTGTGTGTGTGTGTGTGTGTGTGTGTGTGTGTGTGTGTCATGCGCTCGGCTCAATCAGCTGAAGCAAGGTTGAAACCGAGGGAGGCACTGAAGCATGACAGTGTTTGTGTAGGTTGTGTATGATAGAGGATTTTGAGAGATCCCATTTCTCTGTTCTTAACAAGAGCAACAGCACTTCTGTCTAACAAAAGCATCCTCCAGAACCAAAAATAATGGATTTTTACATTAAGATTCAGGGTCTGAAAGGTAATACTGATGGCTGACAACAACCAAAAAAACAATATATATAATACATATAATGTAACAAAATAGATGGCAGGAGGACTAATTCTGTTGTACCAGATTAACAGAGTTCGTCCTCCGTTTCTCTAGCGTTCGACTGGCTTCACCCATGTAATTGCTGTCCTGATGCTGACCACAGTTGACAGTTCTGCTCATTTGACCACTCATACTAGAAGACCACCAAAGACTGGATCAAACATGTTTGACAACAATTGGGACATCCTGCTTGAGGTCAGGAGCGTTGAAGGGCAATTAAGTGAAGGCATGCTGACTCCCACACAGCAAGAGTACGATGAGGCTCCATAATTACCCTGCTAACATGCTGATCCTAAAAATCATTTGTTACAGGTGTAAAGATAGGTTTTGCTTCCAAGCACATATTCCCCCAGTTTAGATTTTTAGCAGCCCATTGATTAATTTTGACTGTTTTTATCCCCCTCATCATGTTTCTCTGACATTTTTCAATTCTGAGTAGAAATTACTTCAAAGATGCAAAGAAGATCAAAACAATTCAGATACTGTTCTTGTTGCACGTAAATGGAGCATCGCAGTGTGATCCGTACAGAGCAGGGGGAAGCTATAATCTTTCTCAGTATTTCACGTTACATCACTATCAAAATCAGCACCTGAGTTGCACACATTTTTGGTTCTAAAACTTGAGCAGAGTGTGGATATCAAATATTGTGTCAAAAAAGAAGTGGTAGGGAGCTAAATCTGGTAAGTATGGGTGGTGGGGAGCAACAATTGTCTTTTTGCAGTTGAGAAACTCGTGCATTTTTAATGTGCTGAGAGCGGTATCATGTTGGAGAACCCAAGTGCCATCGCACCACAGTTCAGGTTATTTGCACCAAATGTTTTCGGTCAAAACCCTCAGAACATCACAGTTGAACTTAGTCTTGACGATGTGAACCTAGGGGACGAATTCGTGGTGCAAAACGCCACCAATGTCAAAGGCAACCCACCTGCTTGTGCCTCTAACCTGACACACCTACTTCAGTCTTAGACAGGGACTCTCTCCTTCTCTTGCAAGTGTCACTCAAAACACCTCACCCAGCTTGTTGTTTCACTGCCGTAGATTTTCTGCAGCCTTTCAAGAGTCAGGAGGAGTGTCAGAACTTTTTGATTGCCCTTCTCATAGTCAGTCTTCATATATAATGTACTTTACACATCACTTCAGCAAGAATCCAAGACTAGGTTGATTGTTGTTTACATTGAAACTCTTTCATAAATTTTTTTTTTAATTTAAAAATGTAAAAACCTGTCAGCCAACCGACATTAAGAACACGTTGCTACCAGACTCGGGAACTTTTCAGGTAAAACTGTGTATTGATAAGAGATTAGATACCATAGTGCCAACAGGGGAAACATGCCAAAACAACTACAGCCGTCAAAAAATTACGTGTGGATCTTTTTACAAAAAATAAATAAGGATGAGGTGAAGTGCAAACACTGCAGGTAAAGTTAGCAGACCATCAGTCAACCACCAAGGAACAGTCCATCCACTGATCAATAATCAAAGACCAGACAAAGTGACTTTGATTTTGGAGGCGCAGCTCAAACTGACCTCATCATGAGGACGAAGCTTAACCTTTTAAAAGCACACCTATTTTGTAGGCCTCTGCTCGAAAATTGCATACCCATAATAAAAAAGAGTATATCTCTGCAACCAAAATAAAAAAAATATTTTTAATAATAAAGCGAACACTTGTGAGATTTGTTCAGATGTGTACATATCAGTACATATGTCCATATTTTAATAATAGTTTTGCTAAGTTTTCTCCCTGGCCTCCAATTGGGGGCCTCTAGGGCTTAAAGGGTTAAGACCAGCCTCTTATCAGCTTTGTCCAAGGCAGGGGTTTTAGAAGTTGGATGGCATTTATTGAGCCCCAGCTTACGGCGCAACAGAGTCTTTCTTTCTCTTTGTGTGTGTGTTTATGCAGGTTGGGTTGGGGGGTGTTAATAGTTGAATAATAGTTAAATAGTTCAGAGCAATTATCCAATAGTTAATTTGCTTGAAATGCCCATCCCTAGTGAGGGGTAGTCTTCAATGGTGTGGAGATAGTTCTGAAAATGTCCACTTAAATCCCTAATCATATTCGAAATTAATTTCAGATTGGTGTGAATTTGTTGTTAGTTGCTAAAGGAACCATTACAGATGCATGGCTAATTGGCTATGAAATAAGGTACTTTACTGTAAGTAGGAGTACATGACTTGACAAAAAACATTATTTTTTTCACTTTTATCAAAGAACTTGTTTATTCCTATAAAAATGCTCCTCGAAAGCACTCTGTGCAGTTCTGTTGTGCAATGTAAGGTTAGGTTCAAATTAAAAATGCATATCACACATTGTCACATTATTATTATATATTAATATATATATTATAGAAAAGCATCAAATCTCAATTTAGCTTGATCAAAAATGATTTAAAAATGTCATGAAATTCCCATAACTTGTAGAAAAATGTATTTGGAGCTGTATTTTAGCTATGTTTTTCCCAAATGGTAAATTTAACATTCAAAGATGATGTCTTTTTTTCTTTTTTCTTTTTTTTTTCCTTCCAACTGAGAAAAGCACACCTACAGTGCTACACACACAGCCACACACAAAGATATGATCCTACAGTGGCCTAGTTTAAACCCTCAAACACAAACCCCAATACAAATTCAAAGGCTTACTGTCTTTCCCTATTTTTTGTGAATACATATTTAACATTCTTGTTGCCCTCTCTCTCACTTTCTTGCCTTCTGCTTTTCACTCTCTCCCACAGACTGTCTGTCTGTGTGTCTGTCTCTTTTTACGTACACACACAATTTGTCTCTTTCACACAGACACATGCATGCAGGCACACACACTCTTATGCGGGTTTGCCCTCCCTGTCTTTCAGCTTAAGCACAGATTGTCATGGAGTCATGCAAAGTTTTAACGAAAGAACGTCAACCAAGCACGTCAGATTAACACAGGGCTGGCTCCACTAGATAGAGCAGACACACACACATAAATACACACATATGGAGCTGAACACACATGCACGTGCACATCAAACACACATGCACGCTCTCAAAGACACACACACTTTGATTTGCTAAGACCCTGACTGACTGACACATCAGACATGAGTATATGACAGAGAGGGAGCGACAGAGAGAGAAAGGAAATACGAGAGGTGGGAAAGTTCAGAGAGACAAAATTCAGAGTAAAAAGCGACAATTTCTGCGAAAAAGAAACATAACTGGGACCACGATTACGCGCATTCATGAAAGACTTTAGAGTGGTTGTTGAAGTTCGCAAAATCTAATGCTAAAGCATTCAGCAAATTCATTTGTGTCCTCTCCCTGTGGTTTTCTGAGCTTCATCAGATGTTAGAAACACAAGCTTGCAGTTCGGACAAGTTTGCGCAGGAGAGGAAACCTTGTCAATTCTCTTATGCTTTTAAATAAAACTTGTGAGAGCAAAGATCAAGGTTGGAAATGAAATGCTAGAACAGATACTGATTGCAGTACAAAGTAAAGTAGGCAACAAAAAAAAAATGTGTCTGGGTAAGTGTTGCTCATGGCAGGAAAGCAGACATTAACCTTAGACTTTGAACGCAGCCAACACTTAACAGCAAATACTGGCAGACTGAAATACAATTTAAGATATGCTCATTTACATTAAGCTGGACAGAGAATGTTGAATTTATATTTTGATGTAAACAGTTTATCAAATTATTACCAAAAACCACCTCTTTTGTCACCGCAGTAGTGTAATGAGCGTTTCTTAAAAATAGACAAAATTTCCCATAAATTTATTTTGGCCCGCTCCACATTGCTGGCATCACTCCATGTCCCAGTTTAAACACCTGTCACTTCAACTTTCTTGTATCTGGAGAAAATCCATGTGAGGTTGGAGACACTTTAATTGAAACTTCACCACATATAAATATATATATATTATCATTGGCTGGGTCACACATCCAATTGCTTGTTTTTTCAGGACTATGTGCAAATCAGGGTGAATCATCCTCTCGTCCAGAGGGCGATGGTAATACACCTTGAGCTATTTGGTAAGTTCCAAACCTACCAAGTGAATAACTGCTTATGAACTTCAGCAATTTAGTGTAGCTCAGTGTAGGTTATCCAACTGATAGCAATCCAAAAACAGAAAAACAGTGATGGATTGCATGCATGAGCCAGTGAAGTTGTATCGTCTTCACTAAATTATTCCCATGTGTTAAGCCATTCATTTTTTCACTGAATATATATTTCTGAATTCCTCCTTCTCTGTGCATATGTACAGTAAACAGGTAGCTATATTGAACAAGGAAATTCCTATTCTTTCTGTTCTGGCTAAAAAAAAGAAAAGAATACATAAATATATTAAGAAGCAAAAAGATAATTTTTAAAAAGGTATATTGTGTATGTATGAGGCAAGCTCTATTGAACATGTGCAGCTGAAGACAGTGAAGAGTGACATGTTCAATGTAAAGTACATACTGAATTGTAAAGGTGACTAAGAGCAGTAAGACTTTGACATTATGTTCTTTCACACAATGCTCTCGTGCAACACAATAGTAAAATAACACTAAAGTGGCATGTGCAGAATTTGCACTTCAGTGTTCCGCAGCAAAGAGCCTCTCTGTGTGTGTGTGTGTGTGTGTGTGTGTGTGTGTGTGTGTGTGTGTGTGTGTGTGTGTGTGTGTGTGTGTGTGTGTGTACGAGCGCATGTCTGTGAGATGGAGCCTGTCACAGCTGGACAGAGTTTTTGTGTCAGTGGCGGTCGCTTACAAGTCTCATGGTTTGTGCATAGAAGCTGTTTCTCAGTCTAACGGTTCTTGTTTCCACACTCCTGTAATGTCTCCCTGATGGTAGGACTGTGATGTTATGTGCTCTTCTAAGGACCATGCGCTGTGTCTCAAATTAAGTACTTATGTACTAACACTTACCACTTTGAGTGCATAAGTACATTCACTCTCTCAAGTATGGAAACACGCAAAGTGCCTTATCACTTATAAGTACCCAGATGGTGCACTCACAACGGTCAACAAATTGAGTATGAAATGCTGGACACTTTTCACCTTTAACTGTTGCCATTATGGCTTTTAGTTGCAGGAAGTATTTTCAATCTGTAGCATCTGAGGAAGCTGCAACCATTGCAGAACACTGCACAAAAGTGTTTATCTTTCACAAAGTACCCCGATACCGCTGATGGATAGAAGCCATCAGAACATTTATGGTGTCCATTAAACAGAGGGCTCGAAAACACGTAAAATAATTAAAGCCGACAGATATGCTGGTGGGTTATGTATTCAAATGTTACGGTTAATTCTGGTAAGTGCAGAACATCAGTGTGCGATTAGAGACAAAACCTCAAGTACTAAACAAGTAAGTGTACTCATATGTAGTACACTATATGTGTGTGTACTAAGGAAAGTACATGATTTGAGACACAGTTCTGGTGTGGTTAACATCCTCCAGTGATGGAAAGGCTGCTCCTTTGATGGTCCTGGGAGTCTTCACTACCCTCTGAAGAGCCTTGCGATCCCGTATAGAGCAGATCCCAAACCAGACTGTGAAGTCGCTTGTGAGGATGCCAGGTGAGATCCTAGCTGATGTCAGTCTGAAAGCCAACACAAACGAACATAAAGAGAGTGTAGAGCATGGGATTCAGCCACATCCATAGAGTATTCCTGTGTTGGACGTGTCGTTGTCAATTCTGACAGACTGACGCCATCCTCTTAGAAAGTCCCGGGTTGGGTCCTGGTAGCAGAGGGTAGTTGACAGTCAGAGTGTGTGACACTTTGTGGTTTGTTTCGATAGTATGACAGTATTGAGGGCCGAGCTTTAGTCAATGAACAGCATTCTCGCATAGCTGACACTGGTCTCCAAATGTGAGAGGGGTGTGTGGACGGCAGTGCTCACATCATCCTCTGAGGACCTGTTCGAAAGGTAATCAAACTGGAGAGGGTCGAAAGTGTCAAGTATGTTCATTTTGATGAGTCAGGACTAGTCTTTGGAAGCACTTTATCTCAATTATCATCAGTGCAACTGTCCAGTCGTCATTGTGATGGGTTATGAGCTCTTCTTGGTGAGGGAGACAATGGTGGTTGTCTTGAAGCATGTGGGTAATATGGCTTATGAGAGGGACATGTTGAATTTGTCTGCAAAGACGTTACCCAGCTCCAATGAGCAAGTTCTGAGTGTCCGCTTGGGGATGTTGTCTAGGCCAGCCACTCTGGTGGACTTATTCTCCTCAGGATCTTTGTCACTTCTGCAGATGAGACTGAATGAAGTGCTCCGTGTGGTCCTCAGTACCACGACACTCCTCAGTGGCTTGGTGAGGAGAGCTTCAAAGTGAGCATTGAAATCATCTGGAGGTGTAGAATGGCTGTCTATAGCCCTCCTGCTCTGGTTTTCATAATCTGTGATGCACTGCAGTCCTTGTCACATGCATTGATTGTCTCCAGTGTTGCAGTAGCACCCCAGCTTCTGTCTGTATTGTCTCTTGGCTTCCTTGATTGCTCTACTTAGGTCATACATGACATTCTTATAGTCATCAGTATCATCAAAATCAAATGCAGTGGAGCAGGCAGGCAGCAAGGATTAACCTCGCAGTTAATCCACAGCTTTAGATGGAGGTATATCGTGAGAGGTTTGGTGGGTTCAGTGTTTTCAATGCAAGTACTGATGTGGCTGGTTACCCCCACAGTGTATATATACTTCTAGATTGACAGTACAGTCCATGGCGTGGCAGCAGCTTTACACACTTCTCATTTAGTTCTGTCAGAGCTGTTCTGTAGCACCTGATTGTTGTCCTCGGTCGCCACTTTAATACATCTACCCACTGGGGTGGGCTTGCGTGAGGATTTGTTTGTATGGTAGGTAGAGAAATAGGGACATAGGAAAATATAAATGCTGGTGGTATTTCATTTTCATAAAAATTGTAGAGATTAAAATTAACAGCAACAATAAAAAACAGTGTCTGGTTTCTTGTAACTGATGAGGCCATGCAGCAGCCTGATGGCGGTGTTGGAGGTTGCCCGTAGCGAAATATAAACAGTGCGCAAAAACCCAGCAGGGAATTCGCTCAGTAAACAGAGGGGTCTGCGTTTCAATAGCAATAGTTCTATGTCAATTGACCATATTTATGTCCATACACCACCATTTGTTGATGTAAAAACAGACACCGCTGCCTCTCTTGTTCCATGACATTGTCCGGTCCCAATGGCAGATGGACTGTGCTTATAGCTGCACCGCTGAGTCAGAAATGCCATCCAAAAGCCAGATCTCCATGAAATTAAGCAGAACAGTCTTTAATTACACACTGTCTTCAGATCCTGGTCCTGAGCTGGTCAAGCTTGTTATCGAGGGAACAAACATTTAGCAGTAAACTTGGTAATGGTGGCTGGCTGTCTCAAGCCCTTTGCCTTGCATGTGGCCCACCTCTCTTTACTGGCCTCCGTCTCAGTCACTCTTTCCCTCGGCTGCGGTGCAAGTCAGACAGACTATAAATGAGTTTGTAGATGGCCTTGCAGATTTCCAGTAGCGTTTCTTTTCTATATGTTATTAGCAAGTATAAATCCTGCGGTCCAATTGGAAAGGTTTAGACATGCACAAAATATTAAACGGTTTGTGCAATCCAGCAGATGGTTGTGTTTATTAATAAAAACAATGTAAATGTACAAAAATGTTAGTTACTCCGCTTAATTGATGAAAAAATATGCAGAGTTCAGCTTCAGTTTGCACTGATCTTTTTTTATACACAGTACTTGACCTCTCACCCTCCACTCTGTCTTTCTCTCTGAATATTAAAAATCTGAGAGCAATGTGCCCATTAATATTAACACTTTCCTTGCATATGTAATAGCATTTAGTCATCATGGATTCAGCACTTCCACTGAAAGGACTTCGTGACTTGATGAACATTGAAAATAATTCTTACGTACCAGATAGTTGCCATATTGTGAAGCCACAGTTTCTGCACTTACAGTGAAATTAGCATCCCAAGTGCAATGATTGTTATCATTACATGCAAGCCAAACTCTTTGATTTTCTCTCTCTTTCTTCCTCTAAGTCCCTTGGTCTTGCCCTCTACCTGCCCTGTTTTTCACAGACTTGCAGAGTTAAATAATTGAGGTGGTGGGTGCGTTGAGTCTCGGTTCAAATATAGCCAATGTTTGCAGTGAAACACTTGATTGCTGACCTCTTCAACCTTTCAGATTCAAGTCTGGATAAATCTTCTGCACGACTCTGCCATGCTGAAGCTCCCACAGATTCATTATTATTGCTAGCAGCCATTTATGTCAAAGCAGGTTGCCAGGTAGTCATCTGTAGAAGGGACAGTGACATGTTGAATTTGTACATACTCCTTACTGAGCACTTGTCACATTGACTATTAAGTTGGAAAAAAAATAATTTGGAAGCTAATTTTACAACTCTACCATGACTTTCCTTCTGTCATTTCTCATACTCTCAATCCCTACTCCTGCTCTGTCGGCCTCCCTGTCTCTCCCAAGTCTCACAGTGAAGAGAAATACAGTTGAACAAGTAAAGAACTCTGAAAATCAAGTGTATGGACAAGAGTCAACAATGGCAGTGGAGTGGTGAGTCACATGGAGCAGAGTTCATTTAGTCCTCTGCACTGTTAACCGCCACAACACACATTTATACATACTGTATACATGCAGTGTATGAACAATATGGGGTCTCGGACCCTGTAAAAGACAGATGAGACGCCCTGAAAATTTGAAAAGAAACTTTTAGGGGTGTCTCAAAAAGTAGAACGATTAACAAGGTGAAAAGACATGTTACAAAATCAAGCTCAACAGGACAGAATATGTCTTCTTTAATTTGTAGATTAAAATTGGCCACCTATTGAATAGTTTGATCCCATGCCTGTTGGCTATCATTTTTCAACTTCATGGGCACCTGGACAGAAACCAGTCCAATCAACTGAACCAAGGCCCCATATGGTCAATTCTTTCTTAACATATTGTGTCTTCGCCGGTAATAAGTTTACGTACTGTAGGTGCTTCTTCTGTCTTTCAGCTGCTCCTAATGACAAACAAATGATATGCTATGGAATTGAGGAGCAAATAAACCGATATGTAGCATTTGTGCATTATATATTACAATATCACAGGTTTTAATTATGATTTACTATGCAACAGATCCGCCTTTTTGTGTAATTAAACAAAAACTAAATAGAAAACTCATATTTCTGCAATGCGTAAATATACGGTAAAAAAAAAAAAAAAAAGCATTCATAGCATCATAACCCTCTGCTTTTCAGGGTCAGTGTATTTTGAAGACTGTGTATATGCATATAGTACGTGATGCAAACGTTGCTATACACTGATGTTCTGTGACATTTAGGATGTTGATTTATGAAGGAAACTGTGATAGGGGTACAGCTGTCACAACTAATAGCCAAAGCAGTTCTCAAACTAAAATAGTCTCACGTCAGATATTTCTCAGTTTGTTGCTTTTTTACCAAACAAAATAAATCACACAATAAATGATTAAAAAACAAAAACATTGACATTGGAGGATCATTTCCACTGAATTTGTCCACACAACTGTGTTGCAGGGATATAGCTTCCTTTTAAAGGGTTTGGGCGTAAATATTTGGGTCCTGATTTCACCTTTTACAGCTGTCACACAAAGTGGCTGAAGCATTTTGAGCCCCTGGTGGTTGAATTTATTTTATTTAGGTTTAAAGAAGTAACAGCTAAAGCTTTCCTTAGTGGCAAAATTGTATTTTGGCCTCAGTGGCTCCGATGGCAGACCTCTTTTAGATAGACATCTCTGGTTTGCTGACTGGCTGGGAATGGATTTGTTGCATGAGCAGGCAGAAAACAACCAGGCCGTTGCTGGCAATCTGTTGGTTTGGTTACCACATGTACAGACACAAGCACACGGACACACACACACACACACACACACACACACACACACACACCCTTGACTGAATTCAGTTCTCAAAATGAAAGCTGTCAACATAGAGCACAACTCTACCCCCTAACCAGCAGGACAGTGCCAGTGCATTGTGCGTGTATGTGAGTATGTGAGTGTGTTTGTGAGTCGGTTGTGGTCAGTGATTTTGTTGCACTTCAGTTGTGGAGGGAATTTGAGTGCTGATATGGTCATTGCAGCCCAGGGCAAGACAAGTGTGTGTCTCTGTGTGTCTGTGTGTGGGAGTTTGTTTGTGTGTGTTTGTGTGTGTGAGTCATTGGCGGTGAGAGAAAGCAACATTTGGGTAGGGAGGAAGTGACCTGTATTTCAGACGGGAAGCAACACAACTGGTGGGCGCACACACACACACACACACACACACACACACACACACACACACACACACACACACACACACACACACGCGCACACACGTGGACATTATGCTTGTTTCTTGTCTCACCACTTGTTGTATAGGGAGGCCATGCTTGGATGAACCACAACACAATGTCGGTGGAAGCATGAAAACGAGACAGAGACAGAATAAGAGAAAGAGAGATGGACTGAATATAGTTTGGTTGCGAGGGTGGTCTAGGTTAGAGGACCCACAACCAACCATCCATTAAGATGATATATCAGGACTGTGTTCCCTAGAAGAAGAGAATATTCAGTGATCTGTTTCACCATCAGCTGATTCAAACTGAAACACAGACGAGGAGCCAATTTCAGGCAGAAGTGTTTGAGAGGCGTGCAAAGGTGCCGCAGATTGCGTTATGAAATGTGAGCCGCTGCATGGCCTGTGAAGATGACTGCATTGTTTAAAATAAAAGCCTATCTGTTCTGTCAGTCTCATATGAGACTAAAACGCCTCCTGTGTAGACACGCCATTAAAGTGAACAAGTAGGTCACACAAAATCATCCACGTCCTCCTTGAGCCATCTGTCACCTTTAGGTGCTTTTGATGGATCCTCTATTGGTGCTGTCAGTACTGTCTTCTGGACTGTCTGCTTAATGAAACAGCTTTGGATTGAAATGAAGGAGACAGAGAGAGAGAGACGAGACCAGTCAAGAGAGTGAAGGAGGAATACTTATGCGTGTCTTTGCCTAATGCTACCTTGTGTCTGTGTGTGTGAGTGTGTTTTGATCAATGAGCGAGGCGTTCGGGCAGTCAGCCTTGTTAATGTGTCTGACTAGGAATGACCCTTAAGGCAAGAGGAAGGACAGATGCATTAGGAAGACTGAAAGAAAGAAAGTATTTCTTTCTTCGGGGTGGCTTCATCTTTCCAAAAGAGCTTTTCCCAGTATTTAAATTAAATTTGCTGCGCCACCTGGCCTGCGCTAGAATGTAAACTGCCATTTCCATTTCCATGTCTGCACTTCAATTCAACAACTGTACAAACAATTAAGACTGATGATCAAACCAACTCTTGATGGACAATAATGCATAAGAGCGCCTTAAGTCACATTCAGCTTTCTATGAAACAGAAGGATCAGAAAGGGGTCTGAAACTATTTTCGGTCTGCCGCCTTCCAGTTTTAACTTCTGTTTTCAAACATAGAGTACACTCTGACAGACTGATATCAGAGTACATTGTGGCCAAGACGAAGATGCAGCAAAGAGTTTAAATTTTCCCATAGTGAATTCTATTTAGGGAATCAGATAAACTTGCAGGCAGGAGAACTGCCACTGTGGAAATACTCCACTTTTCTACACCGTACACAACAGTGAAAAGGACGGTCAGATTTAAACAAGTTACTGAAGGGAAATTATCAACACTGCCAGATTTTTACTCAGTGCCACATATTGAACACACAATTAAAGTCAAGCTTGACAAAAAGATTAAAAAAAATGTGATAGTGAAAAAGTAGAATACACCGAATGTTGGGCAGCATTTCTGAGAAACAGACATTTAAAGAATACCTGCATGTATAGACGTTTTTATTGTAGTAAGGAAAATGCTTTACCTTAAACTGTTTTAGGGACTTTTGAGAGGTGGCTGAGTTTCAAAAGGTTAAATGATGATAATGATTATGGCTTTATAACTACGTGCACAGAGATTTGGCACTGGGGATACTAATACTGCTTATAGAGGTTGGAGAGCCAAAAAAATTCAGAGATTGCGCAATGTCCAACTCTGTCTGGAGCTGGCTGCTTTTGCCAAATCCATCTGTGTTATGCCTTTAGCTCTGATTGGCAAATGACAGGACATTGTAAGAGCTGGATGTGACTCCTGGCTGACAGGCTGGCTGGTTGTCCAAAGCTGCTCTAAATGGAATTGTTCAAATGTAACAAGGGGAAGATAGCAGGGAAAGTTTTGTTTTTATTTTGTTTATTCTTTTCTGAGAAGGGAGCATACTATCTATAATCTGTGATAATGCCATGAGCCAGGATTTATGTGGTAATTTAACATTAAGCATTTAATATTAGACTTTTCTATTTAAATTCAATGAATAAGCATGATTAACACTTTATTATTATTATTATTATTATTATTATTATTATTATTATTATTATTATTATTATATGATGCATGTGTGTGTGAGGGGGTGGGGGTTGGGGAGGGTGCAATCTATGCCTTTATTGGATAGTAATAATGGCAAGATGACCCAAAATAAATAAGATGGAAACAATAAAGGACATTGCAGCTCATTGTCAGTGTCTTAATCCCTAAATCAAGAGAGTATCTGTGATTGTATAATTTTTAGCAGTCTAGAAAGCTATTTCAAAAAATATTAATAACTCTTCAATGAAAACCTAAAATAAGTACAGTACAGAGGGTAGTCCGGTCCCAACAGATCCAAGATCTCAGGCTGAATTAGATTTTTTACAAAGTACACCTCTGCCGCTCCATAACAACTGATTGCTGTATTAAATTTGAGGTAAATATGTACCCCAGAGGATTAATGGTACACGTGCATGTGGATTGTGATATTGTATTTCTAAAATGGCCTATGTTTGGTCATAATTTAACTATAGTACCATCTGCTGGAATTTAGGATGTACTGCATTTAAGAGGAAAAATCCCCAATCATGGAATTTATATGAAAGTAAAACAATTTTTTTGGGATCCTCCCATGATTCAGATTCACTCCAGAATGTATTCAATTATTCTTTGGCCCATGCTACATGCTAATAATCCAATCAGACCATCAAAGACGCAAACAAACAAACCGCACAGAAAATAAAACCTCCCTAGTGGAGGTAATAATTTCATAGAGGCATTAAGAGGGTGAGATTCATTAAATCAACCAATTAAAGCCATTCAAAAACTATTTCCCATGGTCATGGAATGGCACATTCATGTTTGTGTGTGTGTGTGTGTGTGTGTGTGTGTGTGTGTGTGTGTGTGTGTGTGTGTGTGTGTGTATTTTTTGTCTTTTTTGTCTTTCTGTGCCTCTCTTTGTTCGTTACACTAAAAAGTAGAAAGAGATGTTTGTTGTCCTGAAGTGAACTCAGCTCAGCTCAGGTGGCAAAATAAAAAGTTGAATATGGCATATCTTAAATTAATTTAATGCCACCACCAGAGGCAAGTCAAATCACAGTCATAATATGTCATATTGTCATAACATGCTATAACAGGAGTGTCAGGTTGTACAATTACATTGACAAGGTTAAAGCTACTTCTCAAAAATGATCTGTCCTTAATATCAGCTGCAGAGTAGAAAATATCCCACTGGCAGCGACAAAGATGGAACAGCTTTAATAGCAAATTAAATATCAGAACTTACTGACATTGAACGATGCAAATATTCTCTAGAATTTAAAGTGTAATGGTGAGTGAACAGATATTTAGATGATAGAGGTTTGATAGCAGAGCTTCAGTTGTCTTATACTTTGGGACCATCAGAACTGACAGGGTTGGGGCTACTTCTCCGCAAGCAGAAAAACAACATTTACTAAGTTCTAACATTTTTTTGTCTAACTTAAAAAAACAACCTGTCTTTTCTAAACTTTACATTTTGTTTTTGGTATTGTACGGCACCAACAGTTTACTTTAAATAAGCGGTTCCTGGTGGGGCCTCAATGGATCAAACTGTTTTTTCTAGCACATCCCACAGATGCTCTATCTGGAGAATTTGGAGGCCAAGTCGATATCTTGACTTCTTTATCATCTTCCTCAAACTATTCTTGAACAATTTTGGAAGCATGGCAGGGAACCTTATCTGCTGAAAGAGGCCACTGCCACAGGGAGTACCATTGCCATTGCGGTGGTGTAGGTGGTCTGCAACATTATCTAGGTAGGCAGTGTGTGTCAAAGTGAGATGCCAGTACCTGAGGTTTACCAGGAGAACATTGCCAAAAGCATCCCACTGCTTCCACTGACTTGCCTTCTTCCCATTGTGCAGGCTGCTGCCTTTTCTTCCCCCAAGTAAACAACGTACCCCGCTGTCCACATGATGTGAAGGAAAACATCATCAGACCAGACCACCTTCTTCCATTGCTCCATGGTCCAGATCGGACGCCCCAAATGCAGCAAGCTGTGATGTGTGTTTTCACACCTTTCGGTCATGGCAGGCATTAACGTTTGCAGCAGTTTCCGCAACAGTAAGTTGCTCTTCTGTTGGATCGAATAACAAGGGCCAGCCTTCGCTCCCCACATGCACCAA
This sequence comes from Embiotoca jacksoni, assembly GCF_022577435.1. Lineage (NCBI taxonomy): Eukaryota > Metazoa > Chordata > Actinopteri > Embiotocidae > Embiotoca > Embiotoca jacksoni. Next base: position 11,751,881 of record NW_027185414.1, on the reverse strand, counting down.
TGAGTCTCAGGCATCCATGACCCTGTCACCTCTGCTCGCTGGTTTTCCTTCCTTGGACCATTTTAAGTAGCTACTAACCACTGCATAGCGTAAACAAGACCTGCAGTCTGACCCAGTTGTCCAGCTATCATAAGTTGGCCAATGTCAAAGTCACTCAGATCCTTACATTTGCCTGTTTTTCTTGCTTCCACCACATCAACTTTAAGAGCTGTTATTTGCTGCTAAATATATTACACCCCTTAACCGGTGCCACCGTTACCATATTCCATTCCAGATATGATTGTTGTTGCAGTAACTCTCACACATTAACAGAATGTACACCAAGACAAGAGCCTTAGCAAAATGAGACATTAAACTGTAAGTACAGAAGTCTGCAAACAGTATATCTTAGAAATCAGCATCACAATTAAACAAGACCCACTCCAGTTTCACCAGAGCAGAAGTGCCACATCTGTTTTTACTTTGTACCTGTACTCACCAGCTTACCTTCCCTCCTACCTTTGCACTGTACACTCAGTTCGTGAGTCATGATTTGTGGACGTAAATAACCTCTGGAATGACAGCATCAAGACAGACTGGTAATAAAGCAAGCCTGTTATCTTTATCTCAAGAGCCCTTAGTGAAAAAATAAATAGCTGAGTGCAAGAAATAGAGAGAAGGATGGACAAAGAGATGGAACAACTGTAGAGCGATGTTGAGCCGTTTCTGAAAGATATTAAAAGGTAAAACGGCGAAAAAGCTGTTGTCTCACCGATGTCGACTCTTAGGCTCTACATCCTTCTTCTCACACTCATTATCTCCATTCACAAACAAGTGACTAAGATGAGTGCACTTAAGCCATTTTAATGGCTCTATAAAGCGAAACCTGCTTTAACAATACAGAGTATGTGACGTGTTTAAATAAGGAATGACAACAAAATAGCCCGGACATAGCCACACTTACAGGCAACACAAAAGCAAATTGATCAAGACCATGATTTTTTTTTTTTGCCGTCATTACAGAACATAAATGTCCTGATTGGTGTCTATTTGGTGCAGTGATTTACAACACATTTTTCTTTTGTACTTTTGGCACTTAAAATAACAAAGTAATTAATACTGTTAAAAGAAAAACAGGGGAAAGGAGAGAAGTTATGTTGTTCAAAAGCTTTGTCATAATGGTGTCCATCTGAAGCTCCCAGCCCACAACTGGGACAAATACAACATAAAAATGATGTCTAAAATGTGAAGAAACAGGTTTTTAGGAGATGTAAAATTGCTCTTGCAAAAAATCCTGACAACAACTGAGGAAACAAAATTGTGCTAAAAAGTGTCAGTGATGGCCTTGATTAAAAGATTCCAGGCAAAAACCACAGTGATTGTCCTGTGATTACGAGAAAAATTAAAGTAAATCAGGGCCAGCGTAAATGCCACGCAGTGATTATGCTGCACAAGTATGCCCTTCTTTGGAGTAAACATAATCAGGTTAAGCTATCACTCCTTTCAGCAGAAATCTGTGTATCTTTAAAATGTCAACTTTTTGTGCATTAAGAAAAAGGATCCCGGTTTTAAGCTGGATCAAAGTGTGGCTTTTGGGGTTTTTACATTCTTATCTCAACGGATAGAGGAGCATAAAATCACTTAGCCAATTCAAAAAAACTTTAAAATGACCAAATTTGAAGTTACATGATTTTAATCCAACAAATACACATATAACAAATGTGTTAGGTACTTGCATACCTTTATGGAGACCATTAAGTGTCAACATGCATATTTACTTCATGTACTCCACACATGACACTGTACTTATGGTCTTTGTCCAGCTTTTCAGGTTATATTAGCTCTCATAACACTCTACATCTAATCATTCTGTACCTAAATTTGCACCAAGCCCTTCTGTCTCTGTTATTTTCTTCCATTCTGTCTTTTCATGTATCTCGCATACTCTTTCTCTCCCTCCATACAAAACTATAACAGGTTGTGGTGGTTAGTTAAGGTGAGACAACATGATGTCTTGAGTCTGTATGTGTGTGTGTCTGCAGCTTGTCTGCAGAGTATATGTCTCAGTGTGCATGACAGTGAGTCCACCCCAGGGAGTGGTGTGTGTCTCTGAATGTGTATATATGTGTGTGTGTGTGTGTGTGTGTGTGTGTGTGTGTGTGTGTGTGTGTGTGTGTGTGTGTGTGTGTGTGTGTGTGTGTGTGTGTGTGTGTGTGTGTGCGCTCTATTTTAGGCACATCTCAAACAGAATGCATCTTGGGAAAAGGTACGAGTTCAGCCAGGCGAACTTGATTCTTTGAGTCAGTTCTCCCTCCCTTCTATCGTTCTCTTTTCTCCATTACGATCACTTTTCTTTTAATTACTTATTGTCCCTTCTTCCTCTTATCACTCTCTTCTTCCTCCTCCTCTTCTTTTTTGTCTTCTGCTGTTCCATAACTAAAACTTTTCTTGCTACATTTATCCAGTGACAAACCGTTCTTCAAACAAATAAAACTGGTTATCAAATATTTTGTTGTGTGTCATCAAAACATGTAATCAAAGAGAACCCCTTCTAGAACGAGATGCGACTCACTTAATTCAAATACACATGTCTATTTTTAACTGCCAGCAAAGACCTTGGAATTAGTGTGAAAATGACTTGAAAAGCCTCAGCATTTATTCTCTCTTTGGTATTCTGTGGATGCTCTCCATCTTTCACTGCATCCCCTCCTCTCCTCCCTGCTTTTTTCTCAGCCAGAGAAACGCTTGGTATTCCAGGGATTGTCTCCTCTTCTTTCCTCTCCAGTCTACTCTCCAACTATTCTCATTTCTCACACTCCTCCTCTCTTCTCTTGCCTCCTGATGCACTTTCTTAGTTTCTTATTTGTGGTCCTCACTTCCAAGTTTTTTTGTGTTTGTTTACTTACTCATTTGGCCACTGACTAACTTCTGGTCTCTGGTTGTTAAACTATTGTGCAGGCCTCACATGCCCATGACATATAAATAAATACATGCAGGATTATGCATCTACGTTCTGCCCAATCTGTTTTGAGCATTAAAAACCAAACTACAGACCAACAATCAAACGAGCAAAACACACATGCACAGGACAGTGAGTTGAACTTGTTGCTACACACAGAACATGAGAGAATAGCCAGCAAGCAAAGTTTAAGCCTATATGAACATTAGACCTTAGGTTTACGAGTCACTGAATTTGGGAGAGTTGCTGTAACTGTCCTCTGTGACATCTACCTGAAATATGACCATGCACCACACCTAAAAATAAATAAATTGCAAAAAGAAAACACAAAGAGTATCACAGAAAGAGCTCAAATTATCAACAATAGCAAAACTTCATGGTAAAACAAACTCTGTTTGCATTTATAATTTCTAAACTTTCAAATTTACAAGATGATTTTATTGTTGGAACTTTGTGTTTAATGCTGTACCACCTGTCTCGTACCATCAGCATCTTCCTAAAGACGTGTTCAGGCAGAAAGCTAAGGAAATACGTGCACTGTGCCAGTCATGCGTAGCAACCGATGCACAGAATGTTCAGACACTGGGCGTTGAACTTAGCTTCTGACTCAACTTAAAACGCACAAAATCCTCCAGTTGTTTGTTATTTCTCTCAACAGCCATGAAGGAGATTCATTAAGTCTAAGATATGTGTAAATTTGAACCATTTTCAACTTTTGCAGTTGGGTGTTTGGGTCTATTTGCGTGAATCTCAGCTAATGCTTAATTGCATTTTACCATTGACTGCATATGCAATTGTGTCTGAACATACAGTGAAAGCGGTTGCTGTAATGGGAATACAGTTAACTCTAACAGTCTTGTTTATGTTAGATATTTTTGCTCTATTGAATAGGAAAACATCAAGCATGAAGGGGGAAAAAAAAAGTGGATTTTTGGAGGAGCATCTGTGGAACAGATGAAAGATGATGTGGAACCTAAAGATTTTTACTACTGTAGGAATGAATAAAATCTAAATTCTCTTTGGTATGGATGAAATGGAGCGAGCCACAAGCACATAACAAAAAACACAAAAAAGTTAGGATAGTTCAGCTTCAGGTGAGCACTATTGTATTTTAATAAAATTTGCAGACTTTAAAATGTAGCATCCTGAAACCTCTCTGAACTCCATTCAGAATTTCTTTCTGCATTCCGAGGAACATCCGTTTTGTAATTCTATTATACTGCTCAGTCTTTAGCAGCTTCCCGTAAGGCTGGCACCAGAGTTTTATCGCTATCATCAGTTTTGCTCTTTTATCACCATTTTTTTACAAAAGCTGGTATTGATTTAAATAAAGGAACAGCACACAAATGAATTGTGTTCTTTTCTTTGAGAAGAGAACACGATCCTTTGGTGAAATGCTGTATCACTGTGTTCTCTTCTAACGTCTATGAGGAACCGTTCTCCCCAAACAGAGCAAAACTTTAATTAAGGAATATAGTAATATAAAACTGTCCACTCTATTTATATCAATGGCGGTAGGAAAAGCCCCTCTGTGCTTAATGAAATACAATTTAACTATTTTCTTCAAAATGTTCACATAAAATGTGCACACATCTCAGACAGCCTTTTAAACAAGACTGGGTCAAACATAGTATATGGCCGGACTGTGTGTGAAAGACTTAATTTAATGAAGTTAATTTGAAATTAATGCAAGAATCCGCTGCATTCGGCCGACCAATGGTGTTACTTGTGACATACATTAGTTTAAAGGGCTGTTCCTGCTGTTGAGGTGCAGTCAAAAGCTGAAGAAATAACCTTTTATGAAGAGAGAATTTACTGCAGGACTGTTGCATTAAACCGAATCAGCTCTTGTTATGTTAGAGTGAACTCGCAACTGGGTTTTTTAATAATTAATTTGCTATTCACACGCACAAAGATGCTTTTGTTTCTAACACAGAACATTATTCATTATGACATTGAATTAATGTGTCTGGCGCAAAAGAAACTAAATCTTAAATGTAGCTTGTACCATGGAGTGTAGCTCTCTTTTCTGTTTCCTTCACGCACTGCCACTGCGAGTACCTCAGTATTTGGCCACTATGGCAGCAAAAAAAGAAAAGACATGTACTGCAATTATAAACAGTGACTGCATTTAAAAACTGGTATTTAAACAACAACAAAAATCCAGGTTACAAGGACCAAAAGAAAGAAAAATGAACACTGCAATTTCATTCTGAAATCTGATTAAGCTTGTACTTGTTCATTTCTAGGGAGCCCCGGAGTGGCCATAGAGAGAAAAAAATAACTCAGGACAGCTTTAATACAAGGGATGCAAAGGATTATTGTTAGCAAAAGGCAATAACAATGATATTGAGAGCTCGTGGATTATATTGTTGGCAATATGCTAACTTTGAGGATGTTATAGACTTTATAGATGGTCAACTGACACTTGAAGCAGATGCAGTGTACTTCTTAGAGGAGAAAGCCTGTTATGCTGTGGTGTCTCATATATATAAATTTATCTCGTGCGCACGAATTAATTCAAACGTGCGCACGAGATAGTAAATCGTGGCCTCAATTTAGTAGCAAATTAATTGAAATGTGCGCACGATTTAGTATCTCGTGGCCTCAATTTAGTAATTTGTGCGCACGTTTTAATTCATTTGTTCCTAAATTGAGGCCAATCTGGGGCTCCGTACATTTCTGATGTCTTACTTCAGCTCTGTGATTGACTAACGACCTGTCCAGGCTGTAATATACCTCTTACCCAAAGTCATCTGGAGCACACTCCAGCCCCCCAGCAAACCCCTAAAGGATAAGTGGGTATAGCTAACAGATGGATTTCTTTATTTGATTTTAGTAAAACCTACAAAGATTCCTTTTTTAAATAGACATTAAAAAAGGCTATTACATTTTAAATTTCACCATGATATTGTATTAGATTGAAAAGAACATCTTCATCTCTGGAGAGTATCACTCAGCTGTGACCCCCTATTAGGTATTGACTGAGACTGAAAAATTTAAGATGAGAAAAGGGTCCATTTGTGCAAGGTAGGGACGTCCAAGTGATCTAAATGTTAAATAGATAATCACTGGAGGAATTTTACAAGCCACAACCAGAATTTGGAAATAACAATCTGCCTCTTTCCATTAGATGGTACTGACGTGTTAAAGATTTAAGGTGCGAGACAGAGCCAGAGTTAGAAACTCAGACAGTGAAAGCTAGAGAGAGACTGAAAGCGTGACTGAGAGTCAGAGAGAGCGTAGCTAACATGACAGTAAGCGAGCACTTTCTGTCTCCAAGATTTTCACACAGATTTCATAAGCTCTGCTTATCATCAGAAAGAGCAACACAGAGGATAAAAAGGGGCACGCAAATATGAAAATGCGAAAGAAACCTTTTATCTCTGCCCTCGCCAAATTCACATTAGACTATTACTGTGCATTTGAACTGCTTTGAATTATAACTGGTGGGACATCAGAGATAAAGGAACCACATAGGAAAATCCAAACTTGGGAGGTCCAGTGTCATATTATTTTATGAATCCCATACTTTATAAATCTTCAAATATTTTACATTCACTGAATGTAGCACGAACCCATGAGGTCAGCAATAGGACAAACAAATTGTAAACTGTCTTTGATGGTCAGTGAGAAAGTTGAATGTTTGTGTCTTCACTGATTTCTATCAGCTGGTCTAATTAACTGAATAAGGTTTAGCATATAAGCGAGAGTGTGTGTCTGTGTGACTTTGAAAACTCAATTTCTGGTAGAATATAGAGCAAGAAAATCAATATCACTACAGCATCTGTAGCCTTGTATAATCTCCTTCATAAATCATCAATTAAGTGTTTAATGGCAGGCATGCCATTCCACCAGTATAAATGGGACTCCCCTGAGGATTAAGTCTCAGTGTAGAGTGGCAGCAGCAACGGGATGATAGTTAGACATGGGTGCCATGAACAGTCACTGAATCTGCTTCAACGCTAAAAGGTGGGCCAGGATTGAACGGTAGGATCTTTTGACAGATGTAGGCTATCCATGTGAGTCCTTTAGAGGACCTGAAAGCCTAAATGAACCAATTTCATATTTCATAGATAAGAGTTTTCCAGGAACCACAACTTATTGTGCATTAGGTTGGGCCCTTATCAGATTGCATATTTTTCTAATTTGAAGACATGTGCATCAGTGTCTTACTGTATGTCGTATGGGACACACAAGTCCAACACAAAAACATAATAAACACTGGAATTTCACATGATGATAGCAGTTGATTAGGTTTTTTTTATGTTAAGACAGATTTTAGCAAACAAAGCAAATATCAACAATCACTTTTGGAAAAAAAACAAAAAACCGAATTGATGTATTTAAAGCTTTAAAGTTTTATGTGGTTGATTTTCAGAGTTTAATAACATTTTGCATAATAGGTGATCATTTAAAGTCACATTAGGAAGCAGGTGCATGTGCTCCCAAAAGCAAATTACCCGGGAAAAGGTAGAGGTCAAGAACCTCAATCAAATTAATAATGGATTAATAACTGCTGAAAAATATTTTCCTAGTACAGACTGGATGAAAAAGTTAATGGCTGCATTTTCAACAAACACAATAGATAAACATTTTACATCATTTCTAGTTCCACATTAGGTTCACAGACGGCTGAAAATATGTGTAAAAAAACCCACACAATTTCAAGGCAAGCACGTAAAGAATGCCACATACTCTGTTACATTCTCTACAGGCCAGCATTCAAGGTACAATTGTGCCTATGAAAATTGTTGACATTGGAGATGAACTACTTCTTTTCAACAGTGGATTATGTGCAGAGGAAAATGTCGCCGAACAAACTCTGATGATGGTCAGATGTTTCCGCAGCTTAAGAAGAGTTAAAGTCCAGGAACCAAAAAGACACAAAGTGGATGTGATGAACATTTCTCCTGTGTAAACGTGTCAACATATATCCCAACTACTTGTCTTTACTACTGCGCTGAGGGTCCAGTTAGCCCAAACAGTGAGAAGAACACATAAAGGGTGCGAAGTTTAAACGACTAAGATGTCATATCGACTGTACTACAAGGTGGGAAGTGACTCACAACACTCACTACAAGAATATGTGTGCGAGTTAAAGAGTATGGTTCTTGGCTCCGACAACACAATTTGATGACGGTGGTATCACCCTTGAACACTCCAGCATGGGCACACACACCACGTATACACACACACACACACACACACACACACACACACACAGCAGGAGAGTTGACATTGCTGCTTCGATCGATGTAGCTGACTACTGCTGGCGTCAATGCCAACAGCGTTATATGGCACACTCCCACAGTGAAGAGCTTCCTATGGCGTTCCAGTCAATATGGGTTAATGGTGTAACGGACTGTTTCTCCCTTTCCTCTCTCACCATCTCTCACTCTTTCGCTCTCTTTGCCTCTCCAGCGTACACAAACACACAAATATGTACCAGTAGCTGACTATCCAAGTTGACAAATCCACCGGTAGTCTTTCCTTCCTTTAATGATTTGCTGTGTTTGCTCTAAGAAGCTTCCCTGCTGAATCCATTGGCTTTGACTAAACTCGCCAACCTATTATTCTCAATGAAGGGCACACAGATACTGATAGGAGGAGGGGATAACAGGTCGATAGCGAGCAAAAATAGGCTATGCACCAGTAACAGAGAAATGCAGTAAATGTCAGTCGTAATTATAATCACTGATATCTCTCTGAAATAAAGCACACTTTTCAACAAGAAAGGGAACGCAATTTCCTATGTTTCATGAATTACTTGTCACAGTTTCTGCTGCATCATCTAGTTAGGATATGAGGGAATATGATACAGTTATATTTTTACATTTAATTTCATGAACATGTGCATTGAGCGCTCTACTTAGTGACCTCCTATTACATACATCAAAGCAATCATATGTTTGCACCAAGCCCATTAATTTCAGTCATCTTAATCATTTCCACTTCAAACAGCTAATATTTTATATGTATGTGTAACCAATTTTATCAGTATACAATCAACCCATTTCCTAAACGGGCAAATCAAAAGGAAATTTAAATGAATTTATTTTCCCTTGGAATGACTGAGGCTTGTTTACCCTTTAACTTTTATTCAGATGGATGGAGTCTGTGTTGTCCTTGCCAAATCTACAAGCTCAATAGTTCTCTGACCAAATTAAAGCAGTTATTATTGTGAATCTATAAATGCTAATTACACAACACAGACGTTTCCCAGGCTCAGCAGCTTCTGTGAGTTCAGAAGAAATGCAGTTGATCATTAGCCCTGATTGAATTATCCAGACAGATTCAGGTATATAATAATGACAAGTTTGATGTGTGATAACAAGATCAGGAAGCAATGAGTGGAAAAAAATGTTGTGCAAGTCAGCTCTGCTTTTAGCGAGTGGTGCATGTGGTAATCTCAGAAGACCTAACTGGATCTCGTTTAGAAACTAAATCAGAAACCGATTTAGAAAGGCAATGAGTGACCTGGAATGGAGCACACTGTTATAAATGAGAAGTTAATTTAGATTTAGATTTAAGACAATAATCAAAATTTTAAAGACAAATCCACATGGAAACCATTTTGACATTTGTCATTTATCCATCTCACTGAACAGATACTCTTCTACTTTATCAAACATAATGATCCACAGAGCTTCCCATCTAACAAGCAACAGGACACCCCATGTATTATTTATGTTCCAAGTCTGTAGTTTTTGGGTTTTTTTTCTGGCACGCTCAAGCACAATTTTCTCCACAGGAAGTCCACTCAATATAATAACTATATGAACTTAATGGCATTGGCAATGATTGATCAAGCCCTCCAGTTTCTCTTTGAGCTTTCTAGTGTCGCTATAGGGGCATACTTCTCCTGCCCACAGTAATAGCTGAGGGAATACTGTGAAACCAATATATCAGTTTAATTTCCATATAGCAAACTTAAAAACTATTTTGTGTCCAGGAAATTTCAGATATTACTCAGCCTGGTGAAGATAGTTTGACCAGCCGCTGTTCTTTCTGCTGCTCACCGCACAGCTGCCTCTGAGGTCAGTTCTCCCTAATTAAAAAAATATATACATATACATTGATCAAATTAACTGGGATAAGTGAATAGATAATTGATTTCAAGTGCTCAAAACCAAACTATGTTGTCAGACCATGCTCCAAGCCCCTTAAAATGAAAACACTGCTGATTAGTCAATACACACTGCATCAAAAAATAGAAAACACAATGTTCATATAGCTCCATAAAACTTTTTAGTTTAGCATACAGTGAATAATTTACCGCACAGTAAATGCACTCATTCTTCCCATCTCTCCGATAGCTCATGTCCCTTGTGGATATGAACTGTCAACAACCTATGCATTTTGAACTGGTCTATATTGGTTTCATAACATCATTTGCAACAAGTATGATCAATTTTGATTAGTTGTGTTTAAGATATGATACCTGTGCTTTAAATGTGTTTAACTTTTGCTACCTGTGGTAATCATTACACATCACAAGTGCATCACAGTGCAAAATGTGTTTCAGTGAGTGAGAATGTGTTTAGTGATTTGCAAAAAGAGTGAATGAGATCTGCAAATTGTGTCTAACTTGGTGTAAATTGTTTATGGCTTTGCCAAAACAGTGATTGTTTCGATAAATGGGTTCAGGCTGCTGGGTATTTAGTTCGGAGAATGTTTTTTAGTTATTTAGCAATTCAGAAAAATTGTAGCAATAAACATTTTAGTTGTTCATATCTAAATTTATCCACATTTGAAAATCAATGCTATACATAATCTTTTCGTCTGCCAAAACACCATATTTTGTATTCATATTATGTCACAATTCCTTCTACAATAGTGCAATTTTCTGCAATGGCTATGTGCAGCCCTGTGAGGTTTAGTAAGGCGAAACTCTGTGAAATAAAGGCACCACTAAGAAAACTATCTGGCTAGAGGCATCGGAAAAATCTCTGGATGAATAAATCTTTCTTATGTGTAACATCATGTGTAAGGACCCAAAATCCCAGAGCAGGAGGCTGCGATCTTTTTGCATCTCATCCAATGGTTGGTGACTACAGGGCTCTTGCTACAGTCTGTGGAAAGCCTTGCATCAAGTCAGCAAAGTTTGGAAGCTCCGAGAAGTGTTCCTAATGGATTCTATACCAGTCTACGCCACGGAGAGAGAGAGAGACAGACAGAGGGAGCACGGGAGAGAGAGAAACAGTGGAAATGCCAACACCAAAGGGGATGAACTTCCTGCCATTTTACAGATATACACACATTCAGGCACGGCAAACAAACATTACAGTGCATGTTGTCATGCAGTGTTGTAATGCGGTGGAAAACAGTGATGCCCCATAATAACATACACATGGTGACATGGTGGGTATTGGCAACAAGAAACGAGAAAAAACTAAAATACCCATGACCTGTAACACATGTGCCTCAACATGTAAACAAACACACATGCCCTCCTCTCTTTCTTCCCTCTTCTTCTTCTGTAGTTACATATTCCTGTCATTACTCTCTGTTGCTTTTCCAGACTGATCCCTGTGTAATAATGTCCAGCAGTTGCATTTGCATGTGTGTGTACTGTATGTGTGTGTGTGTGTGTGTGTGTGTGTGTGTGTGTGTGTGTGTGTGTGTGTGTGTGTGCAAAGTCCCTTTAAAAGGTTTCCAAGTCCGTTTTTTCACAGAAGTCCCTAAACAGGAAAGAAAACTCTGCAGCTGGCCTGGGGACTGAAAAAAGTACACTTGGCCTCTTTCTCACTGTGTGTGTGTGTGTGTGTGTGTGTGTGTGTGTGTGTGTGTGTGTGTGTGTGTGTGTGTGTGTGTGAGGTGTGTGGGGTTTTGGGACTTTGAAGTTCATTTTTGGGTTTTGTCTTAAGTTAAAGGTGGTAACGGATGAAGATCTTTTTCTCACAGACAACACACACCGCTCAACCGCTGTAATTTACATTATACACATTATGTTAATTAGAACAGTTCTCATGTATACTTAGGTAAGATGTTAAATGAGAAATGTTGAAACATCGCTTTTCCAGAAAATAATTAGGGCCCGAGCACCGATGGTGCGAAAGCCCTATTGTTATCCAAAGGATTATTATGATTCTCCGTAAACAACTGCATTTTTGGCGGCTTTATCATATTCAAAAACTAGTGAAAGTTGGTACACCCGTCTCTCCCGGCGAAAAAGTTCGTATTTTAGTGGAGTCGTGAGTGGGCGTGGCCAAATGGCTCGCTAGCGCACCCTAAACAGATGCCCCGGCGGCTCCATTTACCTACATGCATGAAATTAGGTGGACATGTGTTTCACAGAGATGTACAAAAAAGTTCCAATGCACCATTACGTCAACTCAACAGGAAGTCTGCCATTTTGAATTTAGTCGCCATTTTTGGCAATTCGCACATGTTGTACATTAACAAACTCCTCCTTCAGATTTTGTCGGACCAACTTGAAATTTAGTTTGTGCACTCTTAACATGTTTGGGATTAAAAGTTATCATCGCCGATCGGTGTGCCCGTGGTGTGGCAGCCAAAAAGTGACCCAAAAATTACTTTTATGGCACTTTTTGCTCTGTTACGACTTTTTTTTCATAATTTGGATGACATGCTATAGTATGACTTTTTTTTTTTAAGTCATAATAGAGAGAGGAAACAAACCCCCATCCCTTCTGACTGAGAGGCAACACTGCTAACCTCTGCGCCACCAATCTTCCCAGGTGATTGTCAGCATTGTGACAAATCTTTGGCTCACTGCAACCTATAACTCCACCACCCATAAATATTCATTCAAAAGCACCAAAATTGCCACAGACATTCTTTGGATAGTAGATATACATGTTTTCCAGGGGGTCTGCAGTGATATTAAATATATTTCTGTAATGTGTGGTGGATGCAAAACTTTTCAATTTCACCAAACGTTTCAACTTCACTAAAAGTTGAATCACCATCAACAGGCCAAGGTGGAATTTGAACCAACCTTGGTGAAGTAGAATCTTTTACCTGCTGAGTTAACCAGACTGTCGGTTGAGTCACTGGACGCTCTGAGTGAACTCCGTGACACACTTTCTCCTGCTGCGACTCCTCCTCCGGCACCGAAGATAGTCCAGGAGTGTATGACGCCGAGCTGGAATCAACCTCATGAAGACATGGGTTCGAGACCTGCTCAGGTATTACACATGGTTGATGGTTTATTGAGGGCGAGTCCCCTTAATAAGCCTCACGGAGGCTGAATCCCCCTAAAGCAAGTGCCTCTAAGGGTAAGCCACACAGGTTTTGGGTTTATATGTGCAATACCAAACCAAAGGTCAACAACAACACAAAACAAAAAGTCCAAAAGAGACTTTTTTTTCATTGAGCGCTGGTTAGAGCAGTTGCCTCACAGTGAGAAGTAACTTGAGGCATGCCTGTCAGTTCAGAAAAAGGTCATACTCCAAAAAGTGATTAAAAAAAAGCATGTTGTCCAAAATATGATAAAAAAAAGTCATACTATGTTGTCCGAAATATTTAAAAAAAAAGTCGTCCAAGTGGGTCCAAAAAATGACCCAAAATAAATGTTTGTATAGAGTATAGAGTATAGAGTATATAGTATATAGAGTATAGAGTATAGAGTATATAGTGTATATATAGTATATAGTATCTATAGTATATGGTATAGCCAGGGTGATGCGGCTAAGTTTGATGTTTCGCCGTGACACAGGAAGTTGATGTTTAAGGTCAAACGATGCTCCAAACCTCATGAAACTTGCATCAGGCACCAACTTTCATGAGTTTTTGAAGATGTTAAAGCCGCCAAAAAAGAAGAATAAGGAACGAGATCGAGAAAAAAATTAAAACTGCAAGCGGGGATATGCGGACCCTCGCGTGCTGCACGTCGGGGAGCCGGCGGCCCCGACCTGCTGGATCCCTGACGTGCAGCGTGCGAGGGCCCGCATATCACTGTTTGCAGTTTTAATTAGTTTTATGGTTATTTGTATACTGGCCTCAAACATTATTTATCTATTTTAATACATGTATTAGTAAAATAAGATGTACCAGATTTGTATATAGTACACATTCAATATTCATCATGCTTTTGCATTTATATTGTATAATACCTGTATTGAACTAAAACACAGATCAGCACACCATAAAAGTCAGTAATAAGCACCACAGTGCACTGACAACAGTTTTCCTAACATGCCACCAACAAACAGCTCAGTCCCTATTGTGGATAGGAAAGTAAGGCCTTGTATCCAGCGGGTTTCTTCTTACAGGTAGCAGCACTTCAGAAATGCTCAGGGGAAGTGCTGGTAGTGCTTCTTGTTGCTAAGCGACAATTGCAAACTCATTTGAGGCGAGGCAGTCTTTTACTAAAAGTTTAAATATTCATTACTCTTAGCATTTTGCATCAAAGGTGCTAAGCACATGTTAAGGCCCAAGCTCCAGCAGGACTGTGCATCAAGGCAACATTTACATTGAAAAAACCCTGATATTGGTCCTGGTGGACACACAACCCAGGGCTTAAGCCATATTATTGTTTCCAACGAATCCATAGCAATTGCTGCAGGTCTGCCTCCTGATGAAGCAGCTGTAAGAGTATATAAATATTTCAAATGATGCTATGACTCTTTATTTTTGTTTTGCAGGGGAAACAGATGGAGACAATGGTGAGGGAGATGGGAGAAGCATGAGACAAAAATCCTAAATTCAGAACCCCATAAATATCATCACAACATCATAATTGTTGTAATGTTTCTCTTTTTAATTTGATAATGATCATGATCACATGTAGGATTTGTCACCTCTTTAATCACATTGCTCTAATGAGGCGAAGACAACAAATATGAATCCCAACCCCCTCTGTCGATCTACTCCTCCCTCATCTCCCTCATCTCCCTCATCTCCCTCGTCATCTCTCTCCTCATCTCTCTCTTTAAGGTGCTCTCCACACCTTTCTCCCACTCTCTCTCCTTCTGCGTGCGTCTCTCTGCTTCAGGGGAAATTAATTGATGATTATCTCTTGCAGTGTTGGTTTGAAAACTTGCTCTTTTTCCTAATCAGAAAGGCCTTGCTTTTCCACCACTTATAGCTTTATTTCACACACCCCTCCTTCTTTCTCTCTCTCCATCCATCCCTCTCTCGGGCGACTGGGGTCTTATCAGTTAGCTGTGTGTTCAGACTTATAGTTCAATTTGGTTTCCTTTAATAAAAGGACAGAACAGAGAAACAATTTGTTACCAGAACTGGCTATGTTAACAGAGACAGGCACACAGAAAGGGGGAGACTGGTTGTTAAGGACAATAAAAAAAGAGCGGGCCAAATGGATTCTTTGAAACTGTGAATCCGTTTAAATGAACAAAAGCAAAAAGAATTGTGGGGCGAATGACGATGACAAGAAGAAGAGGAAAAAGTAGGGGGAGAGAAAAAGTGATAAGGTAGCAGAAGATTTGGAGATTGTCTAATTATATTAAATCATTCCTTTTAAATCATATTTTCATCATTGTAAAACTTATTTGACTGCGTACCTCACATAACATCTAATTGTATTGCTTCCCTCTGTGTTTATTGCACAGGGTTATTTGGATTAAGCCATAGCATTAAAAAGAACAGCAGAAATACAAAGATTGAATCATAGATGGTCATATCACATTAAAATGTCTCCAAAGTACAAATGTTCCTTTAAATTCACAGTTGAGTTTAAAACCATTAACAGTAAGCTTGGAAGAGGTTTGAGGATTTACTGTATGATTACGGTTTTAGGCACCAAAAGATAATAAGAGAATGGATCTTTATAGTGAAGGTCAACATCAAAGCTGTTAGCAAAGCAATTTAGTAATTCATAGACTGCAACAATAGACTGTATGATAGAATATGTGTGTATGTTCACCTCCTGAGTATCTCTCTTGGAATTCAGTCAATCATTGACATAATGATGGCAATGTCTTCACCATCATTATGTCAAAGGTGTTCAGCCACAAGGGGATAAAATGTACTTTGAGAGGGTAAATAAGATCTCCAATAGTTATGAATTCAAGTTGTTTCTTAAACAGTATTTACACTGAAACATTATGCAAGATATGGGAAAGGTTCACAGTTATTTACATAGCACAACAAAACAGAGGTTAAAGGATAAATAAAAGTATACAACTTTCTCTTTACTTTGTCAATCTGAACATGTACACTGCTTATATTATATTCACATCAACTTCTCAGTCCGTAGGTGGTCCCACTTTTTGCCTGGTTTGAATGATAACAAACTTTAGGGTGGCTGCCTTTGCAGATTAAAATAAGCACTTAAAACTGAAGATGAATGGTGCTTTGGATTTAGCCTACTGATTACACTAACAGAGATACTCCTCATATTGCTTAAAATCAATTATATTTCTGTGTCAAGCTTCGGACTGAACTAAGTGGTCAGACAGTTGAAGTCAAAGTCATTAGTAGATTGGTGTTGGAGGTCTTGATTTGAGTTAATGGGAGCATTTAAGTGCTCTTTTTTTTTAAAATGTGGTTAAAGTTGCGGTGTGAATAGCACTCTGAAATCTCTCAGTAATTGTCTGGCAATTTTCAGGTGTGCAACTGATTAATATAGGATCTTTCAACATGTTATATTACATGTAATTATGTTTTTGATGCACATTGACTTTATCTTGGTAAATTATGCATTGCAAGTGCTGAAGGATGTGGTTCGTGATAATAGTTTGTTTTTCATTTGAGAGACTCAATCCTTTGAACATTGTAGGCATTTAATAAACTCCAGTAAACGAACTGGTGAAAAGATGAAGCAGACAGCTGACAGTTCCAGCTGACAGGAACTGGAATGATCACATGGTCTCATGCACATAAAAAAAACAAAATATTTATAAATGTCACGCCTTGTTGTGATGCATGAATGTCATTTTCTTTACACACACATGCACACTAACACAGACATGATTAATTAAATTTTTTTATGTCTGTGACATCAATGGAAAACCCAGGAATGCAGGAAAAAAAAGACATTAGCAGAAAGACCTGTCAGTTACACACTCACACAGAGACAGACACACACGCATTTCTACCAATCACTCCTGAGGCAACAAACACACTTAAGGGTCCCGACAGATGTGATACAGAACAAAGGCATGAAAAAATATAGACAACGTATTTCCTGGAAAAGGGTTTAATAGCTGTCAGGTTTCTTTCAACATACACAAACCCACACGAGTCATTATACACATCTAGGAATACACACACATCGAAACACAGTATATAGGGTAGGATAAAGGTGAAACAGACACACATACATACACACACACACACACACACACTAGGGAGTTTGTGTGTATATCTTCTCTCTTGAGTTTGTCTTTGATATTTAGAGTTCATGATTCATAGAAGAACCGTTATACAAGCATAATGGAAGATACAGTGTGTGTGTGTGTGTGTGTGTGTGTGTGTGTGTGTGTGTGTGTGTGTGTGTGTGTGTGTGTGCGCGCACGCGCGCGCATGCTCAAAAGGTCAGGCTAAGCATTTGTGCTGCATCCCAACAGGCACGCAGACAAGAAAGACAAGGAACAGTCTTGTAGACCATGGTCATAACACACAAGATGCAGCAAAACAGGAACTGATGTCAACAAGAACCAGAAATTCCAGGACATATAAATACAAGTCTGTAGTGTATGTATACAGATATAATGTATACATCGCAATAGAGCCAACTGATGGCAGGCCGACCAAGACAAACGCTCTGGTCAACTGAGTCAAAGCTCGCACACACAGATGTGTTTCTGTGAAAAGTGATTCTGATAGATCAGAATCAGAGCCCAGCCGTACTGTTTCACCTGAAGTCCAGGGCAATGTGCGGGATGTATATCAGGGATGAATCAACAGGAGAGTTCACTTGTCTGATTTCTCAGAGCTATGAAGGGACACACTTGACGGAGTCCACAGAGAAACACTCTTTTTCAAAATTCTGAAGCAACACCAGGTTGTCGTTACTAAGATGTTCGATAAGGCAAATAAAAAATTAGAAATCCTCAAATGAACTGCAATCAAAGTGTAGACCATCAGCTCCACCCATGTCATCAAAGTCACGCAATGCAACAGCAACAAGCAATGTTATTTGGATATTATTTATACATGATCAGAAATAATCTTATCAATCAGTGATAGCCAGTCTGGTTTTCATGTCATACAGCATACTGCTGTGCTTGCTTCTTAAATGTCATCGTTATTCAGACCAAACTTTCCAACACAATTCAATCATGTTGCATGTGTATCATGACCAGCACTCACACATCACTATGCACACTCACACATTGCCTTACCTTCATATACAGCTTTGAAGCCCTGCGCACTCACAGCAAAGTCTGTGGTAAACCATAAGGCCAATATGGATCCACTGCTGACTATAGGGGAGGGCAGCATGAATCCTGACAGCCTGCAAAACAGGAAGACATTTTCAAAAACACATGCCTGAAATACAGCAAGACAGCTGAAGTCTGGAAGCAAACAATGCAGCAACATCAAATCTGAAACCCTGAAACATAGTGGTGTAAGCACATGACAGTAAAAAATGAGCCTAGATGCTCTGAAATGGTGGATTGCCTCCTCTGGTTTGGGGACAAGTTGGTGGCCCTAAGAACTTCATTTATCTTTGATCTTGAAGGTTCTTATGCTCCCTGTAGATCTGCAGCATTTGCCCAAATAGTCGCCCAGAAACAGAGGGTTTGAATACTGAAAATGGATGTGTCAACATGCCTTCATGAGAAGCCTGAGCGTATTCTTATGGGTGGGGTGAGGAGCTGTAGAAGAAGCTCTGAGTAGAACGACTGCTTCTTCAAATTGAAAAGAGACAGTTGAAGTGATTGAGGTTGGTAATCTGAACTGGATGCCTGCACATACCAAATTTCTTAGATACTTAAAGATGCTGTAAAGCAAATTCCAAGATTTGCTTCTCAATACATTATATACGTGTGAAATGAGTTGCTGAAAGCATGTGCAAAGTTTGAAAACTTTGTCGCACTGAAATGTGGAGTTAGACCGTTGAACAGTTTCTCATCCGTCTTCAGCTCAGGTTTTTTTAGGCGGGGCTAAAACCCAACCTATCTACCTCACAACAACCTATCTACGTCAGATCACAGCCGGTTTATATAACCTTCTGCATGGCTCCTCCTCTCACACAGTGAAACGCTATAAAAGCCTGGAGCTCATTTGCATAAGAGGTCATCCCACTGGACTTCAGTTCTACTCCTGCTGTAGTCTGATTGTTATTGTACATCAGCTGGCTGCTACGGGACGTCTCCCTCCACCGGCAAGTGCATCTTTCCTGAATGCAAGAACCTCCAAAGCAGCGCTGCAGCGCTATTTAAATTCCCTACTGATGGAGGAAAAAGAGGTGGATTGATTTCATGAAGAGCTACGCTAAAGGAGACTTTAGTATCAACACCAACAGCTGCCTCTGCAGTGATCATTTCACGATGGATAGTTTCACCAACTTCCACCGGAGACAGACGGAGTTCATGGACGCACCGTTTCTCCTGCAGCTCAGAGCTGAACCGAGCGTCGCCCTCATGGCCGTTCATTCTCCCGGTCGCACCGTCCGCTACCGCCAGCAGTTCACCACTCAGCGTAAGTTCTGTGTGCTTGTTATAATTATACGAGATAACTTTTCCACAGTAACTCTGCTACATTTAGTCCGCGGTGCAAACCGCTAACATGATTTTACTCGTGCAGAATAACGGTATTTTTGTGAAATGGTAGCTAATGTGTTAATTAGCTTCTATTGAGCTCGTAGCTGAGCAGAGTTCAGAGGAAAATGCTCTGATAACCGCATTTTTTTATGCGTCTCCGATAAGGAACTATAATATATGTAACTCTGTATTTTACATGTCGGGGTGATGGTGAACATGGACCAGAGGAGATCTAGTCCTCCCGATTAATGAGGGTTGTTGTTTTTGTACTCCGGTGACGGTGTAACGTTACAATCACCGACCCTCTCGGTTACATGTACCGGTACCGGCACCGGTCCGGATAAACGAGCCCAACTACATGTGCAGGAGGCTGCAGAGAGCAGGTGGAGGAGGAGGTGGAGGGACATCAGTGGAAGAGAAAGACTGTTGGCTCGACCTGAGCAGGTTCAAAGTTTGAATTGACATGTGATGTAATGCAGCGTCGTGCATGTTGCAGTCGTTACAGAACTAAATCAACTCCTCCGCTCTGATTATCTCCACTATTGTAATGCAGGTCATTAGAAGTAGTTGGAGACTCACTGTCTGCTGTCTCTGGTGTCCAGTTTTACTCCTGTGTTACAGCTCAGGGGGACAAGCTGGATTTATATGCATCTGTATGTTTCACTCACTGGAGAAATAAATTCTAATTCTATTCTGTTTTCACAAAGCAGGCTGCTCCGTCCACCAGAGAGACAGAGCCACTGACATCATGCATGAAGTCACCGAGAGGTTGGATGTCAGACGGACCGTTTAGTGGGGAAAGAACTGCAGCCACAGGACTGTCATACTGAACACTGAACACCTTCCAGCGAGTGGGCGGAGCTTCAGCTCCTTCAAGACCCCCCCCCCCTCCCCCCAGTCTCAGCGCAGAGAAGACTCCTGATTATCTCACGATTTCAAAGCCTAATTTAACAAACTTGTCTGTGTTTTTTTTCATTCAAATTTGGATGGGTAGTTAACAACACATACTTCTGTGGTGTGATGAACTTGAAACTTGTTTTCATTTCTACTTTACAGCATCATTAAAAAAAAAAATGCTGGTCATTATGTGAATTCATGCTACATATAATTCCCACCAGTTTTGCCACTGTGCAAGCAGAATGGGAAATTAAGAATTTAGTGACATCACCGAAGTGAAAAGTTGAGTAGCTCTTGGTATATCCAAATGACGACGACAAGATTGGACACAATGAGCACACCTTGTTTGCAATGCACAAAAGTACATAACAATGAACAATGAGCGAAGGGAATGAGAGGAGGGAGGAATAAAGGGGAAATAAAGACAGACACTGAAACAGTATTCAAGTGCTAATGTAATCAAAGCAGGGATGACAATGAGTCTGGGCTCTGTATTCATTTCATACAATTCATTTTGTATCATTTGAAAGGTCAGCTAGGTCCACAGAGAGGTTGGCTGGGTTGGCACACAGGAAAGGAGCAAATGAAAGTGGAAAAGAGGCAGAAAATGAAACATTTTTGGAGAAAGAAAAAGAAAGGTGGGTGGACAACAGAAGACAATAAAAAGCAGGCGAGTCGCCGGTTCGATTCCAGTATGAACCTTTACTGCATGTACCCGGCTTTCTTTCACCACATTCCCTGTCTGTCTCTGCAGCTCCTAAGTAATAAAGGCAAAATACTATTTAAAATAGTCTTAATAATAGACAGTAACAACAGGAACCCATTTAAACTACTGAGCCACACAGAGAAGAGTGAATAGTGAAAAAGAAATAATTTCAATTGTCTGGCCTCAGAACAAGGACACAAAGGACAAACAAGAACAGATAAGGTAGAATACCAAAACAACAAACAGAAAGAGAGATTGAGGCCAGAGATGAAGAAATGGAGGAAAGACTGAACCAACAGGGGCGTGGAGAGAAAGGAGAAAGGAGGAGGAAGACAGAGGTTTCTCTTCTTACAGGTGTAAATTAGATTTCTACTTTACTTACCCACAATAGTGTCTGGCACCTCAACTTTTTGTTCAGATCACTGAGCTCATAATCCAACTTTTGGTTTATGTGGGGTTTTAAATGATTTTGTGACTGAGCATTCAGGTCCCTGTGGCTATAAGCTAATTAAATGTTGTGCACTCTTTATACCAGTAGAGGGTAGAGCATGCTGCTGCTTTTCTCTAACAAAACTCAGAAAATGTATAAATTGATGACCATTCAAACTGGCTGTACTTGTGTAGTTGCTTAATATTTCTATTGTCATAAAGATAAAACAATTTACACTTTTGTAACACTGTTACTAACAGAAAAGAGATTTCAGAGAAAAGCACATTAATTGATTCTTAGCTGTACACACACAGTAAATGATTGTTGGCATACTGCGGTAATCAAATGCCGACAAGTATACACGTTGTGCGTGAAAACCTCTCCACACTCCTGCCCAAGGGTTAAAAAGCCTGGTTACTCCTCACTGATTAAATAGTCCATATCTGTGATGTATTTTGCTGCATTTTGATTTAAATTCCTGAAACTGATGCCACCAGTTGTAGGTGACTTAACCTCAGCTGAACACAAGCCACACTTTTTCTTACTTTCCTTTCTTCTCAACACGGTTGTATTCAGCATTGTTCTGGTTTTCTCAATATTCCTATTTATCAAAGGTTATTACTGCATGTTAAAGTACTCTAGGAAAACTATAATACGTTTATTAGATAGCAATTTAGTCAATTCAGTTGAATTTATTTGATTTTTAATTATAGTCCTGTGCAATTAAATTCCTCTGTTGTTTTAGTAAAATATATAATCCAGTACACCTAGCCAAGACTAATGCAGACAGATGTTTTGGTTAAATTTAAGAGCGACGCAAACTACAGCCTTGAAATATAGTTGAAGCAGCATCTCTATAAAACATCTTCAACGAAAACATGATTATTATGACCATAATGAGGATAAGATTTCCTGCAGGACTGACGTATTAGACTGCATTAGCTTTAGCTCTTTACACTTAATAAAGTGGTAACTAAGTTGAAATTGTGTCCATGGATGCCAAAGCCCCAGACCACAGATAAAGCATCTTTTTATCCCCCACACGCCATTGATTGTTATGTGGTAGATCATAATTGTCAGAGACTGATGTAATGCTTAATGCTGCAAATTCAAGCAAGGCTTGTTAAATTACAGTGAAATTTCTGCTACAGGTATCACAAGTATAGTAGGAAATGTATGTTTTGCCACCATTAAGTTTTGAGTTGGTTTATTTTCTGTACCTAAAACATGCAAGCTGACACATTTATGTAAAGCCTCATTTACCTATTTTTATGCTATATTATAGATTGTATATATTTTATGATTGTGTGGATTGCATGAAATTGACATCTCTTTCATTGGTAATGTGAAATCTACTTTTCCAGACTGTGTGCTGCATTTTCTGTGCATATGCTCTTTTTCTCGACCAGGAAGAGAATTGCCTTGTCACAGGCTCCAATAAATCACCTTGGTGGCCCACAGGGGACAGCAGTTGCATTCTCACATGAATATTTCACAACTCAACAAATAAGATGTGAACAAAGTGAAATGGGTATAACTAATTATCGGGGGCATGCTTTGCTCCTTCATTTTTAATTTCATGGGCGTATGAACTTTCAAGGACATTTTGCTCTGAGCAGAGGTTAATTTTTGCCACTGGTCAAAGATATAGAGAAATGGTGGCTGCACATGGGACTTCTATTGATCAAAGAGGTACTGGCTGCATTATGGAGCTACCATAGCTGAAAACAGTCGAGGTAAAACTGTCTGTGAAGGGCTTTCTGCAGGCTCTCGTATTGACCTAGATCAAGATTTAGCTCAAACACGTAAGTTAATAAATCATGTATTGTCACATTGCAAAGTTCCATACAAAGACAAATTAAATACAAACAAATCAGACATTATAAATCATCATAAACATATACCTTAGGCAAAATGTATTGTATAAACCCAGACACAGGCATTATCATTCACTCCATCAGTGACTGGTGATAAAATGGTGCTGTGATTTGTGTCTTAGATGGAGGACTGACCAGACAGATGAAAATTCACGTGTGCGTGAATAGTAATACACACACACACACACACACACACACACACACACACAATATTTTTAGTCAGTCAGGTAATGAGCAGTAATCGTTTAGCTGTCACTGCACTGATGGCCCGACATGATTCCATATCCCTGTCTAAGCTCTGTTTCTCCCTTTGTGTGTGTGTGTGTGTGTGTGTGTGTGTCTCTCTCGCTCTGTCTGTTTCGCTCTTCTTTTTCTGCTCTCTTTTCATCTTGCTTTCCTTACAATCAGGCAAACACACTGATCCTATGGCTGTTTGACATTTACATAAAAATAAGCGAGCCGCGTTCAGAGTATTTGACTGTTCATCAGTCGGTCAACTGTCCACCCTGTCAACCAGCTTATGTAATCAGACAGCCACTCAGTGATTCCAGCCAGCCGGTCTTTACAGTCAACCAACCAACCAGCCAGCTTGTCCGTGTGCCTTACTGTTGCTTCGTCCATCTGTCCAACTGCCCATCTGTATCTGCCTGTTTCAGTCCATCTCCCGCTCTACCTGCTGGTCTGTCAGATTGTCGGTGCGTCTCATGTTGACATACTTTTCTGAGATTACTGTTTAGACTAGATGGTAGTGTGGTAAGGCATATAGACTGTATCTAAAATTGGATGCAGTCTGTGTGCCTGAAAAGTAAAGCCAACGCAGAAGTGCCTTGAAGTGCAATACCACTAAGTGCTGCTTAGGGCTGGGTCAAAAAAATCCCCAAGCTACAAAAGACTTCCATTGAAAAGTATTAATTTCTCTAATGAAGTGAGTCAATATATTTTTTTATGATAAAAGTCATTATGAAGTCATTGGCTAAATGTACTCTTTCTTCTGAGTGTTCTGGTAGTCCCCCTAAAAATAATGAAATAATTAATTACATATTAGGCTTCAAAGAGAGGTATGTTTGGGAGTGCGCCTGGTTTGATTGACAGGCCTGGGGTGACGTCAGCTTGTTGCTATAGGGCGGCGGGCATAGTGTCCTCAAATTCTTAGTCAAATCCACCCCTCACTCCTCCCCAGCTTATCCAAATATGGTCACTTCTGGCTCCAAATAATTATAGCAACGGCCAAAATACCAGCCTTTAGCCTTCAAAACAGCCGTTCACAAACTCGTGAGCGACATCATGATGGGTTGCCACTTGGGCATACCAGAGTAATGTAACAAAAATGACAGTGCGTGAAAAAAGCTGGGAATATTTCAAAACTGATATTCCTATCTTGAAATAGATGACCCTCTAATTGTCAAGAAGATATTTGTGCTGGCAAAAGTGCAGCTTCTGTGTTGATACTTTATTTTAAAGCAACGATGCATACTGCAGAAGTAAAATTAGCAAGTGATAACAAATACATGTTGGAGCTGGGGAATCTGAAAATATAAACCCATGACCACACGAAAGTTTAAAAAAAAAAAAAAAAAAAAAAAAAAAAAGAGGCACAGATGGGAGCTTCTATTCAAATGAGTCAGCTCAAAGTGAGTTGTTAGTTTTTTATGGTGAAAAATTGTTTGTTTTGCTGAGAACAGACATCTAAGAACCAGGTTGGTTTCCATCCCAACATCGCTCTTCTATCACTGAAGTGACAGGCTGAGAACATTTATTTATTATTGAAAACAGCAGGTGCACTTAGAAGCGTCCTTTTCTGCCCATGTGCACCAAATGTAGTACTATGTGCCAGTTGATGCAAATTTGTAAAAAAAAAAAAAAGAGCTCAGGCATCCAGCCTTGTTACGATGGTATTCAGAGACGGCATTGGGAAGTTGTCATTAGACTACTCATTGTCATGCATGGTGGTACTTTGCTTTAACAGATTTCTGATCCAAAAGCAGTAAAAGTAAAAATAAAAGTTATTGAAAGTAATTCAGGTTAAGGTTACCTGTCTGCATGTAGACACATAGATCAAAGCCTTATGATCTTTAGTTGCAGTTTTCTGGTATATTTGGTTTACAAGTGGTCCGCCAAGCAGAAAAACTAATAACTTTTTAGGCTTTTAGAGTTGGTTCAAACAGCTTCCTGAAGCTTTCTGTCTTTCAGGCAGGCAGCTCAAGTGGAATAGATCATATGTGAATGTAGAAAATATACAGCATTGATGTTTGACGTCTGGGCTCTGACCTCTTCACTCCCCACAAGGAAGCACCAAGCTGAGAGTAGGGCTTTCAAACGCTGTGTGAGTCACATGAGTGAAGTGGCTGCAGGCATGCTGCAAAAGAGTGAGCAGAGCCAAAATGGCTTAAGTACACGCCATGATAGAAAGGGTGCGATGGATGTATGTTGCAGTGAGAGGAGAACATCACGTGAGTGTGGTGATGGACTCGACTTGGCTGCCTGAACTGGCTCACACTCTTTGTTTCATTTCAGGGGGATAAAGAGTGAGTGAAAAGCAGCGGAAACCAATTTCAAAATCATACATGCATTACTTACCAAGTAAAACCCTTTTACTTACTTCCCATACTGCACACTAGAAAAACAGTCTACTATATCACGTTTGTCACGTTTGTATCATAATCTATTATCCTTTGCCATAAAGCTCAGGTGCCTGTGAAATATCAGACCTGCAAACATGAAGAATGCAACATAAAGAAGGCCTGCAGAAGGAGGCTGCTGGTCTTCATGTTTGTACTCTCATTTGTTTAAACTAAGTATGCTACTGTCTCTAAATTAATGTGGTATGGGACTATCAACGTTTACATGTTGGTTTCTCTTCATGGATTTATGTTGGTATTGACCAGTGCTGAATTTTTAAGTGTCTCATACACTGTTTTCTCGCGACGGTGGTGACAACCTGTATCAATCACACCTTAGCAAAGCCAAATAAAGAGTGATGTTTGCAGCCCTGGGGATCCTAACACTTCACAGGTTGTTGCACTCAAAAAGTCTGTGTGTAAATAGATTATTGTCATTGAAATTCCAGCAGGCTGAATCCTGACAGGTGTAGCGAGGAAGAGACCTCTTCAGTGACTATCATGATGTGTTCAACTGAGGCACTTGACCCCCGACTGCTCTGTAGCTGTAGCAAAAGATGTCTGTAATTGGAAGTTCATAGGTGTAGAAGATGAGGGCCAGATGAAGTGGAAAAAACCATTGGCATTTCCACTACCCATGTCCAAGTATAACTTTCCAATGACTCATCACAACAAAGGCAGGGCGCTCTGAAAACCAAAAATATATTATTTTTCTTGGTTGGGGATATTATTTTTGTAATGGTGTTTGGGTTTCACCACAATATGTCTGATGCCCACACTCCAATCAAACTGTAATGGGTGGAAGAAACTTTCCCACAAAATATGTCAACTCACCTTGGTTTTCAATTTCTGTACCCTGGAAATTATTGCATTTGGTAACTGCTGAAAGATCTTCACAAAAGTATGGTAAAATTGCAAAACCGGAGCTTAAATTTAACATAATTGGGCCAGTAAAATCCATGACCTTTGGAGCCATAAAACCCATACAAAGTCCACTCATCTAATGTAATAGAACATGGCAGACCAGTGTAAAATATGTACTCTTGTCTTACCAGAAAAGCTGACTTTTTTTGAAAGATAGCAGCAGTTTATATTTTTGGTTCCTCATGTATCTACTGGCTCTGACATTTAGAAAAACAATCTGTCAAACACAAACCAGAGACAAGACCAACGTAAACTCATAAAACAAATATGACTATCTTCCACCATAGTCTAGCAGAACATTCGGCTTCTACTTGCCAACACTAGATACACCCACAAATGTACAGTAGATGTATGTCCTCGGCTGAAACCATTTGTTTTAACCTGTCACTCTGGGACGTAATCCATTTTTTAAGATTGTCTGGTGGAGCACTAGTCTATCAGTGACACAACACAGCTCGGAGTAAATGGATAGACAACAAGCGCTTGTTGTGGAAAAGACAGAGATGAAGCATGCGTTGGGGAGAGAAAGAAAGGCAGTGAGCAGATGAGACAAAGTGAACACATTAAATACGACAAATAACACAATTTATTGGTGGTTAAATATTTCTACTAACATAACAACAGCAAAAGAGAAATGGCGGACAACAGGGTGAGGATGTGGACAGTGTTTTTAGGAGATTTGTTTTAAATTACAGTCTTGGCGGGCGTTCCAATAAAAACTGTAGACAGTATGTTGGGGAAAAACAGTGTGGTATAAATCTGAAAACAGTGGTGGTATAAATTCCTGGCAACAGGATGGTGAATTTTTTTTAAATTTGTAAAGCCAGCTAGTGATACACAAAACACTCAGAGCTCCTTTTCTCTCCATGTGCTGCTGGAGTAAAAAAAAAGAAAAGAGAGAGAGAGAGAGAGAGAGAGAGAGAGAGAGAGAGAGAGAGAGAGAGAGAGAGAGAGAGAGAGAGAGAGAGAGAGAGAGAATGGCTTGAGGCAAGATGGGCATTTTTCCTTTTTTTGTTTCTCTGTGTGTTAACACTTAATGTACATTACTGTAGTCATCTGAATTCTTTGTAACTTCAACTATCAAACCCCACTGGAGGACTTTTAAAAAAGTATGGGGCCCAAGTCAAAAGCAAGGAAACTGGCAGATTGGTGATATGAGATTTAAACCCAACCATATTTTGTTTCAATATGGAAACAAAATATGGTAAATATCTTATTTTCTAACCACGTATTACGTGTAGCCCTTAATGAAAATATAAAGTTGTATTCATGGATAATTAGTTCTCTGGCTTAATTATAGACCCCTGGCTATGGAACAGTTTGACAGCCTACCCAAGGCTAGCTATTTTACCCTTAAGCAAACTTGTTTTAAACAGTACTTTTAAAGACTTCTGCTAAAAGTAACACTGAGATGTTTAATGTTGTTCTGTTAGCCGAGAAGAGAAGAGAAGAGAAGAGAAGAGAAGAGAAGAGAAGAGAAGAGAAGAGAAGAGAAGAGAAGAGAAGAGAAGAGAAGAGAAGAGAAGAGAAGAGAAGAGAAGAGAAGAGAAGAGAAGAGAAGAGAAGAGAAGAGAAGAGAAGAGAAGAGAGAATGTGTTTTCACAGGTTTGAAAGCATTTCAATGGAAAGACAGGAAAACAGATCTTATTTTGAAAAGGAATTACAATTCTTTTGCCTCTGGGAGTGTGAGTTACCCTGGAAGATACATAAAGTCATTCACACAAACACGGGATAAACAGGAAGACAGAGGTGCACACGATATCAGACAGATCTACACGGCAGCATTGCTACAGTGTTGTGAGAAGTTGAATGTCTTGCTCAAGGGTACTTTGGCAGCAGGTGGCACTTGAAGTGAGCGATAAGAGAGTACGAACCCCGCTGATTCTCTGGTGTCCTCGAGCAACACCTTGCTGCGCAATCCTCTTATATTTAAACCACGAACCCCACCTAAGCCGCAGTGTCTGTCAAACTGTCTGTCTACTAGAGTTAGACCGTCCACGCAGGCCTGTGTGTGTTGTTTGTGTGTATATAGAGGTGTGTAGCAAACTAAACAATACACATCAATCCTACAATTTGTGTAACTGTCGGTTTTCCACAAATAAATCACCAAATCTATAGAACAACTGTACACTCTTTAATAATATTTACAAAAAAAGTTTCTGTATGCAACGGTTATCAATCCCTATGCAGAGATTACAATAATAAAAAAAAATGATTAAGGATAACTAAGAAGACAGAGTCATTTATTTTAGATTAGCACAAGTTACAATCAACCTGCATCATTTTATTTCCATTTTTTTCTAAGTTTTAAGAAGAACACAAAGCTGACAAAGTTTAGACACAAAGTCAAAAAAAGGGAATGCTTTACATCAAAATATGTTTCAAAACATCAAACAGTTAAAAAAAAAAAATTAAGATTTAATTTAGTGTTTGTTGTGCTGACACTCGATTGAAGGTACATTTATCATGAGTGGAACATGAGATAAGAATGTCTTTTGCTTTGAACTTTCTCGTCAGAAAATCCTCAGTATTTTCCAGGAGCTCTCTGTGATTTTCAGTATGCTAATTATCAGAGGAAATAATCATGAGTCTTTCTCAGAGACACATGCTTACAGTTTAGGTACAAATCACACTCCCCATGAATTAAATGAATGCTGCCTCAGTACTTTTTTTCCCCTTGACTTGCAATTCTCTCCAATTATTACAATTATATGTGAAAAATAGCCGCCATTAAAAATGCATATTGTTTTACAATTTTGGGGGAAAGTCACCATAATTTTAGGTCACAATAGGTACAAAAAAGCTGCACAAGATCCCAGAGGGACCAATTTGTGTGAGCTGTGGTAAGGAACAGGAGCAGTGAGTAGGCAGCTGGCATACAGCCACATCTCACTGAGTTGTAGACCAGTGTTTTTCTAACTGTGAATCTGGTCCCAACATGGGTCACTGTTTGCTTCAAGTGGGCACTCGGAAGATGATCTTTTATTGAATGTGAACATCAGGTTGAAACAATGAGGTTGTGAAAGGACATCCCATGTGATAAAAGCACTGATTTGCCACTACATTGTATGATAAGGGAGTATATTTAGTCCATGGACCATAGACAGAGTAGAGTTACCTCAAAGGAGGTCTTGTTGGTGACAAAAATACATTTTTGTTCAATAATCCCAACAAGAAAACATTTCACTTGAACTTAAAGTTGGTTTTGTCCTGAATTTGCCAAACAACATGTGTACCAGAGACCATGGCCAATGCTCTAAAACCCTTAAAAACTGTTGTGCAAGTAATCATGAAAATTTGGCATATAAAGTATACATGTTGCAACACAGGTTTAACTTCTCTTTAGAAAAGCCCATTTTGCCTAGCAGCAGCAGCATGAGCAAGGGTTTATGGGTATCCAGACTGCTGGCTGTTAGCCAGGTCTCTGGGTCCTTCACACTAAAGTACTTTCTCTTTCTGTCTCTGTCTCACACACACAAACACACACAACCTTGTTTTTGTTTCCGGGCCTATAGAGGCGTACTGCACATCACACATTTACCACCTCCTGCACTGTCACAAACAACTCAATTACATAACATGCATCTGTCAGTCAGAATTGTCTGATTCTGACAAGATGACACACAACAGATATTGCTTTGACTAAAAATCCCCAAAAATCATACATTTCAAACTTGTTTCCAGGGATGAGGATCACCACAAGTACACTTATGTGTAGCCTTCATAACCCTTTCATATGATGGCCACTGAAGACAAAAGACAACGAAGAGTCAAAGCTTAAAAAATATGTTAAAAAAAAAAAAAAAAAAAAAAAAAAAACATATAAAAAGTACATATAACATTTGGATTTGCAGGACAATTTACTGAATGTTTATGCATTTAATGATGCATCTGTTTGGTGTTTGTGGGCCATATTAACTTCATTATCAGAAAAACATTCCACGGGGCATGTACAGTATTTATGATAATGGTTTGTATTGCCCTCATTTCAGAAGCTTTACAGAAATCCGGCCCACAAACATTTTTACAGTGTACATACATATGCAGTCGTTTATCAGTGTGTCCTGAGGACCTCAAGATTTAAGTTGTTGACGTGACGTCAGTTCAAGTGTGACCAGAGACCACTGTTGCATATCACACTTCCTCTCTCCTGTCATTTTCTTTCAGCTCTATTAACATATATTAATCTATGCTATCTGATAAACAATTTTTTTTTGTTTTAATTGGTAGAGATCTAAGAGTGTCTGAACAATTACAGGTTCACAAGGCAGTGTTGAAAAACTAGAAAACTGGCCCAAAGCCTGACACTGGCTATTTTTCCATTGGTAATGTGGGACACTTGGAACAAAAACAAAAAAACATTAAAAGTTGTGAATGTGAGTTATGGATATGTGCCAAACATAGGGGCTCTTGGCAAAGGTGTTTATACATTTGAAAAAAAAGGGCTGTTCACTGAAAAATTACCAAAAAAAAGTTGAGTTCATTACTACTTTGTTGTTGATATTGTTGCCGTAAACAGCTGGTGAAGAGTGATATAATAATGACAAATATAATAGTTAATAAATCAATCAATACCTTTCCAAATTCTTGCAGTGTAAGGCTTTGTTTAGACCAGCGTGGATTCAGTGGTAAAGTCTAAAGAATGTAGAAAGAATGTCTAAATTCTGCTAACGTCATTCATTTCAATGGGTGAGTACAGCATTACAGAGGAGGCGAGCAGAGGGCTGAGAGAAAAAAACAAACCTGAAGGTCGTCTGATAAGGAAAAACTTTATTCTGGCTGAACTTCTAATGCAGTGTAATCATGACATTATCTACTGTACTGGCAAATCAAATGTGTCTATTCACATATCCCTGGTTGATTAGTTTGTAGTAATTCATCTGTTTACATCTTAGTTGATGAGACCAATAACACGCTGATTGCTGCAGTGTCATTATTCTGTTTTTATCAAATCTATGATTTAATTATAGAATAAACCATTGTACAGTGTTTTGGTTATCTGACAAGCTTTAAACCCATGGACCTACATCAAACTGGCCATATTGGCTCATTTTCATCTTCTCTGGTACATGCAGCAGCATGTATATTCAAATGGGGCCCTTCACACTTTTTTTTATGATCATCAGTTGAGCAACCGCTAGTACTGTGGATCTACAGGCAGTCTGTGTCACTGTCAACTAGTCGAACTAAAAACAAGTCCATGTGCAGAAAGATAAATATATGTAGAAACTATACTTTTATCTTCTATTTTGTCTGTTTAACTCTCATGTCGCTTCTTTTTGTCTCTCTGCCTCCACCCCTCTTCCTCCTGTGGCTCTACCACCATGATACTCCATCTGTCTCACTGTGTTGCACTGTTAAGAAATATCCATCAAAACACTTACAGG
This sequence comes from Embiotoca jacksoni, assembly GCF_022577435.1. Lineage (NCBI taxonomy): Eukaryota > Metazoa > Chordata > Actinopteri > Embiotocidae > Embiotoca > Embiotoca jacksoni. Next base: position 11,719,464 of record NW_027185414.1, on the reverse strand, counting down.
TGAACAACCACTACTGTTAAACACATGCACATACATACCACACATAAAAGCACACGCAAAGCCGCTGTACTTCAGATATATTGATACATCTATCACACACAAATGCACACACGGTACCTTAACTCCACAGTCACGATAACATCCATTTACATTCTTGGTCACACACAGACATTGGTCTTAACTACCCTTGAGCGAGAAACAGACAAAAGACACACATACCCAAATATAGTCAGTCAGTCACACACACACAAAACTAGCCAAGCCAAACAGAAATACCCACCGAGAACATTGCTCACTGACAGTGTAAACACAGGTATTGACATAAAAAAAAAAAAACTGTTAACCCAGACAAACTATGTCAAGCAAACACACACATATACGGTGGAGTTTATAAGAATAGTAAAGCAGCTATGTCACGTTAAATTGGACACACACGTAACCCAACACAGGCGCTTCCTTAGGCGAGAGTTTAAATGCTGCTAGTGACTCTGACTTACTGTCTGGACATGTATGTTTGTGTGTGTGTGCATGTGTTTATGTGATCTGTGTCTGTATGGGCTCTGCACTAACTATATACATATTTTTATCTTTCCCTGTGTGCGCGTGATTGCATTGTTTTGTGAGTGTGTGTGTCATGTGTATATACGTGTATTGTTTTGTGAGTGTGAATGTGTGTGTTTGACCACATTGAAAAGCGTATAATCCGGCGCTATGGGCTATATCAACAGAGAAAACCACTGGGCTAAAGTAGGCCAAGCTTCCCTTTAAAATATACACACACACACACACACACACACATACATACATACATACATAGAGAGATGCGCGCACTGCTAACACAAACACCACATCACCAATCCACTGTGAGGGAGAAAAGCATTATTTGACAAACCATTAAAACTGATTCTCTATGCTTCTGAGAGACAGTGAGAGAGAGGGAAGAGGAGAAAAGGAGAGAAGGGCCCGATTACAGAGAGGAAGTGAGAATTAGAAGACCCCCCCACACACACACACACACCCTCCACCCCATTTCCACTTCTACACCCTCTCTCTCACCATCTCCTTCTCCCTCCTCTTATCTCTGTCAGGTTTGTTTAGAAGCACATGACATGTGTCCTCTACATGCCTGTGTGTGTGTGTGTGTGTGTGTGTGTGTGTGTGTGTGTGTGTGTGTGTGTGTGTGTGTGTGTGTGTGTGTGTGTGTGTGTGTGTGTGTGTGTGTGTTCAGTAACTGAAAGACTTCTGACAAGGTGTGAACATTAAAAGCTTCTACAGTCACATCCACTCACAGGCCTGAGGGAAGGACACCTTCACACACTCCTCCATGCACATGTGCATGTACACATACTTTACATTCACACGTAAACGTCCATTTGCACACGTACATACACACAAGCACACAGACGTATCAAAAGCCTTGTCATGTAAAGCTGAAGCAGTTCAACGAAAGCCTGATTCATGGTTGTATGTAATAATAATAATCATAATAATAACAACTTTATTTATATAGCACCTTTAAAAACAGAGTTTACAAAGTGCTCTACAGAGAAGCAAAGCATAGTCATACATAACGTCAATACCGGTAAACATTTAAGAAAACAGGAGGCAAAAAAGACCAAACCACAAAGGTAATGAATACAAGAAAACCAAACAAATAACCAAAATGAGCAAATGGAATAGAAAACAAACAAATGAATAAAATAAACAAACAAAAACAGGGGAACAAAAGAACTGCATAAAAGGACATAAAAGGACGACATCACTGTATGTAGGCTTTATGTAAAAGCTAGTTGGCAGTGGGGTTCCCATGCTACTGTGCAGAGTGTCTTTGTGTACTTCAAACAATGACGACTGAAGCTGAGAGGAGTATGTTGGAGCTGAATGTTGAACAACAGTTACTTTTACTGAAATGAACGCAAGACAGAAAAGAGAGAAGACCTCAAAGGAGATGGTGTGTACAGCCATTGAACCCACTGGGGCAGAAGTAGGGTGAACTGTCTGTGTTTGTGCGGCCACTGAAAGACATAGATGCTATCAAGTGGAGCAATCACAGTTGTTGCGGTCTGTGTTGCCGTGACATGTAGTTTCATTTCTGAAGAGTTGCACATCCGGCAATAGAGCGGCTTCTCCAAATAAGTGTAAACCGGCTTTGAGAAGAGCACCGCACTAAGGTGGGATTTATGTGCTGTGCTCCTACATACTTTGACTGGGTTTCCCTTTTCACTTCCCTCAGTCTGCATCATGGGTTCACTGACAGGTCACCTTCACATAAATTCTTTGTTATTTGCTGTCTAATTGATTTTCTTTTTTTGTGGTTGTAAATCCATTTTATCCGAAAGAGTCCGACACTTCCTACAAATCTAACAAAGATCTGAACCAAAATGAACGTACCCTGTGGACACAGGTGAAGGTTACACAGGCCTTCTCATGGAATATGCCGACAATAAGAAAACTATTGAGTTTTCCCAACTGTGCTGTCATAATTATAACATAATTGCCTGCTCGCAATAATTTTCCATAATCGTTTCCATTAATCTACATAAAAACAGACATGTAATATTTGTTGCACTATTTTCTCCACTGTTGGAGGTTTGAATGGCGCTCCTTTCATGATGTCATCTCGCTGCGCCCCTGTCTCTCCTTCTGCTATGCTTTTATGGTACATGGTTTAGGAATTAGTGCAACCACAGTACATTGTATATTTTGACTATTCATAACTTTCCTTTTTGGTCATTTCTCTGTATACTTCAATAATAGGCTTTGTATATTTAAGCTGTTCTGTTATGTCCCATCTTTACTGTGCATTTTTTTGTTTACAAAGCCTGAAAGGACCAAAAGAAATGTTTTTTTTTTTTTTTTTTTTTTTTTTTTTAAATATTTTGATGTTCAGTGCCAATAAATGGGCTTTTCTTCCTAAGATGTATTATTGAACTATGATTAGGCTTATACTCTATTAGTGGTATATAATGAACAGAAAAAAGACAATTAAATCTTTAATCCCAATTATTTGGACGACAAATTATCATCAACTAAAATTTCATGATCGTGACAGCCCTTGCCAACCCATGTGACTGTTTGTCACTAAAATATATATATTAAAATAAAAATGATAACAATAATAATGCTCTAGTGGAGGACTTTTCCATTGTCATCTTTTTCATAGATTTAACAGTGACTTCTTCCTTCCCTGTCTGACCACATTGTGTCCGTACCTGCTACAGTTTATCTGCCTCCTTGCCTGACCTTGTCGAAACATCTCTTCTGCCGCTACAGGAAATTAAACTGAAATGATTTAATTAGTAATTAGTATTGAGGAGAAATTAGAAGAAAACAATCCCTATGACTGATAATAGCCAAACAAAGGTTCCGAATTTTGGCTCCAATGATAGATCAGCATTTCAGAACAGAGCTGTTAATCCTTAATTAGAGCACTGTTTACACCATTATGTAATTGTTGCATTTATACTTGTTGGAAGAAAGAAAATCTATGCTTCCATTTAAAGCAATTGCAAAAGAAAGCTCAGTTAAGCTGTCCACATGCAATCTTGCAGACTACCATTATTGATTGAATCGACACATCCCTGCATATCCTCTTTGCATGTACAGCGGCCGGCAGCGGTTGTGTTGGATTTTGCAATTTATAGTGTAGCCGATCAGGATTTGAGGGCTGCATATAAATAAAGACAGAAGCAATGAAACAAAATAAGTAAAAAAAATGTAACCGTGAAATGAAAAAAATGCTGATTCTGGCTGAAGTCATTCTCTCTGAGGAATAAAACATGACTGACGTGAGAGAGATTCCCCTCCTCCTCCTCACCCTTACTCATCCTTGTTTGATTGATTGCCACCCTTCTGTTGCAGCTGTAATCCTTCACTGTGCTTTCCAACCAAGAGAGAGATGCTGAACAGGCTGTAGATTCTTCTGTCTTGAGAGGCTTCAGTTCCCTATTAGTTATCCCCAATCTTTATATCAGTGCAGAACTTTTGTTTTCCACTTCTGCCAATAATTACAAAAAAAAACCCTGTTGACACGCGTTTACGTCATAGGCTCCTTTTCTGCTGTTGCAGCTGAGGATAAATTGTTTTGAGCGTCACAAGCTCACAGATTTGCTCACTTTACTGTCAGAATTTTATCCATTCGGTCCAACCACGGTTGGAATATTTAGAAGAGCCATCTGATTGGATTATTTCATCCCCATTCAAGTCAGCGTAGGGCTAAATTAGAAGCCAGAAGACAGCTCAGCTGGTCGAAGGTATGCATACATTATAGATAGAGCAGAATGCATTCATCCTGTCAATGCGGGATTGTCTCACCAGACATTAGAAGTAACTACAGTAAGTGAATGCTGTGAAATACTGAGATTTATCTGCCGTTAATAGGCTTAATCATAATTTGCAAAAATTCAAAAGTCCTGCACTATATTTTCAAGTAGTTGTAGAAAGTAGGACGTTGAATCTTTACTGTGCAGGAACCAATCATTGTCCAATATTGAACTTACACAAGCGAGACATAGAAACCTGACAGCTCCAGTTCACACACACTGAAAGATGACTTTTAAGTAACGAAAGAGACATCTTTCATCACCAAATTAAAATTTTGAGAGAAAAACAACAATAAAAACATTTGAGCATTCATAGATTTTGTACAATTCAATGAGGGAGAGCAAGTAAGTAAAATACAAAAACTAATTGAGGTGATTTAACTTTTTTCATAAACATAATATTATTCTCAAAAGCTAATATTATAAGCAGAGTATTTCATGTGTATTAAAACATGTCTGGAGAGGATCATTAACTTTGAAAACGCGGGTTAATGTGAGTAATGGGTGGAGGTGGCTGGGGGCACAGATGGTGTCTTGAAAGCCTGCCAGGAGCTTTTGTGCAAAAACAAAGGAGCAGAACTGCGAAACATTTGGAAAGACAGCAATCTCTACACCAGGCAAAATAAATAATAAGTAATTTGTATGTTATTACTGGGAAGTAAAAGACATACTTATTGTCATTTTAAAGTCTTCAAAGCAACCTCACCCTAAAATGACACAAGTCGTAAAACAAAGGACTGGTGAAAATACTGTGTTTCTCAGGCTGTGACAATGGCTGGAATGAGAAATTAGCTCTGCTTGGAGCATAACAACGATTCAACATTAGTCAGTGTTAGCATGATTCAGACGTTCAGACCTTAAGAATGACTCAGACATTCAGATCCTACGCAGAGTGTCTAACATGTAACACTGATAGATAAGAGAACTGAAGAAAAAGCCATGGCATTTAATCACACCACTGGGAAGAAGAGACTGAGTTGAAGCAATTAAGCATCTATCGATCGATCGATCGATCTACCTACCTACCTACCTATCTACCTATCTATCTATCTATCTATCTATCTATCTATCTATCTATCTATCTATCTATCTATCTATCTATCTATCTATCTATCTATCTATCTATCTATCTATCCATCTATCTATCTATCTGTCCATTTATCCATCTATCACACTTGCTGTCACTGTTCTGTTGCCCTCTTTCTCTTTCTCTACCTGCTGTGGGAATCAGTGTTTTCAGCAGCAGAAGCGTTGGGATCATTTTCAGATTTGATCACATTTTATCAGAAAAGCTATTGGGATTCGTTGGATCAAACAGTCTTTTCCCATTTTTTTCTGCTCTCTGCACCTCTTCTATCTCCCCAAATTATCTGTGCTCACTTCTCTTTTATTCAACTTCACTCGTTTCCCCTTCGTTTGTTTCGTCCTTGTATCGTCTCTCCTGCCCTCTTCTCCTAATCTTTTGCTCGCTCTTCTCTTGCGCGCTCCTATCATCAGCACTACTCTGCCATTTTCGCTTCTCCTCTTCTTCTTTCCTGACATTTGGCTTTTCTTCTAAACACATGAGCACACGGACAGGTTGAGGCAGAGAGATAGAGAAAGAAGGACAGAGGCAGAGAAATAGACGATGAATTGGCTATCAAACAAAAACAAGGGACAGGAAATGGAATATTCACACACACGCATGTGTTGAGCTGAGTGAACGCTGCTAAGGGATAGTTTGTCATTGAACAATTCTTACCCGGCAGATGTGACCAAGCTCTAATGTACACACATATAACTTTATACGACGTCTTTGATTTGCCTTATCCTGAACTTAGACTCTTGCCACAGTAGGCCTCGTATTATCATGTGCCATTCATCGTTTTCTCCAACTTAAAACTGGATCAATATTTCTGTGTGAAGCTCTCATGCTGCCATGTACATGAAAAGGCTCCAAGAATACAGTTTAGACTGCACTAAAGCTGATGGGTGCCTTTTCAAATGCCGTCCATACACATTTGTGAGTGAAAGCAACATAAAAATGAGAAAATGCTACCTTATATTATTTTTACAAACATAAATCTACTGTAACATATACTGTGTCTTCCATTTTCTATAAACCCAGCAGCTGAATGATATTCAATAGTAAAACATAGCTGACATTCCCACATTTGCTCCCATCACAAAGTCAAAACATCAACATTAACACTGGCACTGTAGGGAATCTAAATAAAGCATTATACAGCCTGATTACATACTGTATAATGCATCTTAACCGTATATTGTTGCAGTTGTGCCATCGTATCAATTATCAATCTGATTGTAAATCAAAACCAATATAAATCCAGCTTCTGATGTCTGATCTTAAACCAACCTTTAAAATACTCAATATGATCTTAAAATAGAATTGAAAATCTGTTTAATCTGGAGACTCACGATAAATTACTACAACTCATTCAAAAAATATTACAATGGACACATTTCTGTAGGATCATATCACTTAGAATAATGTTCATTGATGTTTTACTAAAGAAACATTGATCATTTTCTTTTGTTATCTTATATTTCTCCACACACAACACATTCACACATTTCTGACGACTGAGCTGTAATACATAAAAAGTAAAGTCAATTATTGCAAATCATTAGATGTTAGAGACAAGCTTTCGAATTAGAGATTAGAGATAACCTTTTCTTTTTCTCTTTCTGTCCTCATTCTGTTTCTATCACTGTAGCTGACCTCTCATCTATTTCAGTCTGCACTCACACAGCTGCAGTGCCGTCATGCAGGGCGACTATAAACAATATCACAACTTTTACATATTCAAATCAGTATTCCCAAGGACATTTTTATGAATCATTTTACTCTTTCACTTGTGTTCATTTATGACATCGTTACTTTTTTAGTCCCTAAATGTTTCTCAGTATGTTTAACACTTCACAGTATTTTTCTTTTCAGTTCTTGATCTATTCTCTTCCAAATCCTTCTTATTTTCATTCTCCTGCTTTTTTCTCAATTCTCCCTCCTCCTCACACTTTCAAGGACACTGGCCTAAATTTCTTTGAAATATAAATCGGATTGAAACATTCTTCTATGAACTATAAAGACAGTTTTTTGATAGTTGTGTGCTGGCAGAGACTAAAAGAGCCAGAGAGAAAGGACCATGAGAAAAAGGAAATCTTTGGATTAGAAAAAGACTAAAAGTATCAGAGGAAACTGTGATTCTAGGTGGGTCTTTGTGTGACAAATCATTCTGACGCTGATCTGCCAGCTGTCAGTCCCCCATCACCACTCATCTGCAGTTGCTATGGCAACCTTGCGGTCCTCAGTTGGAAAGAAAAAAGAAGTTCTAAATTCAAAGTCAGGCCAGGTGCTATGCTCTGCTACAATTGGCCACAGGGCTAAAAATATGCAAAGCATGTTGACTCATTGGCTGATATGAGACTTAGTTTAGTTTTTGGGCAACTGTACTATTTTCACTTCGTACCCACAGAAAAACAAACTCACAGATGCCTTTTCATGTTTCTGAGAGCAGTTTGAAGGTACGTCCACTAGTCAGATTAGTAAACTCAACTCATGGGAGTCAAGTTAAAGCCTGCTTACAGGTAAATCATTGAGGTTTTCCCCCGAATTAATGCAAAATCCTAACATTTACATTGGTTTTTGCAGGGTATTTCTACTTTTTCATGACTGTGTGCACATTTAACTCGACAGTGGGATAAGATAAAGTATCTGATACACATTTTTCTCTGGGTATGTTCTATATGGATGCCCTTGGTTAACATTTGCACAGTAATGGCTACCAATCTCAGCTAAGCTGAGTTCATCATATCACACTGTAATTAACATGGTGTCTCTTTAAGAAAATCTCATAAATAAGCATAGAGACAAAATGGCAGCTTCAAACCCTTCTGAGATATATACATCTGTGGACACAATGTACAATCACACACTTTTGTGGCAGTCACAGATTTGAATGTTCCAGTTATCCACAAATTGCAGACAGGCATCAAAAAACGTAAAATGTGAATGCAACAAAGCTGTTATTATATCTAGTTGGCAGCTAAAAAAGCAGCTGAGTATTTATATGCTTTGACTTGAATTTGTAGAAGGCAAAGTTAGTTTAAGAGCATGTATGGAGTGTTTTGAAACATGACACAGATAGCAAAAATCTCTCAGTTTTTCTAACCACCACTGGTCCAAGGGGCTTTATCCTGATTCATTATGTTCAGCTGCTGAATTTTACCAGTTGTTTCTGTTATTTTCCGAGTTCTCAGTCTTCACTGTGAAAAACTCTTTCTTCCTTCCCAGCAGCCCAACTGCACCGTGTGTGAGCAGATGTTTGTCTGCATATTTGTGTGTGTGCTCATACTAGCAAATGAAACGTGAAAAAGTTTCCAATCAGGGAAAAAGCGGGTAGTAAAAAAAAAATCACAGTGGGAGGCAGAAGATGATGGAGGAATGGAGAGGAAAACTGAGCAAATAAAAGAGAGGGGGGAAAAAAAGATAAGAAGGCATCAACAAGTGGTTGAAATAATGCAATATTTTTTTTTCTGGCAAACCCACAGTGAAGAGACAGAGGTACAGAAAGCCAAAGGAGAGGTTAACACGAGAATCATGGCAAGCAAGGACACAGAGAAATCGGGGGATACACCGTCTTTGTCAAAAATAAATAACACCGGCAACCTTTTTCTCTATCCAAAATGAGATACGGGGGGGGGGAATGTCAAACACCCAGCTTCTAAAGTTTTTAATAAATAAAAGACTAAAGAACTTGAATCTAAAGTAAAAACGAAAAGAAAAAAAAGTGTTCTTGGCCTAAATTTTCATATTTGAAGAGTGGAAAAAAAATGTTTTCTTTTTGGGATAAAGTGATCCTTTTGGCCAGCCATTTAACTAAAAGTTTTTTTTTAAAAGAGAGAAGCATGAAAAGAACTGTTATTTCCTGATGTATGAATAAAACGGAAAGCTAGAAAAGTAGAGAGAGCATAATTTGGTTTTTGCCTCTCATATCAAAGCCCTTTCGTCTCTGTACTTTGATGTATCTGTAGGAAAAAAAAAAAAAAAAGACGATTTTGGAGGCATTTCAAACTCTGGCTTTTTACCAGCCAGCCTTTCCACCTTGATGTGTCTGTAACAAACAAACAATGTTTTATCTGTATTTTCAGGAAGTGCAGACTCCGTATTACGGGCTAAGCAAATACCCAACGGGGGCAAAAACAACGGGAGATTTTCTGGATAAATGCCAGCTCAGATGTTCTGAAAATGACAGTCAGCCACTCAGCCAGCCAGTTAGTTCACCAGTCAACCAGTGTGTAGAGGAGCGCCAGGGGCTTATTGTCTGAATGCCTGCACACATTACAGCTTATGAAGTATGATGTTTTGAAATATGAAATATAAATCAACCGCTATGCCACTAGGGATAGAGCTAAACAAGAGACTGTTAGAATTGGCTGTTACTATAGATCTGACTGTTGCCCTGTAAACTCTGAATATCAGGTGAGGTGATATTTCAGCACCACCTCCTTGTGGGAAGGCTTATGTGTAATATGATATTTAACTTGTCCTTGTAGTAAAGTCATTGTTTTGGTTTAGTTCACGACAGGTAAATCCAACAGCATGCCTGTCAAAGAACAGCAGCCCAATGACTGTGAACGAGCATGATGACCTTGGCAGCATGTTCTTGATTTTATCTTCTACTTAAACAAAAATGTCTAATTCTATTTTTTAAATTACATTTTTGCAAATTATTTAAGTGTTTTTTTAGTTTCTTGTTTGATGATGGTTTTAGTTGTGTAGCCATTTCTCTGGATCTTGTACTGATAATGAAAAGTACACAACATGACTGCAAGTTCTGTGCGTGTATAAATCCAAACGGTTTAAAGGACTAGTTTACACACTTTGAACTTTGGCAACAGATGTGACATTAAAAATGAACATGGTTTCAGCCAGTTGAAAGCAGGACTGTCAAATAAATTTAACACCCACCAAAATGAAAAGTAGCACTGAAACATTCAAGTGTGATTAATATTCTGGTAAAATTCATGAGAGAAAATCATGGTGGCTTATTGTGATAAATATGGAATAAGGTCACTATTTTGGGTTCAATTTTACAAAAATCTAATTCAGATTTGTAATCATTACTTTTGATGAGAAATAGGAGAAAAATAAATAATATGCTGGTAAAAACAAATAATCAAAACAAATTACGGCACAAACGTGGATGTCTAAAATATGAAGAACCCCAGGAAGGTTTTCCCCTGCAAGTCTGATCCAGATCAGAATTTCTGTTGGTGGTGAAAAACACATTAGCTGTCAATCATTTGTGTGCAGGCAATTATAATGACGGCCGAAAAAGACACAAAAAAAAAAAAAAAAAACTACAGTACCTGAAAACAAATCTGAAACTCCAAGGGCCCAACTACAGTATGCTTCTCCATGTTGCCTGGTGTTTTTAGTTCATGTTATGTTCATTTCTCTGAGATCAAAAACTGTAGCCCTGAGCGGTCAGCAACAACCACTATTCTTCATCATAGGACCTTGTTTATCATGTTTTGGTGTCTTTTTGCAGCAGAAAACACAAACAGCTTTAGGGTGATTGGAGACATAAGAATAGTCGAAAGAAACTCTGTTGGAAATCTTGTTTTTGCTGACCTACGGTGGTTTAAATTTCCCACCCGGCTGACTTAATGTACTGTACTTCAATTTGTTTGTATTCCATGACATGACTTTTTGCGTGCAGTTACAAGTGCAACCACAAACATGAGGGATTCTCAGTTTGTTTTGACTGGCAAGAGACTTTCAAATTTAAAAGGTAAAACTATTTGTCCAGCTGGTGTTAGGTTACCCTTTACTCTTTAACTGATCTGCGTATTCTAAAAACGTCTGTGTATTTCTGTGGCAATTAGTAAAAAATCAAAACCTATGAGTGTGCAGACGGGACTGTCCAATTTGTTCCATACTTTTGTGAAACTTCCTGTCGACATCACCATCTTGAACAAAGGCTGCAAGTTTCCAACTGAGAATTTTAGTGAAGACAGATGTGTTAATTTGCTGGATGTGCTAAGATTAGCTTTTTGTTTTTCAAGAACTGTTTTTTTTTAAATATTATATCAGTCAACAAAGATGTTTACGCTCGTTTTCATTAACAATGATAACAATGCTGCAAAGCTGCATTATCAGCAAATTCACTTTAGAGGCTATGAATGGCATTGTGAGGCGATGCTTTGCTGCTCAGTCTTGTTTGTCTGAAGTCTGTCACCTTCTGTGGATAAAGATGATGTCTTGCTAGTTTCCATTAATACTTGCAGAATGTAATATGGTAGAAGACGACTACAAATGGCTCCACTGCTTTCAAAAAGAAAGTGAATGACATCACTATGGGTGGCCATGGTGAACTATTCCTAAGTGCATACAGTATGTCATTTAGATCACCTTATTCTCTAGTGGTTCGTTTTGAATAGTCATGTTGATTTTTGTTGATGTTTTTGTAGTTTTGTTTCTTTTGTTTGGGGTGAGATCTTTTTTTTAAAAAAAAAAACCTGCACTTATTTTCTTTCATACCCTTTACTTTCTTCTTGCTGTATTTTCTAACCCTGTTTTTTTTCCCCACTTTTTCTCTGTGTTCTGTCACTGCGTAAACAAACTAAACACGCAAGTCAGACGTTTCACTGAAGTGAAACTTCTGTGACAAGGCCCAAATTGGATTTGCGGCATATTTAACTTTTCTGTGGATGTCTCAATAAATGAGACTGGAATTCAGGTTAGCAGCAATATTAGAGACCGGGGCATACTCTCTGTGTGTGAGTGTAAGTGTGGGGGGCATGTATGCACACTGTCGACTAGTGATCAAAATGCACAATTTGTAGCGAGAACTTTAGGAAAGCTCGGCTTGAAATCTAGCCACTGGCATACAGTTTTCTCTGGTTTTCATGATCTCTCTCTTCCTCATATGGCGTCCCTCCACTGCACTCAATCCCTGTTTCTTGTCTACCTGTATAACTTTTCTTTTTATTGCCTCATCTCTCCTTCTGCATCCACTCACCCCGTGCTGTGTCTCAGCAGTAACAGGTGTTTGGTAAGGCAGGAGGTCTGCGGATCTAAATGTTCTCATCAGTCCTCCAGTCCAGCCCAACAGCTGAAATCAGCATCAGTCCACAGCCTGCTCCAGCGACCACAGCTCCTCCCAGACACTTTCATTCTTGACAATTGTCCACATTCATTTTTATATTGATCAAATACTCCCAGCTATGTTGGAATTTGGGGGAACAAACTGGGGATTGAAAGTCCCATAAAGAACACAAAAGGGTCATTTGGTTCCCAACTGACCTTGTTTAGGTTTTGATTTATTGGACTCCAGAGATCTTAGCAATGTAAAAGACATAGACTTAGCTGTGAATATGTGGACATACAATTTTCCAGCTTCAGGATTTGCTGCTTTCCTCAGTTTTTTTGACACATATGATTATAAATATAACACATTCAGACAGTTTCAAATGTCAGATATAACAAGCAATTTGAAGACATCACATTCGGCTTCAAAAGACAGTGCAATAATTTGGATAACTCTGCAATAACAATAACCATATGCATTTCTACAAAAACACTACAAGGCTTAAATAAATTCACATAAACAGCTAAGCACCCTGGTGTAAAAAGAAGGCTGCATAACCACATTGAGCATATTTTGGCTAAAATTGAATGTCTGGATCATACCGAGCATTCATGTAAACACTAAAAAAGTGGATTATGCTACAGAGGTAAATGTATTACAATATATTGTAACTTCTTTGACTCCGTGCCGACTGCAGCTGCTGTTCTCCAAAAAAAAGGAGCTTACTACAGTAAGTCATCTTTTTAAACCTACGGCATGGGCAGGTTTTAATTGTCACAACAGATGTCTTCAGTGGAGTACTCCCCTATAAGACTATGTGAAAAAATACAACCATATCGACCACACTGTGGTTTCAGTGTTCAGTTGGACAGACACTTAAACAAATGAATAAACAATAGGATAAAAAGAAAAATATCAAAATGCTTATATGACAGAAATCATGCATATTCTCCGAGTTTCCATGCCCGTTCAACCCTTATCACAATGGGAAAACTGTACTCAACTTTGTGATGTGCCGGTGACAAGTTGAAGCAGCTTAGAGAATTATCAAGAATACAATAAGACACAGACAGACGGACAGAACTACCAACCGCAGAGGGACTTAGTTCTACTAGCTTTAGCATCCTCCCTCTGTGTGCGTGTCAGTGTGTTTGAGTCCCTCTCTCTCCTTTCCCCGGCAGTCCTACCTTCATCCCTCCCCCACTCTCTTTCTCTCTTCACTTCTCTCCTTCCTTCCCTAGCGGTACTCCTGGATTAGTTCCATTGCCTGGTTATCTAGTGTTGGCCTATTTTTCTCAGAAAAGTGTGGTTTTTACTCTGCAGTTACTGGGGGTAGTTGAAGTTTGTGTGGGTGTATGTGTGTGCGTTCACAAGATGATGACTGTAAATACATTTTGTGAGGAGATGAAATCCATTAGATATTTCTCATTACTTTCAGTTGGAGTCAGTATTCAAACTCTATTTGGCTTCTTTGTTACTCAGAGGCGTCTTTGCTTTTAGGTTCTTTTCTTACTGCGTGACAATACAATTTATATCAACATTACAATGTGTGGATGCTTCTTTTGTAACAGTGAGGAACCTTTGTGTGTCTGCATTAAATCTGGTATGTAAAAAAAAAAAAAAAGAAGGTGAACAAAGAATCACTGAAAATGAGTTCATATATTAATGTTAAACACTACGATAAATTAAATTAAGCATTAAGAAATTAATTGGACAATTTTTTTTGTCTCATTTTTACATTAACTGCCTATAAAAGTAAAGGTTTTACATTCCTGTAAAAGTATAAAAGTGGCTATAAAAGATCTGGTTCAGTCCTATTGTCATAACTAGATGCAACACTGATGGAGAGAACAGAAAAAGTAGAAAAAGAAAGAAATGAGAGGGGAAAAAGGAGAATCAGAAGAGATGGGGGAAAAAAGGAGAGTGAAGGAACGGGTTTAACTGGAGAATAAATGAGCGGGGGAGTTCAAATTAGTAATCAATGAACAAAAATGACAACATCAGCTGTATTGTATGTATATGTATTTGATTTTATGCATTGTGTAGGTGCTGAATAAAAATTGTAGCTCACCTTTATCTCGCACACGCACGCACGCACGCACACGCATATGCACACGCACACACACACCGGCGTGAATCTTACCCTTTTGCCTCTTCATTCTCTGTCTCTATTTTCTGTCTGTACTTCTCTACTGATTTTGCTCTGTCTCTATCTCTCTACAAAAAAGACACAACACCTCAATGATAACCTTTCACTGCTCCCTCCTATCCTGTCTGTCACGATGAGCATGCAAAGACACAGCAGAGCTGTGTTTTTCATTTCTTCTCTAACCAAATACTTAAACCAGTTTCCTCGATTTTAGTCCGTTTAATTCTGTACTATTTCTGTCATCACTCACTCAGCCACTGTAGAAAAACTGAAAATGCCTAGTCACTTTAGCAATACCTCTGCCTGTGAGAGATACTTTCTGGAGATAATATTGAGTTTGCATCTTTACTACAAAGATACTTTTAGTGTCTTTGACTGATGTTCATAAGAAATACATTAAAGTATATAAAAGAAAAATGATGCCAGATATTATAGTGTAGTTGTAGTATAGTATGTATCAATAAATACCTTGAATTCTGCTCTTTATCTGGGTTAGTAATCAAACTGAAGCAGATCAGTGGCCTTAACCATGCTCACTCTGTACAAAAGGTCAGATTTCTTTGAGTTGTGTCCCTTACAGTGAAGTACTTGTTCAGATGGTGGATTTGATCTACTCATCAGATGATTGTTTAAGTAAATTATTCATTATAATCAAGGCATTATTCACCTATTAGAAACAAGATTCGGCCTCCAGTTACCCGCAGAACATTGTTTATTAAATAGCATTTTGATGGTGGGAAACATTGCATCAGAAATTGTCATTCTAAACAAGGAGGGGCTTTCTGACCATCAAATCATAGCTACTCTGATGTTTTCTAAGGATGTGGTGCATGGCAATCTAAATCACTTCTTGAAAACTGGATCAGTCGTTTCTAAAACACAATCAGGTAGACCAAAAGTGACTACACCATTAGAAGATCAGTACATTAAGCTCAGTTTGCCAAGAGAAAGAAGAGCAACTTCATCACAGATACGGTATTTGCTCAATAAAGAACGCGAGACTCTCCGCAGCAAATGTAATGTCAAAAGAACAGTCTAGTCGTGGTCTCTGAGTACAATTAGTGTCCCTAAACCTATTCTCAGATAGGGAAACAAGGCTAAGATGCTCAGCATTTTATGGTGGGTAACTGAAGAAAATTATTCTTTCCTGATAAATCCAAATTAGAGATCTATGGTAGTAACAGAAAGGTGCAAGTAAGGACACGAATGAGAGAGAAGGATACAAACCAACACTGAAACATGGTGGTGTGAATATTCAAGTCTGGGGGTGTTTTGCTACTCTGGAGTTGGACACCTGCAGAAATCGACTCCACCCTGACCAAGAAGACGAAGCAGTACTCCATTCTTCAGAGACATGCTCCACCCTCTGGTTTACATCTTTGTGGAGAAAGATTCCTACTGCAGCAGGAAAATGACCCCAAACAGATTTCAAAGCTTTGAAGAACTACTTGAAGACCAAAGAAGACCAAGAAAATGCTGACTGTCGTGGACTTTCTTCCACAGTCACCTGACCTCAACCCACCTGAACATCAGTGGGGGCACTTGAAGATAGAGAACACCGAGCACTCCTCACATCAGAAGAAGCTCTTTGGTTCGTAGTTAAATCATGCCTGGATATTGTGGGTTATCAGGGTTTTGCAAAAACAGGTGGAGTCCATGCAGCTCGAGTGCTGCTGTCATTAAAGCAAAACGTTCTCGGAAGAAATATCAAGATATTCTAAAATTGATGTAAATTTTCAAAATTGAACTTCTCACTTACATTTTTAAGTTATATTCACTTCAGAGGCTCTGCTTATGTTCTTGCTCAGATTGACATGTGAGTAACAGCAAAGGTTTCACCAGGGAGGCATCTGATAGGTCCCAAATTCGTTCTGCAGCATGACAATGACCTCAAACATAAATCCAGAGTGATAAAGATGGTAGTAAAGGTTATGTTGCAGAACAAGGAATCCTGCAACAGATGGCGTGGGCCCCACCAAACCCTGATCTCAACATTATTGAGTCATCGAAGCAACTATAGCCTTAATCCAGAACATAACTGTGGTAAATTCTTCAAGATACTTTGAATAACCTGCCTTAAGACAAAGGATTGTCCCACCAAATATTTCTGATAAAAAGCATCTTCACTTTACTTTTGTAGTGCCTAAATCATTTGAACGGTACTATACTGTATATCTATAAATCCTATAATCCAGGAATCTCATCATGTTTGTGGATACTCTAATCACAAATGACCTTAAATGCAGCAATACGACAGTAGGAAGAGGACAGAGGAATGATTCTTAATAAACTCTACAGGACAAAGAGCAACAGCAAAAACAAATGCAACCATTAGGCAACACCCAAAAACTCTGGTCCTCGATGTGATGAGTGCCACTTCAGTTCGAGTATGGTTTAGAGGAGGATAGAAGAAATGGTGAAGTAGAGCTTCAGATTTGTTTCTTCTTTGCTATTTTATTGTCATACATTCCAAACATGCCAATGGTGAGCCATTTACCAGCTACTGTAATAATTTCTCCTTCCAAAGCTGGCTTTAGCTGCCCCAACTGATGGGGCTGCAAATTGGATAATAATCTAAAAAATGTCAAGTGCCTAAAACGTCATACATGCTTTTCTGTATATCGTAGAGTTTAAAATTTGCTGTCCACCCTCACTGACATTAATAAATTAAGTGCTTCCTGATTAATTTTTGAAGTCTGAACAGTGCACAATAAACCCGTTTCTCTGGCCACAATCATTTTGATGGCCATTACCTCATCTAGAGGAGGTGACGATTAATTTCCACAAATACTGAAACATGTATTTGATTCCTGTTTTTCCCCAAACCGGCAACATGCAAAACAGCTATTATGACGGAATTTCATTTAACATGGTGCTCGTGAAGACTACATATTTAAATCTAGACGACCATTGGCAACCTTTTGGTTCTCGTCAATGCTACTTGCAACTTTCTTTCTACTTTGTTTTAGGAGTTTAGGTGTATTGATAATCTTCACTTGGGAAGCAATATGATATATAATATACAATTATATTAGGATGCCTGTTCTAAACAAATATGATGCCAAGAAGCTTGTTATATTCTGAGGAACTCCTTAATTTACTGGAGTGAGGGTCACCAACAGTATAAAAAAATAAAAAAAAATCTCTGTCCAAAGATCAAAAAGGTGCCACTTAACTTTTGAAATTGCAAGTCCAAGTGCAGCCTGACAAACTACTTCTGCAAACGCCTCATGTGCAGCAGCCGCAGTGGAAACACGCAAGCTACTGACACGAACCCCGCAGGGTACATGACAATAAGAATATCAATGGTTTGCCCTGCTGTACCCTCTGACATGACTGCATAATCACTCTCTGGCTCTAAAAGACAAACCTGGAGAACAACAAAATCCAGCAGCACCTTAAAATATAACATTTAACTTTATATTTAATAGAAGAAAACTAATTCAAGGATTGGCGAAGAAAGTTTGTAAATTTAAGGATGTGTTTGGGAATTTGTCTCCTATTCTTTACATCGTCTTCATCCCAAAATGTGTTGTTTCTCATTAACTCCAGCAAAATACATTCAAATATGATCATTATGATTCAATACAATTGGGTTGTAAGGCCAAGCACAGTACAGAAACTGTCTTAGTCAAAGTGACAAATAACCACCTCACTGCAGTCAATTCTGGTCCTTTTAATATTCTCATCCTACTTGACCTCTTGGCTGCATTTTACTCCTCCTTACTTGCATGACTGAGAACCTTGGCCTCAACCTTTCAAGGTTCCAGTCTAGTCTTGCTGATAGAAAGCAAATTATTAAAACTAGAAACTCTAAATCCAATCCTGTCCCAATCAACTGAGGGGTACACCAAGGCTCAGTGCTTGGACCATTACTTTTTTTCATCTAAAATCTTTGTCTGGGTTAGACAAGATGTTGGGGGCTTATTGATCATTTCTATGCTGGTGATAAACCACTGTATTTTCACCCAAAACCTTCCCACCTCACCTCATTGACACTCATCAATTGCCTTCGGACATAAAAAACTAGATAACATCCAACATGTTCATACCCAATACCACCAAAACCAATCTCATGGTAGTTTTGTCTATGAATGTACTACAAAAGATTGGTGATTTAATTCTACCCATTGATGGCTGCTCTATCTGCGCCTTTTCAGAAGTCTGCAATTCGGGTGTTTTTAGTCCACCCTTTCATTTCAACCACTTGGAAAATCCATCACTCAATCTGATTTTATTCACCTGAGTTTTATCTCCAGACTCAAGCCATTACTTCAAGACTCTTTTGAAAAGACCCTCATGCATACATTTGTTACATCTCATCTGGATTACTGTAATAGAGTCCTTATTGGATTCCCCAATAAAGCCCTGGACAGACTCCAATATTTCTATAACTCTGCTGCCAAGGTTCTCACATGTGTAAAACCCTGGCAGCACATTGCCACCCAACAGCATCTCCACTGGCTCCCTATCAAGTTTTGTGTGACATTTAAAATTATCTTCCTCACCTACAAATCTCTTAAAAATTTGGCTCCTCAGTACTTCTGTGATCTTCTACAAAGCTACATCCCTTCACATACTCTCCACTCTGCACAAAGTGGACTGCTTGCCACTCCTCATACTATACTGCATTCAGTTGAGGACGGAGCCCTAAGTGCTGCTGCTCTTACCCTCGGAGACCCGCTGCCCTCAATGCATAAAACTCATCCATTCCTGTTCTTAAACCTAAAACACATGTTTTTAGCCAAGTCTTTTTTTTTTTATTAACATTGTTTATTGCATGTAGTTTGTTGAAGATGCCTAAAATCCAATTTATTATTATAATAAATTCAACAACCTAATACTGAATGTTGCTTGTCCATGCTGATAGAAGGACATCAAAGAAATCTGGGACCCCTACAAGCAGAATGACATATTTTTTCAGTCCCTTTCAAAACTGTTACAAATCACTGTTGCAAAAAAATAAATGTATAGATAGAGATATATGATATCTATAGACACAGTTTATGTTGTTACAAAGCAATGGTAAGGGTTTGGTATAAGGCTTAGACCCAAAAATGACTCAAAATAAATAATGTATTGTGGTTTGGGTTAAAACAACAACTTCAGGTTTGGGAACCTTCATTATCATGGTTAAAATAAATGTGGTTAAGGTCTGGGGATAATTTTGGAAAAAGGAAAGGAAACGCACTCCCTATTACATTTTGTTGACTGATCCATCCACTCAGACCTCATCCCAACACAACTTTGTGGTTAATGTTTGCCTCAAGTAAGACATTGAAACACCAGAATCAAATCTTTTGCTTTTATATTGTGTCACAAAAGAAACAGATCAAAATGGCTTTGCAGAACATAAACAACACATCACAGACAGCCAATATACATACCTGTTCCTGTGCAATAAAATGTATGTACCTATCAGACTTGCATATCATGAAACTGACAAACAGCAGAAGCTCAAAGTGATAGAACACTACAGGTCAGTCACTCACCCTACAAGTCTGAGTGATGGCTGTAAAAAAATTGACTTTTCTTACTATCTGACATCTATCTGTCTGGCATTGGTCAGCTAGAATTCAGGCAGCTAAAATGGATTCCAGTGGCGACAGGTTTCACAGTGAAAAATATTTTTTGAAAAGCACAGAGAAACTTTTCAGCCTACCCCAATATTTTCCTCTACTCAACTGTCCATCTATACTGTACAGTGTGTTCAGTTTGTTCCAAACAGGCAAGATGTTATTAGAATACTGCACTGTATATCCAAATACAAAGCCTAAAATGTTGGCAAAATTCTGACTATAGGAGAATGGGGACATTTGAGAAAGCTGTCTGGAAAGCCACTTATGCACTTTTCTGATACTGAGTAAGACACAGGGCTGTGCAAGGGTTTTCTGTGAGTGAAGCGTTTCAGTTCTAGAAATACATATTTTCTCACTGTTGACACCAGTCATCAGAGTGAGTGGGATGAAGTAGAGTTCCTGCTGCTGACGCACAGCTGGGGCTGTTACGAAGAGGCCACAGATACCGGGTCAGCTCTTCCTCTATATATGAGATTGCAGCATTCCCAACACACAAGATCCAAGGGCAGCTGAAGGGGTGGCTGCAAGAGACTGATATATCCTGTGTCTTCTATGCTCCTTTTTGTGAACAAAGAGAGGGCAGTCGGCTGCTCTTGGCTTCATCATACTGTCCATGTGGGCAGACTGATGAGTTCATATCAGCAAGCCTTGCGCCATTCAGCCAGAAGCTGAGAGGAGGAGAAGGTTTTAGGTCAACCAGCTGACGGCTGCCCTCGTAGAGCTCAGGCAAAGAACAGACAGCATCAGCATAATTGAAATCAGCTCTTATATGGACAGGGTGAAATGTTTTATGTAAAAACACAAGTTACACTCTTCTAAGAAAAAAAGGGATGGTGGGAGGGATTTGACAGCTACTAACACTCAGCTGGAGCTGGAGGAAGCCTTAGAAGCTTTGCCCACAGTGACATACACCAGCAAGACCCCTGGGGCACAAAAGAAGGCTGGTCAGTCGTCTCAATACAGTACTATGCTGCCTGTCTACAGCGATGTCGGCACCATTCAGAGAAGTACTAACATCAACAGAAGGGCTGCGCTGAGACGAGAATGAGCCTGCACCTCCCAGCTTAGTCACTTGATCTAAATGGCACAAGGAATGGGTTCACTGCAATAGGTCACTGCACTTAAGGTCAAAAGCTCTAGAAACACCTAATATACCAGTCTTCCACTGATCTTTTACATTGAGTGAAGGAATGGAGCAGTTCAAATAGTCCTGGCATGTTTGAGTTGCTGTCTGATAATGTGGGTGCCACATAACTCCGAGGCTAATTACTGTCAAAGACAGAGCCACCAGGCTGGCAAAGGGTTGCAGCTGCCACCTCTTGTCAGCTCACTTGCCAAAGCAGTAATCTACAGCACCATTTTTTAAAATCAATTAATGAATTGGTTGTTCTTTTATAAGTAGCCGCGTATAAGTAGCCGCACACTCTGGCTGCTCTTCTGCAGAGGAGAGGAAGCCGCAAAACACATGGTGTGGACAGACCTTAAAACTTCTGAGCACATGCATGCAAATGTACCAGGAAAACACGGGAAGGTAATAATTAAATCAAGAAATCTTCTTTCGTGGCCAGAGTCTTTTTGAAGATAATTTGCATTCATTTTGTGAAGACATGCACAAAATAACGTGTAATCTTAAACTGTAGAGAAAATAAACTGAAGACAGACAGAGGGAAACACAAAGAAGGTTGAAATAAAAAGAGAGGTTAAAAAATAGCATAGAGATCCATTGTGCTTTCTAATTTATTTATCTTTATAATGTTTAATCACTTTTTTCAGAATTATTAATAGCTGTTCAAGCTCACTTTGTTTGACAGATTAGACTTGACTTTAAAAAGGAGATTTTGGATATCAACAAAGTGAAGGATCAACTAAATCTGTCTTGTGAAGTAGTCTCTTGAGTCAGGCTATCTTATAACATAATTACGCCGCAGTTCAGTGAGGTCAAGCATAACAAAAACCCAAAGAAATCCTTCTTAGTCATGTCTGCTTGTTGTGGATCTTAAACACAAGCCGCAGGTCAAATAATATAGGCAAGATCACAAACACCAATTATGCTAAAGCTCTCCCATAACAAAACTTACATTAAATGTGAGTTAATACAACTATCATCTGTCAGACACCAAATATTATGTAGCACAAATCAGGGTGGGAATTCAATTCAATTGACTTCTAGAATTTGAATTCAATTACTCTTACAAAAACAGCCTGAACCACTTGGGAATAATATATTATAAGAAAAATGTATTCTTATAACTTTCAAAAGGCACATGGCTGAGTTATCAACATATAGTACACTTCAGTACAGTGTTTTGAATACTAGCCCCACCCTCTTACTTCTATTTTGCTGTAAGTCATTATTTCACATAAACAATAGTGTTTTCCACAGCCTCGGCTTTTTAACCAGAAAAAGTATCCTGATGGTGACTTAGGTTAAAAGAAGAATCTGCATTCACTGTAAGCCTGCACACAAACCCACCACTCTGTACGGTCTGCTCTGTTTTCATCCATCCAGAAAAAGGGGGAAAAAAGTAAAGCTATGTAATGTTTTCAAGGAAAAACTCAGTATTATCCATAACTGCGCCACCAGCCTCAAACACTACTCGGTGCATTCCCAGCTCATTCCTCCTACACACAAGCTGAGCACAATGAATAAGATTCCCACAGTTTGCCAGATGCTGTTCTCTCTGGACTTTCTGCAACAACATTACAGTCCTACCGCTCACCAGATAGGGACACTGCCAATTCATCAATGGCTTACATTTTCCTGCACATTTTTGTTGATCAGCAGATAAAATACAAATTTGAATTATCCACTAGATAGTGCTGTTAAATCCAGTGAGATTTTCTTTGGTAGAAACCCTGTTCAAAGAAATAATGGACTGAGGTTGTCCACATCTAAATTAAAGTGGATCTTACAGTGAGTCCACTTTTGATGCCATCTGCGTTCATAACTACCTACCTAACCTAACCTAACCATAAGTTCCAGTTGGTGTCATGAAATTACAATCAAATTTCAGACCTTTGACTGAAAATATTTCTGCAGCTACAATGATTAGAAGATTAATAAATCAGTAAATCAGACAGAAAATGTATTGCCAAAAATCTTGAGAACAGATTTGTATCTTTGAATTTGAAATTGTTGGACAAAACAACACATTTGAAACAATAAACCTATTAATCAATAAATCCCTAAATATTACTGTTGGTCCTGTCTTTGCAACATTTCCATTATGCAGAAATCTCAAATGCAAATCTGCCCTGTTAATGTGCAGTGTGTATTGTAGAAAGGATCTGAAAACAATGTTAAACACTAAACACGCAGCAGCTGATGATGGACCGAGTGAAAATTCTACCAGTGTATTTCAAATGACATTGTCCCATTAAAATCTGACAAACTGTGCATTGTGCGAAAGCGTGAAGCCTCATGATTCAAACAGTGTGTAAATCTTTTAAGACCATTTTAAGACACCAATTCTCCCAATAATAGTTCCTTATTTTGTAGTAAGTGTGCGTACACAGCAGAACGGTAGTATCTTACTTATCATGTTGTCTACCGGGGGACATACTTGTTGAATCACTACGTGACGCACAATGTTTTCACCATGTCCAACCAACAAAACACTTCCAAGCTTTGAGTTATTTTTAGTTAAAAAAGGGAGTGGAAGTTAAAGGGTAATGTCGTCCCTTTAGAGGAGATTATAATATCAGTATAAACAAGAAAGGGTTCATGCTTCCAAATGATTGCCTTTTCCGCCTCCCTAGTACAATAACCAAGAGCTGTTATTAACTGCAACATTACTGAAATCTGTAAATCAATTCTAAATTGTTGATCATAAAACTAAATGTATTCCACTGACCCAAAGAGATGACATGTTTGGTCTATATTTAGGTCTATATGCACTTTCTTTCCATAATTGGTATTATGTGATTCACACAATTCAACTTCCTTAACACCCTTAATAACAACTGAGAAAGAAAACTATTTTGAAAACAGAGAGCTTCTATTACATATAGTATAAAAAACGGTTTCTCCATCTGCTCCTTAATGTTAAACGCAGTGGTAACATTTTCACTCTTTGTGTTTTTCAGTGCTTTAATTTAATTTGCCGTGGAACCTTCTGAAGCCCGTATTCCAACACTGTTTTGTAATACATATTGTGCATAAAACGGAACGTCTGGCATGTTGATTCAAAGCCCCACATGGTTTATCATAATCTCATGTACTCTAAATTACAGCGTTGAACTTACCTTGATAAGCTCAAGGCAATGCAGCAAAGACATTTAACCTAGTTTAGTTGACGATAAGAACACATATTTCACACCCGCAAATTAAAACAACACATTCTCTTACATCCTTCATATTCCACTAGCGGTCAAACTATGATTATGATTGAAACACACTAAGGTGGGACCGAGGAATCCAGTTGACACTTCGCATGGCTGGAGCCAACGAATAAGTAAACACCGAGACAAGCAACATTATACTCCTGCAAGTGTTTGTTCTTATCTTGAGATTGTATCCATGTCACTTAGTCAGACTGCAAATGAGTCAGGGAATAAAACAGGAAAACAGTGACTGCACAGAAAGTTTTGGAAAGATTGTATCAACAAAAAACAAACACAAAATGTACGGTACAACAAAAAGAAAGTAAGTTCATCTACATTGTGATTGCACTGTGCATAATGATGATATTACCTTTTTTTCTGATTTTATGTATGTGAAGCACTTTGGACTTTATGAAACTGTTTTGAAAACAGCTAAATATAAGATATTAATATTATTATTTACTTTAATACCTCCAAAAATAAACACTCTAAAAAGATTGCCTTGTAAAATTGCTCAGTTGTAAAAAGAAATATGCTACTGTTCAAACACCAACTTTTTGTTTCAAGCAGGTAGATGAGTAGAATTGGAGAAAAGGAGCTACACTGAAAGTCAAAGAGTTTAGAAAAGAAAGAGGAAAGATAGAGATAGAGCAACAGCGGAACAGGAACAAAGACCAGACTGCAAATGACAGAATAATTTCTAACCTCATTTTTAAGTTTCCAGGCGACGGCTGTCCATCGTAAACTGATACGATATCAAAGTCTTCCTCCAGAGCCAGCGTGACGAAGGTGAGCTGGATTCGGTTCCTCTCCCCTGTTATTATCAGCCACGTACAGTTGGCGTAGTTGGGATAGCCGTGGGGGAAACCAGGCGACTCTATGGTGCCATTCAGGCCTTGGACAACACCACCACAAGATTCAGCTGGAAGAGAGAGATGACAGAACACCATATTAGAATATTGGGATTGCAAACTTGCATCCTGCATTCAATTATATATAATAAGTACAATTTAGACAGAAGATCATGTGTTGTATTCCTGCCTCGCACACTTCAGATTTAGCTTGAGGCTCTGATCAGAACAAAAGGATAGTGACTGTAGATTCATATCACTGCCATAAAAGTTAAGATATAAATGTCATTTAAATCTGGACTCCAAAACCTTTAGAAATAATGCCGTGGATTGTGTAATTGAAGGAAAACACTAAACAAAGTATAAGTAGGTGCTACTATATGTGCAAAGCAAAGTGTTACTAGAGTAACAAACCCCTGTCCTCTCATGCAACTCCAACATAATGCAACACATGCCTCGCAGCCTCCCTTGACGCTATAGCATATGCCATATATGGCTTTCATGCAAAGGGCCTAAATATGCACACATACGACATACATTTAGTCTTCATGGCTCTGTCCTTTCAGTCCTGACAATGTCAGTGCTTGATCTACTGATCTCGGACCAGAAATAACCTCCCATGACACGTGCACTCGTACACAGCCAAGCATGCACATAGTAATATATGGTGCTGTTTTTACAGTGTGCACCGTGATCCCTTTGCTGGCTCATTAAAATCCCATGACACGAAACACTGAAACATTAAAAGATGCAGACTTGAGACCTTGTACAACCCAGACACTGCCCTCTAGTCACTGAATAGCGGGATAAAGAGTTTGTATCTTTCATCTTAACCAAAGTAAACAATAAAAACACTGCCCTCTCATCGCTCAATAGATTGATGGAGAACATAGGACTTTACATCTTTTACCTCGACTAAGTGCACACAATGCACATGTACACACACAGACACCGAAATTAATATGCAGACCTTTTATTAAGTCACCTCATATGTAGCTACTTTTTGAATTAGCAGAATACATTGTTGGAGAACAATGTTTTTCCTACACATATCCGTCAGAAAGTACATTTTCAACAATTCAGTGCTGCACAGATTAAAATCTTCAGTGTATCATAATGTTAACTTAAAGTATTCACTTAAAATCTGCCTGCACCTGCTAAAGTCTAGCTATTACATTATTATTATTATTATTATTATCCTGTTGCTTATCATTTTTCTCTGATGATAAGTGCTGTTTTATGCTTTTCCACCACCAATACTTTAACATGTGGTTTGAGCAGCACTTTTCCACTGATCGTCCATCACTGCTTACTTCATTGCATGTACATGTATGAACGACATAGACATAGTTTCACAGAGATATCCAGAAAAGAACAGGATTTACACAGCTGGTCACGTTCTGAAGAATTCATGAAAAGCTTTTAACTGTAAAGTTCAGCCAGAGAAAAAAATGGCACTAGTGAATAATAAAGCAGCTCTTAAAGCCAGCAAAAGCTAAGCTAATGTGCAACACATTTGGTTAAAGCTATACATGTAACAGAGTCTAAAAAATAAACGAGAGAACTAAGAAAACGCAGACCACAACGGCCAAAATAAGCCAAGTGAGCTAAAGGAAGCTAAAGTTGAAAAACGTGAAGGAAATCTGTAATAACCTGTTATAAAGTGCGAAAAATATTTTATGGGAAAATAAAGCAGCACACAACTGTCAGTTACATTAAAAGAATAACATCAAAAATAAAAGACAATCAGGGTTTAAGGTTGTGTTGCACTATGACATGCTGCGCCTCCAGTTTTTCCTCATTTGCAAGCTCCTTGCACCTCTCTTCTCTTTCCCCCATCTGTCATACGCTGCTCTTCTCTCCTCGAGAACACTTTATATAGTTTACTCCTGAAGACTATACAGGGCACGCAACGCACCACAGTGTGTGCGCATGTATTTGTGAGGCTAACATGAAAGCCGGCAGTAATTGTTTCTCAGATGGCCACGGCTATTGATTTATTAACCTTGCATCACAGAAAACACACTCTCTATCGCACAGTCACACGCACACACACACACAAACAGAGTAATTTGTTGTACACGCCAGAGATAACGCTCTACTAGGTCACAATCTAGTCACCTAAATGCTAACAAAATATGCGTGAGTATGTTTCTGGGTGTTTCTGTCTTTTTCCATCAGTATAAGATCAGAACTTGCTCATTGTGCACATACCAGATGTTGTTGTTTGTCAGAAGTAACACAAAGCACACAAAAACACATAAATACCTATACACAAGCTCAAACGGACAAGCTGGCAGTAACAGAGAAGCACATATCTAAGCGTGCTCACACGCGCGCACGCACACACACACACACACACACACACACACACACACACACACACACACACACACACACACACACACACACACACACACACACACATTTCAAACCATCTGGAGTGTCCAGATTCATTTCAGATTGTTCTCCGCTGTCTTTCCAACCCAATTCACCTCTACCCCACAGCCGTATTTATGTCTGTCTCTCATTCTGTCTTACGTTGTCTCTCTCTCTCTGTCTCTGTCTGCCGTGTCTTCCGTTGCCAGATTCCCCCTCTGCCCACTCTTGAGCAGATGGGATAAGTAGAATTCACCGGATACTTGCATCAAGCTGGATGCCATATTGTAGCACCATACTTGGGGCATGTCAGTAAAAAGTAGTTTGTGTAGCTTCTTAGGTGATGTAAGATCCTGTTTTTCCTTTTCTGTATGTTCAGATTTTGTTTGTTTACTGTAGTCACTGTGGTCCACTAACTGGAAAAACCATATGTTCAGTACTTCCAGCAGCTGTCCATGCGAGTAAGACGACAAAACATGATCATTTTGTGTTCGGTCTCAAAAATGACATTTTCAATTTATCAGTGTTAGTATTCATGTGTTATGAATTAAACAAAGTATAAATGAGAATATCATTTGTCTTACAGGTACAGTACTTGATCAGGAATGTGTGACCTTCTCGTGATGATAGACCAAGGGAAGAGGGAATCACCACGATTTTGTACAATTCATCCTGTGAGTCTGCACTTAATTTCATGGCAATGGTAAACGGTCCGCACTTACTTAACACTTTTTCACTGATCTGTCTCAAAGCACTTTACTATTTGCCTCCTATCCTACACACACATTCACACACCAATAGTGACTGAGATGCCATGCAAGGTGCTCGCTAGCCATTAGGAGCAAGAGTTCAGTGTCTTATCCAAGGACAGTTCGACATGTGGACAGGAGGAACCTGGTATTGATTGAAACTTTTCACTTAACACTAAATGTCAGCTTCCTCGTGTCGAAAAAGAAAAGTCAACGGATCCCCGAAATCAGTGGGCTTCATCCTACGGGGACCATAACTGTCTGCATAGAATTTCATGACAATCCATCCAGTAGTTGCTGAGCATTTTTAGCCATTACTGCCATTCGTAGAAGTGTGCTGGTAGCATCGCGAAAATAGCTGTAATAACTTTTGGTTCTGGTAATAGAAAAGTGTTGTGGAAGCTGTTTTGTAGTGGCAAACATCCAACAGCTGTTGACGGAGGCCACTAGTCAGCTGATGAGTGGCGACCTCCATCCAAACAAACACGGTGCCATGAAACTCAGAGCTATTTTCACCTGTCTGGCAAAAAACACACACTCTCTATTGTTTTGATTATGAGAACTTGCCAACTAGTTTGATGGGAAAAGGTTAGGTAGACACATTTAAATGTATAATTATGGTCTGCCGGTCTGTTTTGTTTCCATGGTAACAGGTTACAAGTACTCTATGCATTCACAAAAATACAGCAGGAGTAACTGTTCAATTTGCCAAGAGTTTCATGCTCTCTGTATCTTTCCTCCTTATAGATAAGATGACCCATCAGCATCTAGCTGTGTGTAAGAACGAGACAAACGGGGAAAAGACGATTCACGGTGTGTGTGTGTGTGTGTGTGTGTGTGTGTGTGTGTGTGTGTGTGTGTGTGTGTGTGTGTGTGTGTGTGTGTGTGTGTGTGTGTGTGTGACATAAATTAATCTTTGTGTGTATAACTAGTGTGTGAAATAGCCACTCCAGAGACAGGCAGATAAAAACCTGCTGTCATTTGCACATGTATGCTTTGCACTCAGGATTTGTGCTCATATCTGCATCTAACACACACACTGTGTCAGTCTCATTAAAACACAGGGAGAAATCTTACAGGTACATTTTGTTCACTTTGGATCTGCATGTTATTTATGTTTTTTTGGGGTTTTTTTTTTAAACTGTGCAAACAAGTCCGCAGAAAGATGATGCTGCAAAATGTGTCCTCGGCTAAAATATGAATACTTGAGGACTTTCCCATATATAACAGTCATTCTCAAGAACTGCATATCAGTTGTCAACAAATAAACCAAAGCAACTTGATTTTTAGTGTTTTCCACTTTTACAACAGAGAGATGTTCGAGCTTTTCAATGCAGAGACATTCATTATTTCACAATCCTTTTTGTCCAACAACCCAAACAAAGTCGGTATTGTTTGGTAATGAATTGGGTTAGTGCACAAATCTACATAAAAATCAGAGAGACTGTTAAATTTTAGGTATTGAGCAGCAGCAGAGAGGTGGAGCGCTCTGGTAGAACCTGACCACAAGGTCCCTGGCTCATAAATCAAATGCTGGCCTCCTCTATCCACAGTGTGCTGGGCCACAAATCAAATGCATCTTTCTGAGTTACGTTGTGTAGAACTATTGACTGCAGTGATTAAATAGGGGCTATGAAAAAGTAGAGAGGAGAGGAGAGGAGAGGAGAGGAGAGGAGAGGAGAGGAGAGGAGAGGAGAGGAGAGGAGAGGAGAGGAGAGGAGAGGAGAGGAATCTGTTGCCTGTTTTTCTGGCATCCTTGTTTTCTTTCCCTTGTTGCCTCTTCCTCCCCACTCTTCTCGTGTACCACCCCCTCCCTCTTTTTCATTATCTCTGTGTCAGAATCATTGTGTCTCTCCCACATTATGTGTGTCTCTCTGCAACCCTCCATCGCTCTCCATCTCCCCACTCTCCATCTCTTTCTCTCTCCAACCATCTGTCCATCCTTGCTCTCTTTATTACGCCGATGCTCCCTGTACCTCCATGTACATTTCCATGTATCTCTTCCTCCCCGCAGCTTAATTCCTCTCTCTGTCTCTCTCCCCGGCTCCGTCATCATCTCCCTCCTCCTTTTCCTCTTTCTACCTCCGTCCTCCTCTCTCATCCCTTCATCTCTCCTGCTCTCCATGCATCCCTCTTTCACCACAATTACCTCTATATTAGTATCATCGCATCTCTCCCAAAGTGTCATTACGTTTCTTCCTCGCTATCATTATGGCTATGTCATATTGTCTCTCTCCTGGTGTCATTATATCCATCTCCTGTGTTTCCTCTCTTATCCTGCTAGAGTGTTAGGTTGTTTTTATTCCACCCACTCACCTGCTATATTTATCACACAAAGAACAAATACTACAACCTCTCTCTGTCTGTCTTTCTCACTACCACCATTTCTCGTGCTCTCTGTGAGCCCACCGTCAAACTGTTTAAATAAGTGGGACTGCAGTTATATCCGAGCATTCAGGCCATTTAGCGAGAGCGCAGTGGGGATAAAAGCAGGCCTCCGGAAAATAATATGAAAGTCCATCTATGCAGTTAACTAGGCTGAAAACAGTTTTGAAAAAAACATTGTGTTCTCCTATGAAGACAATTGCTGTAATTGTGTTCATAGGTCACTCTACTAAAAGAAACAATACACTTGTTTTAAGAATATGAACAAGATGCATGACTGTGACAATCACGACATTGTGCCATTCCCTGCCCTTTGTTTACTGCAACTATCAGAAGAATATTTCATTACATCTGAATAGAAGAGAAAAGGTGTTGAAAGCAGAAAATGCTGATGGTGCTGTGCAAAGTTTGCTTGTGCGAGCCAGTAAACATAGTGTGAAAACCATTAAAGTGCAAACTAAACACTAAACAAACTGATGAAAATTCTACCAAACCTCTCGTTTCACTTCAGTTGATCAAGTTGTTCAAAGAGACTGTTTGTCAAACTCAAGATTAATATACTTGACAGATGTAAATTATAAGCACATTAAAATGAGTCAAAACGGTAAATTTAATCTATAGCGAAGGCGGTGGTTAAATAAACGACAAGGGATGGGACAGTAAATGCCCTGTCACTGGTCACCATGACAACTGAGGAATACTAAGAGACGTGCATCATACCCCGTGTGCCACACACACACAAATACACACGAACATAGACAAACACACAGAGGCGCACAGGGAGAATCAAGGCTACCTCCGAAGTAAATTCCAAACATTGTCAGCAAGGAATAGGGGTTGCTGTCTGAAGATAGCAGAGATAGGTAGGATTGATGGTGTGCGTGCGTGCGTGCGTGTGCGTGCGTGCGTGTGTGTGTGTGTGTGTGAGAAGTGAGAAAGAGGCACACGATCAAAGATAGAATCTGACTGAAATAAGGACAAAGTGAGAAACGGGGAAGCACAGGAGGAAATTGCACGTGATTGCATGTGTACTTGTTTTTTAATGTGCACACGTACGTGTGCACTGAATAGCATTACCTTTATTTTTCATCGTTCTCTGTTTAAAAAACAAACCAACTGACTTTCAGGAGGAAGCCGCCACTCTGTTGTCAATCATTCAGTAACCTACAACTGAGTAATTGTATGCTCTGAATAGAGTGAATGGAGATGATTCAAGGGATTCAAATAAAACTGAAGCGCTGGAACCAAATACTCATCAAACTTCAGAATACAGTGCATGTTTGGCCTCAGAAGCCACACATAATACATCCTTCAAAATGTTTTAGAAATCATGTCTGATGATTTTTTTTTTTTACATAAAGATATTCCTGTCTTTGCTGCCGTGGTTGCTCACAGGCACCAGCTGAAAGTCTGTCATTCCATTATTTGTATTTGCTTCAACAGTCTCAGTAGAGAAGCCCATGCTTGTTTGTTTGGAGGTTTGGGAGCTGTTGTCAGTCCAGTGATGCCAAAGCACTGGGGGCAGTTTTATGAAGAGATGGCAAATGCAATGCAGAAAACCACCGCAATGACAGCTCATTACCAAATATGTCGCCACAGTCGAGAAAAACAAGAGCCGTGCAGTGTGGCCTTTTTAGGGTCAAGTAGTTAAAATGACATGACGGGCTGTCATATCAAAAACAGAAAGGTGGGTGAGACATGTGGCGCTTATTTCTCTACAGAGCTCAGTGGCCTGCAGTCAAAAGGGACTTTGACAGCTCCTGAGTGCAAACATGCAGTAGGATCAAAGATGAACAAGACCACAGTGTTCAGTGTGTTTGGGAACTCACAATGCAGGTATTTGTATTTCTATTGTGACAAAGTTCACAATCAAGGACAGCTATTTTCAAGTTAGAAGTTCTGGAGGGATGGAAACAGAGACACTAGAAATTCCCAAATAAATTGAATTTATGCTCTGCAACCTAGAAGCTTTGACCATGGGAACATGTGAACAGGTTGCCTGAAAATGAATCCATCACAGCATGAGGTCACTACTGAAGATGCTCAGCTTTGCAGATTCTTATACTTGCAATTAGGGATTTGTTGTTCACTTGAGGGCAGCGGGAACAAGCCTTAAATACAATACTCATGTTGTTGCCTTTTAGTTGTTTATTTGCACATCAAGCAGATCTGGAGCAACATTAGCATTCATTTGGAGTTGTGTTTCAGGCCGCTTGATGAGTCAGAGTCCAATATCCACTGCCTTTTAGCTTTGTTTTTAGTCTCTACCAACTCCTGAGGGAGATATCTGGCTCTATAGCTGTTCAGTGCTCCATTATATTCACCAGCTAGTTGCCTGGTCTGTCTGCTGTTAAGATGTTTTTCCTTGAAAACAGCTGCCTGCTGCAGCTGGAAAAGACACGATGGGAGTTTGTAACAGTGAACTGAGACTATAAAACTGCTGGTCTCAACACCAACGACAAGTTGAAAAATATTACAAAGCTTGGAGTTAAGGAAATGGAATCTGACATCTTTCACAATCATCTTATGCATTGATTTAATACAATATTGATCATAGACCACGGCGACACTTGCCTTCTTAGAGATCGTTTATATCAACATCGCAGTGATTTCACCGAGGTAAAGTTTTGTGTGCTTCCTTTCAAATTTGAGTTTCCTGCAGTTTAAACTGTCCAACTCGACATTGTGAGTCAATGAAGGGGAAACACACAGATATACGCAAAGCCATTGAACTGGAATAGACGTGACAATGGAAATCACTGATGGCTCACTTGCTCGCAGTGTCCAAAACAACAGATGCAGTGCTCAGTATTTAACGTATCCAGGGGATAAGCCCAAACAATAAAAACCTATGAATTCCTTTGCATTCTTGAAAAGCCGACCTGTAAATGTGATACACACAGCCCAGAGTCAGCACACATGGAAACGCGCACACATACTCCAGTGGAAACACACATTAGGCTCCTCTGCGGTCAAGGCTAGATGGAAATATCAAATCCATGAACTCAGCAATCTGCTGAACGCGTGTAAGAGCGCAGCAAAGCAAAATGGGTGCTGAGAGCAAGCAGCGGTAAGCAATCCACTATATGTTTGAGTGTGTACGTGTGTTTGTTTGTGTGTTTGTGTGTGTGTGTGTGTGTGTGTGTGTGTGTGTGTATGTGCACATGCCCTTGGGTGTATGCGGTGAGTATCTGTATGTGGTAAACTGTACGATTATGCTGAGATGTTCCAATATAAACTGGAGCTAGCGGTCAAGATTGGGTCACTCTGTCATTGCTGACAAAACACAAACACAGCACTTAAAGTCCTGCATTTTTCTTTTCTATCATTTCCCTCTATTTAATGTTCTTTTGTCTCTCTCTCTCTCTCTCTCTCTCTCTCTCTCTCTCTCTCTCTCTCGCTCTCTCCGGCTCTCTCCCTCCCACCTTCTCAAATCTGTCCCTCCTTAATAAAAAATATTTCGCCCTGACAGTAGAAATCAATTGCTTTCTTATCATTGCTTTCATCTGACAATAATGCTGTTTTTACTGCAAACGAAACGAAAGCCCAATTTCTGCAACAGTCAGCAGTGGTTACATTATTTTTTTCTAAATAAAAACATCATCAATTTGCTGCTCTTTTTTTCTTCTTTAATCCAACAGCTTTATTCTTTAAAGACACCTTAATCGGTTTAGTCAAAGTTTCTGTTTGTGATTTTATTGTGTGAAGTTGTATTGTAAGCTCTTCTTTGCTTGCTCTTAATAATTTGGCACCAATAAGGAGAACCCTTAGTGTCTCATTCTTGCTGTCTCTTTTAAAATATCTAAGGAGGCAATTTTTGACTGGGAGAGCAAAACATATCTAAAATATTTTTCTTGAATGTTTTTTAGGCGCTTTTGGGGTAAAATGGGTGAAAGGTGGGATAAGAACATTGCCCGCATTTACACGTAAATGGGCAACTGCATTACATAAAATGACAATTGTTTATTTTACTGCGTTAAGCTAAATTCAGGTTCTTTGCGCCAGCATGCCACCTTACTTATCTATGTACTGGTGTGAGTTGTTACAGTACAAACACATACACACAAAAGAACAAAAAGAAATAGAAAACCAAATTATTTTGTTTGTCCCTTATAATTTTATTATAATTGTCATTTGAAACTCTTCCTGCTGTGAAAATGGTCCACTTATCGTTCCTTTTGACTCTCAAAACAACCTTCAGATAGCTGTATGCATTTTTCAGCCTATGATTTAATTGTAATTTATTATGTATGTATGATTGTTACTTTAAAACTTGTTAATGACAATAATAAATAGGGTGAGATTATAATGACACTTTTTGGACCATTAGCCCTGCCTGATTATAAACCTGATTATAAACCCCCTGTGGCTCGAAGAGATTTTAACCTATGTTAAAACCCTCAAGTTGATGTGAAATGTCCCAAGTTATTGTAGTGATCTAATAGTGAATCAATCTTTGATTTGCACACTTTCTCAGTAAACATGATACATCTGCACAATGGTGTATTACACGGTACAATAGGTCAACCTGTCAAGCACCCATGAAACGATTTTGGGGCAGGCCATGTCATTTGTCATTTGTCTTTATTAAAATCTTCCAGAACTGGTTTTGTTTGTTGAATGCTCTAGCTCCCTGTCCTGTATGATAATTTGCGTTGACATCGTGATGATTGTTTCTGAACTGTTGAACCTTTTTTTTTTTTTAGCAAGAGGCTCTTCTGCAAATGAACAAGAAGTTATCAGCATATATGCTAGATGTGTGCACGTGAATGAACACGACCGGGAGCTTGTGTTGGGGGCATTTGAGACGCTGCTTGTATCAGCGTTTGCTCAGCCACTCTGAAGGTTGGACCAATCAGCGAAGAGTGTCGGTGGTTAAGAGCGCTTGTCCCGCCCTTCCTTCACTGTGAATGGACGGCTGGGTAACAAGTGACAGTGACGACTGCAGTTTTTTACCCAAAATCTGACATTTCTCAACTCTCGTTGACTGGAAAAGAAACACTGAACGTTCAGCGCAGAAGAAACGCTCAGCACTTCATCATGTTGCTAGCGTTTGAAAGAAAACACGGCGCTTCAATTAAAAACAATTTTAAAAACTTGCTGTGGTCAGGAAAAAACGCCTTGGTGGACACGGGCCACCAGGATCCTGCCTCAATCGTCAACTGGGAATATGCAATTTGATTTAATTATAATGACATTTTTCGTCAAAAAGTTATCGAGAAAATGTAAGTTCCACAAATACTGACACAAAAAGTAAATTGTATTTTGATGATCTACAGTCACAAATTTGATGTTTCTAATGAACATCTGTATTGCCACTGCATTGTGGTCTAAGGCCTAAACAGATATGAAACACTTTATATTTTTCCCTGTGTGGGGAATATAGACGTGTAAAAAGAATATAGACATGTAAAAGTTAAAATATAACAGCCAAGGTAATTTCTTATAACTTGGTGGTGTTAAATGTTTTCCATACAACTCGTTAATGTTAATTGGTTTTAATGATGTTACTCAAAACTGATTTTTTTTTTTTTTTTTTTCCCCTCAGCCCTGGACAAAAAGGGAAAAAAAATAGGTTGTAGAAAACTATTCAACTTTAAAGTCTGAACAACATTGCCTTTTTTTCTGCCTGTTGTCCTGTAAATCCAGCAATCCAGCAATTAGATGTACATGTAATACATTATCCTGTAATCACAATATAAAAGTCATATTGTGTCATGTACAATGCAACTCAGTCCTTCCAAGATTTTTTTTTTTTTTTTTTTTTTTTTTTTTTTTGTGTAATCGTTGCCATCAAAGATGCCTGATTTTCAGCAGCTTTTCATTAAATTGTGTTGCAATTTGAGGAGTTTTATGTGATTTTGGGAGGCAAAGATTGCAGGAATTAGCAAGAATTGCAAGTCAAAGAAAACATTATTTTTTTTTTAAACTAGGCCTACTACTGAATGAAAAAAAACATGTAACTATTTCCTATGATAAATAGCATGCTGCACATCCCAAAAATACCTGGAAACATTTTAGTTTTCACCTTTTTTTATTTTCTGAACTGCAAGAACCATGGGCTCAAAGTAAAACAAGAATATTCATAAAACTGACATAGCTTTACAAAACAGACAGTCTGCAGCTGCAACATAGAATCCATAGGCTACATCTTGTGTAAAAATATGTTCCTCACATACTGCACGAAACAAAGTGCAATCTCCTACAACGACACAGACACTCAGAAGTATGAATATTGGTAGCCTAATTTTCATTATAAGACTGCAATTCCCATAAACCCTGTCACTTTGGTTTGATGAACAGATGCTGAAGAGCCTTTCTGAATGTAAATGAGGAGGTATTTTTGATGATGAATCAGTTTTGTTTGGAAAGACTTATTTTGTGGTGTAATGCCTTCAGCAGAACTTCTATTGAGTACCTTTTATAGTTGTGTGTTCTTTGAGAACTGTAAGCTCCTGCAGATATAGTGGAGATTGAATTTGCATTAATTATTGTGATCACAAAATCTTAATTTCCTAGAGGGACTGGTTCATAAAATGTCAACGTATTAAAAATGCAGTAGGTTATGAGGCTGTTACAGTCGGGTCTTTATTTACCTTTCTTGAAAGCATTTTAGCACATTAAAAAGCAAAAACCCTCACAACATAAACAAAATTGGACTTTTCCTGTAACAGTCACCATTAAATTTGGAACATTTCTGAAAAAGGCCTTAAGGACCAGAACATTTATATTTCAACTGATGAGTTACGCTATACACTGAATGCTTTATGTAAGAAGTAATTTGGCAGAAATTATGCCTTTCAGCCTGTGCTGTTACCTTCTTAAACCACTGCATGTTCTTTCTAAACTGATGGCCTGGTTTAAGTAATTCAGTTGTAGATAATTCAGCTTCCTTTCTCAACTGAAATTAATTGGGGTCTGTCAATTCTAGTATTTACCTAATTAGTTACACCTGCAATGGCTCGGTATTTTACAGTCATAAGGAGGAGTTAGCAGGAAAGGGAAATAAATCCCTGTAAATCCATTGTGTCAGGGCTTCTCTGTATCGGTCCTCCTTTCTGATTATTTTTTTTTCTGTGTAACTGTCTCACAAGTTTATTGGTCCCTGTGGAATTTTGTGTCTCCTGTGTATACGAGAGAGGGAGAGACAAGAGGTGAGGGAGATGGAGAGAGACAGGAGATGCTCTGCAGGGCGATTTGTGTAATAGCTGTATGTGTGTCACAGTGCACAGCTAAAATGCATGCAAGAATCACACACACACACACACACACACACACACACACACACACACACACACACACACACACACACACACACACACACACACACACACACACACACACAGGGCAGTACAACAGCTGCTGTTCAATGGTTGTGATTCAAACATGGTGTGTTAGCCGGCCAACTGGCCAGCACAGTAATGGACACACAGTCATGGGTCCCTGGAGAAATAATGTTGGAAATCACACATAAATAAGTGTGATTACGTGAAGGATATTTCCTACATTTACCGGCAACTCTGGAGAAAGAGATGTAGGTAGAGATCTATGAACTCAATGAAAGGGGAGATATGTAAAGAGTTCAAATGAGAGAGGAAGAGATAGATGCAGCAATACATTTGCCGTTGGGGCACTAATACTCTATATGCTGCAGTATGCTTCGTTATTCATCTGTAGGGTCGTTGATGTTTCACATGAGCTACTAGGTTCTGTGTGTGTGTGTGTGTGTGTGTGTGTGTGTGTGTGTGTGTGTGTGTGTGTGTGTGTGTGTGTGTGTGTGTGTGTGTGTGTGTGTGTGTGTGTGTGTGTGTGTATGTGTGTGTATGTGTGTGTGTGTGTACTCTTTATATGCTGCTTTAGCGTGACTTTTATCATCTTAAAGGTAAAAGGAAAAGGGCAAATGTGCAAGTGTGTATCAGAGTGCATCTGTGTATGCAGAGTGTGTGTTTACTGTTTGTGTGCATACATGTTCCACGTGACTTCACGGAGACAGAATACACATGATTTACTGATTTACTAAAGGTGTGTGACAGAGAGAGGGAGAAACACACACAGAAGAAATGAAACAGAGTATATTAGTTAAAATGGAGATGGCAGGGATGCGAGAAAAGGGAAAGCAGGGTCAACATCGCAAGAGGAAAAACAATCAGCAGAGAGGAATGCAGGCACTTGTCACTAACACACACGAGAGAGCCACACAGGAGCAGGAAGCAGCAGAGGAAAAGGAGACACATGAAGGAGACAAATCAAGAAAAAAAAGTCACTGAAATATGCATAATAATCCCGAAAAGTAGAATGCTTCATTAAGTTATATTTCATGCTGTTGAAGGATCACTCAGTTTAGTCTCCGTAAGCTTTGTGGTTCTCTGAGTTCAAAACATTTTTTTTTCAAAATGTAGATATTTGAAACAATAACTTTTATGAGAGCTAAAATAAAAAATAAAAAAGCTTTTCAAGGCCCTCAAAATCTACATTTTTAATCAGCTGCTTGTAAGCATTTCAACATGGACATCAACTTTTTATGACAAATTCCAAATGGTTTATTTCACATTAAAGTGTTTTGTTGTTTTTTTAAAGATATGTTTATGATTATATTAACATCTGTATCTTTTTGTCTGCACTTTTCTCACTAGTTTAAAGTGGGAAGAGGCCAGTTTTCAGTAACATTTGAATGAAAAGGTGATGACAGCAGTGAGTTTGTTTGCTTATTCAACCAGGCGGCTGTTAATCAAATCTTATGAAATGAGAGCCACACACTTCTGATGAAGTTTTTTACTGCTGAACTTTTTCAAACTTAGATTGGAAGCACATTGACTAATGAACATTTAATGTGAACTATTTGATATTTGAAACCACATTTTTCACAGGTTTTAAATGGTTTACTTGCTTGCAGTAATGAATATTATGCTACTTTAAAGTCCCAAAGCTGTAGCAAATTCCCTATCACAGCTAAATGAGTGCTAGCATACTGGTGAAATGTGTCAAATATAAGATATTTGCAGACATTATGTCACGCTGGAGCGGTTCACTCACAGCAATCTTGCCCTGGTTGCAGATGTACATTTGCCTGCTGCAAGTGGATAATGTCCTGCCTGCATGAGTTCAATAATGCTGTGGCTTGCAATGACATTGCAACACCAACATTACGGAAAGGGCACACCAGAGGATGACGTCAACACAAATGAAGTGGGTCAATGTTGTCTGGTTTAAAAACAACAACAACAACAACAACAACAACATACATTTGGCTTCTGCCTGCTCAGACTGCATTTTATCACAGAAAATATATATTGTTTTATGGATTTAAGTTCAGCACACATTATACAACTTTCAGAAAACTGCAACTACAAGCACATCAAACATTTGGTTACTGCAACCATTCATTCAGAAGGGAGAATTATTACCAGTTTTTGTCTTTTACAACTTATTGTATTATGTATGAGCGGTTTTCCTTTTCAGCTGATGAAATTCTGAAGCTATCTGAAGGCACCAAAACAGATATTCATCTGTAGCCTATTATTTGAATGGTGCTTCATATTTTTAAAAGAAGCTCACACTACTCATTCTTTAGTACATTTTGTTAAGCTCGCACTGAAACTGACACTCACTTGTTGCATGTTTGGAATAGTGTTTTGAATTGTGCTCCGAGATCTTTCTCCTCATCAGAGATTCCTGCACTCATTCCTCCATTACAAAAAATGTCAGTGTGTGGTGTGAGTACACTGCTGTTAAGACGGATCAGAGGAGCTAATCTGATTGTCCATGATTGATACCGATAATTTATTCCTCCTAATCCAGCCTCTTTTGCATTAGTGCTGCAGGTGCACCGCCGGAGCTCCTCAGCCTCTGGTCATGAAATTACCCAAAATCTGTCAGTCACGGCCAAGTGCAATAGTGCAATGAATTTGACTCGCAGAAATAAGGGCCTGTGAGGAAATAGAAGGGGAGGTTAGAAAGGAGGAGAAAAGGGAGTGAGAAAAGGAATGAAAGTGGAACAGAAGAGGAAGAAACCGTTGTCTTGTTTCAAAGGGAGAAAGAGAGAGAATACAGAGTGAAACCCCTTTCCCATCTCACAGGAAGAAATGAAAACTTGTGTCGTTACCAGGGAGGGTGCTTTTATTCTGGTGTTTCTATAGCAACAGTTTCTATGTGCCCATTTTACCGACCTGAACAGTTATTATTATGCAACGTGTGGGAAAAAAATATACAAATGCCAGAAACAATATGATTATTAGTAATCATGCAGACACAGACATCCATTTTTAACTCACCTTACCGCATACATATAGCCCAGGCTGAGACACACACACACACACACACACACACACACACACACACACACACACACACACACACACACACACACACA
Organism: Embiotoca jacksoni; assembly: GCF_022577435.1. NCBI lineage: Eukaryota > Metazoa > Chordata > Actinopteri > Embiotocidae > Embiotoca > Embiotoca jacksoni. The sequence goes on along the minus strand of NW_027185414.1, from coordinate 11,678,262 downwards.
CACACAGATGCATTGGACAAGTTTAAGATGACATCCCATGTTGCCTCCATGGGCTTCCTCGAAAAGCAAGAGGGCGAAAAGGGATTTAACAGGTAGCCTAAAATATGAAACATTCAGATAATTTGCTCTGGGGGTTATATTTTATTGGGTGTGTGTGAGACGCTCACTGCTTACATCTTAGTTACTTTCTATTTCTGTTACTTCCCACCCCGCATCTTTGTGTTTTGTGCTGATCTGTAGCTGTGTGTGCTGGTGTGTAGCTATATATCCTGTATGATCACGGCACATTGTCATTTTCAGGAAGACAGATTGAGACAGAGAGGCATCGCGGAGAACCAAGACTATCCATCTTCTACCCTCTGTCTGTCTGTGTGTGTGTGTGTGTGTGTGTGTGTGTGTGTGTGTGTGTGTGTGTGTGTGTGTGTGTGTGTGTGTGTGTGTGTGTGTGTGTGTGTGTGTGTGTGTGCAAAGGCCCTCAGCTCTTTAACCAACTACGTCACATTCATGCATGATTTAGCGAGAGATTTTAAACGTACACACATGCGCGCAGGATCATTAAGCTCAGCGAATGCTGCCTTTTGCCGTCAGCACTTCCCATGACAGCAGAATCCCATCAACACTCTCACCTAACCTTTTGTTGCTGCAGTAATCACCGATTAACAATCTGTTAGAAAGACAGGAAAAAGGCGAGCGGGGAGACTGAGAAAGAGTGATGGGGTGAGGCAGTGATAAAGAGAGGACAGGAAAATAAATAAGCAAATAAATAAATAAATGCAGTATATAAGCGTAGGGAAGGAGAGAGGACACACAAACACAAACACACACACACACACACACACACACACTCACTCAGGTCAAATGCATGGCACCAACTCGGCATAAATCGTTCTACATGACAGGCTATTGTAATTAGCCTATTATAGCGACAGTAATCATATTACAATGAATAGGGTCCCATTGAGATTAAACAGAATACATGTAAAAGCTGCTACAAGGTTCTGTGAGACATACACTACTGCTTTGACATTATAGCTGAACATATAAACTTCATAAACTCCAGAATCAAGGAGCACCATACTGTCTTAAACTAACTGTAAACTCACAAGTGCCACATCTGAGCTCAAACAATGGTAACATCAAAAAAACAAGAATGAAGTAAACTCAAGGCAGCTTGCTTCAGCCTTCCTGTGATTTTGGTCTCAGAGGGGTCTGGCTCCTGAGGAGCATGACGTCCTGTCACCATCGCCACCCTCAGCATTATGCATGAACCTCTCTCTTCTTCCCTCTTTCATTTACATCCCATCACACAGAAACCCTCTGATGGCATGGCTGGGTGTTATTTCCCAGAGCTTCCCTGGCAGAATGACAGTAACTTTATCTGACCACAGCAGTGCCCCACTGAGGGAAACTCGGTGTCCAAACATCAAAAGTTACAAAGCCAAACCAAAATGCAAGCTGTCAGTGATACTCAAACTTTTGTTTTTCAACATAAAGCTTACATTAGTACTTGTTGTTGGTCCTATTATTTGTGCTTCATTTGTTTGTTTGGTCATAGCTTCATTAAAATTTCTTGATTATGACAAAACTAATCACGTACTGTGTTTAAATCACACCTGAAAATTGCATTATAAGTAACCGTGTCATCAAATGTATTCATGTCACTAGCACAAGTGCTCGGCTTGTTTAGCCTACCTTAGCTCAGATACTGCAAGCAGCGCTCCATCCAAAACAAAAAAATCTAAAATGTGTTGTGTTTATTAATCGACAAACTGCAGTGTCTTAGTTAACAAGTTACAACATGTAGGTTTTGGGATTTGCTGAGAGAAAATACCATCTGTTAAACAGTGCTTCCAGTATGTGAGCTTTGCAAGCCTAAACTTATCCCTGACCTGGCAGTATATCTGTACCAGTGATGAAATTGATATTGATTTTCTCATCTGATGCTAGATTTGCCCCGGAAACAAGCATTTTTCTGAGCGTTCCTGAGTGCACCTTGCTGGAGACATCAAGGTTCTGCTCATGGTGACCCTTGTACAGTTTGGAGGAGTAAAACACTGACCAAATTCATCCACAAGCTCTGTCTATCTTGATTACTCTGTCCTTGAATCAGATTTGGAGCTGTAATGAAAACGCATCACCACAGCTATATATAACCGGCTGTATTTAAGTGGAGGTGTCAGTGTATGCATACGCAGTGATTGTTCATGAACATGTGCGCGCTTCCCACACTGAGAGCCTGTTTACATACAGCATTCACTCTACGTGAATTCAACAACCTTGAGATTATATATAATTTGCATGTGTGTAAGGTAGTGTGTGTAAGAAGGACATTACATCCATATCTCTGATTATAGGGATATAAAGCTATTATTATTTAACGTTTATTGACAGTGAAAGGGGGGGGGGGGACATGAGCTAAGGCAGGGGGTAGAAGGAGAGAATTGAGCTGCAGAAGAGGGATTGGTACTTGAAGAAATAAAAAATTGAACGTAGATGAGTAATGAACTGATTCATTTCTCATTAATGAGTGAAAGGAAAAAGACGGATGGCTGCTAAAAGAGAGAATAAAAGCCCGTGACGGGGCCACTTCATTCAAAACTAGTTCCACAATGGTTGTATCCAAAAGAAGAGAGAAGGAACTCATGAAACTAAATATAAGGTCTATTGTAAGAATGAAAATTAAATGACAGAAAATATAGAGACAAATATCAATTTAGTTGCCTTCTAAAGAATTAAATGTAATTGTTAAAGTTTTTATGATGAAGATAGTCATGGAGTTACTAAAGAGACACCAGCAATAAAATATCATCCGAGTCAGACTGAGAAGTTGAAAAGTAGGTCAAGTAATGTCAGTAAGTCATACCTTAATGGTTGCTAATTACAAGCAACATTTCAGAAGTTATTTCATGCTTCAGCTTTTGATCTGGCTTAATGAAAAAATCCTACATCTTGACATTTAAATTCTCTCTGCACTCCCGCCTCCGTGAAAATGGAAAGAAATGGTCCTTTTAAAGTTTTAGAAGCCTTGAATTTTATCTCGTAATTGATTCAGGGGATTTTACTCCTATGTATAATTGATTTCAATATTTAATTTTCCTCTGGGAAATTGATTACGTTTTTTTTACTGGGGTCAAATGAAAGATTGCAATGGAGTATTCATGTTAATAGCGCTGTACTGCGGACCATGTGCTGTAATAATGTCGCTGTGGGACCTCTGGCGTGATTCCCACCAAGAAATAATTTGCAGAAATCTGACTTTCTCAGTGTTGGTGTTTCCTTATCGTTTACTGTTTATTTGGATCCCCACTATTACTTCTGCAACAAATTCTCTGGTAATAACACACCGGTCGGACTTCTTTTCGTAGCCCGACTAAAATTAACCAGTCTACAGTTGAATCTAAAAATTGAGGAATGCCTGGGAAAGCCTGAGTGAAAGACAAACCTTCTTTCAAATGTAATGGGTGTTTTACTTCTTTTCACTTCAAAAACCTAAATATATATTTTGTGCCTAAACAACACAACTGTATTTTCAGATGTGTGTAATCTTTTTTTCAAGCATATCCAGACCGAATAAGTATGATCCATTAAATATTAACATACATGAGCACAAATACTAATATTTTACCACAGAATGTGGAAAATCACTTCCTTTCATACTAAAATGATACATTATAGAGCAATTTGTCAAAGACTTACCTTAACAAAACACAAAAAGTAGAGCAGCTGCAATATGTACACAGGTTCAGCTAAACACGTCTTAAGATTTCTTTGGACTCAGTAAATACAAAGCGAAAAGTAGCCTCAAGCTGTTTTGTTTGCTTTTTCGGGGCTCCAGCACAGCCTGTGACTGTTTTAGCGGCTCAGGTGATTTATGAGGGTGTACATAGTGTTGCGGGTGCTGTACTTAGCTTCGCATGCTGTTTTGATGTTCTATTAACCCAAAGTGGAAAGATGACCAAAGACCCGAGAGTAAAGTTGAGCAAGAAAAACATTTACGTTTCCTGAGGGAAGAGTAAGTTGCTGTTTATCTTGGTAAACTGCAGTTAGGTCTTCCTCCTTGTTGTACCAATCCAATAAAGAAATGATTCAATAAAGAACAAAGTCTGTCTTCCACAAAAATATAATTTAGTACATTTCTTTTCAATCATTCTAAAGTCTTTTGATGTAATTTTTTTTTTGCAAATTCAAGAAACATGTTAATCCACCTTGATCCCACATTTTGGTGCCAAACCAGACTTTTTAATCCAATTCACTGCAGGGCATGAAACAGTACAGCCAAATATCAACACATTTGTCACTGCAAATTAGAATTAAAGGCAACTTCTTCTCCTGCAGAACATCCAAAGTCATTTTATCTTTTCCTCTAAACTCGGAGCCTGACTTTAAAAACACATATGGGTGTCTGTGTTTATTGATCATCTCCACCGAGGATGCTGCTGTTGCTGCTCTATTGGCTCAGAGTTGTGAGCCTGCATTATGCTCAGCCACTCAGCCAGCCGGCCAGTCAGTCATCCAGTACGATATTCCATCAACCAGCCAGCCAATCAGTCAACCAGCACTAAGTCTGTCAGCCAGTTATCCGGTCAGTTAGTCAACCGACCTGGGAGCCAATCAGTCAGTGAACCAGTCCGTCAGACTGTCAGGAGGGCAGCCAATTAGTAAAACCTCCAGCTGGTCTCTGGTGAGAGAGGATGTTTCATAAGTGTGGTAAATGCTGACCATACAAACTGATATCTGACAGATTCCACATTATTTTGGATAATAAATAGATCATTAGCCCACATTTGTGATTGTTTGCCTAAAACAAAATTCATTCTTCTTGTTTAGATGGTATTTCAGCAGCGATACCTGAACGAAAACCAAAATTGACATGGCTATGATCATAGTCATCATTTACATGTGTGTGTGTTTTCCATCAGTAAACAGGCAGCAGCGCAGGGCAGGAGTCACTAGCAATAACAGCTAAAGGAAAGAAAGAGAGAGAGAGAATGGGGGGAGTGAGGGAGGTGGGGAGAAGGAGTGTCTGTATCAGTGTTTGTTTTATTTAGTTTGACAGCTTGTTGACAGCGCTGGCTTGTTTTTGATGCTGTCAGCCGATTATTCATTTAGAGTTGAATGCAGTTTGGACCACAAGGCCTATTAAATTATACACATTGAACAGAACTGTTTCAGTGCCACAAAGACTTTTGGAGCTGGATGGGTATGTGACATAAGAGTTTGTTTCAGTTTAAGCTCACGGCTATGGGAGGTGAAAGGCTGGGCACTACAGGTGCCTGTGATGGAGGAGGCGGAGGACAAGTTAAACCATAGATTACTTGTCCTCACTGGCCTTGTAGAACAGGTTTACTGTGCATGTTGTCAAAAGAGCGACACATTAAAATCCCAAATTAACTCTACCAACTTTTGTTGCTAGTGTGATGTGACAGAGAGAATGTGAGGGGAGAGGCAAGTTGTTTCTTTTTGTATTACGTGCAAAGCAGGAAGATAAATTAAGCATTAGACTCTTGTGTTCACCAGTGGACTTTCTGTTGTTAGTATGAACTGACAAATATTTTTGGTGGGGTGAGACTGAAGTGAATCCCAATGCAAAAGAAGTGAGTACAATGACATGAGGCGACCAAACCGGAATACATGAAGTCATTTGTTGCCCGTGAGAACGTAGCCTTTTTCAACATTGTGTAGTTCACAGGGATAACAATGGTAATTAAATGAAAATTTATCATCTCATTTCGTGGCCGCTATTAGGCACCATTTTCCATCAGCCCGAGACCAGTGCAACTTAAACATCAGCAAACCGAGAGGGCCGAACAGCCGGTAAATTTGTAGACAGCCGAGAGTACAGTGAAGGTTTAATAAGTGGAAGTAATTTCAGAGGATCGTGGTGATGCATTCGGTAAAGTACCTCATATAGTTTTTTTTAAGGGACCTGTACTTTTTTCGATGCTAACAAATTCACCGTTTGAAGTCCCTCTCCACTCAAAAATATGTGTTGTTTTTTTATTGTTCCTGGGGTTGAATTTTTTAGCTTCGCTGTGCAGAATGATGCGTGTGCAGAGTTTAAAACTAGAAGGCTGTTTTCACAAAGATCTGCTGAAGGAGGAAAGTTTCTCCGTGCTCATTGAAAATTGATATTTTTATTCGGCGGGACTACGAGTAGAATTTGTGACATCCCAAATAGTTTGCGAGCTGATCCTGGTGCAATATTCAACTTACACAAATGTGGTCTAAACTTCAAACTTTCAGTGCACGTACATGGACTTCACAGTGAATTAGGAGACATCTTGCATTCAGCAGTTAAACTACTAAAATAAAATATTTCCATATTTGTAGTTTCTACAATTTTTAATAAAGTGTGAAGGGGTAGTTGCCTTTTTTTCATGGAGAAAACACATCAAATAGAAATTACTCTTGATATAAATGTGTCTGAAGGGGATTTTTAACTTGGTCAAAATGGGTAGAGGTTTAAACATCTATGTTGGTGAACATCAGTTTGTTTTATAGACTATTGATAGGAGCCCTGGGACCATGATTCAGATGAGGCGGAATGAGATTGTATTTAGTTACAAAAGTTAGTGGACCAGAGGCAAACACAGAGGTGAGGTCAGGTCAGGTTGAAGCTCTCTCAGCTTCAACTGTGTATTTTAGGGGACCTGGTACGATGATAAGCTTTGATCTCGGAAGGATAAAACTGACACACAAGATGTTTATCATCTGTGTGTAACTGTATGACAGGGACCCTCTGTTACATCACTGTCTACCGGGGCCAAGTAATTGACAATACTGTGTAAAAGTTAAAACACAAGGACACTGACAGGAAACTCTGCTTGATGCCAGCTGCGTGTTGAGGATAACGTCATAAAAGTAAAAAGTCCAAACCTTACGGGGAACAAGCAGCTGAATAGATTCAGTTCAATCCAATTTTCTGATCCCCACAGAAGTGACTGATTTTGGGTCAAAACATGCCCAGACAACAAACCTGGCAAGACATATGAGAAGTAGAGAGCGAGGGAATGCAAGAGAGAGAACAGGGCATCAATCCAAAGGGCAATTCAGTACAGCAGCCTAATACTGTGTTGTCCAGATGGTCTGGCCTTATTATGGGGTGTATATGCTTTTGTAATGAGCGTCACAACGATAAGTCCTGCTTGTGACCCACAAATATGCATGTTTTTATTAAAGTCACTGAACCTGGCCTTTGAAAATGTTTTACTCACCTATAAAACACGCATCTTAAAGTCACTCGTATTTCGCCTTAAACTTGACAGACACACAACCAGATTAAACAACATACTGCATGCGGCCATTGTGCACCTCAAGTTCAAACAGAACTACTAAACAACATAACAAAATACCATCATACATAACTGTAATATACTGTAGAAATAACCTGAATGTGCTGTAGAAAGCTAACTTCCCCTTCCCTCATCTGCTCTTGTCTTCTTCTCATACTGTTTTCTTTCTGTCTCTTTTGCCTTCAAGTTACTGACAGGCTAAATTCACTTCTACTTCCGTCTTATGTGAGATGCACATGTAAGCCGCCCTCTGGCAATAATAAAGCCTTTAAACACTCAGCTGAATTTTTTTTTGAATGGTAATGGCTGCAGAAATTATAACATTTTATTTATAGCCTAACAATAAACACAAACCCGTGGCAGCTACTCGCATTCTCATTCTCTTACAGTAAAGCTAAGCTATCATTGCTCACTGCAAAGTGAGTTTCAGTGATTGAATTTAAGTAGTACACTGCAACACAGAAGATGGATGGTCCATGTGGATGTTTTAATTTGCCAAGGCACATAGTTTAATAAGAGCTTAGAAGTGGTCACACTCCAAAATCTACTCCTGGGACTTGTCGTCAAACTTTAAAAATCTAATTTTCAAGTGTTGTTAAATAATTCTTCTGAAAGCACTTTGACACAAAGGAGACATTGATCCATCTTGTATTACTCCTCTTACCTTGGGGATTCTTTTTTTTTTCAGTTATTTTACCTGCTTGCAATTATTGATATGGAGCAGTAGGGAGAAAGCTACAATGCCAGTTGTGACGGTGGATCCCTGCGGCAGCTTCTGTAATATTGGAAGTTGATTGCCCTTGAACTCCTATCATCACAAATACAAATTAAAGACACTTTATTTGTTTCGCAATTTAAGCGTATAGGAACTCATCTTGTTGACAAAAGGTGCATAGAGGTGTAGAGGCTGCAGTGTGAAACTGACAAACTGCAGAGAAACGGCTTTAAGAATATTTAACGTGGATAAGTCTACAGCTGGAAGTCGCATGGGAGCTTCATGTGGTTTTCTGTACAAAACGGGACTTATTGAGTTCTGTACTTTTGGAGCGAGGAGCCACATTAAGAGCAGTTAATCTACTAAAGAAGTACAGTGGGGTTCCTAATGTCTCTCTCTCTCACTCACTCACTCACTCACACACACACACACACACACACACACACACACACATATATGAAGAACACACAGAAACACAGACACGCAAGCCAGTGGGAGATGTGGAGGGAATGAAGAGTGCGTGGGGGGGGGGGGGGCAATCCAGTGTTATCCACCTAATTCTGTCTCCAGCAACACTCCCCACACACTGGATTAGCTAGTGGGCTTTGTCAATACACTGTAGAGAGGCAGTGAGTGTGTGTGAGCGTGTGTCTGTGTGCGCGTGAAACAGCAAGTAAGAAAGATGAAGAGGGCGAGCTTGTGCATGTGCGCGAGAGAGAATGGTTGGGTTCATCTGGGGGGAGGACGGTTTGTATTTAGATAGAAGGAGATTGAGTGTAACGCCCGTGAAGTGGCTGTGTTTGTGAGTGTGTGTGCATATGCCTGCCTGCGTGCGTGCGTGCGTGCGTGCGTGTGTTTTTGTGCTGGTTTTTGATTTGATTTTTATAATTTCATGGAGCCATCGTGGATAGGAAAACACACAAAGGGACGTTGAGAAATGTCTGAAGATGTGCCAGTTTGTGTGTATGTGTGCGTGCTTGTGTATAGACTTTCCTGTCTTTGTTTCAGAGAGCACAGCAAAGCGTTGGGTGTAGGAGGGGTTGGAGAATAGTATGTTATTTATCAATATGTTCCATACGCTTGCAGCATTGACGAGACTCACTGAATTATGAAGCCAACATTCAGTGTAAAACACCGAACGAGCTTTCCAAACGACTGAATCATTTCCTGTAGTGTAACTTACAGAATGAGAAAAAAAAAATGAGGAGAATAAATACATTGTGGGGGAGGAGAGAGACAGCAGCAGTAACAGAGGAAAAGTGAATGAAACCTTGCTTCATGTATTTACACTGCTTTTTTTCCCTACAATTGTGTTTGTGCTCCTCGCTGGTAAATACCAGTTCAAATCGTATAAAATGCTATGCAGGCTCTTCTCCAGGTTTGCAAAAAGACTCTGTGTATGGCGGATTTGTAACGGAAATGTGTTTTGGTTGTTTATATTTAAAGTGTTACTGCTTCAAAACCATGTCTCATTTTGAAAATATAATGGTGCATAAACTGCATCTGCATCTTTCCAAACTTATTAAAGAGACTTTCAATTAATGAGTAAAAACTGGAAGACAGTGAAAATGAGGAGTGGAAAAAAATATTGAAATACCAGTGAAAAAGTTGAGTCGATGGAGGGTATGGGAGTGTATTTGTTTGCATATTCAAAACAGATTTTCCTTTAAAAAAAAAAAAAAATTAAAAAAAAAAGCATGTGGGCTTTCTAATAGAAAACAAGAAAACAAAAAAGAACCCCCTCATTTCCGACCAAACGAGGACAATCTCTTAATCTTTAAATACCATATACATTTTCTAAATCTTTTTTTTTTTTTTTTAAATACTCAGAGTTTCTTAGTTTGCTAAAAGTGGAGACACAACGGAGTCAACAATGACTTTTGTATGTTCATGTTTTGCGCTGTTGATCGATTACCTGCCTTACTGATACAAGAACAAACGAGCTGGAGAGTGGTAAAACATGCATTTTAAGTGTGCTTAAGAACTGAACATCAAACAGCCTCAGTCTTTTTTTGGTGCCGACTGAAATGTGGCAACAGTATCAAAGTCTAAATACCAAACGTTGGCATCAGTTCATCTTGTCAGATTTGATTAATTAGTCTTTGATCACAATCACTTCATACACGATCATTTTGACGGTTTTAGACTGTTTTATTTGGGAAGTCTCTTTGGCTCCTTTTGTTGAACAAGAAAGTGTTTTGTATGAAAAATTGTTGTGGTTTTTTTTTTTACTATCAAAACAGTATCATTGTGGATCCTATTAAAACTCACGTACTACATCAGTAGAATAGTAAGAATACAATTCTATTCATGAGCAGTCCCGCATACAGAACATGGAGAAAGACGTCTTGAAATCATTGGGGTGACTTTTGTTTCAGCTGTAACTGACAACAACTCAGCGCACATATGAGAATGCACCACTGCCTTTGCAAAGCTCTTCTATACTCATCAATGTTATTTACCAAAGTGTTCTCTTGGACTGCTAGCTCAGGCTTTAAAACCACAAACACAATCTGTGGGACAGACACCGAGGAGCCACGGGGAGTCTGAATCCAGAGAGATGTATCCAAGAGAAAAATGTGGATATTGATTTGTGTAGGCCCCCTACCTACGCTGATGTTTGTCACAAAAGCGAATAAGTAAACAGTCCTCTGTAATAGCCTGTGCTCCATCCTGAAAAACAGCTGCTTTAAGAAAATGAAAGTACATAACGCAATTGACAGTGCCCTTTACCGCACAGCCCATCATCTGCTACCCCTAGCTACTATTCAGCTACAATAACAGTCTCTTTTTCTATGCGTGCCGGTGCAGCAGCTCAATGTGTCAGCGTTCAAACTGAAAAGCTGCTATAGTCGCCCCACATGAGATTTTAAATCTGCAAGTGTCAAATAAAGTTCAAATACAGGAACAAAACTTTTAGAATTTTCTCAATGTGTGAGACAGAGAGCGGTGGCTGATCACTCAGATGTCTAACACACGCTCACACACTCAGGCAAACATCTGTCCTCCAGCACTGAAGTGGTGAAGGATGCTTGTTGACAAGGTGATTGATGCTGCTGTTGTCATCTTTTGACTCTTTCTCTCCCTCTCTCGCTCTCTCTCTCTGTTGCAGCTTCCTAAACAGAACCATCAGCAGTAATGAACACTGGTCCAGATGCCCAGTGAATTTCTCAACAGTTGGCCTGTCAATCCACGAGCACAAGCACACACGTACACACATGAATACGCAAACATGCAGGACACATGGAAACATCACCTGCAAGACAACAAAATCACTCCCAGATACTTCATATTGAGATGTTGAGCGACAATAAACAGATGTTTAAAAAATACAAAAAAATAAAAAGCAACTGGAATATTTTCAGGTGTAGCACAACAGCAGGGTGAATGAAGTTACACCATTGCTCAACCAAATGCCGCTTTCCATTTCAAATCAAAAGCCTTCTTGCGTTTTATACACAGTCTAGCCACACATTAGTTGTTTTTTTTAACCTAATATTAATACTATTTTATGTCCCTACGCATCCAAAACTTTGTTGCATCCTCTGCAGCATGAAGACGTTGATCACCACAGTTTGTGTGTGCTATGGTGACAAGCACAGTGCAGAAAATGTTTGTGGTCACAGCAAATTAAGAGAAAACAAAATGTTCATCTAGAAAGAAAAAAAATACCATTCTTAAATCCTATTACCATCTCTTTGTATTATTAGTTTATCTAAAATCACATTTGATTATAATCAAAATAAGCACAAACCCATTCCATGAATGCAAAACAATGTTTAATACCAAATAAAGCGTGACCAGAAGAACTTCAACTGTCAAGTTACAATTACAAAGGCATCTACACAGCAGACTGAATGCTAATTACCAGCATTCATCTGTTTTAAGAGGTCTGACAGTCATCGTGTTTTCCAAAGCTTTGAAAAACATGATGAAGTTCCAAGCGGGGTAAATGATCAGCGCATGAAAAGATGTATAAATCTTTCAGCCCTCTGTGGACGACATCAGTACCATGGGAGGTCTAAAGATTAGTAATTACCAACTTTGGACCTCAGCAGCATTAACATCAGAAATGACTGATCTTCTGTGGCTTCTCCAGATTAAAACATCTACTATATTCTGAGCTATATCTGTGGATAATCATAACTGTATCAGGTATACATCTCATTACTTATGCATTCACCTACTTGTGAACATCTCATCAAGATAATAACCATGAAACCAAAGACACAGAGCCCCTTGAAACAGTGTGCTACCTGTATTCACACACTCTGGCTGACATTGTTTGATGGGTGACTGTGTTCACCACAGGGCCACAGTAAATCATTTTAGTGTTTCGAGGAGCGAACGTGTAGCAACATGTAACGTGGGCACAATCAAATTGCTGGCCTGTTCTGATAACACTCATGCCCTCTGGAAAAGGCTAAAACTCTGAAAATTATTTAATAAAGCAAAGAGAGCAGAAAAATCACGACAACATTCTCCAAATACGGACCGAATATAGTGGAAGATGGAAAAAAAAGAGAAAGACACAGAGCAAGAAGGAAAGAAAAGGAGATCTGAGTACCTATGTGGGAAAAGCTGTGATTATAATTGGGATGGATGATAATGATAGAATAATGATGATAATAATAATAATAATAATAACAATCCAGTTTTTGTTTGAGGGCAGAGCTATCAGCAACTGACTGCATAAAGAGAGAAAAGCTAACTTTATCTCGTCTTTGTCTCTGTACTTCAGTAATTTAATTTCAATATTTTGTATCTCAGTACAAATTGACAATTATTTTAGTGATAGAGCTATCTGTAACACATATAGATAACTGCCAGGAGAGCCAGAACTTGGCACCACAGGAGGCGCTAATCATGAAGCTGTTGCTGATCTTAGTCACAGCACACTGCCAACGAGTCATTAGAGAGTGAAATGCAGTACTACCTGTCACAATTTGATGGATGGTGACCTTTGACTTGCCCCTCCCCCTGGTAGCGAAGGAAATGCGACCACCAGGAGATCAAAGGACAATTTAGACAATAAGGTATCAAGTCTCCAATGATCTATTCACACAACCTGTTCACACCGAAGGATTCCACGGGAAATGCAAACAGCATGAGAAGGTGGGAATCCTTTTCCATTATTCTTTAGTGAAATCAATGATGAAGAAATGATGCAAAGATTAAACCACAACTAATTTGATTGAAGTGGACTACAGAGACAGTCGGTAAATCATGTGTATTCTGTCTCCGTGAAGACATGTGGAACATGTATGCACTCTGACACACACCTGCACATTTGCCCTTTTCCTTTTACCTTTAACATTACAAAAGCTACGCTAAAGCAGCATATGAAGAGTACACACACACACACACACACACACACACACACACTTAATTAAGGCACAATCAAAAAAATATGATGTAAGTGACAAGTTTAAAGTATATGCTAATGAATGAACACTAACAGACTTGCAGAGATTAAAAAAAAAAAATGTGCATAGACTTCACACGCCTCTGCAAATTTTAATAGAATATCCCCTCTCATCGCTCCCTTTTGCAATGAATGTAAAACATATTTTCGGACTTACTTTCACTATTTTTAGGAGTGATGATTCGTTGTACGTTGTTAATGCGGCATTACTCAGGATTTGAGTGGCATCTCCAAGACAAACGTCGTAGAAAACCTAGTGCTATTTGTTCTTGGCTTATCCCCCAAAGATAGCACACACCTTCATTGTCACTACAAACTTCTAGACCAGGGATCTCCAACCTGTACCTTGTGTTCTACCAGTTCAACGAGTTGCTCACTGAAGGTTTGAACAATATGCAGTGCTTCCCATACACTTACTCGGCACGGCCGCCCAGGTCTACTTGGCTAGCAATAAAAAGATGTTCTGTATTTAGTTATTTTTTTAACCCGTCCCAGAGAATGACGCTGTCAAAGGGATCAATTAACGAGTGAACGATCTCCCCTCGATCTCCTCCACCTGTGGCAGCTCCGCTGCTGCACTCACACGTTTGCTGATGCACAGAGATCAGAGGACTTTAACGAGCACAACCTGCAATGCACGCGCAAAACGCGGCAGACTCTCACGCTGAGCTGGAAAGAAACAGGTGCTCATCAAGTAGATAAGTCGGATAAATAAAAAAATGTTCAGCTGGACCGCAACAGCGGGGTCACAGCTGTACAAAGTGTCTGTCACTGAAAGAGTGGGAGATCAAAGTTGCACCGCAGTTCACCTGAATGCTGTGACTTCAAATTAAAAGCCACATACTAGGTTTCGACTAAGTCGTGTTTCTTTCAGGAGGGGGCGGGGCGTCCCAATCGAAAGGGGAAACACTGGATTTTCCTGCTCAATCTTACATTAGATCACTGTATTTGACACTTTTCAAACCAGTTTGACCAAACAAGAGTTCCTTGCACTGCAGTAGGCATTTAGGGAGCATTTGTATAATTGTAGATACAGGTGTACGCTGACCTCACAAACTCAACTGTCTCCATTGACCAGTACGTGGCTAAGTTTGTGTGTTAACAGACCTCATGAACTCAACTGTCCCGTAGACATGTAATTTGCTAGGTTTGTGTGCTGTGTGTAAACAGACCTCGTAAACACTGTTGTCCCCACATACCACACTTTGGTTTCGCCTCAATAGTCTATGAAATGACACATATTTTATATAGGTATGTTCTGAAAGTACATTTATTGTTTTGAAGTGAAATTTGTTTTCTGCAGATAAAAAAAATTAATAAATTGTGGCTTGATTTTTGAGTTGACTGGATCCTCAGAAAGGTGGAAAAATCCCAAACGACCCCATAAACCACATATGCCTGTGTGTGTGTGTGTGTGTGTGTGTGTGTGTGTGTGTGTGTGTGTGTGTGTGTGTTTTAATCTTTGCATTATTTCTTCATCATTGATTTCACTAAAGAATAATGGAAAAGTGTTCCCACCTTCTCACGCTGTTTGCATTTTCCGTGGAATCCTTTGGTTGAACTGTGTTTTATGCTAACGAGAACCAGCTTGTGGAATGTTTAACTTTTAGATACCAATTCGTCATTGTGGCGCCTTCAATTAGTCCACACGCTTCCACTGGTTCCCTATAAAGCCGACCCACCGGCACCTCATTGGTTCGCTTTAAACTCCACCTCGTTGCTCTCGTTGGCCAAGTGGGGCTACTAGGAGGCGGGGCCAACAGGGATAGGGGCTAAGATCAAAGGTCACTATCCATCAAATTTTGACTGGTAGTACTGTATTTCACTCTGTCATTTATTTGACAAATCTGCAAAATAACTTTTTTATCAAATACTCCAGTAATTGTGATTTTGAATCCCCAGAGGGTGCTAGAGCATGCAGCACTTTAAAACCAGGAAGAAATCAAATCAGATTTTCAGTTTCTTTGTGATTCATAACATTCACAGACGTTTTCAGTTCACGTGCGCACCTGTTTGTGTGCATCCTCGTGCCTTACGACAGAGGGAGGAGGGACTGAGAGAAAAAAAGAGATGAGAGGGTCAAAGGAAAGAGAAAAGTCGGTTCTTTTTCGACAAAATGCCACAGGAATATTGTGCACCTCTTATCTGCAGGAGTCAAGCAAACCTTGCTGTGGTACGAGGGGCTAATAGGTTGACGAGCTGAATGACCGGCTGAATGGATGGATGGCTGGCTCGCTGACTGACTGGCTGACTAGCATAGTGACTTTCCATCTATCCACCCTCCTCTCTCCCTGTCCCCTACTCTGTGTGTGTCTGTCTGGTTGTCAGGCCCATTAGCTCATTAGGCAGTGTGTGATTGGAATAAGAACTAAGCTTGCACTAATCTCTAGGCTGTCACACACACACACACACACACACACACACACACACACACACACACACACACACACACACACACACACACACACACACACACACACACACACACACATCTTCCCTTTGTCTCTCTTTGTCTCTGCTTGCCCTTTCTCAGTCTTTCTGCTGCCCATTCTTATTTTGTTCCCTTTTGTTGTCTTATTTCTATTCTGTTTTCTATCACTTGTTTCTTCCCGTTTCTTCCCCTCTCTCACTTCCTGCATACCTCTCTCTCTCTCTCTCTTTCTTGTTCTCTATGTCTCTTGCAGTTTCTTTGCCACTACACAACCAATTAAATAGCACCGTTATGGCCAATAAAATATCTTTAATAAACACCCTAAAAGTAGCCAAGGGGCAATATAGAGATATTAAACATAGCATTGTAGTGTACCATTTTATCCAGAGCTCCACACAGTAGCAGTAGAGAATTACAGAGTACACTGAATGATCTTTGTTGGGGAAAACTTTGATGATGTTACTACAATTTTCTCCCCCAGCTCTGACAACAATGCTCACACAAATTAGGCTGTTCATACAAGTGGATGCAGCTGGCAGAATTTGGAGGGACGGCTAAATGCTAAGTAGGCATAAGAGTCCAACCATACATTATGAACATCAGGCAACACGCTAATATGCACCATGAATTTTTTTTAAAAAGGCCACAAATGAGTATGAACAGCTGCCGGTAAACATCACATTGAGAGCTGTACTGAGGGGCAGCTTCTTCTTATTCTTTCCACCATTAAAAAGTTAGTTTCGGGCATGTATGAAAGTTGTTTTAGAACCTATTTTATTGATGGGGGAATAGTCATAAATATCGAAGTGTAAATGACCAGCAAAGTCAGATGTACCCTGCAGCAGGTCCTTTTAATGCTTAAATAAAAATCCAAAGTGGATCTCCCTACCCAACCCAACAGGAGCAGCTGGAGTCCCTAAATCATTTTTTTACTGTAGCTTTACTCGAGCAACTACTGTAGCCTCAGTGTTGTGATTCAAAGGTCACTGCTTTGAAAACACTGACCAAGCAGCAATGTTCAGTTCGTAATGCTACCATTGTGCTGCCCTTGTGAGAGGAAAACAGATTTTGCATAATCTCCCAGGAGCCACACACAGCCACAACAGTGTGCAGCTCCTACATGGAAAATAAAGTGGATCAGTGTCAACCTGTTATATTGTTTATAATGCTGATGTGCGAGCTGTACATGACACAAACAGGATGAGACCACAGCATATGCTGGCAACATGTTGAACTGCACATGTTGTATGGAGGTACACAGGATACAGTCATCGCTCTCCGAGCTGTCTCATCTCCATCCTCCCCCTCCTTCTCGGTCTTCGTGACTTTGATTGTGTTTCGCTTTTTTTTTTCTCTCTTGCCTACTTTTTTTCCTGTTTCCATCTCTGTAGAGTTTCTCTCTGTCTTCTGTTTACATCTTTCTTTCTGTCTCTCTCTAATTCTCTCGTTATTGGTTCCTATGGTGACAGGTCTGCAGTGCGTTCTGTTCTGTTGCTATGGTAACTGACCTATAGTTAAAATCCTGCTCTTTGATCTTTGTATCCTTTCATTAATGTATATGTGTGTGTGTGTGTGTGTGTGTGTGTGTGTGTGTGTGTGTGTGTGTGTGTGTGTGTGTGTGTGTGTGTGTGTGTGTGTGTTTAAGTTTATTAATGTAAGATAAAGCTGCCAGTGTCTAAACTTACAGTGAAGAACATCATTCAAAATTGCAGCGAATTCACCTGTATTATCTGACTGTATGTGACATATGCTTTTAATGATTGAAAGAAAGACAGAAGGACAAATGGGCAGAGAGGCAAGCTAAGTTGACTTCAACAAGTCACCCGAAGATAATTAATGATGGAGATTCCCTAAAGCTTACATCCCGTTCCCCTTTCACTGTAGTACCTCTGTATGGATAATGTGTTTTCAGCAAGTGCTTATTTACACATCCAGCAGAAACAGAGCAGCATTAGCATCCATGCAGAGTTGTGTCTGGTCGAGGTTGAACGGTTCAAATTTACGGTTCGGGTCATGTTACGGTTCAGAGGTCGCTGGTTTTGGTCCATTCAGGTACGTTCATGATTTTCAAGTACTTGGCAAAAAGAAGTTAGCAACTGCTTGCCTTAACAAAAAGGAAGATAAGCACTCTTCAATGTCAAATCTTAATCAAAACATAAATGCAAACAAAAAATACAGCTTTGTTTTTTTTTGTTTTTTATAAAAAATTGCCAAATTAAAGACATAAAGACTATGAATAATATTTAACTTTTGTTGCTAATGTTAAATGTTAAAACGTTATCCTGGAGGCACTGATGTCATCAGGGAATATTCTGCACAGCTGAAGTGTGGGTAGAAGCGGATATTGTAGCGTGGCTACTTCACAACTGCGTAGGGCTGCGTATCTTTTGCTATAAACACCCCCAATGCTTTACTTATGGATTTTGCCTTGATTGAATCAACATGAAGAGGCTGTTTAAATGCTGTGGGGGAAGGGGGTTGCTCTTTCCTACCCGAATCTCTCCACTTTGCGCTGTCAAGGGACAAGGGTGTCTTCTTAAGTGATTCATCATATCAAAAGTATTGCCTCCAGCACCTGTTGCATAGCGCTTGCACACAGTCGCTGTTTTTATTATGTCATCGTCACAACAATAAACTCATAGTACTGCAATACAGCAGACTGAATGACCAATGTGATATTGGCAAATGTTTCATTGGGTTATTGGCCAGAGGGTCCCCCCCCCCTAATAGCTATTTGAATTTTCGTTTCTCAACATGCCTCGTAGCCTATTTCAAATAACTCGAACAAGCATGACCCAAACTGTGACTAATGAACCGAAAGAGTGAACTTGAACTGTTCCATAGTCTCCGGCAACTCTGTCATTTCAAGTCCAATATTTTGTCTGCTTTTAACTCTCTGGAGGAAAACAGCTCTTGAGCTGCTTAATGGTCCACTATGTTCACCAGCTAGTCGTTGACTTTGACTGTTTGTTGCTGGGCAGGTGGTGCACGGCTGGTTTATTATAAGCTTTCTCTGCTAAAAACAGTTATGTGCTGTAAATCAAAATAAAGATCTGAAAGACACTAAGTGTCCTGCAGAGCAGAGGGGAATTGCTGAGTCACTAGTCAGGTGTGAGTTTCTAACTACAAGAGGTCCCTCTGACGTTGCACTCATGCACTTTGGAATCTCTAGGAGTTAAAAATAGCCTGGACCAAAGTGGATGAAAACTGTTGATAAATGAGTGAATTGGGGAGACTGGGCATGAATCAGATCAATGTATACAATAACCATTTAATTCTACCATGCTGTGTCTTTTATCTTAATCTAAGTGATGTGCCTTGTTTTTACTTTTCTCATGGACCCGTCTAGTGTCTATATATATCTAGTATACATATAGATAGATAGATAGATAGATAGATAGATAGATAGATAGATAGATAGATAGATAGATAGATAGATAGATAGATAGATAGATAGATAGATAGATAGATAGATAGATAGATAGATAGATAGATAGATAGATAGATAGATAGATAGATAGATAGATAGATAGATAGATATATTTCATGGTTAGGTATCTTAAATGCTTTATTTTGCATTACCGTTCTATATATATGCACACACGCGTATCTTAAGAAAGCACGGCGCTGGCAGCCAATGCGACACCCCTGGAGGAATTTGGAATTCAGTGCCTTGTTCAAGGGCACTTTAGAATTGTTTTGTGAGCAGCCACCTTTCATTGCAGAATACATCGTCCTTTCAAAAACTTTTCTTCAGAAAGGATGGAGAACAGGGCTGGCATTGACTGCAGTGTCACCAGAACGGTTTGTGATTCACTGCCTTGTTCAAGGGCACTTTAACAGGCAGCTACCAAGAGGTCCTATCACACAGAGGCAGAGACTTGTCAGGGGTGGAGATTGAACCAGCACCCCTCAAGTTCTCACTCCAGCGCTGTGTCTTGAGGGTTGCTCTTTGTGTCTTTCAAGTGTGTAATCCTATATTAAAGAAGGTCATAGTACTGGATTTATTCGGGTCACAGAGCATCCAAAGCTGAATAGTGATAGTATTAAAATTCAAGTTATTAATATCAAAGGTGATTTTCTTAATTTGATAGCAAGACTCAAAAGATCTTGTGGCATGAAGAGGAGAATTTGCATAGTTTTCACACAAGAATATAACCCTTTTGTGTGATCGGATTAGAGCTCTTAAACAGCTGGTTAATCCACTTTGAGTCGAGATTGTTTCATCAGCTGCTTTTTTGGGATAAAGAATGAACCTGAGCTTTTAAGCCAACGTGGACATGAAGAAAAATGTCAAAAATTGTGTTGTTTCTATCTCCCAAGAACTTAGAGACGGTAAGAAATGCCTTCATTTCATCTCGGTTAGATAACTGCAATTCATTCTTATCTTGCCTCACACAACAAAACCTCAGTAAACTTCAACTGATTCAAAATGAGCAGAGGGACTCAAAGTCCAACAGAAGAGAGCACATTATACCAGTTTTCACTTCATTGGCTCCCAGACCGATTTAGAACACATTTTAATGTTTCTTTTAATGCTAGTTGAGGGTTAGCTCCAGAACATATAGCTAAACTTATATAAATCATCAAATACTATTTAATTTAAAATCTATGATTTTATCAGTCTCACCTTTTTGGAGTATAAACCGTTTCATTTTGGAACTAAACTCTTGCTGGTGTTGGACCTAATTTGGTCACGGCTGATTTCTGACTTTTTTTATCCAGTTTCTGACTCTGAAGTTAATTGGTTAACAAGGAACTGAGGGCTGTGGAGGTGGGGTTAATGTCTGATATGCTAATTATCACCATGGAAACACAGTCACAGCAGGAAGCAAGAAGGCAGTGACTAATAGCCCACTCATCTGATATCCCATTCAATTTCTCCCTGTCCTCTTCTCCTTCCTCGGACTCACTCTCTCTCATGAAATCACACTACTCACTGTGTTTCCATTCCTCCCGCATGTCTGCGCTGCCTCTCTGCCTCGTCCACTCTTCACTTTCCCTGTCGTCTCTCCGTGTAGTCTTGCTCTGCATCTCTCTTTCTTGTTTTCTGAGGTTTACACTGTTAAACTCAATGATGCAGTACTGAGGATGAAACGACAATGACAATGACTATGTGATTTGGAGTCATACTGAGGCAGGAGTCGTGCTAAAAAAGTCTGGACAACACATAACAATGACACCATACTAAATAATGTATAAAGAAAATCTCTTAGCAACCACTAATCTTTCTCTCCTCTCTCTTTATTATTTAAGTGTGTGACTCATGTGTTCAGACACATCATGTTTCTGTAAACATGAAGTGACAAGAGAATCACAGAGGCCCTTTTAAAGTATTAATAAAAACACCGTTTCTTCTCATTCCTCTGTATAGAACCATATCTGCCTCCATCTCGTTCCAAACTTTTCCATGCCGTCTATGTGACTCACAGCTTTCTTGACAACTCTGTCAACACAAGGAGATAAGAGACCACTCGTTAATTACTAGTCTGTTAAACACCGAGACAGGAGACACACCCTCTTCCATATCCAGAGGATGTGAGGAAAAAAACTACGAGACAGCCTGCGTTTGATGTCGATGGCACACAATGCTCAGAAAATCTTAATGAGCAGTGTAGATAACTTAGTTATTAACCAAAGATCCACCACGACAGACGAGACTAATTGGGCAAATCATACCAGCAGGAAGCACACACTCTCTGTCTATGCCCCTCCATGTGTTTTAAAATTGACTATGAGCTATTGAAATCTTTTGTTGTTCTTTTGCAATCTGTGGACTCTTGGCTGTCATCCATTCTTATCGCTAGCCTACACTACTCAAAGGCAGAATGACACAAGTAAACACAGTACAGGAACACAATTTGAAAGAACTTCAATTGTGGAAAACACGCAACAGAAATTTACCGAATAAAATTGGGTCTCTACCGATATGCAATCTGGCAGCCATACTTTTGTTTGTTTGAATGACTAAGCCAGTAAGATACAGTAAGTTATTTCCATGCAAAGAAAGCTTCCAGAAAACCCAAATCAGGAGGTGGGCTATAATGTTGACAAAGACAGTCACAGACAAAACCCCGCTTAAGCAAATCCCAGGTCAACAAATCTAGAGCACCCACACAAGCGTTAGTTCAATTCAATACAATTGTAGCGCCATATTATAGCAAAAGTTATTTCAAGCTACTGAACTTAGAAAGTCCGAACAAAAGAACCTTTCCAATATTATGAAGAGGAAACCAACCATTAAAAAATTCCCACATAGGCATTAGCTGGAAGAAAACATTCCCCTTTTAAACATGAAGAAACCTCCGACAGAACCGGCTTCAGAGGTGGGCGGCCACCTGCCTCGAAAAGAACAGCATAGAGACACAAGACACAAAAAAAGTTCAGGCAGTCTCACATTCGTTGCCTCATTCACACTCAACAATTATTGGCTCATTTATATCAACTAGTCGCATCAAATCAGACTCCTGCAGGTGTTTCACATGTGCTGTGCCTTAAAGCACATACTTCGGTTTGTACGTGTCGTACACTTGCATGTTATTACATAGTGCCTAAGTTTCAACAGGGATGGTTTCTATCCAACAGCAGTATTATGGTACCGAGTGAAAAATAAAATGACTGATCTAAAAAAGCAAGTGTAAGTATGCAAATTTCAGACACAGCAACTTTATCATCTGGCAATTCACACTGTCACTCTGGTGATACCCTTGTGCCAGACAGTTGTGCTGCTATAGCTCCCTCCACTGTCACAGCCTTAGGTTTATATGCTAAACCTTTAAGGTGAAAAAGATGTCATGTTTGTGCATATTTATTGAGAGAGGATAGTTTTCTCAACAGAATCCTTGTTGCTCTCCAAATTTCTGTCCAAACAGCATCTCCTTTTCTCTAAATCTGATTGTATCACTTTGCTATATATTGTCAGTTTATTTTTGTGTCTCTAACTGAACTTTTCAAACATTAAGCAAAACTTGGAAGCTCTCTTGCTTCTTCTGTGTTGTTCTGCACATTCAGCTACAGACAGATGGTCTCCTTCAGCTCTCTTTTACAGCAGATGTCGTGACCAGCGGCAGTCACAGAGACAATGTGACCTACCTTTTGATCCACAGATGCCCCACACTGCACATACCAATGCACTGACCTGTCCGAAGTGTTGCGGTTTGTATGAAGCCTTTGTTAAATTAACCCCTAACCAAGTTCAGAAAAAGCAATCCAAATACAAAGGGTATCAGAGCTGTGGTGATGGCAGCAGGTTTGCAAATGACAGCGGCAAAGTCCCCAAAAAGAAATCGACCAACCCCAGGAAGTTTGTTAATCAATAAGCCCAATGCTGTAGGGCACAGCTGTCTCTGGCCCCAAGAATGAGGACAAAATTCATTCCATGAAAGGCAGATGAGTATGTTGTGGAGAGAAAAGCCTGCTAAAGCATCTCTGATTGCAGTTCTTGGAGGTTAAGTGTCCTCTGAGGGGCTCCACATCACTTGCTGAGCTTCTGAGTCACAGCCATAAAGTGACAACAGGCTTAAGAAAGATGGGCAGGTGGACAAGCAATAAAAGATATATAGTGCTGCCACTGACACCGTCACTTTTTGTGGTATTTCATAGTGGGAACGCAACATATGATGGATTATGATTTATTTTCCAGATTCATATGATCTTCGCTGTATAGACCAAACTGTGCCCTCATGGCCTTTGTGTTGTTCCCAAGGGGCTGCTTAGGCCAACACACAACACAAAAGTACCATGCACGTCTTCTGCACTACATTTACTACTGTAACCTCCTAAAGTAAACACAATGACTCCGAAGGAAGTCATCCAATCCTGGATTCAAACATGTATTGTTGGCATAGCATAGTTCTTTTCGAGGTCTACACATGAGGTTTCTTTTGGACAGTCTCTGCACAGTCTCATAAAGAAGCAGCTAATCTGTTGCAAAATGACCTTGAACAAAGGAACGAGACCTTTGGCGTACACGGCCAAAATGTCAGGTCACACATTTATAGCCACTATAACCTGAGTACCTGGTTAAATTGGCCATGACAAAGTGTTATTCCAGCTCTATCAGGCTTATCATAATTTGGTAAACAACAAGCACCGACAGTGAAGTGGAGATAAAAAAAAAACTCACAAAGAGGAATTCATGCAGGCCATGTCTTGATCAGAAAATCAGCAGCAGGCCTTGACATTTTGGTGGATGACGTGGTCATCATCGTGCTGCATGCGGTATTGACTGTTGTCCTCCATCACCTAGTCTGTGTTTGGGCATCAGAGCAGGGTTTTGATGAGAGAAACCATCAGCATTTCCATTGTTCTACCATCTGTCACTGCAAGAAAGGCTGATATCTTAAGCTCTATTTCTGCTGGAACAATTGTGCCCTCTCCGTACTTTGGTTGTAAAGCAGTAATGTGCCATCAAGCAACCGAACGGATTTGTCAACCTCTGCTCCAAAACATTTAAATAATTAATGCAAAATAATGATGATTTAGTTTAGAAGGTATATAAATAAAATGACAGAAGCTGTATATGCACACACACACACACACACACACACACACACACACACACACACACACACACACACACACACACACACACACACGCAAAAGTGCTGGCCAAAGAGCAGTACTTCTCAGGCCCAAAGGAAAAAAAGAGATTACTGTCTCTGCTTTCTCTGTTGTTCACCAGTTATCTGTCTCTACTTTCCATCCATCTTTGCGTCTCCTTCACTCGCCCTCTTTCTGCCCTTGGCAATATCATGATAATAAAAGCTAAAGAATACCTTTGAGTTTTGGATTCTCTCTATTTCTCTCTGCCCTCCTTTGGCCTGCCATTATATCACACACCCACACACCGATGCAGTCCACATACTCACACACCCCAATACGTACAGGATACACACACACACACACACACACACACACACACACACACACACACACACACACACACACAGAGTGAAACACAGACACACACACAAGTATATCAAGTTGTGACTGAATTACATTTTGAGTGATAGTGCTCTTGAGGGCAAAGCAATGATAACTCACCTGTATATATGTGCGTGTGTGTTGTGTGGAGTGGGGGATGTATCTTTAGTTAGGTAGGTACAAGGTTGCAGGATTTACTTGTGTGTGTGTGTGTGTGTGTGTGTGTGTGTGTGTGCGTGCGTGCGTGCGTGCGTGCGTGCGTGCGTGCGTGCGTGTGTGTGTGTGCCATTGTTCAGGGTTACAATAATAAAGCGGATAGCTAACCTGAAAGCGTTGGCCTTTACTGCAATGCTAAGGCTGCCAAGCTCTGCTTACAGACAAAACAAGACTCAAATATGACGGCGCAGATCAAGTTTTCTTTGTTTTGCACTATATTCTTTCCTTCTTCTATTTCTTACTCTGACAGACATCTCACACGCCACAAAGCAAGTATGGCTGTTGATTTATTTGCAAAACTTTTAAAGTGATGTGTACTAAACCTTTGTTGATTTTATGACAAAGACAAAACAATGTGTTGCCTGGTGTTGCCAGCAATGGTGACATACCCCACTGTGTGTTATTCAAGTAGGAATCAAGTGTTTAGATGATGGAAAATAGTGGAGTGCAGAAAATATTTGAATCATATTAATGTACTTTTAACTGTAAAGTCACCAGACATTTCCACTATTGTTTTATTTCAAATGACATTATTGGAAATAAAATAACTGACTATGATGTATAAGTAATAAAATTGTAAACATTTGAACATCTGTATCATGTTATAAAAAACAGCATGCAATTTATGATGATATTTCTGTGTAAAATCAATTTTCACTGCTGAAACACTGTTAGACAAAATCACTGTTGGACTATGCTGTTATGTGAACAGTCTTCTTGTAAGAGTTTGATCCATGCTAATCTTTTCCAGTTTTTAAAGATTTTCTCTTTAAAAAAAAGCATATCGGTTTAAACAGGCTTTCCCAGATTTGTCTCCAGTCATCCAAAAGCTGTTGTGATTTCTGCTCCAAGACGACAGTACTCATGCCGTTTACAGCAAACAACTTCTACTCGTGGTGAGCACAGCTCATGCTATGTTCCCAGTCAGAGGCAGAATTATATTTATGCAGCAGCCAGCACAGGATGTACATGCAGTTTTTATGAGGATGTTTGTTTTGTCCAGTTTCATACAACAAAACAACTCTCCTATTTTCAGAAAAAATAAAAAGCTAAATTAAATGTCTTAACCTTTAAATTCATTTTAAAAGAGTAAACAGAGTTTAAAAAGAAAAAAAAAATACATTTTGTACATAGAAAAAAAAAAGACGTTTGAGAAGGGGTAAAGGTGAAGATGTAGCACTAGTTAATTTAAACATACAAAATAATTGAGTGCTCGATTGAGTAATAATCATAATCCCTGTTACCCTCACCACAAATTAAACAAAATATAAGAAACACCATTCATCTTTATTGTGTTAAATTATGTGATCAAAATCACTTGAAATCCAAAACAGTTATTGACCATAGTGTACCATACATCAGCAATTCTGATTGATTATCAGATGTATTATAGCAAGAATATATAAAATATATATATATATCCATACATATATATATATATGTATGGATATATATATTATTTTTTTTATACATGAAAAGTATGCTATAATACATCTGATAATGTATCCTGGCTGGTAATTCTATGGATCAAGGCACTCTACTCCATGACCAGGCGCTAATAAGAGTGTGTAAACTGTTTCACGGCCTGATCTTAAAGGGCAGTTGGTGTGTTGGTTCAGTGTGGCTATAATAACACTGATAGTTTAGGGAAAACCTCCGCAGATATACCACAGAAAAGAGGGAAGATGTTTGTGGTTGAATCAATGAACCAATCATTGCCACAGTCACAGACACAGCTGTGTAATCCCATGGCGGTCATAATCGCAGCGAGAGCAAACCTCAATCCGCCTCGGCAGCAGTCGGTGGGAGAGCTGGGTGGACTACCTCCTCTAGTGATCTTTCTAACTGCAATGCTACAAACTTTACTTGAGCAGCAATAGTTGATAGTGCTCTGACTTGCACTGTGGTCACAACTAGTAACTGTCTATTACCACATTATACATTGCGCAACAATGGTACAGCTCAGACTTTATAAGGATAAGAGGAAACACAAAAAATTCCCAAAGTGATCCTCCGGGGCTATGTTGTTGACGTGATATTTTTTGTGATATGTAATTAACGACATAGTGTTGTTTTAGAGTTTTCTCCATGATTGTACACATCAAACTGTATTGAGGACACTTTAAATCCTTTTGTGTTCTGAATAGCATACAGTCAGGTGTTAATACACCTGATCTAGAAGTTCAGCCTTCAAAAACCCGTGAGTCAAAACCATAACAGGCCATGAATTTATGCCATGAAGATTTATGGGTTAGCGTCAGACTATTTTCCACTTCATCCCTGAATGAAGGGTGCTCGTCCATGAAAACTGCTTAAAGTGAGCAGGCTGGCCCACGCCCCCTCTGACTGGCCCTGTCGGCTGTGTGCTCATCACGGCAGACCATTTACCAACAGAACACTTCGGCATTGAAAGTAAAAGTCTGTGCTTTTATCCTGCCCGACAGAAATGAACCACACGCTGGATCTCAGACAGCAGGAGAGCAGCAGCCTTTCTCCACCTTCGCTCAGGGTTGTTTGGACATGAAAAGGGACAAACTTACTTTATACGGAAAATAATGGGGACGCGGTGCACATTCGTTAAAAAGTTGGTACACAGATCAAAAGAGAGGCAAAAATCAAAAGTATATGAGTGAGCAGAGGGTGAAGCGCTGATCGCAGTAACAGAGAGCGGCGCTAAAAATGGGAAGACAATGCAATTGAGCTACTGCTGAAGCACCAGAGTCCCTTAAAGTAATAAAAAGGAAGTAAGTAAACTGAAAACTGCAGACTGTTTGAGCTCCTAACGCTATTTGCTATTTTTTTTTAAACTTGAAACAAATGCAGATGATTTCTTAAAACTGAAAAAAAGAGCCTTAGGTGTGATAAATCATCATCAAGGGTACAATCGGCAGTATATATTGATTAGTAAGCAGCCATCTCTTAACTCCACTGAACACGCGCACGCGCACCTACACACACACACGCACGCACCTACGCACACACACACACACCTGTGCGTTAATATAAGTGTCATTATGTCATAGTAAATCACTCTATCACTAAGCCTCATATCTCCATTCCTTCAGATATACTGAGAAAGAGATTTAATTACCACACATACACACAGCCACAGGTAGAAATATGGAGCTAGATTTAATTATCTCTCTCTCTCTCTCTCTCTCTCTCTCTCACACTCTCTCACTCACTCACAAGGGAGTGGTAGACCTTAATTGCAGCAACATGATGCTGAACTGAACATAAAACAGCAGCCCAAACCTCAGGCGGTAGATCTCTGATCACCAGCATGCACGCAGCGACACACACACACACACACACACACACACACACACACACACACACACACACATCGTCAGACACACACAAAAATATCTTGCCACGCTGTGTTTTACGTTATGTTTAGACAGTGGCTTAAAGTCGTTCGTGAAACCTTAATCCTGGTGTCAGGTGGCACCCACACAGGCTTATTCATTCCTTTGTGTTGTTTGTATATTCATTTTACACATAGAGCAGGACAAATGTATATTGATAACCGCCAAAGAAAAGGCAGAGGAAAAAAAACCGAGCTACCAAATGAAAATAAAGAAAATATTGAACTAAACGTATCAGAACACACAATTCATCTACCCACACAGTCCAATCCAACCCTGTGGTGTGTGTGCACCATTTTCATACAACGACAGTAGTGGTCTGTCTCAAATAAATTTTACACAGAGTTTGAGATTAATCTATTTACATGTAGGATCGAATTGAAGCAGCACATGTCTAAACAGCAGCACTTCCCTCATCCTTAAGTCCATTTAAAGATGCAGTCAACATTTATAAGACTAAAAGATTATGAAAAGAGGACAGCCACCGTTTGATATAAAGTTCAATCACGTAGACTGTCTCAGACATATAGTATTCATTTAAATTCTCTCCCTGCGTCTCCTAACTCATCACATCAGCTGACTGACGACGTTTTTTTTCCTCAGATTTTGTCTATGACAATTTTTCTCTGTCATTTTTAAAACTGTTCCACTCTCCGCCGCCGTCAGCTGTCATTTCGGTGTCAGATCGATGCAGCCCTCGTCCACCCCAATCACCTCAAGTTTTCATCAGGACCAATATCCAGGGGCCCTTCCACTGAGCTCATCAGCAGTCCTACTTCACATCCCATCGATCCAGATCTTCTAAATGCTCCACCACCACTGGTGCCGACGGTCCGTTGGGGGATAAACCTTTACAGCTCGATGTGTTAACTACCCCCTTAAAAATGATGATGTCACCATGAGATCGCCAAAGGCTCCTGATATTTCTCCAACCTCTCCTACAAACCACGTCAAACAAATCATCCAGCTACTCTTTAAGCCTTTCTCTCATTTATGTCTTCAAAACACTTGCTGAACAAGGTATATTAGGTATATTAAACCAGAAATAACTAATAATATCTTCACAAAAAAAAAGAAAATCTGCCTCTGAAAATATTGTATGTGCCACTGGACTTTTGACATTAAAGACAGCATACTGGACTTGCTGACATCAGTGGGCTCATAAACAGTAATTATGAATCATTTTACACTTTCTGTACAAAGTTAAAGAAATGTAGTGCTATACTCTGTTCCAGTTACTAGTCAGTATAAATCTATATTCCTTACAGACACAGTGCCTCTATCGCCACACGACTTCTGTTGCACTTTTAATCGTTATGAGATCAAAGGCCAGATTTAATATTATAAAAGCAGCTACATCATACCTACATTTAAGCCATAAGTCTGTTGTGCTTTTTAATGTCTGAGGCGTAATCCTCAAGTTTGCCATTGAGAAAATTTGATTGTAAAAACTGTTGACACTAAAACATTTATTATGAAATATTGGTTTTTAATTTGCAAATGAAACCTATTTACACAGCTGGTAAACAGCAATGTATTGACTCAATGAAAGCACATATTTTAGGGATGCACAATAACATCCGCAATTCATAAGGCTTTAAAATTAAATATTGGCATCAGCCCGAAATTACCATTTCTGCCAATATGACAGGCCAGTAATATGATGCTTTAACTATGCCTATAATCAGCATTGTATTTCATATCTGCATCTGCCACTGGGCCGTCAAGTTAGGTATAACGATACGGTTATTCCACCACACCAGAGACGATGTGCAGTTCGGTGGGGGTAAAAAAAAAGGTGTGCATGTATCGGTATCGGCAACCAGCCAGAAGAGTTTGAAAATATGCAAACACAAGTGATAAACGTCTCCTGTGGGCCTGATTTACTAAGATCTCAAATAAAGGGTGCCAAATTGCGTGTATATTTCAAAGGTTTGCGCATTGATTTTGCACCCATTTTGCGGATGATTTACTAAAAGTAATTGCGTCTTTGATGTCAGGTGCAAATCGCTCTATTTAAATGAGGTGTTTGCGTGTGTTAAAGTGACTCCAGCCGTTCTAACAGAACGACAGCAAAAGCGAAAGGAAATCTGATCCCAGTGAAATGAATAAATAGCCTATAAATATAACGAGAACAAAACGTTATACAGGAGATTATCAGCGAGGAAGTCAATGCCGAGGGAATAACAAAAAGATTAAATTAAGAGAAGATGGCAAGATATTAGGCCCAAAAAAAAAAAAAAAAAAAAAAAAAAAAAAAGGCTTATATTAAAACGGACAAATAAAAGAGGAGGGACGGTGAAACACCGATCAGAAGGTCCAGATCTTTTTTTGATGAGCAGGTGAATTACTTTAATTCAGTGTCTCGCGACTGCTCGGGAGCCTTATGAAGCTTCCTGTGAGTTCTGCGGGACACATTCAGCAGCTGGGAAAGCACACCTCGGTTGCTGGTATTTCGGGGCTCCTCCTTGTTGTTGGCTGTCAAATATCATTAAGTTCATTCAATACCTCAGAAATGTCATCGCTGGACAGACGAGATGTCTGAATATTTGTTCCTCTGTTATCACAGAAATGTTTAAACGGGTATAAATACACGTTCTCTACGCATTCTTTGGTTTCTCTGCGTCTCCTTCTCACCACGATAAGAGTAGCCGTCTCTCCTGATGTTCATCTGATTAATACGTTTCTTTGTCGTACTAAAATACACAATAATCACTTCTCCTATTCCTACTTTCAGGTTTTACAAATGTATATATTTGCATTTCCCCTCCCAGTATTTTGCACCTTCAAGCAGAAATGCCCAATATCACATATGTATTCAGGCAAACACGCAAAATGGACAACACGTGTTTAATTGCACATTTGAAAGACCCAATCCTCACTGCACGTCGTGAGTAGATGAGCTTGGACATGTTTTTGTGATGTGAAGTTTGCACGTGATTTTACACACTCAGACCTTTAGTAAATCAGTAAATCATGTGTATTCTGTCTCCGTGAAGTCACGTGGAACATGTATGCACACAAACAGGAAACACACACTCTGCATACACAGATGCACTCTGATGACACACACCTACACATTTGCCCTTTTCCTTTTACCTTTAACATTACAAAAGCCACTTTAAAGCAGCATATAAAGAGTACACACGTACACCTGTACACACACACACACACACACGCGCGCGAAGGTGCTGGCGGTAGGACACGGTGTCCTCCAGTCCTTCAAATGAAATAATTTGTCTTGTTCAGTGCATAATTTTAAAGCAGCAGGAGACAAACAGAGATACAGAGAGCGAGTGTTGGAAAATCCCAAAGGAGCATGATTGATCGGTAAAACAATTAGATTAAACTGATCTGTGAGATGACAAAGTGGTTTCATCTCTAATGATTATTAGTGACTGTGACCTTTTGTTGCAGGTCAATGAAGAGTTTTAAATTTCACCTTTAAACAAGATAAAAGAGGCGCTGATTCTGAAAACTCCAACATGAACTTGTTTGATGCAGGGCGACAAACAGCAAGACTAATAATTATGACTTTGTTGATGTAAAGACACAACAAGAGCAAGTTAAAACCCATGCGTCTGTCATAATTTAAGTGGAAAAGAAAAACTGGAAACTCTTACTCTTGTTTGAATT
Source organism: Embiotoca jacksoni (assembly GCF_022577435.1). Taxonomy (NCBI): domain Eukaryota; kingdom Metazoa; phylum Chordata; class Actinopteri; family Embiotocidae; genus Embiotoca; species Embiotoca jacksoni. The sequence goes on along the minus strand of NW_027185414.1, from coordinate 11,646,254 downwards.
TCTGTTTGAAAAAATGCAAATGACATCCCAAAGCATAAGCAGGTATTCCATATGGTAAATTACTTGAATTGCATAATCATCTTACTATCCCTAAAATGTACTTAAAGCACCAGTGATCCAGAACAGCGGTACAAGTTGTGGGCTAGCGTGCAAAAAAAAAATGATACGCTCAGATTCGGCATCATTTACACAGTGCTTAACAAGCAGCGCAACATCTGCTGCAGCAACTCTGCCATGTACACTGTGTTTTCCGGACATGGCTACGCGACACTGGACTCCTTTGACAGCCCGTTATATGCTGTTGAATGAGTGAACATGTTCAGTCTTCCAGGAAGATAATAGCTGTATCTACAGGGAACAAAAGAAAATTGGTATGATAAGCCTTAAAACGGTGTAAACCGAATCCCAAAGCAGTCCCAGGGACAAAATCTAAATCGAACTAAACACAAAGGCTTGCTGCTGCGCCAAAGACAAGATTTCTCCACAGTGAAAACACTAAATAATGGAACTTCTTGTAAAAGAGTTGTACTATACCCGTGGCCCCCCCATAAACTTCAGTCACTTGTACAATTTATGCCAAAGGCTCGCTGAAGGTGCTCTTGTGGCACTACATCCCATAAAAGAACGTTACACTGGCATGTTCTTTTTTTTCACTCCTTATGTTTATTAAACACAAGAGCTAAGAGGAAAGGGTCGGCAGTCTTGTTGTTTCCAAAAACTGCCATCCTTAAATCAGACAAATCTGATCAAAGTGTATTTCAACTGCGAGCAGCAGGGTCACGATATATATTAGTACCTTGTTGTTACCCCACTTATTCTCTTCCTGAAATATATACTTAAACGAGAGGTGTAAGTTAGCCGTGGCACTAACAAGCAGAGTGGGAGACGGGCAGATTGCTGTTTCCCCGCTTTAGATCGTTGACAAGAGAGCAGGGAAGAGAGAAAAATAAGGCAAGTGAGCGAGGTGGTGGGTAGGTAACAAACTGAATTTTTCTTTAGAAAGTCACCTGCTAGAGGAGGCAGGGTATGTGAGGATCTGTACTAACAAGGATAAAAGAGGGCAGGTGAGCTGATCTACTAGCTGCACACAGAGGTGTGCTACCAGCATGGGCAACCTCCCCCTCTCAAAAGCCCTCAAAATCACCCTGAGTACTGAAATAGAGAGAAAGACAAAGACACAGAGGGAGAAAGATGGAGAGAATCCTGTGTTCCAGTAATTAGTCTGTAGAAAGCGTGGACTATAATTCGGTCAGTCAGATGGATGTCTGCCCTCCAGACATTAGGTTTAGCCATTATCTACACTCATCCCTCCACTGTCCATCTATCCATCTCTCCTTCTCCCTCTCCCCCTCTCCCTCTCTCCACCACATTCATCCTTGTACCTTGTCCCACCATCCATCCAGTCTCCCCCATTCCCTCCCCCATGTCCTCTCGCCACTCCTCCACTCATTAGACCCATCTCATCATTTATGCTCAGCTCTTCCATTTCTCTATCCACCCCTGTCTCTCTCCAGCACTCTCCTCCTCTCCGTCTCCAGACATCACATCTAACCATATTTTAAACTCGTCCCTCCAGTACTCTCTATCAACACATCCATCTCTCCATGTCCTCTCTCCTCTCTGCTGTTCTCCTCTCCTCTCCGGCAGACATTAGATCAAGCCCATTACCTACACTGCATACAGGAAACTCACCAGAATCAGTTTATCTGTCATGGACAGGACATGTGCGGGAATCTGTCTTTGTGACAGTGTAGGAGAGATATTTAACTCAACAACAGCACGGAGTCATATGGCCCGCAGAGTGCACCATTCACTTTCAATAGGTCACGACAAGACACAGAATTGACAGAAGACCATCCACTGTCATTTGTCAAACACACATTCACTATCAATGTGTGTTCAAGCTGCATGGCACACAGGTATGAAGATAGTGTCGTCCCTCTACTCCTCTCTATTCATCTCTCCATCCCTCTTTCTTATCTCTGTAACCTCTCCTCCCTCCAGACATTAGATGGAGCCCATTATCTATACCCACGGCTCCACTCCTGCGCGCATACCGATTCATACCTCCCTGTATCTGTCTCTCCTCCTTCCAGACATTAGATCTGAGCCCATTATCTGCACTCATCCCAGTACCCGTGTCCTTCCTTCCATCCTTTCTATCCATTCATCCTTCCATGCATGCTTTGCTTCACTTTACCCGTTGTCTCTCCCCTCTTTTTTCTTTCCTCTCTGTCCCTCTTCCCTCCTCTCTGCGCTGGATATTATGCCTAGCCATTATCTACACTCATCCTGCTGCTCCAGTCCATCCATCTATCCTCCTTCACTTCCCTCTGCACCTCCACGTCTCTCACCTCCAGATAGAGCCGCCTATTATCTGCACCTCTCCCTCCATCCATCCATCCTTTCTCTCACACTCCCTCAGCAAGATCAGACACACATTCACACGCCCGACCCAGCCTCTATCTGGACAGAATATCTTAACAGTCAGCAATGCAACAGGGATGTAGCACTGTTTAGAAGGGCTGCCAGTCGGTGACCTCGAAAACAAGACACCGGTTAAAACCTTGTTTGTTCAAAAGAGCTTGAAATGTAGTTGGTTTTTTTTTACAGTGAGACACTATCTGTGTGTATTTTAGAACAGTATCATTTTACTTACAGTTGTGAAACTTAGAACTTTAAAGTTACATTGGTGGGCCAATACTTCAAACTTAGAAACTGCTGATGTTATCACGGAAAATTCTCTATTAAGAAAAAGGTAAGATGTAACTAAATACCAAAGAAAGAGTGAACCGTCACGCTGCTTTCTCCTTAACAATTGGTCGATCTTCGTAGATTTTTTTTTTTTTGTCTGTCTCTGTGCCTTGTGACTCTCGGCTTTTTTTGCATAGTTTGCCACATTTAATACGATTTTCAGAAAGTAATGAAAATGAACTTACAGAGACTTCAAACTTGCTTGAGATGGATAATCTTTCACAAAGTACAATACAGTAGCCTCATTTGATCTGTCAAAGTCATGTTATGAGTGTAAAGTGATGCAGCTGGAGCAGGGATTGCTCTTTTAACTCCCCCTGTTGGTGCTCTTGGAGACACTCCGGTCTCTGAAAACTCAGCGTCTGTCTCTGGTCTCTCAGAAATAGATCTTAAGATGTGTTGTCTGACCACGTTAGGAATCATCTGTACAGTTATTCCATACGGCCACACTAGAAAGCAGACTGAAAAGCCATCTGTCATATTCATAAAAGGTTTAAAATCTTTCTTCAAGATTATATTGATGATGTTGTACAAATGAAAAGTACCACAAATAGTTTAAAAAAAAAAGAGAGCTCGAAGCTGCTCTTCTAAAGGTTTCCTCTATTTTTTTCCCTGTCAAAGGGTTTCCTGGTAGTTTTTCCTTATCTGAATTGAGAGTCTAAGGACAGATGTTGTTGTATGCCGTGGAGATAGTGAAGTTCCTTGAGGCAAATTGGAGATTTATGATTTTGGGCTATAAAGAAATGAAATGAAATGAAATTGACTTTGCTTGATGCGACACCTCCTGACATTGGCACTGGAAAAGTGTTGGGTGAGAGCGTTTCTGAACGGACGTGCAGCTCCAACTAGCTTCAGTCAGCTGCTGAGCGATCAATAATTTCAAGGCATGAAATGATCAACTTCCCATCATCTGTTTCATATCATCAATGTTGGTTACTGCAGTCTTCTGAACGGTGCAGTGCCTTGAGGCAGAAGACTATCAGTTCATCAAAGCACTGTTGGAAGCACCTTGAAGGACGGTTCCTGCTTGCAAGTGGATTACCATAATATAAATGTAACTAAAAATAAAAAATAAATAGTCAACAAAGAAGCTGTTCAATTTCATGGATTATGTAATGAACAACTTCCAAGTCTTTCTAAATTGATTTCAATTGCTTCATGAAATTAAAAATCAAAGAAATTAAAAGTCACCTCCAGATATGATTAATATGTACCGTGCTGCATTTAATTAATGTTCTATACATGAGTACACTTACGTCATCCTCACCGCAGCATTTGCATACACACTCAAAATGTGCACCAAATCCAATGTGTACGGTTCTTACAGCTAACTTCACGGTCCTGCTGCTTTTGTTTTGCTTGCACAGACGAGGAGGACACTCAACACACTCGCCTGTCTTCTAAACCTCCTTTGCCATGCAAGGGAGCAAATGTGAGTGCCGAGATCTCCCTGCGTGTGCAAATGTCTGAGGAGACAGGTGGTGAAGAGGGTTGCATTGTTTTGCGTTTTAAAAAGTGACACACCATCGAGTAACGTTGATGTTACAGCCTCGATCTGTTCTGAAGCACAGTGCGGTATCACGTTTGAAAGCAACCTAGATGACACCAGTGGGTACATGACAGCTTAGAAATCTTAGAAAGTTATGGCATGTGAAGAAAAATGGAATAAAGTAACATACTATTTGTAGTCATGGGGGGTAACACATGTACAGTATGCCAGTGTTGTACTTGGACCAGTTGGTATACTTGTATACTGTGATTTAACATGTAACTTTAGGATGTGACTGGCAGATACATTCAGCAAATGATCACCACATCCCCTATTCCTTTCCTGTGCCGTATCCCCACCCTGATTCCTCTCTCTCTCACGTTTCCTCTCCTGTGTTCCCTCTCTCCTTCATTCTCTTTTGACCCTGCTGTGTACATCCATCTTCTTCTTCCTTCTGTACATACATCCATCTTATTGACTGCCTTCCTTCTCCCCCCTTGTCTCACAGCTTTCATCCTCCTCACCCCTGTCCTACATTCATCTGCTTCATTCTCCCAGCATCTACTCGCCGCTCATCCTTGAAGTCAGTCTCTCTTACCACTTCCAGCCTCTCCCTGGTTTCCTTTCCTCCTTCTCTTTTGTCTTCTTTCTCTCTTTTTCTCCACCATGTCTCCTCTGAGTTTGACAAGACACTTCTCTGCTTCCTCTGCCACTCTCCTCCTTGTCTCTTGTCCCACCGTCATCAACCACCTATTTCTCTCTCCACCACACGACCACTTTCATTCTTTCGCTCCTCAGCTTACTGCTAACAGGTTCTCTCCAGAAGAAAACAGGATTTGGGCCGTAAGCAGATATCAGATCTGGACTCATTCTCAAGATGTCAGTCCATGCATTTTATTAACTCTGCGAATAGGAATACTTAAACCTTTAATGTCCAGTGCTCCTCTTTTTATTTCACTTTTAGGTTTTACATTAGAGAAACTATCTTATTATGCACTGTATATTCTGCATCAAATACAAGAGTCTACATTTCTTATGGCTGTAACATAGATCAAATGAAAATATTCTAGATTTTTTTGAGTATCAAATAATACGGTTAAATTTATCTTAAAAGGGGATAAGATCAAGTGATAATATCTGCATGAACATGAAACAATCTGTAATTTAAGTTGTATGCCTCCATTCCAGTGATTAAGGAAATCACTCAAAAGACTTTTCATGTCCTTGCCGGTTGATACAGCCACCTTCATATTCACACACGGACAGAGCAACAAGTCCTGCTCAATAAACAACACAGTAACTTGGTCTTAACCATTGCAAAAAAAAATGTGTATGACTTTACAAAAACATCCAAATGACCACTTTCTGCTCTGCTGAAACTTGCTGTGGTTGATATTAGACAACTAAAATTTTGTTTTTGCTTTAAGATGGTCATCCACCAGCCCTGACCTCCTCCCTATGATGATTTGCAGCAACTATAACAACATTTTTGTACTTGTATAACTTGTTGTCTTTAGTTGGGGAATGTTTACTTGATGTTTTGCACTGTAAAATCAAATAAAATGTCTTAAATTAACTTTAAAATTCAACCTCAATATAATTCCATATGTTTGTCCAGGTTAACCCAAAATCATATGTTCAGTTGACTAAATATTATATGGATGGTTTAGTTATTAAGTTATTACATTATTGACTTATTTCTAAAAAAGTAAAGCTGTTATTTTAAGTGGATAGAGCATGCAACTTGTATTTACCGATACTAACTCAAAGTTCTAATTAATTAATAGACGGCCAATTTCTAAGTTGTATAAACTCAAAGACATAAAGACATTAATTAAATAGCCAAAGTCAAAGTTTTACTTAAGTTCGTTGCCAATAAAAATTTTCAGGTTTTCCTTTTTGACAGTTTGGTGGTGACATAGATGAAGTGTATTCACTGAAACACTCATGTTTGTACACAGAGACTTACAGTACATGTGTAATTACACAGTCATCTACACGCCTTTGTGCAGGCATGCAGCTGACTGTGTAATTATAAATGGAATAACTATTTTCATTCAGCTTGTGATGCAGGGAAACATGCTCCTAAAAATAAGTGTTACCTGCACATTGAAAACTCTTAATTGATGAAAGTGGAGGGAAGCTGATATTTAACTTAAGGTGCTTTAAAATAAATAAATAATTCTAAACAGTGAACTGCCGGCTGTACAGACAACGTTGTTTATTAGTATTCCGCTGCTCTGATGTGATTTACATGGATGCAGCAGCCCGATATACACACAGGCCCCCCGACGCCGTTTATCACGACGCACTTAGATTCATTACAGGTGACAGTTTTAGAGCACATCATTGTATGTTCTGAAAAGAGAAAACATTGCCTCCTGTTTACTGACAAAGCCGTATCTCACAAACTCCATTTACACGTTTCATCGCTTTTAAAATTCTGAATGATGGGATAGCGCATTTAATCAACGTAGTTATTCAGCAAGTGGACACAGAATTGGGACAGCAACTTTTTTTCCATGCACCCAGCTGTGTCTAAAATTGGACACACTTGTATCAAGGAGTGTACCTGTTTCTCATAATGTTATGCATGGTCACACGCACTAGGTGGTCCACAGTGCAATGAATTACCATATCATTTAACATAAGCAAACATAGCTAATACAGCGTGCAGTGTGTATTATGAATAAAAAAGACCACACACTGTGTAGAAGTGTTGGAAGTGTTGCGCTGCATGTGTGTGTTTGTGCAACTGCTTAGCTGCCCACAGACCCGCAATACATTCAGGTTATTCCACATTATTAAAGTGTTTTAGGCTCGTTAGTTTTAGGTTCATTGCAAGTTGTGTTTACATGATAAAGATGGTCTCTTTTCGGTGCTGACTTTGTTGAGCTACTTTAGCCCCCCGCATGTTGCGATGCACACCACCTCCCACTTGAACTGTAAAGATCAGGCATCGGAAGGTGATGGGCGGATCTTTTACCTGTTTCAATCGCTGCTCTCTGGAGAGACTAAAAAGGTGAGAACTGAACTTTACACCGAAAGACAAAGAAGGATTCTGGTAAGACTGAGCACTCGGCTTTGCCCTTCACATGCCTGGAGGGGCCTTGTGGACCTGCGATTTCATCTCGCTTTATATTTGAATGCTCACAGGATTTTGATTTATTACATTTGGAATGTGGAGGGCCTTGACCATACTGCAAAGCAGAAGATCTCGTCTCCTGTTCTTGAATTTCTCCTACTTTAATCCTCTCCTTTTACTGTCCCTCACCGCTGCATCATCTGTTCACTCATATCTATTATTTCAATTTCTATCTCCTCTCCAGTTCTCCAGGATACAATGAACGCTAACTTTAAGTGTTAAGTGGTTTTTACTTAGAGACAGATCTGAGTACTTGGACGATGAGATGTGAGTGATTAGGTGATTAGTGTCTGCATGTGTCTGTGTGTGTGTGTGTCTGTGCGTGTATTGTGGATTCCATCAAACTGATTCTCGATGGCAGATAGCAGCTGGCAGAACTGACTGTGATGAACACACACACACACACGCACACGCACACGCACACACACACACACACACACACACAGACACACAAAATGGGGTTGCAACATGCAACACTTAACACACTTAGTACAGTACAAATCCATTTGGAGCTGATGTTATGGAGAACATGCTGTAAATAACTGATGCTATATAAGTCATTACCCATGATTATCATAATTGTTCATCAGCAATGTGCTTTATAAAAAGCAATGTGATACACATCAAAAAACTTAATTATTATGTTTAGATGGTGCGAATACAAGTCAGTCCGATAGGCTTGGGTCCCCAAAGAGAGTGATGAACGATTACACTGTGACACAATAAGCCACTGGGCCAAGACATCAACCTCACAGACACAGTAAGTCAATATATGTTTTCAAAATGTGTTATTAATGAACATTATTATGAGGTCAAAATAAGAAGGTGGGACTTTTTTTGTATTACTTTCCTGCAAAAAGTAGTTATTTAACATTTCCTGTTTGGACTGCTTTTCTATTTTCTCCACAGTGCAGAAAGTGTTGCATAGAGCACCAGCCGACCCTCTGAGAAAGTGTTCTGATGGAAGTTCAGAATTTAACTGGTGACCGCCCACAGCTTCTGTGATTCCCTCGACAAAACACTTCCTATGCAACAATCCTTTCAATGACTACAAATATGTCCTCTCTCCTAAAGGCAAATCCTATCCAAATATCAGGAAAAAACTATAACAACTTTGTGATGTGTAGCTATAAATGCTTGCTGAAAAGGTTGGAGTGTGGAATATTTCTAAACAAGCTGGCCCTCCAACAAGGTCATTATAATTTACATATATTAACATGTTATTTTTTTATTTTGTATTTAATAAGGTTCCCCATGGTGTTTCTGAAATGTAACTGTTTTTCTATGACAGGGTCCCAGTTTTGCTTGTCTCATGCACGCATGCACACATATATACGTTCACGTGCCCAGATATGCAGCAATGCACCAAAAATAGCAGGGAAAACAAAAAACACTGCTTGTCATTGACCCAGGAAATAAACAAAGCTGGATATTAAACAGAAAATGTATCTTTGTGCATATTTTATGAGGAAGGAAATGCATTTAACGTATGTAAACATAACTTTTGTTTGTTTACAAGAAGATTCTACAAGGAGCCTTTAATATAGTTTATATTCTAAGTTTTTGTATGTGATATACAGCTCTCCATAAATTTTGAGGATATGAGACATCATTTTTGCAATTTAATCTTTTTGACAAGTTATTAAGTTGTAACTGAACAGTATATTATTTAGTGTCTGGAAAATTGTTAATGACTTATTTGCTCCATTAAGTGCAACAGAGGATGACAGCAGAGAGAGGTAGTGTGACAGAGAAAGGGGCGGCAGTTTAATGCTTTAATTTGGTAAAATTGTTTCTGATTTGGTCACAGCCACCCACTGATGCAAACACACATTTTATTTTCCTGTGCGCGCACGCGCACACACACACACACACACACACACACACACACACACACATGCAGGCATTTACATGTAGCAGCAGTTCTGCTTATGAATGACAACTTGCAGTCATTATTCAAATGACTGGAGCTGAGGTTACAGATAGAAACATAGGAGTGAAAATAGGCAGAAAAAGGAGAGGAGGTGTGAAGGAGGAAGACGAGGAGCAACTGAGAGAACAGAGAGGAAGGGTGCAGACACGGGCAGCTCAAAGTCTTGCTGTATTTAGTGTGTCTACTCAACCTGTACATGTCAATAATATCAGAAGTACATAGTGTGTACATTATGTGTGTGGAAAGAAGGCACAGTACTTTACACCTGCTCAAAAACATCCCTTTGAAATGGGTCTCTGATTTGTCTTTAAGCTGTTTCTTTTGCTTCTTTTTCTCCTCTGGGCCTTTGTGTCCCTCATTTCCGCTCAGACTGTCTTTCTCTGACTTTAATATGGCCAAACCATTTGTCTTCTTTTTTTCCTTTCTCTTTCACTTAGTTGGCAACTTCAGCTCTGTGGAACTACTGCAAGAGGTCAATGAAATTTAGAGGCAGATGAGTTCAAATTACTGACGTTATTTAAAATATTTATTCCATTTTGCTCCGATTCCTCTACACTGACAAACTAGTTTTACTTGAAATATTTCCTCCTGCTATAAGTTCTTATGCTAAGCTAAGCTAACCATCTCTTGGTTGTAGGCTAATATTTTATCGACAGACATGAGAGCGATTTCAATCTCCTTGTAGGTCTCTAAGCTAGAAAGCAGAAAAGCTTATTTCTGAAAATGTCAAACTATTCCTTTGACTGTCAGTGAATACTCTGCACCAAGCTACAACGCCTGAATGTTTGGCCTAAATAAGTTGGCTGTTTGATCATCATGACATGGTTTCTTATTAGAGCAGGCTGATAAATAAAACCTCTGAACTCTGGTTACTGATCATCTCATTCAATTAAAAACAATTACTCAGAACTAAGTCGATATAAAAGATCAAAATCTGGTTACATCTAAAGAAAATCAAGTTTCCTACAATCCAAATATGGCAGAATCAGCCAATGTTTACAGTACTCTCCTCATGTCAGTAGCAGTCCTGCCTTTTCTGTGCATTCACAGATTCCACTCAGCATGTGATCGAAGCGTCAGCTGCATAATGTTTGGAGCCCCGGTTGAGTTTCACTCTATTTTTAGGGGTCTGCTCTGCTGTTCTTCGCTATTTTCTGCTTTTGTTACAGTCACAGCCAAACGACTTTTAAAAAAATTCCTTTCATTAAAGTTTGACCTTTTGTGAGGAAATTAAGCACATAGTTTGAAATGCATCTAATGCATAATATATATATTTTTTTTAAAAAATATTAATGTGATGGAGGCAAGGAGATAAAACAACAGAAGAATGGAAGTGAGGATGACAGAAAAGGTAAAATACGCACCAATAAAAGGAGGAGTGTGTCTTTTTTTTTCTAAGAATGACATGGAGATGAACTGTTGGCAGACATCCAGACAATCTCTGCTAGCTCTGTATCTCTACAGCTTCTCAGAGTGCTATTGTCAAGGTCAGAGAAAATGGGTGAACTCCTCCTTTAATACCAGGTACATTAGGAGGAATTAGAGCTAACACAAGGATGGGAACATCGGTTATCTCTCTTTGTCTCTCTGCTCCTCTCCTTTTCTCTGTTCTTGTGACGTTTTCTTTATTCCCATTCTCTTCTCTCTTCTTTCTCTCTCTCCAGAAGCCCCCCCCCCCCAATCAAACACACAAACACGCACTAACATCTTTTGCAGCTCTATATAGATGACAAATGCGCAGTATGCTCTTCCCTTCCCTGTAGTGTGTGAGTGAGCGATTATGTGTGTGTGTGTGTGTGTGTGTGTGTGTGTGTGTGTGTGTGTGTGTGTGTGTGTGTGTGTGTGTGTGTGTGTGTGTGTGTGTGTGTGAATGTGTGAGGATGCCAAAGCAGTTAACAGCAGCAGGCTAAGAATAGTTTTGACTTGTCTCCTCATCTCTCTCTTTCTCTTCTCTGCTCTACAGCTCAATGTTCTCCCACAGATTTGAATCTTCTACCAATTTTCCCTTTGAACACCCCACAAGTTCTGGAGGGAGCTTTGTTCCTTTGAAAAGGAACATCTAGGCAGTACCATATACTTACAGCATTTCCATCAGTGCTGGAAAATGGTCCAGCTGCACGCATATATTATTGTGCTATAGGGGGAAACAACGTTCGGGCTTATTTGGATTTCTTTAAACTAATCACAATGGTCTTGGGTGGTGCTGAGCTCAACGTAAAGTGACAATGACCTTGTAGAAACTCGTTTTGGTGGAACATTTGGGGAGGCGTGTCGTGCTATTAAAATGGCTAAATCCCCACAAAAGACTGAAAAGAAACCAAGCAGGCCTGCCTAACTACACGATCCGAATCTTCATCTGAACTTGCCACTCTGAGCTTTTAAGTTACTAGCTCAGAGTTTGTTGTCGTTTCCCGTAGCGATGGGGAGTTTGAAAACGGACACAGGTCGTGGAAGGTGAGAAGAATGATGACAGTCGGCCAACGGCAGGCTCATAGCAGCATCAAAGTATATATGCAATGGCCTTCAAACAGTCTCGTTAAGCCCTCCTCCTGAAAACGTGTACAGTACATTCATATGCATGTGAATTGAATGTAACCTTGCGCTTGTCTGTGAGTGGCTTTGGGCTATTTGTTAGTGAGCTGTAACAATTCTATTAGAGCAATACCTCTAATACATGCAGCTACTCTGCAGTGTGTGTGTGTGTGTGTGTGTGTGTGTGTGTGTGTGTGTGTGTGTGTGTGTGTGTGTGTGTGTGTGTGTGTGTACCTCAGTAAATGTTATCAAGGTGTCACACTAAACAACTGCAGAAGAAATAAGCAGCAGAAGAAAAAAAAAGTATCTTTCCCCACTATTTACCTTTTCCCCTCTAATTTACTCTGTCACAATTTTTTTTTCCCTCGCTGTCTCCCTATGCCTTGCAGCCTGTCCATCTTTCCTTCTTCCTTCCACTGTCTCCTTCCATCTCTCTATTTTAAACACACATGACACTGTGCCAGATTTTGATCCTTGATCCTGGAGGCTCTTGCGCATTTTTTCTCACGCTTTTTCCCTTTTTTCATTCCAGCTTGAGAAACACATCTAATAAACACGAGCACAGAGCAGGCACTACATATACACACACTAACTGCACAGTGTGTGTGTGTGTGTGTGTGTGTGTGTGTGTGTGTGTGTGTGTGTGTGTGTGTGTGTGTGTGTGTGTGTGTAGAAATAAGTGCATGCTTATAGTTCTTTTAATATTCTCTTTTATTCTCTTCCCTCTTCTTTCATGTCGAGAGGCTGTCAGTTTGTGCATCTGTAAGTCTCTGTTTTTATCTGCCTTCGCTGCTCTTCACCATTCCCCCTCTCTTTCTGTGGCTGTCTCTCACTGTACGCCATCCTCTCTTTCCAAAGTCTTTCTGTCTTTTACTTCTTTTTATCTCTCTCTATCCTTCTCTCCATTGCCAAGAGCGTATTTTCCCTCTCTATCCACACTCCCAACACATTGCTCAGCTGTCCAATAGAAGCCGTTTGGAAAGTAAACCTGTATGCATTGCAGGTCTAAAAAGCAAACATAAATGTCTCATATATATATATATATATATATATATATATATACGTATATGTGTGTATAGTGTAACTGACAATGGTAATTTTGATCTCAACATTTTTGCTGTTATTATTGTTATTATCAATGATTTGGCTAAATGTGTAGAGTTCATGACTATTGCTTTACTTTTTTGGTCCTTTTTTACAAGAAAAGTGAGACAGTTTTGTTGGTATATTTATAATAATGTAGGTTATTTTTAGAAGCATTAATCTTGATAACAATTTCAGGTGAACAGGCGTACTGGTATAAGAAAAAAATGAAACAAAATTGCATTTGCACAAATTTTTCTTTGGTAAAAGAAACGTTATGAGGGAAAAGACAGATTTTCTTTTCACTGCTGCCTGATATCTGGCCGTGTGTGTGGTTTGTGTTTATTTAGTAAAGATATATATGCTGTCGCCACCCCAAAACAATAGAGATGAAGGGAATTTTGTTTGTGGGGCACAAAACACAGAAAAATTACAAACTCAGCAATAGTGTGCCTGTCCAAAATGTCCAGGTTATTTTGGATAACCTACAAACCTCGCTGTCAACAGTTTTCTTCAGGTCTGTCTCACAGTGAGGATGCACTCCCCCTGAAAAGTGTTGACAGTTTATTCAAGTCAAAAAGTATTTATGTAACCTAAAAATGTGTTCCACAGTGCTTCATAACCTGTACAACATATAACACCAGCTATCCTTTGGCCCCCGGTTCAGGTGAGGAAACTGTGGTCAGATTTTTGATCATTTTCAAGGCCCTGCTGACCTACAACATACAGTGAAACTCAACTGAGGACTTCCTTTAAAATCCTGAGCTGTTGCTTTGACTCAGAAGGGGATCATGTTTTATGAGCCTAAATTTGAGGTTTTACTCACAAGTTAAGGAATATTACAACAAGATGGCTTGCATTAAAGTAAAACATATTCTTGTCGTCATACCTGCCTCTAAAAGAGGCGGAAGGACACTTACAGGCTGCTGTCCAAATACATCCCTGACTGTATTTGTCATGTTGCTGTAATCAGCAAAAACGTTTGAAAGGAGGCTCCAATTTAAGGCCCACTGATGAATGTGAGCATCTCCTGATGTGAAGCTGGCTGGTAATGGGGCATAAATGAAATAATTAGCTTTTAGTGAGAATCTGACATGTGGAACAAACACCTTGACAACAGCATGTTGGCAAACTGAGAGGTATCTACTTGTAACAGGATATGACAGGAATGAAGCAGACCTGTGTTTTGCATTAAATTGAACAAATTCTATTTGAGGGATGCCTACAAAGTTTTTATTAATAGCTATGTAAGCAAGCACAGTAATTTTAGTAGAATTTTTTTGAAATATTTTCTGAGTTGTATTATTTTAGTCAGATAAGTGTGATACTTCAGGGTTAACATTTTCAGTCTCTGACTGATTAATCTCAAAAAGATCTGCCAACTTCAGATGAGGGGTAATTAAATGCAATCACAATCATTTCATATTCAAATGCAGCTCTTTAGGCATCCTTTTGAATTTACAGCTGGCATGCAGTGTTTGGTATGTTTAACTTGCACATTACAGCTGTAATAATGGAAAAGAAGGTGTGACATAGCTGATAATAAAATTCTAATGCATTCATTAAAGGTAATACGAGCTGAGCTGGGATTTTTCCAATATAGATTGATTACGGAACCAAAATGTTGGTTTTGAATTTACACACAAAGACAAGCACACATCAAATGAAACACACAAACACCGCTTGTGAATGCACACACATCTAAACGCAGACACACACAGACACAGCAGTGTGCAGTGACACCGTAACAGCAGGATGCGGTACTGCACAATTAATCACTTTTTATACACATGTGAACACACACTAGTACACACACATATATGCACACCTCCAGATGAGCTGTGTGCATTTCTAACAATTCAATTGTAATACCTCCACACTTGCATATTCCTCTGAGACTCTGAGATGGTCTCAGTCTCACGTACAAATTCTGCCAAACATAAAGTTTAAATTGAAAGCATTATAAGTGCTGGAAGCCTCGCAATGCTAAGCTCAGGATTCCTTAACAACACACCACACTCTGAATCCTTAGAGAGTCACAGAGTCTGCATGCCTCCCTCTAGAAACCAAACTGAGGCTCAGACCGTAGCTTGAACTGAATTATCTTCCTTCAAGGTTACATAATTTCTTCTTCTGTGAGTAGTTTATAGAGGAGAGTGAGGAAGAAAAGGTAGCGAAGGTCATGTGTCACATCCCCAAAGCATCAATGAAGTTAATCTTGCTCCATCTCTAAAAAGTCGATCAGACAACTGCAGCTGATTCAGAGCATCTTTACACTGGCTTACTGTTTGCCAAAGAACTGACTTTAAAATTTTACTGTTGGCTTGTAAAGCACTGGTTTAGAGCCAAAATACATTTCTGATCTGTTGTGACGTTGTGAACCATCCAGACTTCTTAGGTTGTCTAGGACAGATCTGCTTACTGTCCCCAGAGTCAAAACCAAACACAGAAAAATAAACTCTCAGAAAACCTGTGGGCTGCTGTAGCGCTCCGCTAGTTCAGGGCTTCAGACATTTCTGCAGGGTTTTTTTTAGGTTAAACTTGGGACTATTTATTTATAACCTCACTTTTATATGACATTTTCCTCTTTTACATCCTATTTAAATAATGCATTTTTATATATATATATATATATATATATCTTAATGCCGTCTATGTTTAATATGGAGAACGTTGAGTTGCCTTGCTGTTGAAATGCATCCCTCCCTGCTGGATGTTTGCCTCCAGTTTTGAGCATCATGACAGTGTTGCAATACAAAACTAGTCAGGCAGAGTTGGGTGACGTGACAATCCCATGACAAGTTACAAAGTCAACCATGTACCAGGTAGCTGTGTCATTAATATCTGAGGCTGTATGGCATCATTGGACTTAAAGGTACACATGGCTTGACTTTAGCTTTAAAACAATACTCACATGGGCATACAGTATGACAATAAAAGGTCATTAGCTGCTGTAATTGGGGATACCGTCCATACTGGCGGGAAAGAAAACCTTTAATGTAAGTGATGGAGGACAACATTCAGAGTCCTCTGCCTTTGTAAAAACGCATTTTGAAGTTCAGTTGACGTTAATATTGGGCTTCAGCAGAGTTCGATAAATAAAGTGAGTGCCTTCCAAAGTTACAATGGTTTTAGAAAGTGTTTCCTTGCTGAGCAAGGGCAGAGCAACAGAAACATGAAAAGGAAATTTGTTACTACAAGAAAAGAGCTTGATTTGTCAAACTGCATTAATGCGTTTTTACACCCAACAGGGAATCTGGATTTTGTCCCGAATCACTTCCATTAAAATCCCTTTAGGATGTCAGAAAAGATGGAACAAAAACAGCTTCAATGTACACGTGACGGCTGTTTTGTGAAAAACTATTATGGAAATGTAACCTATCCTTTGTTCCGTAAGTTGCAAACTTAAGGAAGAACGTATTAAAAAACAACCTTAAAATGTTTGTATTCATTATTTAATTTCAGTTTTGTATCAACATTAGTATGGTGGTAATACACAACCCAGTGCATGCACAAAGAATATTTGTTTTGTTCCTTCTTTTCTATATCAAACCCTGCACACTCTCTTTCTCTCATGCACGCACAGAAATATAGAATAGTCTTCATATTTAAGCTGCAGCAGTCTGTCAAGTCAAATAAAAGATTTAGATTTTGCACACGCACTCACACTTTTCTGTCTGTGACATAATGGCAGAAAATAACCAACACGAGCAGAAAATCAATCAAAAAAAAAAAAAAAAACTTAGCTTCACCCTCTTCTGCCTCCCTCTGTCTCTGTAATTGTATCTCTATTGTCTGTTCTCTTCTCCTCGCTCTGCCTCACTATCTGTCCTTCCCTCATTCCTTGTCATTCTCTTCATCCATCTGTCTCTGCTGCCCTCTTCTTCCTCACCCCCGTCCCAGAGTGTCGAGTCACTCTGGAGGGGTGAGGCAGTGAGTGCAGAACAATCCCTCTGTCTCTGGCCTATCAGCCGTCCTTTGATAGAGCTGCAGTTATTGATTAAAATGTCTGAGAGCTCGGCCTTCTGGGGCCCGGAAGCTTTATTCAACCCTCTCCGTTTGCTCTTCACACTCACTCTTCCTCTCCATCTCTCGCTCCAAGCCTCTCTCTTTGCCTAACCCCCCTCATTGCCTTTGACTTCCTCCACCCCCCATTTTTTTTCTCCCTCTTTCTTAATTTGCTCAAGGCAACACCCGTGTCGTTGATTGGCCAGAAATAAATGCTGTTCTTTCCTCACTCTGTCTGTCACAGAACCTCTGTCGGTCAGGATATACATACGTGTTCCTGCCCGAATTGACTATTCATTAAACAATATTGCGGTTTGTCTTGAATATTAAACACAAATTACAATGGGCATACCGAAATGAATACATCTTGTGTTTGTAAATGTTTATCATTATATCCAGTGTGCTGCTGCTTTTTTGACCACTGGATCACTTGGCTGGGGAGTCCTGTATGTTCTTGGTTTGTGAACATCTGGACTCCACAGGTCAGTCCTGAATAAGACTGATAAGAAGACCAATTAAATGTTTGCTAGAAGAGGACTGTACTGAATAAGTGGTTGAAATATGCAGAGATCATTGTTATTGTTATATCATTGAATGTTTTAAAAGCAGCTATAACGTATCCTTAAAACAAGCTTATTTAATAATGTTGTCCCGATATCCAGCATACACAACAACCAGTGGCCAGTTTATTAGGTACACCAGGCTTAACTAATGTAATCTTAAACATACATGTATACATGTTTTAGAGTGATTAAACTTCATCATATCATTTTGGAGGTCTTGTGTTTCTGTGTTGAACTGCATAGTGTTACACAGATGTGTTTTTATAATAAATTCCATAAGCACCTCTCAGTAAGCCGCAAAACAAACAACAGCAATACAAGATACAGCCTCCTCCTCTGTCAAACAGGAAATATCAACATTACAATTACAAATGTCCCGAGCAGTTCCCAACCTAATTTGATAGGGCACAAAAAATATACACTCACCAGCATACAGTGAGTTCATTTAGAAGACTGTGATAAAGTGTAATTGTGATTTTGATTTGCTGTGACTGTTAAAGTTAAGCTGTTAAACCAAGTCAAAGTGGAATTTTGATTCCAACAGTCTTTTTGAGTATGTTTTAAATTTAATGCCGCTCTAAGTTGAACTGATAAGAGCTATTTATAAAGACATTATTACAACATAGTTTGTCTACTTCGTTATTTTGTTTTAAAAAAAGATTTAAAAAAAACGTGAAAACCCAGAATTCACTATCGTCGAATTGTTTTTGTTGTTTATTGTTATTTTGCCAAAAGAAAGTATAAATAAAAGCAAAACAATATAAAGGAACAGCTTGGATTTAGGCATTGTTTTCTATTTAATTGTCAAACTTGGACATTAGGTTGACGTTTTTATCTTTTTAATGAACTTTTAATTAAGTATGCACCATGCAGCTGTGTTATAGAGGACAATACAAATATCAACATCAAGACTCAGAATTAGCAGATACTCAATATTAAATGCCTCAGATCAGGATCAGGGGCAAAAAAAAAATTATCAGAACATCCCTGATAAAGATATTCCTACTATTATTGAGGATTTTTTTTTCCAGAACTCTTGTGTTTGACTCTTAGTTTTAATAAACTGGCAAAAGAGCGTACTTTTATTACAGAGGGTAAAATGTGTCTCTGGTATGATTAAATACATGCGATTATTCAAAGGAGAACTACTGCATGTAACCAAACATGAGCTAAATAGACATAAGTGAAGAGTCACAGAGGCAGATTGTGTTAATCGACTTCTCTGATAAGTGGTTTTATATTTTAGTAGTAGTATTTTTTCATCAGTAATGAATTAAAGAACTTAAAGTTATCTCAATAGAAACAGAACGGTCCTTCTCTGTTGCTCTAGTTCCCCATGTTCTCTTCCTTCATTAGCCGAATACTACCTCTTGAAGCAAATACCTAACAAGACAGGCAGAAACCAAATGATCTTCTATATAAAAAGGGACAGGTTAATAAATTCAGACACATAATTGAGCTAAGCTGTCTAATATGTTATGTTGCCAGGTGATGGGTTGAGGCACCTTGTAATTGAGGTGCTCTGTGTTTTAAATCTAAGCTGCTAGTTAATGGGTTGAGACAGATAGTAAAGTGCTGGCTAAGTGCCTATTATTCCACCCAGGTTGAAAAAAGACATTTACTAGTGAAAACGACTTCTATTCTGTTAAAACACGATGCAACACAGCAGTAACCTGCAGAGTGGACAAACAAAATAACAGAGGTCTAACCCATTACTCTCTTTACAACACTGCTGTTATATTCCAGCAAACAGAAAACAATAAAACAATAGTGAACAAGGGAGTTGTCTCTGATTTTCTATAGTTTTGTTGCCATAGGAACTATTTTACAAATCATTGGGGGAACGTCCCATTACAATTGGTTTGTTGAAGAATAGGTCGGCCACGATTATTACATAATTGCCTGATCGCAATTATTTGAGCTGGCCACAACTATTTTGCATAATCGTTAAAAGTGTTTCCATACTTCTTTATAAAAACAGCTGGATGACACTAACTAAGGTCATATTGCAATCACTATTTTCACATCGTCTTCCACCATTTAAGGTTTGAGCGGTGATCTGTTAATGACTACATCCACCCCTTCGTCTGCTGTGGTTTGGAACATGAAGGTTGAATTAGCAGCCCCATAGTACATTTTTTGAGTTTACAAACCCGAAAGGTCAAAAGGACATTTTAACTTGTATAAGTCAACGTTCAAAGCCAATATATGTGCTTTTCTTCTTCTTAAGATATTATTATGCTATGATTCGACATATACTGTAAGAGTGGCATAAAATTAACAGAAAAATTATCAATCGCAATGATTTGAATGATAATTAATTAAACTAAAATGCCATGATCGTGACAGCCTGTAGACAACATGTAAGAATTATTCATACAGTATGTAATAATTTCCAGTAACATGTATTCAGCTGCTGACTGATGATTTGCTGGGCTGGAGCAGGAAATGTCTTCAGGGACTTAAAGTCGAAGTTTAGCTTTTATTTATCAATTTATTCATTTTAAATTCATCTGTGGTGTTTAATGATTATTCCTTTTTCTTCATTTAGTCATGGCTCTGACAAAATCATGAATATATCCTGTGCCTCTCTTCGTTCTCTCTCTGGTTGTATGTTTGTATGCTCTTTGTTTTCTATGTATGTTTTATGCCGCTCTTCACTCCTCTTTAGTAGTCATGCTGCTCCTCGGTCCTGATCTGTGTTTGTTGTTTAGCAGATAGCAATTTAATGCCTGTTTATCGGAGTGGAAGATACAAGGCAACCCTGATACAGTGAAACACATGCCAGATTTTTTTTTTTTAAGATAAAACTTGTTTGTACTCCCATTTTGATGATATAGGAAAAACCTGAAAATCCTCATAACGGATAACAAAGAGGTGTGTTACTATGGGATTCGCCTCGGCGAGACCAACATCACGTCTGGCCGTGACAGACAGGTCGAGCCGTGCTCGGGCTCCGCCCCCCTCATATTATCACGGTCGACATACACCTTCCAACTCATTCGAGGCAGGTTTCTTTCCGTGCCTTTGCACGGAGGGAAGTGTTGGTGAAAAACCTCACTCTGTTATTAAAGAACCAGGAATTACGTTAAGTAACCCGACGTTCTTTTTCTAACTTCGTATGGGAGATATAGTCCACTCCCGGATTGCATTAGTGGCCCGAAGGCGCGATACTGCATCGACCCAGGAGAAGGTCCATTAGGTCTAACTTGATGTGCCCGTATCCAGCACTGCATGAGCCAGTGAAGGCTGTGCCACGTCTAGCCTGTAAAAACGCACAAACACGTGAGGCGTGGCCCAGCTCGCAGCTGTACAAACATCCTGTACTGACCTCCCATGATGTGGACATGCAATGTCTCTCACCTGAGCTTGAGAGCCCCACCACTCGACCAGAAGCCTGGACCGCGTTCGGCGACGTGCTCCTTTACGGGACTCTCAAGAACTGTGAAGCAGCTAGCCAGCTAGCCTGATCGTGCTGAGGGAGATCGTTGTTTTTTTCTTACGGGAAGAAAGCGAGAATGAGCTGGAAGGTGTGGGTCGGCCGTGATAATATGAGGGGGGCGTAGCCCGAGCACGGCTCGACCTGTCTGTCACAGCCAGATGTCATTGGAGCTTCCGTAGTTGGAGTGCAGTACCTGTAAGTTTATAAAAGCGTTTGCATTTAAAGAGTACCGAGGCGACTTACTAGATGTGGCCAGCACCCACGAGTATTACTTCCTGGCATTAGCAATCCTAATGGGTACAGAAACAAATTAGTTTTTATATCTGTTCGTTCCTCTCAGGTCCCTCAATCTTCCCTGGGAGGGAGAGAGCTGGTAGTCAAAGAGGAGACTGAATGTGTTGTGTCTCAGACTATTTTCTGTCCTGCCTAATGTCCTACTCATAAAAGTCCTGGATGGGTGAGTTTAACTTGACACTCATGACCCCCTGAGATGGTGGCAAAATGCTAATGATTTGTGATTGAAGTAGCAAGTTCACAAAGGAATGCCTCTGCATTCATCCAATGTCTCTTGCACACAGGATCCTAATGCAAGATGGATGCATGCGTGTGCATTCAAAACATATTTCTGATTTTCTGTTCCACACACAATCAACAAAACCTTTACTTTTACCAGCCCTGAAATCTATAGGTGGATATATGACATGTAAAATGTGTAAAACTGGGAGCCGAATGGCCACATAACTGCAACATCCATAGTTCGATTTTGGCCTGTGACCAGAGTGGCATCTCATTCCCCTCTCTCTCTGCTTGTTCCCTCCCTTCACTGCTGACTCTCCAATAAAGCGAAAAAAAAAAAAATTAAAAAAAAAAAAAAGTGCAAAGCTGAAACAATTGATCAATGAACACAAAATTGTTTAAAGTCAATAACTCATTTAAATAAGTCTCCAAGCAAAAATGACTAAAGTTCCATCTTTGTAACATCTAAAATGTGAAGATTTGACTGCAACAAAACAAGTGATTTGAAGACATCAAACTGCTTTCTGGAAAATTGTAATGGGCCTTTTTCATTACTTTATGCTATTTTACAATCCAAACAATTAACAGACTATTCTGGGAAAATAATTGTCAGATCGATTTGAAAATAATCATCAGTTGCAGCCCTAACACTGTGCTCTAAGAGGCTTTGGTAAAGCTGTGTGAAAGAAAAAAAAAATTGATCAGTTGTCGCTCCTTTTGTGTTAATAAAAAATGGCTGGACAAGTGAAGTGAATGTAAAAAGACTAATCAATGTAAAAATCATGTTATGATTAGAAAATGGCACATTTTATTTAAGCGTTGTTAAGCTTCATTTTTTTCAAATAGTTTTATGTGACTCGTGAAAATAAGAGTTTACTACAAGTTCAGAGCAAAAACAAAAAGCTCTCACCTTGTGCAACCCTTGAGCAAACATCACCCAATCTCAAATCCCCAATCCATGCAGGTCTCTATTTCTATTGCTCAACTGTGCATTGAACAAAGCACAGCATTGTCATCAAAGGCTCAAAGGACAAACTACACCGAAGGACTAAAAAAGCCTAAGTAACATTTATCACACTGCTTGGTTTGTTTATGCACCAATGTCGCAAACTGATATTTTTTTAATTCCCAAGATGGTTGACAGAGTTCCTGTTACAAAGTTAAACATGACAGCTAAATGTGGTGGTTATGTAAGGCGAAGATGTAAAAGATTTGTTTAATCATGATGTTTGCCAAAAGGGACGGATCTCTGTTTTGAGTTGTAACGCATCGGGACGGCTGCAAAAAGGATTTCTGTGTACAGGGTAAGTTAAAATCATGCAACAATCTGTATCTATTAAACGTAAATTACATCAGAGGGACATCATAACTGTGGCGACACCACTTACTTAAAAGGTCATGACATGAGACACTCTCCAGGTCAGAGTCCGCGGCATGACTTCACTATCCCTCACATTGTTGTGCTAATTGTGAGGGAGTTGGGACCAAATCAGCAGCACAAAACAGCATATACATACGAAACAAACTGGACATATTCCTATAATTGTCAATCTGTAAAGCAATAACTCTAAATCTAGGACATAAGTCCTATTGTCTGGCCAAGCCCTGAGATGTGTCTCAACAAGCAGTGTCACAATACATAATGTAGCATTTAGAGAGGAGAGGAAGAGGAGAGGAAGAGGAAGAGGAGAGGAAGAGGAAGAGGAAGAGGAGAGGAAGAGGAAGAGGAGGAGGAAGAGAAGAGAAGAGAAGAGAAGAGAAGAGAAGAGAAGAGAAGAGAAGAGAAGAGAAGAGAAGAGAAGAGAAGAGAAGAGAAGAGAAGAGAAGAGAAGAGGAGAGGAGAGGAGAGGAGAGGAGAGGAGAGGAGAGGAGAGGAGAGGAGAGGAGAGGAGAGGATGAAATCAGACCACTAATCTTATGATGTGAGGATTTGCCAAAACTAGGCTAGCAACATGACACTGTTGCCAATTGTATAAGCATCACTTTACATTGAAGGGAGCTTTTTATCACAGCACTGCAGTGGCCATAATGTAGAACAAACATCCTGAGTCACCTTTCACGACAGAATAACTTCCCTCTTGTAAAACTCGAGGAAGGCTGAAAAGTAAACTAATTTGAATTCTCATCATCGTTCAAAGTGGTGTGGCTCTCCCTCTCCAGTCTCAGACAAAAGAGGCTATGCTGACGTTTAACTATTCAAAGCTGTACTGGTTTCTCAAAGAGCAGCTTTGAGGCCATCACGTGTTCATATGGATATTAATCAACTCGGCTAACACTCTGAGATTTTCTTAGATACACCAGAAAAGTAGTCTGATTTGTTGCTTGTCACTTTTCAGAATTAATGTCACTGAACGAATGTTGTAGAGTCAGTAGATCACTAACAAGGATGACAAATTAACTGAAAGGAGAGGAGAGGAGAGGAGAGGAGAGGAGAGAGAGAGAAGAGAAGAGAAGAGAAGAGAAGAGAAGAGAAGAGAAGAGAAGAGAAGAGAAGAGAAGAGAAGAGAAGAGAAGAGAAGAGAAGAGAAGAGAAGAGAAGAGAAGAGAAGAGAAGAGAAGAGAAGGAGAGGAGGAAATAGTGTAGAGTAGTTCTTGCCTTGCAGAGATAGATAGGTGTCACAACATTATGTCATCAGTAATATGCATACAATGGACTCCTGTTGAACCTAAGTCCCCCCAACAAAAAAAAATTCCATTCAACACTGCACAGCATTTGGTAAGTGGTACAGAAGTGTGAAAGTTTCTTTTTTTAATTATTATTATTATTCTTTACACAAGTACTTCTGTCAAATTCTGTGCAACACCATCAATGCCTTTGAGGAGACACTGTGAAGAAATATTTGCTCTTTTCTCCGTTTTTTTTTTTTTTTTATGATTCATAGTGTTGATAATATAAAGACTCGCAACAAGACGCATAACTGGTGAGGCAGAGATCAAAAGGGCAGAATTCCCTTTGCCTTGCCTTCAAGGTGTGGCCACTTAGAGCAAGTTTGGATGACTCAACAGAAGTTACAAGCTTATGACCCAACAGGGAGTGTTTGCCACATGTGCAGTCATAACTGATGAGTACCAATGTGTTAATAAGGCTCAGGTTGGAGCAGTGGTGATTGGCTGGTATTCCCTGAATACAGTATTTTCAGGACTGACAGCTGGATGTGAAGTCACGCAGACTGTCAATCACTCCATGAAAAAGAAGTGTGTGTGTGTGTGTGTGTGTGTGTGTGTGTGTGTGTGTGTGTGTGTGTGTGTGTGTGTGTGTGTGTGTGTGTGTGTGTGTGTGTGTAACATTGTGCGGCAGTGTTCGTATTCATCTTGTTCTGTATTGTCAGTCATTACAGAAAAATCACTGCCAGGACTTAAGGAAGCAGGCTGGATGGAAAAATGTCAGGATAAATTATTAAAAAAATAGGAAAACTGACGACAGTATGACGGAAATACTGTTGAGCAAGGCACCTGACTGAGCAGCTCCAGTCTGCGCAAAAAGAAATCACAAAGGAGCAGGCTTGTTGTTACAACCTGTAACAAACCCCAGAAGATGAAGCCAGCTATCTCCGCTGCCATCGCTGAGAGAATATTACAAAGGAAACTGTGATATGTTGAAATATTCAGTAGCTCTCAAAGCACAAAATGTTTAGCAGATAAGATCAATGGCGCGCTTGGTACCAAATGCTGCATGAACCTGATGTCTGTGTAATCGTTTTGATTCATGCATGGTCATTTCTTGATTATGTCATTGATGCTATGAATACAATGATCTTACAGCTCACATCTATGCTCTGACTAATATCATATCTAGTGGTGCATGTGTCACTGGTGATATACTGAACACTAATCACCATGGAGAGGACACATAGTATTTTGGCAGTAACAGAGGTCACTCTCAATTATATCATTGCCACTCAGATGAAATGCAAGTGAAAGAGATGGGAGGAAGGGAAAATAGTGGATATGAGCATTCACAGCTGTATTTTGAGTAATAGTGCAGCCGGCCAAAGGTCTTCAACTCCTGTCATGTTGTCATATCTTAGTGGAGTGGAAGAAAGAAGAGAAAGTTAGATGTGGATAATAAGATCAGAGTCAACGGTCTTCTTGTGAGAGCCTTGCAGTAAGCAGAATCTCTGACTTATGTCACATGTATGTTCTCTCATGTCGTCCGGCGCTGGTTCTTCACCTCTATTCCAGGCGTGACACATTTTAAATCATGATTTACACCATCATGGATAATTATTGGCAAAAAAAAAGTAAGAGTTTAATACGCTTTTATAGTTGTCATCTCCTTGTAACTTCTGTAACCGTAGTAACAGTGTGTAGCAGCATATGGAAATTCACATTTTCGTTTTCTTTTGTTAAGTTTACATTTTAATGGAAACCTGACTTTTAAAACTTTGTGTGATGGATTTTCAAATTTTGGGCAAAATCATAACACCAATGTTTTCTGGAAATATAATTGTGTCTATTTTCATCTGACGTGACTGTGTGGGTTCCACGTTAAAATGAACAAAAATCTAAACGATAAAAGGACATGAGGCAGTCTAGTTTTGAGTTTAGTGTCACGAAATTGAAGCATATAAAAATAGCAAGCAAAGATACAAATTTGAAGATGACAGAGAGACGGTCTCCTCAGATGTAACATTTAAGAAAGGAGAGCTGTGTTAATAAACGTATCCATCTTCTAGTTTATGGTCAAATTCATCACCACATCTATAATATGCCAAATGCAGGGTAATAAATGAACAGAGAAAAGACCATTGAGGTAATATTTGGTTTTATATTTGTTCAAACTGTGAGGAGAGCGGAGCGGTGTCTGGAGTATGTGAGATGGAGGATGCTTGTGTTATGTTTGGAGTAAACATTGCGAGTTGGAGATTTTTTGTTATTTAGTATTTTGAGGGGAATTTTTGAAATGTGATATGTTCGGGTTTTAGGTTTGGGGACATTTGGGCTAAAAGAAGAGAAGAAATGTCTCACAACACCATCAAGCTGAGTTTTGACCAATAAACCAGAGGTCTTTACTCAGTGAGCCACTATAACTAAATGAAAGTGTCAGAAGAAACTTATGTAGCTCTTGGACACAGTTACTTTTATTCACATAGCTGAGCTCCACCAAATCAGCTGAATAAGATTCTTTTATGTGAACAATAACAAATTGATATTCAACACACACCTACTCAACCACTAGCCCTGCAGTAAACGTTCTCATCTTTACTGAAGGAATTCAATCTCATCTCCAGTGAAGAAACTTACAGGGTTGCATCACAAAGACAATAGTTATCTGTGCTATGTAATCCACAGCCAATTTAAAATGTATGATGACTAATCACAGTCATCATAAATACAGATTATGAATACTAACCACTGTTATGCAACATAACTTTTTATGCTGCGTTTCATTAAAACGGGACAACAAATGACACATTTTGAACGACATTCTAGATATGAAGTATCGATAAATGATTTCCACCGTCAACCGTAAATAATAGTCTGATTATCATATCAGTCATGGTGACATAACAGACTGTGGAAATAGAAAATAGCTTGCTGAGTCAGGGTTTACAGATTGATTCCCAAGTGAGACAATGTGGCTTCCTGTATGTAACTGAAGCACAAATCAATCTGTAAGATACACGACATTGTCACGAATTTCCATTTAATTTCATAGAATTATTACTTTCGTGCCTTTTTTTTTTTTTTTTTAAACATGGAAAAGCAGAGCAGGGCTGGCAGCGAGATCTGTAAGCTTCCAGCGTTACAACCACGTGCACGTGGACTTTCCTTCTTTTCTTTGTGTCTAGTGAGACTTGGAGATTCAATATTCAAGGAGAATTTTGAATTAAAAACAATAGTCCACATTTGATCATGTTTTCTGCAATGTAAACAGGTCTGATTAGAGCGGATCCTCCCTTAACACAAAAGATGTCATGAATTGTATATTTATAATATAATATAATATAATATAATGTGATGTAATGTAATATAATGTAATGTAATGTAATGTAATATACAATTATAGAATATTATATTCTGTGTCAATACAATAAATACATATTCTACAAAATTAGAGATTTGATGTGTATTTATATTACATTGGGTCTTTAGAATATATGATACTATTTCATTGTAAAAATCCCAAACTTGTGAATATGGTAACTGGATTACATAGAATATGAAATATAAATTACAGCCTCAGTATAACAACATTATATTATATTATGACATAATTATATAGTAACATAATACATATGGTAATCTAATGAGTGATATACTTTATACATATAAATGAGGTAATTAGGTGATATTGCGGCGAGGTTGTTAGTGGATGAAAACAGGACCACAAAGGCTGGCTGGTTGGCTGGCTGAGTCACAACTGACTGCTGATCTACAAGCAATTATCCCTTTCCAATTTTCTGACTATAATTCTCAGGTAAAAGATCTATCAGCTAATTAGGCACCGCTTCCAGTCAAAGGCACATTATTGCAGACAGCAGGTAGAAACAGGGACCAAGTAGATCGATTGGACAGACGGACGCACAGAATGACAACTGCCAGTTGACTTATCTAGTATAAAAGAAAAAAGAAAAATTCATCCAAAGCCACCTTATTAAGACTTCAGACGCAAGTAGAAAGTAGACGAAACAAAATGAATTGGTATAAAGGAAGTGAGAGGAGAAGGGAGTGGACGGAGCAGGAGACAGAAGGAGATGAAAAAAGGTAAATAGTCAGGAGAGGGAGGGAGTAACTGGGAGGGAGATTGAGGGCGAAGAGCGAGCGAGCGAGAGGAAGGAACAGAAAAGGACAACAGCTAAAAAGGATGAGGCAGTGAGAGAAAGATCCAGAGAAAGGAGAGGAGCCGGGGAGAACATTATATCAGATCTGAGTGGAGGAAGTCATTTAGTTAAATTTAGCCATCATTTAGAAAGCTCTTTATGTCCCCTAAACAACTCCACACCAGCAGGCTACTGGATGCCACAAAATGCCTGCTGCAATCAAGAGAGAGAGGAGAGGAGAGGAGAGGAGAGGAGAGGAGAGGAGAGGAGAGGAGAGGAGAGGAGAGGAGCAGGCTGGTTATGTGACACCTCTCTGTGTTCTCTGTGTTAGTCAGTGCAGTGACGTCAGCTTTTTAACAGCACTGGTGTCAAATCTGGCCTCCCTCCTGTTTCTAGCACCAGGAAGATAGCCTCAGAGATTCTTAGAAAGTAAATGTGCATTTCTCATGTATATTTAGGGAGACATTTATCTCTTTTATGCCGCACTGTGAAATTCATGCATTCTTGCAGAGAATGGACGCACGATCAGGATCACCTGTCCAACGTAATGCCACCTTTGTGAAGCTTTGAATGGTTCATTTTGCACTGGATGCGTGCCACTCTCTGCACTCCCACTTTCAGAGGAAAACGCATATCAGAACAACAAACTGGAAGTGATGGCATTGCTTTTTAAAGAGCAGCTTAGAGTGAGTTTGGTAATGGAAGACATTTCCTCTGTGTTTCTCACTCAGTTGTGCAGAGAGCAGTGTAGCTACAGAGGTTATGATATGCAGTTCTACATCATCAGGACTAAATGTTGCAAATGAACAGAACCTTGGGAAATATTACAAATCAAAAAAAAAAATCATAAAGGCCTCTGCAGACATCTAAAAGAGGCAAGTGTCTCCACACAGCACTAAACACAAACAAAATAGCCATAGGAAGTGCATTAACTTTCTAACCATTCAGTTTAAACTGCATATGGAGGTGCATCAAGTTCATGATTAAATATTAATTCTAATACAGGGGAAACTGTCAACTTTACAGCTCTTAATGGCCACCATCAAGTACATTAAAGTCTAATGTACAAACCTAATGAAAAGCAATCTTAGTTCTTCCATAAACATGCTTTTTTTTTTTCCTGAACTTATTTCCTTCACAGGCATACGGGAACCATAAACAATATACTCGTTGCAGTGTTAGCTTGCTTGTGTGTCTGTGCTACCAGATTTTGTGCACGTCACACCCCTGGCACTTCTGCCAACCAGAACAAGATTCAATAATTCCTCAACATGTTTTAAAATTAATGATGTAAACTAATGATGTAACAACACAATCACAAATCTGATTTCTTTGCTTCTGTTGATCCAGAGTCACGGTAGCTCTTTCTACATGTTTGTTCTGATGAAGAACACTCACTCGAAAAAAGAAACTGGTAACACTTTACGGTAAACGTACATTAATTATCATGAATTTCTGCATGACTTCATGCATTAATACCTCATCAATCATCAGGAAGTAATACGAGTTCACAGTTTTTTTTTTATTCATGATCTTGTGCATGAACAACACATTAGTTAAAGCCTCAACTAAGGTGATCAATGATTATGATTTATGAAGCATGATCAAGATGAATTCTTTGCAAAAAATGTTGGGCCAATTTATGGGTCTGTCCATTTACCTGCGGGTTACTATGAATAAGACACGAACATAATAATTCAGACATCATAATAATGGAAAAACAATTGTTCTCACAGGAATTGTTCTTGCATGTTCTGCAGTTTTTCCCAGAATGGACAGTAGAGATCAAATGTTCACCACTTCACGTAGGGACCACAAACACAATCAACTCATCAGTAACTCCTGCTTAGTTAATGATGAGTTGAAATGTGCTCTGTGCTGCAGACTTTGGCTCAGTGCTCCAAACCTTTTTGCAAAGAATTAATCATGACCATGCTTAATAAATCATAATAACTGATGATGTACTCACCTCAGTTAATGCTTTAATTAATGTGTTGTTCATTGATGAGATCATGAGCAAAACACTTCAAACTCAAGTTACTTCCTAATGATTTCATGAGGTATTCATGCATGAATTCTCGATAATTCATTCACCCTTAAGTAAAGGGTTCATTTTTTTTGTTAATTCTGCAGTCATCACTGATAATCCTGGCAAGTTCCTGTAGACACTTCCATGCGCAGTAGCTTCATATCACGCGCTGATCTTATCCACTCCTTTCCACGGGTGGTAAGATGAAGGACGTTATACTGTACACGCTTCTCCTCTTCATCAGGGGATGAAAATGTCAGCTGACTTTCATCTCACGTTTTTACGTTATTCTACTGTTCTCATTATTAAGCTGTGTGTATTGATATCTTATCATCTTCCTAATTTAAACTCTGTCTGGATGTGATATCCTGTTCCTGTATGGGTGTCGGTGCATCCTGGGAACATAACTGTGCTTTAAGCTGCTTTGGCACAAGCAGTATGCAGTGCCACACTGCTGCAGCTAAAGCTAAGTCTTAGAGAGATAATGGCTTATTGTCTGCTTCTCCTCAACCATCAACAGATTAGAGGCATGTAGACATGCAGGCTCTCCCTCTCCCTTTCTCTTTATTGCTCTCGTTTTCCTCCCGTTTTCTTTCCTCTCCTTCCACTCCTGTTATCTCGTTTTTTTTTATTTTCTGGAAGCCGACTCACACTCTCCATCCTCTTACACCCACCCCACACCCCATATCATTTTTGAACATGTTCTCTCTCTATTTTCAGACATCTTCTTTCTCTTCAGTGCCAGAAACACAAGAAAACTGCTGCGTCAGCCCAGCCCTCCCCCCCCACCCCCCACCCACCCTCCACCACACACTCACCCCACCTCACCCCTTCCCTCCCTGTGTCTCTCGTTCTTGGTACCGACCAGAAAGTTTAATACCAACAGTGGCTGACGTGGCCATCTGACATTTAGACAAATGATCTACGGTAGGAAATAAGAGACGGGAAAATGAGAGAAGAAAAGCACACGGAACAATAGTGCGGGCAAAAATCCAGGAAGAAGTACTGAGAGAGAGAAGAAATTGACGGGGATATTGCAGAGAAGCAAGAGAGCGGCACAGGAAGAGGATGAAATGGAATGAGGAAATAAAAGGTTGGTGAAGAGAGGAGGAGGAAATGCGGGAAAGTAGAAGTGGAGAATGAAGAGATGGAAAGAGAAGAAGTAGAGAGAGGGCAGATGAGGCTGTAACAGGAGAGTTATTTCAGTGGTCATATAGACATCTCAATGAAAATGCCAACAACCTAATCAAAGGACTCGAAAGGGCAGAGAGAGAGCAAGAGAACGAGACAGAATGAAAACGTGAAGAGGAGAGAGGTGGAGGGAGGAAGGGTAGAGAGGGAGAGAAGGGACGTGGAGGAAGAGAGGAAAACATTGAGGGAATAGGTGGAAAATAGATGAAGAAAAGTAGGGAAGCAATGAAAGCGAGGAGAGAGGGGAGACAAAAGGAAGAACATTAAATGTGAGTGAGTGGCATGGAGAGAAAGAAGAAGCAGGGGAATGATACATAAAGCAAAAGCAAAAACAAAAAGAAGAATCGGAGTCATGGATGAAAAGAGGGGAAAATACATTGGGCGGGGAAGAGAAAGGGCAGAGGCATGACAGAAGAGATGAGATAAGGGATGAGTGGACAGTGAAGGAGAGGAAACGGGGTGGGAGAGAGAGAGAGAGAGAGAGAGGGAGGAGAAAATCGCCTGCTTCTTGACATTCAAGAAGCATTACTTGAAACTCCTCGTAGAAGCAGCTTATTGTCTAATGTGCTGAAGATGTGCTGAAGGGACTTGATATCGTCTTTGCTGGAAAAATATGGCAGAATTAGAACAAATTTGAGTAAAGAACGTTGCTTAAAAGGCCTATGACTCGTCTGAAAAACTCAGGCTGATACATGTAACAAAGCAACCAGGATTTAATCATTACCCATTGCCCTGCATTGTTTTTACTCCTCTTCCTCTTTGAGTGTCCCACTTCTCTGGATTCCAACATGGTGGAGGGATTTCCTGCTCAGGCTTCCTTACACTGTGCCGTGGGAGGGCGTGTTTGCCTGACTTAAGAGTGGCAAACAGTCAG
Source organism: Embiotoca jacksoni (assembly GCF_022577435.1). Classification (NCBI taxonomy): domain Eukaryota; kingdom Metazoa; phylum Chordata; class Actinopteri; family Embiotocidae; genus Embiotoca; species Embiotoca jacksoni. The sequence continues at coordinate 11,613,931 of NW_027185414.1, read as the reverse complement.
ATGGGCAGACAGACAGACAGAAAAGCGGTGTTATTTAGCCATCATTTGTCAGACAGAAGTAAACGATTGCTTTTGTTCAGATTTAATGGCCTGTAAAGGACACTGCAACGTCAGTTTTCATACAGGTGTGTGTGTGTGTTTGAGTATAAAAGAGGGAGTGAAAAAAGTGTGTGTGTGTGTGTGTGTGTGTGTGTGTGTGTGTGTGTGTGTGTGTGTGTGTGTGTGTGTGTGTGTGGTGTGTGTGTGTGTGTGTTGTTGTTACAGTTGGAGTCTTGTACAACCTTTCCTTTGTGATTTCCTTATCACACTGCTTAAGGCCTTCCTTCCCTCCTCCTTATTTCCCCTCTTCTTTTCCCACCATTTCCTCCTCTTCTCCTTTGCCCCCCCTCCCTGCTTTCCTGACTCACTCACCCTTTCCCACTCATCTCCATTTCTCTCCATCTCTCGGCCTCTCCTCTCCAGCTGATGGGGCGATATTGCTCAGTTTACACTTTCAGATGTCAGCATGGCATGATTACCTCAGAGCTTCCGTTTTTAAGCCATTTTTCTTTTCTTAATCTGAATTGATGAATTGTTTCAAATGTTTCCATTGCAATATGTTGCTTAATTCAGTTTAATACAATTCGGGCTGATTTTATTTAGTTTGATTTGATTCCAATTGATTTCAGTGGATAAAATCCTGCTATTTCCCTCAAGGATGGCACAAGGAAGCGTTGGCAATAAAGCAAATTGTGGCCTTTAATGGAAACAAATAAAACCTAAATTTAACAAGAAACAATTTAACAACCATTATTATTAGCAACCTTTTTTGTAGTTTAAACACACAAGAGGCCCTGCCTTCTCTCCCTCTCTGCCCATGGCTCACTCTCTACTGTGCTGCCCGCCGTTACAAAGGAACCTTGTAAAATCCTTCAACAAATCAGCAATTGCCTCAGTCAGTCACGTAGCCAGCCTGTAACACAACCAATCAGCCAGCAAGTCAGTCAATCAATTTAACAACCAGTCCATCATTTAGTCAGTAAATCATACAGACAGTCAAGTCAGGCTGCCTGCTGGCCAGTTTCTCGCCTTCTCCCTCCCCTCTTCCTCACCCCCTATCCTCCCTGCAGGGCTGTATTGCAGTGGCACATTCTAGCATGGGACCTTTTTTTTTTTAGCAGTAACCCTATGATGTTGGGTTTCTTCAAGCCAACATCTATTAACACGCTCCCTGTTTCTTCTCTTTCTCGCTCCGGATCTATTTTTCAGCCTCCCTTCCGCTGTCTCCTCCGTCTGGCTCGCTTTGTGCACCGCGGGACCGTGTTTTGCTGCGTCCTTACGACGCAGGTTCAACACTGCTAGCGACCATTACCAATCATTAAAAATGAATAGAATAAGAACGATGCTACTGGAGCAACGATAGCCTGTGGCTAATGCATTTATACTCAAACACACACACACACGCACGCTCAGTTGAAAATGCATAAATACAAGTTCACACACAAAAATGCAGGTTAGTAATGCGAGCACACATTAAAATGTTCCAAATACCATGTGCACAATGTGAACAGGAACAAACACACACACACACACACACACACACACAGGGCTCCAACGGTAAACATCACCACTGACAGCCACATATTTTATGTTTGTACGCTGTGCCATGCCTGTGCTTATTTGCACACACAGACTTCCAGACTTTATGGAAATGCACAGTTTAAATTCCTTCACATGGACACACTCATGTAAGCAAGTACAGCCTCTAATGCAAGCTTGAGTACACAAGCAAAACATTAATACACATACATAAACAAATTCACATTTACTTTCAACTCGCAGCACTACATTAATATGACACACAGCTTGTACAGCACTCGCATGGTTGCACTCAGAAAAACTGTGTACACACACGACAAAGAGACACAGTGGCACTCACACTTTTCGCTTACGCATGGACATTTACACACAAAAGGGCACTCAAGCACAAAGTAATCCCATTTAATGCACCCCTAACACACACAGTTCGAACCCTAACCCTAAGCCTTTTTCTCTTGAAGGCTGGCGCACACACACACACACACACACACACACACACACACACACACACACACACACACACACACACACACACACACACACACACACACACACAGACCCTTTAATCTTTAAAACAATTCATCATCGGCAGACTTTTCAACTTCTTACTGATACAATGGGGAAGCAACACTCAAATAGTTTGCAGAGCGGTGAACCTGGTAATGTGATTGACAGCTGCATTAAAACACTGGACTGCTCAGTAGACAAGTGGAGGAAACATAATTTGACTAAAAACACGAGGAAATAATAAAGAGATGGGAGGTGGTTGTGAGTAGGAGAGGAGCACAGACACACAGAGACACTAATAAACAATCTGAACCCTTTGCCAACCTGGAGAGTAATTATTACTGTGGCTCTATGTATTTCCCTCTGTGTGTGTCTCACTGTCTCGCTCTCTCCCTAAAATCACATTAATGGATGAAAGTAGCTTCTGCTGCTGCTGACTCGTCGCTTTGAAATGGAAATGTAACTCATTGGCTTCATATGTAGAATGCACACGACACACACACACACACACACACACACACACACACACACACACACACGTACATTGCGCGCACACACACACGTACATTACACAACACACACACACACCAACCCAACACACACACACACACACACACACACACACACACACACACGTACATTGCGCGCACACACACACCCACCAACCCCCCAACACACACACAACAATGTTTCTCACACACACACGCTGCCCTTAAACCGTGGAACTAAGTGAGAGAAAAACTGGAATAACACTAATATAACATTAACAGGCACATTAGCCTGCCTGATGTTAGCCCGCTAGCCAGCTATTAGCCCACAGCTTATAGAAAATGTCATGCTAACAGAGAGGCAAAGCGGAAATAATAAGAGAACAGACACGTTAGCCTCTATAGTCAGTGGGCGGCAGCACCAGACCAGCTCAGGTTTAAAGCTGCAGGGTGCTGCAGCAGATGGACACTATCAGTCAATATCCACCCTGCTTAAGTGTCCTCGAGCAAAACACTACACGCCCACCAGCTTCTATCAGCTGACGCCGCACTGTCATCAAAAAGTAATTTTCCCTACCTGGATCTGTAATTACCATATTACTTTTATCTGGGTTATTTAAGCTTGCTAGCCCTGGGATACGCTACTGTAAGGAATAGTTTTACATTTAGACCAATGAAGGCACCACATTAAAAAAAAAAATTTTTTTTTAAAAACCTCACCATCCTCATTCATTTCAACGAGACCGACGCCGAGGCCACCGCAGCATCTTCAAACCCTAAAAGCACGCAGGCAGCCGGACCGAGCGACACCTGTCCGTCTCGGTGACGAGAAACTCAAGCGGCAGCGTGAACTTGGGAGATCTGAGCGCGGCGCCACCGGACGTCGACGGCCACAAGCGGCAACAGACACAGCAGAATGGATTATGAGCGTCAAATCGAACAGATCAACATCTGTAACCCGTAAGCGCAAAAACGGACCATGTTTTTTAGAGCCCCACTTAAATTGCCTCAACGTCGACTTTCAGGGCAGCGGCTGTGATTTGAAACCGTGTGTGTAGGAGATGGCAGCAGTCAATACAACGCTTTGGAATTTGAGAACGGGAGAAAAAAAAAGCGAGATGAATGCGTCTGCGTAACAGTTTAGTTTGTTCAGAGGCTTAGAAGCTCAGAGGGAGCGAGTGATGCTTGCCGCCTTAGATTTAAATAAAAAATCAAAAAAAAAATTTAAAAAAAAAAGACGAGAACGCGGTGCTCCACATTGAAGAAGTCAGCGTGGAGCACCGCTGCTTGATTTGCTGCTACCAGAATGCATTGCACGGCCGTTAACATAGAAAACGAACGGAAATCGGTGGAAATTATGTACTTTACTGGAACTGGTAAAAAAAAAAAAAAATGTACCATAGCTGTTGATGTTCTGAATAATCTGTCAAATTAAATTTGGATATTGGTTTTCATGGATGTCTTGTCGTCACACCAACCGATCTTTCATTATGAACTCCAGTTGAGAGGTTCATTTCATGCTTATTTTTAGAGCTGGCTGGCTGAGTAATCCTGTGTTATGAAATAACCCTCAGCTCCCACCACAGCGAGGCGTCTGCACCACAAGGTACGGGAAAAACAGCAACAAACTGCTGTGCCAAAAGTGGCGGCATTAAAAAGCTCGATAGCAGCCAAATGAAAAGTTTGAACCCGTGGTTTAAAATTAGAAGTCTGTATAGCCTGCGACTGCGCATAGCTCATCAGGCATTTGCAGTTTTAAAGAAATGTGTTTAAATGCTGGTTGCATGCAGGCAATACACACTTAAAAGAAAAAAAAGATGAACACAGTGGTCTCTGCTGGGTTTGAAAGGTTCAGAAAAAGCATTAACGCGGTGGTTCAGACAAACAGCCCGAAAACTAAATTCGACTCGGCGTTTACCCAAATCGGTGGTAAAAAAACAAAAAAAACACAACTGGGCTGCATCGCCACTTTTATGACGCTCATAATTTCAAGCTCTCTCATGCTATTTCATGTGATACACACATCTTTCATTTCCCTTTTTTTCATGTTGTCCTTTCACATTTCCAAAGACAGATAGATGTAGGATTCTGCTGTGTGTGATGCAGTATTTACTGCGAGCATTATATATTTGAGTCCGGTCATTAATATCAACAGATTTTAGGGCCCTGTTTGTCCGTGTCTTGAGGTCAGTTTGGTGGATTCCCCTGCGATACGCAGGTATAAATTCAGGATGGACAGGGTTATGATGTCATTACTTAATGCCAGACATTACCAGCCGAGCAGCACAAGATGGAAAAGTCATTCCTGATTAATTGCGTCTGCTGGGGAATACATTTCCATTTTCTCCTTCACGTCGTCTCCCCCTGCGTAGCAGTGCCTCAGCCTCCTCTCTGTCCCTTTAACACACTTGTTCTGATCTCTGTCTCTATCTCTGTCTCTCTGTGTCTTCACACATATTCTCCTTTTCCTCTCTCGGTCTCTCGCTCGCTGCCCTCTTCCCCCTGCATTAGCAAACGGTATGTAGGCCACGGCTCTTTTAAAAGTTCTGTCATTTGAACACTATAAAGATAGATTACTCGCTCATTTTGCTCGAGCTAGCATGAACAGCTAAAAAAGACTTTTCCTTCCCAGCATCACAAGCATAACGACCCACGTATACTTAGCATGAACCGTGTGTGTGTTCTCTGATAGTTAATGACAACAACAGCAGCACCCCTTCCCTTCATTTGTTCCACCAGCATATTCGTATATATAATTACAGGTCTAAACTTGAGGATGAAAAACAAATGGTTAATTGCTTCCAGTGTTATCTCTCTAAAGCTCTCACTGTCTTTCCCTCTTGCACACAGTCACACACCTCCTCTTTGCACTCCATTGAACTGTGTACTCTGCGGTAGTTAACTGTAGTGAAGTGTGTGTGTGTGTGTGTGTGTGTGTGTGTGTTCTCTGGTCTCACTGGACATCTAGAAGGACCCTCAAGTACCTGAAAATGATCAGTACTCAATGAGATGTTTCGCTCTTTCTGCAGCAGGTGCGCACACAAAGAGTCTCCTTTGCTCTTCCTCGAGCACAGATTGTTGGAAATGTAGGGCGTCATCGATGTGACTGACTGGAATAAATTACAATACTGGACACTTGAAAACATAAAACAAAGTTTCTCTTTTTCTGCACCTGTGAGTACGAGTGTTAATGTGTCTTTTAGTTAGTCTCTTCCACAAAGGGGTAAAAGTGCTGCCAGGCTTCTTATTCACAGAGAAGTATTAGAGACGCACGCACATCGAGGGCGTGCTGTTCCCTGTGTGTTCTCTCCATGCAAAGATCTGAGCGGCAGGCTGAGACCTTCAGAAAAAATATTGTAGATGATTATGAATAACACCAGGGATTTAAAAAGAAGAAACCATTTCACTAGAAATACAATCATCTACAAGTGGCCTCGAGTACAAATGAGTGAGGGTCATCCCCAAGAATTGAATGAGTCTTACATATTAACAAAAATATGTTGTATATATATATATATATATATATATGAGGATTCACAGTCAATAAGGGAGAAAGAAAATAATAATAATAAAAAACCCAAATGGCAGTCACACAGAAACCCAAACAACCCTTCATGTGTTACCGATACGCATATATACAGCACCCTGTGCCCTTTCTAAAATGTTGCACTTTTAAAAATGTTCAATATTTGTCTAGTTTTGCTTTGGGCAATCATTTTTTTCAAAGGCAGCAGTCTCCGTCATGAGTTTAAGCCACTCTGTAAACTCTGGCCGATGTGGGCTCTTTTAGTTGCGTAGAATAAGCCTCGCCGCTACAATGAAACCTGTTACTGTCAGTCCAAATTCTGCTTTAGTAATGCCGGGGGGAGAAGAGATTTATTCCCCAAATGACACAATCACAGGGATTCTAGTAGAGGCCCAAAGACAGCTTCTCAGGAGAAGAACCTGATACCAGCTGTGAGGCATGGTGGTGGAAATGTAATGGTTTGGGGTTTCTTCGCCGCCTCGGGGAGTGAGCAGCGTGTAGTCATAGTTTCAACTATGAATTTTGCATTATATCAAATACTGCACAAAGATAATGTGAGGTCATCTGTCCGATAGCGGAGGTTGAAACAAAAGTGGACCTTTCAACGGGATAATGAGCCGAAGCACTCTAACCAATGGCTCAAAACTAAGAAATGTAGGGCTGACTCAAGAATTTAAAAACCCACATTTGAATGCCCTTAAAATGTTGTAGACGGGATTTGGATCAGGCCGTGCATGCGAGAAAGCCCTCCAACATCTTGCAGCTGAGGGAATTTCGCATGGAAGAGTGTTGAAAAATGTCAGAGACTGGTGGACAGTTACGAAAAACGCCTGTAGGAAGTGATTTATGTTAAAGGAGGTAACACCAGCTTCTGAGGCCAAAAGTCTACTCACTTTTTCCACAAAACAATATTACATCTATTTCACATTTTTGTTGAATAAATAATTGTAAAAAAAAAAAACACAAATTTTCCTTACGGTATTGTTCAAGTATCATCTTTATCTACAGGCACAGTGAAAAGAAGTGGCAAACTCAAAAGTTTCAGTGGGATGTGCTCATTTTTTCCACATGATTGTATACCATCAACACAACAGCACAAACACAGAGACACTCACAAGCGTGCACATGTTTTGCATGTAGGCAGTGAACTGGACCGATGACAATCTGGTTATCCGCTGAGTGACAATATCAGTACAAATCAGAGCTTGTCAACTGATTTTCAAAATATATCCTTTAAATCTCTAAAGCTTTATGTTGTTTCCTCCATGTAAAAACTTTTCCAAGGTTAAATCTGAGGTAAAATCAGTGACTCTTTAAGTCCCTCTATTTAACATTGATAACTAGGACACAAACATTTAAAAGGCTTTATAACGCATGAAGGGGTTGCACATACAGGGGGCATTTTTAATTATTTAATAAAATACAGTATTTTATAACAATTACCACCTCCTCCTATAAAGACATATTTAACATAACTGTTTATGCATTAATACGTGAACATGTTTACAATTGCATTTTAATGTGTTGTAAACCATTTATCAAAAGTTTACATTTAAAACACAAAGGATAAATAACAAACACTTGGTCCATTTATTCACATGGCTTTCCATTGTACCTCGAGGCCTCGGTCATGACCTAACAGGTGGTCACATATGGAGGGAGATCATTACCCGAGAGGACACCTGAACAAAAGATGGCGGTGGGACATGAATGACAGCTTTGGGAACCGCTCGGTAAGTGGGCCTTGCTTTTAGAATATTTATCACAAATGTGTGTCCCCAAGGTCAAGAGGAAAAAAGCGTATGCAGAAGTCCTCTAAAATACTTTTTAATGACCGTCTGAAAAATACACTTACGTCTTTCTTTACACTTTATTCGGCTTCCTGCAGTTTTGCACAGTTCCTTGGCACCAGTTGCACCCTTCTTCTTGATGTCTAATTCCCTCCGTTTGGTGTACCTACAGTGAATTTGGATAGGGCAGATAGCTCTGTTTTAATTAGCTGCGTGTGTGTGTGTGTGTGTGTGTGTGTGTGTGTGTGTGTGTGTGTGTGTGTGTGTGTGTGTGTGTGTGTGTGTGTGTGTGTGTGTGTTTGTCTGAGATTGTGTGTTTCCAGTGTGTGATATTAGTATGCCAAGCAGGGGAACAGACAGCCAGTTCCAATATCTTGTTGTTTGGCATTGATTCAATGTCAGCTAATTGTCACTGTGTGCATGTACTTTCATTTGTGTGTGTCTCTCTGTGTGTGTGTGTGTGTGTGTGTGTGTGTGTGTGTGTGTGTGTGTGTGTGTGTGTGTGTGTGTGTGTGTGTGTGTGTGTGTGTGGGAGAGAGTGCGTGCATTGGGGTCTAAATGTCTGCATAAGGATAAAAACATTAAAATGCTTTGGGAAAAACAGGGACATTTAATCAGTCCTCACTTTGAAAAGGGAGTAGAAGTAAGTGACTGGAATGTCTTGTGTATCTGCGTGTGTGTCTTTTTGAGAGTGTGTTTATTCCTGTAAGTGTATAAGTGAGTGTGTGCACGAGTGATTAAACAAGTGCTTCATAGTCCCAGTGGGAGTCTAAAATGAAGTTCTCAGACATGTTATTCTCAGCAGTGTATGTTTGCGAGATGGTGCAAGTGTGTGCGTGCCTCAAATGTCTTTTGTACAATCCCCTGTAGAGTGTAGTTAACAATATATCAATTATATAAGCACTAGCTGGGTTTTATGGGAATTATCATCACAGTTGGACGTTTGGACGATTCTTGGCTGAAACAACTTGTTGATGAAAACGCTGAGTCAATGTTTTTTTTTCCTTTCCGTCTGAGCTTTTGGTAAAGAAACGCAGTATGGCAGGTAAATGTATGTAAAGATTGTGAACGCTGGAGTGTGAGAGACCACAAAAAGTATATGTTTTTATTATTACGCAGGCTTCCACCTTCTGGTGGTATAAAAGACATCCTGGTGAGTTAAAATGACTTTGATGTTTGGCAAAACTGTTAAAATGAAACATCTGCTCCTCCTCCTTATAATAATAATCATAATAATCATAATTAATATTATTATTACTCACTTGTGATAGTTGCAAATAATTACATAAATTAAAGGGTGAGATTCCCTAATAACACTGTAAAACATAGTTTGCAATTCTAGCTGACTTAATACTGAATTATGAATTAATTCATTCTGAAGTGATGAAAAATAACCACCAGCGTCATTCAAATGCTGTTTTATAAACTTCTTCTTCAGCTGGGTGCAATATTTGAGCTTCAGTTCATGTCTGAAAATACCTGACTTTTTATGACATTTTTATTTGACATTTCCAGACAATCAATAATTAGTTGTGTGTTGGAATTTAAAGTGCGACATCACATTTAAAAGGCTGAAAAGCATCTGGGGTTTGAGGTTTAACGAAAGAATTATTGCCACCCTCCGTCTGTCTTTCCAGATGTCGGTCTGCCCTTTAATTTTCTCTCACTTTGTCATCGTGTGCCTCTCCAGGAACGAAAAAGGCTTTATTGGCTCCCATTATCATAATAGTTAAATTAAATGTATCATACTATTTTTGCTTAAATTTGGCAGGATAATCTAATATAGAGTTCCTGCATACTACTTATGATAGTGAAACCTGAAAATTGAAGATTTGTCAGCTGATAAACATTAGAGGAAACACACAGACACACACACACGCACACACAGATTGGAGTTAAAGATAAATCATAGGTGATAAGAAGCAGTTGGTTCAATCATAAATAGCTTAAAAGCTCCACTATCATATTCATCTACATACACGATAGTCCTGCAATCACACTTTCACTCAAATCCCTTTATTTCTAGGGTGACATCCTGGATGTATGGTGGAGGAATACAGATAAAGACCCCACCGCCAAACACACACACACACACACACACACACACACACACACACACACACACACACACACATGCACACGCACACCATATAAATGCACAGTATGCAACATCCAGAGTGGATCAGTGTTTAGGGAAAAACGCAGAGACTATACTGAAACATCTACCGTTACTTGCCCACGTATGCGATTATCAAGAATTTCAACATGGCAGGAAAGCCTTTTCTTCATCAAACGGAGAGGAAGATCTGATGGCTGCATGTGTGTGTGTGAAAGAGAGGGGGAGTTTGGGAGAGAAATACAGAGGGACAGGCATTGAGAAAGAGGGGGAGGAGAGGTGCACACAGAGAAGCTATTGATAAACAGAGTAACAGTAACGCTCCCACTGAACAGGGAGAATCTTAACACTTCCTTCTCTTCCCAAGCTCCTCGGTCACAAACTCCCCACCTACACAGACCTGCTGGGTGGCTGACACACAGCATCAACCCCCTGTCCTGCCATCGGTCTCTCCACAGCCTTCGCAAAAACTGCCCCTCTGTGAATATGACTCCACAAAATCGTGTTTAAGTACCAGTATGGGATTTTCTCTCTGCATGCCCGCCACATGGGAATCTCTCTCGCAGCAACACACACAGAGTTAGTTTCCGAGCTGTGCCTCATGCTAATAAAGAATTGTAACCGTCTCACATGTGAAATCTAAGTGGCCCGAGATTCATTTTGAACTTGGCTGATTCGGTTTGATGAGAATAGCCTATCTGCACAGCATGAAGGCCCCATAAATGAGCATGCCTCCACTGTTCCCCAGATGTATTGCTGTGTCCAACTTGGCCACTGCTCTTCCTCTCACACGCACACACACACACACACACACACACACACACACACACACACACACACACACACACACTAACCCCTTGTGTGTATGACTGGCTCTATGTCCGTCTTTTACACTCTCTATCTCCCAAACACGCACGCAAAAAAAAAAAAAAAAAAAAAAAAGAGGACACACGCACGCAACCCCTAGACCTGCCAGCGTGTGCGCATACACATATAACTCTCTCACACACACCAACGCTGTCTGCAGCAACGAAACTGCACACATTACCTTTCTTTTGCTCACTCTCGCGCGCGCGCCCACACGCAAACAGCCCAAACTGCGAACACCGTGATCCCGGCCAACACGCGCGCACATGCCCGCCCGCATGCGGGTACAGACGCACGTCAACACGCAGACAAATTGAAAACCTCCAAAACTCACCCTCGGACGAGGAGAAATCCCCGATGAGCAGCCCCAGCAAGAGGAGAAGCGAGAGGTCGCGTCTCAGCCCTCTCGTTTTATTCACATTCAGCCTCCTCCTGACCAGCAGCATCTCCGGCGCTCCCAAATCCGTCATTTTGCTATTAAATAAATCCAAGCTGGCTTAATTTGAAAGCCCTCTCCCCACCTCGCCGCTCTGCTTGGCTGAAGGAAGCGGAGGGGGGTAAAAGAGGACGGCCGCCCCCCCTCCTCCTTTTTCTTTCGTTTTTACAAAAAAAAAAAAAAAAAAAAAAAAAAAAAGAAAAGACCCGAAGATCAATCACGAATATCCCACACACACATGTCCATGTTAACGTTTGGACAGGACAACCGGTGACGGTTTGACGGTCTGAGATCGGGCAACACGCCGCTGGTGTGAGCTGTCATAGCAGAGACCGGAGGACCGGAGGACCGGAGGAGAGAGAACAGAGAGAAGAAGAGATTCGGTGAAGGAGAGGAGAGAGATGGTCGGTAGGTCCGCACAACACGGCGAGCGAGCGACGACTGAGACAGGGGGAGGGAGAGAGGGAGAGAGAGAGAGGGAGGGAGGGAGGGAGGGAGGGAGAGGCAGACGCAAGGAGAAAGACAGAGGTTTGCCCGGGAAGTAAAAGAGGGAGAGGAAAAGTGGGAGACAGAGGAGAGAGGAAAGAGGGAGTGGAGAGAGGAGAAAGGCGGGAGGCAGGTGAGAGAGGGATGAAGGGATGAGAGCAAAGGGAGGGAAAAGTGAGGGATTTCCAAGGAGGGTGAGTGAGGAAAGAGGGCAAAGAACTGAGAAAGGAAGGAAAACTGTTGAAGAAGAGACAAGGGAAGAAAGATAGGTTTCAGGTAGACAGATGGAGGGAAGAAAAAGGAAAGACAGACATTTCACAGAAATGAAGGAAGGAAGGAAGCATGAGAGGGAAAAGGGGAGGAGAAAAAACTATGTCAGGGAATAAAGCTGGAGGGGAAAGTGATGGATGAAATAAAAGAAGCAGTAAGAAAAGAGGGATAGAAGAAGGAAAGAGGAGTAAAGAGTGAAGGAGGCACGAGGGAGTTGGGAAAGAGAGCAAATGGAAAGGAGGATAAAAAAAAAGAGTGACGGGGGAGAGAAGAAACGGATAAAAGAAGGATGGTGGGATTTAGTCTGGGGAGGGGTAAGGGCTTGGAGGGAAGGAGGCGAAAAGACAGATCACGTAAAAAAAAAAAAAAAAGGGAGGCGATCGGTATAAAGGAGGAGGGAGGAGTAAAATGCTAAATGAACTGTGAATGAATAGTGAGGAGAAAAGAAAGACTGAAGAAAAGAAGAGAAGAGAGAGATGAATAAGGGCAACAGACCCGGAGAGGGGGGGAAAGGCAGAAAAAAGGAACAACAACAAAAAAACAAAAAAAAGGAGGGATTGGGGAGGAGAGGAGAGGACAGAAAGAAGGAAGGAAAAGGAAGTGGAGGATTGAATAAAAAGTGTCCAAAGGGACTAAGAAGTACGTGTGGGCAGAGAAAGAAAGGCTCCCGAAAAAGAGAGGAAACAAAGGAAAAAGAAAGGAGATAGAGAGATGGAGGGAAGAAGGAGATGGAACAATGAGAGGCTGATGTTTAAAAAAGGAAAACTAAAAAGACAAGGGAAGAAAGGAAAGAACTCCATGGGGCGAGCAAGAGGGGTAATGCTGACGGCCAAAGTCTAACACACACACACACACACACACACACACACACACACACACACACACTGCGTATACTTTCAATCCCATTTTCAGACTATGATTTAAGAAGGTCACATGACATTAAGCACGAACAAAATCATCACTCTACCTCATGCCAATCAATCTTACGACCATATTACATCAATCTGATTCCTTCATCCGTGCGTGCGAATGCGAATGCACCCCAAATGGAGCCACGAGCCAGTTATTGATCCCCGGTCCCCGGTGGCATGTGCAGAGGATCACGCTAACAAGATTACAAGGCTACAAACACGACGCGGAGACTTAGCCTGCCGAGCCACAGAGACGACCAACAGCAAAGCAACAGTTCGAGGCAAATGCAAATTGCACACGTCACTCCAAATTTGTCCCGTTACAGTATTTCACAGCAGGTGTCACCCGATGCTTTCACACCATGAAAGAAAAGCCAGTGAGTGGGTGCCCCGAGTGTTTTCCTGAGGAAACTGACGTACCCCTTTGTGACGTCGCCTGTAGTTTCCCCAGAGATTTTTGAGGATTTTAAGATGAGGATTTACCACTTGTTGCCACCTTGGCAGCTTTGCAGCCAATCACCTTAAAACGTGCCTTTAACCTTAATATCTTTATAATGTAAAAGCATTTTTTTTTTTTTTTTTTTTTTGGTTGTTGTTGCTATTTTCAAATTGCCAACGCGCAACATTAACTAAATGTCCCGTACGCGACATTCATTTATATTTCAAGATGAGACTCCTTTTAGTGGATTATTTTTTATGGATTTAGGGATTCTTAAGAAGCATTTCGTAGTAATAGCTCATATTGCATGTTCAGACAACTGTCAGTAAAGCATGAGTCCCACAAGTGAATACAAGATAGCCTGGGGATCTACAGTAAGGAATATTTTTGGTGACAGATCTGTCAGTTATAAATTAGAATAATCAGCAAGCACTTGTGCTGGTAGCTGCTGCAATGTGGAAAAAAAAGCACTGAATTTGAACTAATCCTCATTTTGCTTTAGATCCCGAAACAACCCCCTCGGGTCCTCTGACCACATGTTACTGGATTTGTAGGCTACAGCAGCTTGTTTTGTTTTTCTTGAAATATTTTTCATAATAGATTTGTCGCTAATCTCTCGTCATGCTAATCCGCACAGGCAGCCCGTTTCCTTCTCGTACGGATAGTTAACCATCTTAACTTTGATATCACAACGTGTGTGTGTGTGTGTGTGTGTGTGTGTGTGTGTGTGTGTGTGTGTGTGTGTGTGTGTGTGTGTGTGTGTGTGTGTGTGTGTGCCACATGGACTCATACAGTACGTGTGTGCTCAGCTGTTGTGGTACATGCCTTTGTATGAGTGCTGTGTCAGTGAGTGAGCTATGTGCGTGTGTGTGTGTGTGTGTGTGTGTGTGTATGTGTGGGTTGAGCCATTTCACAGCATTACTGTGAGTCATCCATCAAGCTGGTAGCTCTCTGTGCATTGGGCTAGTTTAGTCATTTTATATATATTTATAAAAACATTTTTTACATCTACTGGTGGGAGGCTTCATCGCAGCATACGCTCCTAAAGAGACGTCCGTTTTCCACCCTGGCAAGAGGGTCGTTTGACACAACGCACACGGGCTGCTGCACTTAGGCAGACAGGCAGATACCGGGAGGCAACGAGACAGGCCTGAAAGACGGACAGACTGACTGACAGACTAAGGAGAGCATCAGCACCATGCACCATTCAGGACCATGGAGAGCTCCTTTTTATAGCTCAGTGTGGTAAGGCTGCCATCTACTGGCCAAATCTAGACTGCAGGAGAACGATGACCGAGAAACGAGGGGAAAAGAAAGAGTGTCAGAGGATAAGCTCCTGAAGTTTAACGATTCATGCATCAGTGATTATGAATCTGAACACAATCAAGTATGTGATGTGCATCCTACTTTTTGGCAAAAGGCATCACTGCCCGAGTTATCTTGAATGCTGCAGCTTTCAGATTGTTGTTGAGAATTTTTGTACGCATTCACATCCACGGCAGAAATCCCGAGCGCAGGCGGTCAGAAGCAGCTTAGGTTTATACCATAGTTTGGGACTGGGCTCCTACGTATGTATTACTCTGAAGAACACCTTAACACGTAAACGGGCTGTTTCATTGAATAAAAGCTGTAACCTTTCAGGGTGGTCAGTGCTCTCCACTATATGGTTTCAAAAGGTAATGCAGTTATGCTTAAGGTGCAGCAGAGCATAACTGTGGTATGACATTCACTGGATTTAGCTGGAGAGCTAACATTAGATCTGTACTGCTGTAGAGGTAGAGCAGATTCTAGCAACAAAAAAAAAGTCAGCAATCAAGAAAACCATGAACAGTTTCTCTATATACATAATTGCACTAAGACGTAATGAAATCATCCAGGGTGTTGTGTTTGTTTGTTTTACCTTATTGTGAATACAAAGGAGAAGAAAGGTGGGTGCTCTCCTTCGTCCCCTGTTGGAAGGAACTACTCACCTGTTGGTGAGTGAGGAGGAAAAAAGCATTTCAAATGGATGCCTGTACTGACATCAATTTAATATATATATATATATATATATATATATATATATTGTCTACCATTTTAAATGTATGCATCGCTGCTTTGTTTTTTTACTTCATTATGCAAAAACTACTACATCACAATCTAAACTGTATTATCCTTTAATGGTTCTTGAGAAGAAAAGAAAAAAAAAAACATTAGCTTTCTTTAATAATGGTGTTTGCAACTCTTTCGTATTTGGTGGGCCACTGTTTTTTTTTTTACTGTGTATTCATCTATTTTAAAGTACAAAACATTCTTGTTTTCCTTTGATTACACAAAGATTGCCAAAGCATATAAGATGCTAAAAGTAGCAACTTCACTCAGCCTTCAGAGGTAAATATGCACTCAGTATAATATTAAAAATAAGGAGGCTGCTCCTTCTAGTCATAGTAACATACTGTAAGTGGTTAATTACAGCCTGTAATATAAAGTGTTGACATGAATCACTGAATGGCAGTAGCACTGTTTTTACAATCATTTCCTTCAAAGTTCCCAGAGGCAATGACAGCTGCATTTTCCACTGGAGACCTCTGTTTTCTCCTCCTCAGTGGACAACAACAGTACTTGTTGTGTCTCCTACAGCTTCAGAGTTTAGCATGTTTTTTTGAGCTCAGACTACAGAGGGCCACAAGTTGAAATATCTCAACTTTTGGTAAAACAACACTCTGCTTCAAATGGTTCTTCAATAGTCTCTGAGCAACAGCAGGAGCCACAAACAGCACTTGCCCTGAAATCTGTTTAGACTTGCTGGAACATTCAGGGAAGACTCGAAGGGTAACTGATGATGAGTCAGTCAGTTTGTCACGCAATTTTTTTGCTTTTGTGTGGAAAGTGTCCCACGCATTAAAACATAATAACAGTCAGACTCAGAAAAGCCTCGTGTTTTAACAAAATGGTGTCGTGTATTGGGATCAAAATCAAGTATTGCAATTAGACATGAGCCTTCACGTCCACAATACACTCGGCGCTCAATTTCATTGTGTAAAAATAATGGAGGGAGCATTGAAAAGCACCTCTTGATCAAACAATAGAAGACGGCGCGAGGACAGTTCTTTCTGATTCTTCTGCCTTTACCCCCAAACAGCTCTTCAACAGCTCTTGTATCTATAGTCCCATGTATCAACCTTTTAACGACTCACAAGCCTTCAGATTACACCTATACCCTAAAATTAACTCCAATTTTCACCAATTCAGGGGCAGGGATGGGAAATTTATCAATTAAATGGATTAATCAGCATTTTGACCTCCTAATCCACCCATTTACACTTATGTCAATATGCTTAATAAGTTTATTCTTTCACAGCAGCAGTCTGCCGAATACTCTGGAGCTGCCTTACCTTGCCTTTAGCTTTACTATCAATCGATCGCTGCCATTTAGTGTGTGCTCGCAATATTTATGTTTGCACACAAACACACATGGTTGGTGTACTCCCTCATAGCAAGAAGCTAACAGTTTTAACCGCTGTAACTCAAAGAGGACAGCCAAAATAAGCCCAATAGTAGAGTTTGTTTCAACATTTTAAACAATTAGCATTGGAGCAGAAAACTGTACTGAAACTGAACACTGCTTGGAGCTTAAAAAAGCACAGTTACCATACAGTTAATTCAATTATTGACAGGTTTACTCATTTTCTTGGTTAACCCAAATGTATTCTATTTACAGACAATATGAAACAGAGAACTGCAGTGGAGAAGCTGGAACCAGTAAATATTGACATTGAGGCATGATGAATGACTAAAGCAATCATCCTTTTAAATAAATAACTGCAGACCTTATTTATGTGATAGCACATAATGGTGGTTGTCATGGTATCTTCATTTAGCTTGTCTCCCAGAAACCTTGGGAGTCAGACTGAAGAGTCATTACATTTCTAAATCAAAAGGAGCAAAAGGTTAGTTGTGTTGTTTTGGTCCGGTTACACTGTACAAACTGTGCGACCCAAATAACAAAAGCACTATTACAACATGTTGCCTGCATACCGGGTTCAAAAACCTTCTAGTTGTATTTAAATCAGCCAGAGAAGTAGTAGGTATACCTCAGTATGTCTTACAGTGTCAGGATCACTGAAGGAGAACCTTAATTCACTCAAATCGAATTCCCACAGGTTAAGAAAAGAAGCACGTTTTAATGAGTGCAGGTCCAAGGTGAGCCGCTATATTTATTCAACCTGACAGAAAAAGTTTTGAGACGTCTCCTTCGTATGAGAATGTCGAACTACTTTGCAGTGCTGGACCATACCCAAGTTGTCTCCGAGAGTCTTCCCAATCAAACACAAGGCCCTCTGTCTGGAGGTGAATTGTGCGATCTGTGGTGTGTATTCAGGCCTGTGTGTACGTGTGTGTCTAACTGTGAGCTAATAGAGAACAC
The DNA here is from genome assembly GCF_022577435.1 of Embiotoca jacksoni. NCBI lineage: Eukaryota > Metazoa > Chordata > Actinopteri > Embiotocidae > Embiotoca > Embiotoca jacksoni. The sequence continues at coordinate 11,596,112 of NW_027185414.1, read as the reverse complement.
ACCTGTTCTCCGAAGAGAGCTGAAAGTCAAACACGAAGCCTTTTAGAAAAGATGACAGGAGAGGGGAGAGAATCTAAAAGATGGGATGGTAACGAGACAAAAACACAAAGAGTCTGGAAAATAAAAAGACGGAGACAGAATTTGAGATAAGGATGAAATAGGATGTTACGCTAAGACGAGAGCAGAAGCTAAGCAAAGCTGAAGCAGGGAAAGAGAAAGTTGAATGAGACAAGGGAAGGTTCGGTTTGAGGAAGAAGAAAAGGTGGCAGAGGAACTGGGGAAGGAATTAAAAAGGAACGGCGAGGAGGACAAGAGGGAGGGGGGATAGGAGTGGAGAGGATGTGTGAGGAGGAAGAGAGCAGCAAAGATACCCCTGGTGATTCCAGCAAGTTCTCAACAAAAACATCAGGCTTCTTGATTAAAACTCCAGCTCCTGTCTGTTACTTTCTTTTCTTCTCTCCGGCAATAAAATGAGTCCTTAGTGACTTATCAACCTTGGAGACACCTGCTGATTTTAAATATGACATAAAATCCTAATTAGCTGGAGGAAGGAATTACTACACCGGTTTCGAAGTCCTGGTGCATATTTGGCCGTCTCTGTCAAATTATTGATGCCCTACAGGTTTAGTCTCCATAATTAATGTTATTAATTATTGGTTTGAAGGCTGTAATTATTACTGTCTTAGCTTTATCTAACTGAAAGTGATGGCTGGGCTTGATATCTAAATGTATCCAAGGCTGCTGACTAGATCAAATTTGTCATGCCAATCAATCACTGAAGTGACACACACTTACATTATGAGTTAAAATACTACATTCATGCAACATCAGCAGAAGGGGCAATTTTACACCACACAAGCACTCAAGCAGTGTTTGCAAAATTAACTATTTGTGTCGTGTTACATATATGGAGTAGTTTGGTAACAAGTGAAGCCACAAAAAACACATACTGGAAATAGCTCCTCTTAATTTTGATGAATTATTTGTATTAACTCGATTATTATACAGTGGTTGATTTTCAATCTCAGACCTGGAATTAGGACATGAACATGACGCATTTTTATAAGGTATTACGAGGAAGAAATACGTGAAAGGAATTGAATAATTATCCATGTTTATTAATAATGACTGAGTCAAAAAAAAAATTGATAAAAGGAGTATTGAGTGATGTAGTATGGCAGAGAGGGCAGAAAAAAAGAAAGGAGAGTGGACAAGGTGAATTATACTGGCTCAGATGAAGCAGTAATCATGAAACAGGTCAGAGAAAGAGGAATGGGGAACAGGGAGGTGTGAAAAAGAAAAGTAGAGGAATAAATGCTAAATTTGTCAACAAGTAAAAGTTCCTCCCAAAACTAGAAACTAAGCAGCCAACGCTCTCTTGATGATGTCACTAAGGGACAAACTCTGAACCTCCTCAACTGATAATGAATGGAGAACCGACTTCACAGACACGGTGGCAGCAATCAAGTGAGTTGGGACATTTTTTGGTTGTGAGCCATTTGCACCAACACCAGGGAGAAAATGGAAAAGAGGTGTAAAGTGGCAGGAGAGGAAGTTGCGAATTAGGATGCCGCAGAGTTAGTGAGAAGAGGGAGGGGGGGGTGAGGTGGAAAGGGAGTGAGGGTGGAGAGAGTAAACAGATTGGGAGGAGGTGGTGATGATAATCATGAAAGCTGTGTGGCGAGCGTGAGGGCTGGTGGGAGGGAGAGAGGCACCATAAGAAGGAAATAAGGAAAGAGATGCAGGGGAGTAGGTGGGTGGTAATGATGATGGTGAGCGACGACGAGATGTGGTTGAATAAGAAATGATTTGCAAGACGAGGAGGGAAGGAGAGGGAGCAAGGAGCTCCTTCTATTATGATCTGGCTTTAAACATGGAGGAGGCGAGTAGAGGAGGTACTCAACTAAAGAGAAGAGGACGCTGGAGGAATGGAGGGAAGGAGCTGGAGGATGAGGAGGGAGCGAGGGATGAGTAGAGGGTGGGTGAGGCGTATGAATGCACACAACGTGCTGTTGACTGAAGGCTTTTCTTGTTAATTGCATATTCCTTGTGATTGCACAGTAAAATGCTGAGCTGAATGAGAATAAGTTTTACTCACTCTTCTTTTTCCAACAGAGAGAGAGAGAGAGAGAGAGAGAGAGAGAGAGAGAGAGAGAGAGAGAGAGAGTAAAGTGCGTATGCGAGACATGAAGGGAAAGAGACAAGGAGACAGAAAGACCGAAGCATGAATATATATCCGAAATGTCTGTGCAACCTTTGCAATGTCTGTGCAACCTTTCACAGGGATCCACCCAGAAGTTGACCAAACGTCTCAGTCTGAACCAAAATGGTGGACCGACAGACCGACACACAGTCGCAATCTCTGGGGCATGCTGCTAAAAATAATAGAGCCAACCCGGAATCTGTATCCTCTACTTATTCCCTCTACTCACTGCACCACTCGTATTCACTTATTCATTAAATAATAACTAAAGTAAAGCAGGAAATAGTGGCAAACCAACATATGCAAAGAAAAGCATTGTTTACATGCCCTACAAAGACGCCTGGAAGACCGAAAACGTCTGCAAACATTAAAAATTCATTTCAGAAGCAGAAATAGAAAACTTTTCAATTCCAGCCTTTCGAGGTTTACTGGATTTGAATAGAGCAGATAATATTACGGTGGTGAAAGGACAAGGAGGAATTGGATTACACAGTTGAACCGTTGGTAGTTTGTTTACCTCTCTATGATATAGTGTATATGATTTATTTACATACACTCTGAAGTGGTCTAGTGTTTATTGTATCACTCTTAAGTGAGTTCCCGTATCTGAGGACAAGAAGTGGCTTGGAAGAGGAGAAACAGAATCTCGGTGTTCCCGATAAATACAGGAAACAGATGAGTGATGGCACTTGTGGTCACCAGCTCCTTTGTACAGGTTCAAAAGGATCTCGGCATTGGTGGATAAATCATAACTCAAGGTCAAGACAGAGGTCAAGTCGACTTGCATGTTGAGTTGAGAGAGCGTTTGAACTGTTGGGCATACAGCAACTCAGTTTCTTTTTCATTTTGAAGAAGTACACGGAGATTAACAGAAGCGCTCGAGTCATTTTGTGCGATGAGTTTTAGGGCCACGTTAAAGGAAAAAATAAGACGAGGCGTTTTAGTTTTGCTTTTGAGAATAAAGTCACATTTTGAGAATAAAGTCCAAATGAATAAAGTATATTTCTGGGATAAAAAAAATCACATTTCATCATTAAAGTCCAATTTATGAGAATAATCTAAACTACTTGCTTTGCGCGTGTGATACAAGATGCCTTGTGCACATTAATTCTTCAGAATCAGTTTTGGTAACAAGGAAAATATGTCTCAGACAGAATCAGGACTTTGAAGAGATTGTGCCAAAAATGTCGTCTGTTCGGAAGGAGAAACCACGTGAACCTGAAGGAAGTGACAGCAGACGTGCCGACCACACAGCTAGAAATGGACAGATGCAAGGGCATCGGCGGTTCCACCTGCGCACAATACAAAGAGGATATGTTGTGTCGCAGGAAGCAGTACGAGAACTGAACAAGTTGTTTAATCCTAAAGGTGTGGAGCTCAGGCAAGCGCGGCGTCCGAGTCGCAGGCATCACCACAGCACGTCAAAAACACGCTTCCTTCTCACTTAAACTTTAAATCACAAAATTGAAGTTCAACTTTATTCTCAAAATTACAACTTTTTTTTTCCAATGCAAAATTTGAAAAGAAATCCTCCACCTCTTATCTTTTTTTCTCTAACGTGGCCCCAAATACTCCTTCATAATTTGGAGTATTGTCATATGATTGGTTATATGTCAAACATGCTAACTGTCATCGCCAGCTAAAACCCCGTTAAGTCTAATTGGAAGAACAACAGAGCAGAGCCCATGTGGCCTCTGTAAAATTCAATCAACTGCACAGCCATGGCAACGTGTTTTCGGGAGTTCTGCACTGAATCTGTTCCAAACCTTCCTGACACATCAGATCAATACTAACTAAATAATATAGGCCACTTTTCAAAGTAAATCATCTGGAAAACTAGCGCCAAAAAGACAGTGAACATTGACTGTGAAAGGTGGAATAAACCATGACAGAAAACAAATGTTGCAACATAAACATAAATTAGTTTTCCTACATAACAGCAGGGAAAATATTGCTGCACCTGGTTCACGGATTTTTTTTTTTACAGTAACATGAAATGTATCTATGCTACATGTTTTATAATCATAGAATATAAAAAAAAAATCCAGAGATGTGAACACAGGTGTTGATGAGTAAATCCATAGTATAATTACAAAAACAATCATCTGCTTTGTGAAATAAACATCTGCCCCTGAAAGTATTCATTCGTCATCCACACCAGGTGTCGTGTTGTGGAAGGCAATTTATGCAATTCACCCAAAGCCCCTGTATGTTTTCAGGGCTTTACCTACTGCTTTCTTTTATGCTCAAAAAATATGTACCACTATTGACTTGAACTACTTCAAAAGCATGCATAAGATTTTAATTAGATTTATGATTATGACATAATCTTCATGCAATACGACACACTAACACAACTGATATAGACAGCTTCAACAAAATGATGTCTTTTTAAGAGCTCAAAGAAAAGGGTTAGATGTCAACATGTAGATAGAAACACAGATTAAGTTTCTTTTCGTCACTTTGAAGGGGTACTTAAGTGGAAATTCAGTTCGGTCAGAGTTAAAAATGTTTGACCTTGCAGTTTAAGGATATGAAACACAATCAAATAGTGTGTGACCCAGTAGTAACAGCCTATTGAAAATATGTGACCCTTATTAAGTAGTATTGGACCGGATTCCAGATGAATGTGCTCTTCTGTCTCGGCCTGATTTAGTCGATCTGCCTGATGACCTGTCTCTCCCTCTCTCTAACATGCCTGCATGAGCACAGACGTACACCACAAAGTTCATGCAGGTACACACAGCCATGCATCCACATGCCTGCATACACACTTCCTGCATGACAGCCATTGACACACACACACACACACACACACACACACACACACACACACACACACACACACACACACACACACACACACACACACACACTTGCCTCCGAGATCAATTTCAATTCTCCAGTTAGGGAACAAATCAGCAGACAGCCTTTCATCTCTTCAGCCTCTCTCCCTCTTTTTTTCTACACTGCCCACTTCTCCCTATTGAGCTCTGTCACTCTCCGGTTGTCTTGGTTTCCATCTCCCAATCTGTCTATTTCTGTTTTGCTCTTTTTCTATATTCCTCTTTTCGCCTGTCTTTCTTCTGTCCACCTCTCATTTTCGCTCTTCCTCACCTCGACCTGTAATTCTGTGCCGAGGTCTCTCTCTGTCTCCGTTTATCTCTCCTCCCCGTCTGTGTTTCTGTCTCCCGAGGTGCCTCCCCTTTCAACCTCTGTGTTTGCCTTGTCTCTAACACCCGCCCACCCGCAACCCCAACACACATTCACATCTCATTAAACAAAGTTAATTTACAATCCATGAAAACATATTGACTCTCTGTAGAGGTTGCACACATTGTCAATTTCTATTGACAGTATCTGTATGCCCGTCTGACGGTCTCGTTGATCCGTCTACCCGTCCTGCAGCGTGTCTGCGTGACTTGTGCATGCTTTACATGCGAGGGCATTCCTGAGGATAGATGTGGAATCTATTTATATAGGTGCAGTATTCCCCGAGTGGTTTTCTCTTTTGGAATAATTTTTGATGATAAGCTGTCACTGCTGTGATGTTTATGCTGCCCAATTGCCTCAAATCACCTATTAGTCGGCACTGGTAGTATACAGCTATGTCTTCTTACATGGATTTTATGTTGATCATGTTTAAATTTCCATGGCTGCTAGTGCTAACTACTGTCCTTTTTCCTCCTGTGGATGTCATAAACAAAATCTTCAAACGAGAATCTAATGTTTAGGAGGAAGAGACTGTCAGAGTCTCTGAGCAACGGGGATAGGCCTTCTTTAATGAACACAGACTTCATAAAGGAAATTCATATAAAAGTGACACAACATCTGAATGTGGAATGAAATATTAACATTAAAGACACCAGTTGTTTGAAGTCATTCTAAAAAATTAATAACAACTCAGCATGCGCAGGCTTTGTTTTTGGAAGATAAGGAAATGCAGCCAAAGATGTGCGGGTTTGTGCAAATGTGTGTGCGTCTGCATGCATGTGTGAATGACTGAGTGAGAAACAGAGCGAGAGAATTTTTGGCAATGTGCTGCTGACCCTTTGAAAGACTTGTTGATGAGATGCTAAAACACAAACCCCAAATTTTGTTTTGTCTACGATGATACTTTCAACTTCGATAAAATCTCAAGGGCTGCTGGAATAATTAAGTGTCTGTGTATGCCCACACTCAGCTAATGCTGAAATCTGAAACAACCTAACATCGGTTAAAGATGATGGCACAATTAAATAGGGGGGATTTACAAAATATGGCCGTATTTGCATCATTAAATGTGCTTAATGTTTGCATTTAGCGGAATATGTCTCTTTAAACTTCTACACAACAAACAGATCATGATGTTACACGCACTGTTATTTCAAGTAAACAAAATAGAGTCTTAGTAAAAGCAAAAGGTCATCAGGTCTGTCAAAGAGCCACACAATCAATAGAACAGTTAGTTGTCAGTGGGAAAGTGTCCACAAATCAATTTGTCTGACACATGTAGCTCCACAGGAAAAATAATGTCACACTAAACAGAGAAAGTCACTGGAGCTGTTTTGAAACATCACATGGACTTCAAATGATATTTGTTTATGGACAGATTTGTAAAAATACCATTTTAGTACATGTTTCATCCACATAACTTATTGAACCTCATTAGGCACCTTGGAAAGCACTGCTTTTAGTAGTTGATAAAAAAAAAAAACTGAACTCTATCTTAATTTGTTTCTGCGGTCAAAAGCTCTAAACTAATTTAGCAGTTAGTTTAGTCTTAGTGTTTTCATCTGCCCTCTTTCTTTAGTTGGTCATTTTGACCAGTTTAGCGATAGCCACAGGAAATGTTGGTATCGCAGGCAGAGTTGAAACAGCAACCAGGTTAAGTTTGCGCCAAGCACATCTAAAAGTGCTGCAACCACATCTAGTAGGATGAAGGCAGCGGAGCCAATGGTGAGACCAAAACCATCACATCAAACAATCTGATGTCGGTCTGAGGCCGACTAAATTAGAAGAATCCAATTTGGAAAACAATTTCACCAAATCAACTAGATTCAACACAAGTATGACACAAAACAAAGGATGGAGATTACTTTTCAGGTTTTCATTGCTCAAGCAGTGTTAAACTGACACTTCAGCACACAATGTTAAGTTTATTGTTTTACAGGGGGACGATTACATTATTTTTTTCTACCCACCCATAGCTAAAACAGTCAAAACAGTCTTTTAGCAGATTAAAAACTAGAATCTAATAAGCCCCAAAATAGTTCAAATAAAAAATGGATTCACACAGAATTTTCTCCGCATGGATTTTTTTGGATCATGTAATCAATAATAATCCCGAGTATTTAAAAACATTAGGTCTGTAAATCTTTCACATTTCCTCTCTAAGAAAGTGCCTATAAAAGTTCCCTGTTGGGATGGACCAATGGCCCGCATGCGTGAAACATGACACCCTCCTAAATTCAAACGTTTGTTCAAAGCAGGTCAGTCTCAGAGGTATCCATGTGCCAAAAACGTGGCTGGTGGGTGTCCACCTTCATGGCCTAAAAGGTTTGAAGTTTAATATCCATAAAAGTCCACAAAAACCAATATTACCACAATAACTGGCATGTCTGTTTTGAGTGGTTGAGAATACACAAATGTATTTTTGTACAGGGTTGTCCCACAGTTACAACTACATGAATTACCTTTGCCGTATTTGTTTTTCTTGCTTTCCCTCACACCACAGTGTAATTACACTAAAGACAGGATGTCTGGTTCAAATGTTGGGAGGAAAGAGGGAGGACAGAGTTCATACAGGTCTGGAAAAAATTAATAGACCACTCCAAATTTGTCTGCCAGACTGGCAGAGGATGAAAACGACTCATTTGAATGTCACTCAACAGCCGTAGGATGACATCAAGTGACCTCCTAAAAGAATGGCAAACTGCAGCTGGGGTGAAGTGCACGGCGAGGACGGTTAGAAACAGGCTCCTAGGGGCCGGGCTGAAGTTATGCAAAGCTAGAAAAAAAAGCCCTTCATCAACGAGAAGCAAAGAAGAGCCAGGCTGAGGTTTGCAAAAGACCATAAGGATTGGACCACAGAGGACTGGAGGAAGGTCGTCTTCATATGAATCAAGCCAAGTACAAAGTTGTCCTGGAAGAAAACTTGCTTCCTTCTGCTCTGACAATGTTCCCCAACTCTGAGGAGTGTTTTTTCCCAGCAGGACAATGCTCCACGCCACACAGCCAGGTCAGTGAAGGTGTGGATGAAGAACCACCAGATCAGGACCCTGTCATAGCCAGCCCAATCTCCAGACCTGAATCCCATCTAAAACCTCTGGAATGTGATCAAGAGGAAGATGGATGGTCACAAGGCGTCAAACAAAGCGGAGCCAGGAGTGGCATAACAGCAATGTGAAAGACGGTAGGAGAGCACACCAAGACATGAAAGCTGTGATTGTAAATCAAGATTATTCCACCAAATATTGATTTCCGAAGTCTTCCTAAGTTAAAACATTAGTATTGTGTTGTTTAAAAATGAATATGAACTTGTTTTCTTTGCATTATTCGAGATCTGACAACACTGCATCTTTTTTTGTTATTTTGACCAGTTGTCATTTTCTGCAAATAAATGCTCTAAATGACAATATTTGTATTTTAAATTTGGGAGAAATGTTGTCCATAGTTTATAGAATAAAACAAAAAATGTAATTCTACTCAAACACATACCAATAAATAGTAAAACCAGAGAAACCGATGATTTTGAAGTGGTCTCTTAATTTTTTCCAGAGCTATATATGGCAGGGTTTATACAGAAGGTATCTCCTAACAGATATTAACAGTTTGTCTTTGGAAAGTTGAGAAATAAATTGTTGGTGGAAGGTGAAGACAGGTGGTTTCAACACAAATAACTAATTTACAGGCCTAATTTAAAGGCCTAATTTCTACGGCGAGTGAACTTATGCAGCTAAAAACTGTCAGATGAGCAAATTTCACAGGAACTTGGGATGACATTTATACTGGACAACTCTGCACTCCATCATTTACACCCAGCGGCAACAGTGCAGGACGTAATGTGCACTTTACAAGGCAGAGATTAAGCACATGGAGACTCCAGACACAGAACTTTGAGTTCCATTACAGACGTGTTTTATGAGGATAGTAATGCATTGAACCGACACTAAAAACTAACCTTTAACTTTGTAAAGTACATCTGCCATAACCACAGTTTTTCTCGTTCTTTAACCAAATCCTAGTTGCTATGCATACATATTAACACTCAAGATTTTTTTTAAACTCAAACATGGAAAAATTAGTTTCTAAAAATCATCCAATCAGTGTTCTTGGTAGTAACATTAATAGTAACTAATGTAGCACATTTTTACAGGATGTCTGATGTCTTTTAATGTCTTTCAATTAATAAAATTGATTGATTAATGCTCAGTTGAGTCCACGGTGAATCGTTTTCTGACTGGTATATCTGTCTGCAGTTCTTTTGAGCCTACAAGCCACGCCGTCACCCTCCATCTCTCGATTCCCCATTCTGTCTCTTTCCTTTTTTCAGCACACTTGTCTTTCATCCTCCCTTCTTCATCTTTATCCCCCAATCTCACATGTGGGTGCAATATTTCAAAATAAATAATTAAAATAATACATTTAATCCAAGATAATAAAAAGCCACCGTTTGAATGTTGACCGAGACTTGATTGCATGCTGCAGCTCTTAGGCTTAGATGAAGCTCAAACAACGAAATCAAATGTTGTAAATTAAATTTTGCAGCCACTCTCCTTCCCTCCCTCCCTCCCTCCCTCCCCCTTTTTCTCACCCTCTGCCTCCCTGCTGGTTAAAGCATACACGGTGAAAGAAGGTATAAAATGCTGTCTTGCTGTATGTTTTATGCACAGAAGGATTTCACCATTCATATTTATGCTAATTACTTTATCAAATTATGTTGAAAAATAAATATATACCTCATCTCATGGTCCCAGGCAAGCTGTCGAGCATTTGATTCCATTTCAAGTTGCTGTATATTGAAAAAAAGCAATATATCCGGTAGGTTCGTTTTTGTTTTTTTTATTCATGATGAAAATGTTGAAGAAAAGTCTCATCTTTATGCCACATTTAAATGTCAGAGTAGGATTTAATATCAAAATAGCCTTTCTTACTAATGAAACATAACTTCAGATATATAAACTCTGCAATTTTATTCTCATCCTCATTGCATTGTGGTCTGTTCTATTTCTAATGTGCTGATTTCTTTCTGCTTGACTCTGATGCCAGTCTAAGAGTCGTGTGCTTTATTGTGTTCAACTTTGTACTACAATATTTTACTGCTACACCCTGCTTTACTGTGAATAACCAACAACTATGTCCAGGAATGATTAATCTCCAATTTTCTTGATTAATTGATTCTTGATTTTCTTGATCAACTTTAAGAAAATAAGGAATGGAAAAATATCCATACTAACATATTAAGACAGCTTGTTTTGTTTAAAGAAAAATCTAAAAACTATTATTTGATATTTTATTTGCCACCACAGAAATCTGAGAAACAAGCAAATAGTAACATTTAAGAAGCTGAAACTACATTTCTTGTCATTTTGCTTTAACAAAAAAAACAACTTTTATTCAATTACCAAATATGTTGCCAAATCATTTTCTGTCAATCAATTCACAGATTTATCTACCACTGGCTTCAGGTCTAATTATTACACTATACCACCCCCAAATCTGAGTACTCCACCAATTCGAAACTGCACTTCTGTTTTCATGTTCAAAGAACCACAGACATTGGCCATTTTTATCCTATGCACTCTGCTTTGTCAAAACCTAGTGCCAACTTTACCCACAATACAACGACGCAATGACCCACAGTTCAATGAGAGATTTTGGTGTCTCACTTCAAATGTGGCTAAGAGGTCCTTAAGAAAGTATGAGGAGAGGGATAGAGAGGTCTGGCGAGCTCTTCTTTTTAACTGCACATTTCCAATTGTCTTTTTATTTTCCAATTCAGAGCTTTCAGTAGTGACAACTTTGCGCAACTCTTTCTGGAGTCACAAAAAACTTTACACTTCTATATAGTACCCCCCGACGGACATGAATGTGTTCGTGTATGGTCCCAAATTGTGAAATGTTTCAAGTGTGCCAAGTGTCGCTCGGTGTTCACTTAGTATGTTCTCACTAATAAAACTCCACAAGAGCCGGCCTGCAGGTGGAAAGTAAAAGAGATTTAGCTCCGCATAACCTCCTCATGGGCCCTCAGGAGGAGAGCGGTTCCCCCAGCGAGCGAGACAGAGGGCAGTGGAAGTTGCAGGGGAGACAGGAGATAGCAAAGAAAAAGTCAGACAGAGAAAAATGGGGGTAGACTGAGGACAGGAATAGAGAGAGAAAACAGAGAAGCAGAGAGAGGTAGGAAGGTAAATTGACTTTGAGGAGGTTAAACTCTGAGTCTATGCCCAGAAGAGACTGATTATGATAAGGAGAAGAAAGGAGAGAGGAGACACATATTTCATTAAGAAATGGGTGGAGAGAGGCGTAGGGAGGGGTGGATGTTGCCGCTTCTTTTTTCTCTTTACCTGTGTTGTTAGACAAGCTAATTAGGTTAGCCGCTAATTTGCTTGTTTTGATTCACTAAGTCACCTTGACCCACGCTTTGACCTATCGGCTACGAACTGAAAAAGACACACACTGTCAGGCACGCAAACAAAAACACAAAGACTAATATACAGACATACGCAAACAAAGAAAAACACACAGGCGCGTGCACTCGTGCACAAGCACACGTACAGACACAAACACACACACACACACACACACACACACACACACACACACACACACACACACCTTTGGGATTGCTGTATAAGTAGCTAGCAGACAGTTATATTGGATTTGTTTGGGGGGGGGGGGGGGTGTCCGGTCCAATGAAATTAATCAAGTTCTCTTCCACAAGTACAAAAAAAATGCTCGCACACCTCTCTGTACACATCACTTTCACTCTTAATGCCAATCTCACCTTTTGTAAGCCTGTTGTCTACTGGCGATCTTCTCTCTCTCTCTCTCTCTCTCTCTCTCTTTCTCCCCCTCCCCAACACACACACACACACACACACACACACACACACACACACACACACACATTTTCCAGGTGTTGTATTACATTACCGTAATAATAGGTTTATAACTCCTAAAGTGTAATCAGATCTGCTCTTATTGTATCTAAAATCAGATTACATATTACTGTAATTAGACGGCACACAGATTGAATTATACTGCGAAACACAGTTAGCAGAGTACTGCTCCATTATTTTAACACTATCCCAGAGAAACATGGACAGTCGGCAAGAAAGAGACACAAAGAGTGAAGTGGGGGTGAGAAACGTCAGAGTGGTGGGACCGTACATGCGGGAATCAAACCTTTTTAGTTTTGACTCTTTTAACCTTATTTATCATACGAAAGTGAACAAGGATGCTTTATTCTATAGTTTTTGGCAATAACATGATATGTACACATACATACTATGATTAGATGATATACAGTAGGGATGGGCATTTCAAGCAAAAAGACTATTTGATAATCGCTTGGAACGAATCAACTATTATTGAACTTTTCAATAATGACTGTGCTCAGCTGTGGTAGATTTATATGGTAGCTTTTCATGCAGAGTTTGCACTGCACCTTCTCTTCATTTATGTTTGGTTTCACACAAAACTTTTCACATTTCTCCTGTTCGCACCGGGGCTCCTAATCTCAGTTTTACCGTGAAACTAACCAGTTATACTTCTAAGAAATTAGCCTTCTCCGATGATAAAGCTCAAGTGCCAGGCATTGACAGTATAAAATATGTATGCCTCCGACCCCTTGTCAAATTGGCCAGGTGGCTAGCTTTCTAGCATTAAAAATACTTATTCAGGGCAATATATAGAGAATACTGCAATTATGTCATATGGTCAGTAGCGCATTTCCCGGGGGTGGAATAGGGTGGGGGGTGAGGCAACTGAGAAAAATAGAGTCAAGTGGAGGTTCGTCAGACTGACGATTTGACTCAATGACTCAGGAGGTGCCAGCTTTACCAACATTGTCAGTGGTGACGTTAGGTCCTCTGTTTACCAAAATCCAGTTTGAATTACTATGACTTATTTAAAGGTAACGATGATAGACACAACTCAGAAATATGCCAACTTTAAAGGCTATTAACACAGTGGATGTGGAGTTGTTTGCGTCTGGATCTCTGGAGCTACTGTCCACTTTCCTCAGTCGGTAATCTACCCTTGGCTGTAAGAACCTTGCCAGACTATTTATCGTGTAGGCAGTTTTGTAAATCAATTTGTCGGACTAAATTATGCAATTTTTGAGGTTTTACACTGATTTAAGGAAACGTTATTGACTACATCACAAAAAAGCACCCACACCAACTCATCTTTTCACAGTTATATATTCCGACTAGGATTACATAACTTTCCAGTGTAACCAGTTTTCTAATGACGAGCAGTGCAGGTTTTGTTAAAGGTTGGCGTGTAGCAAGGCAAGCATAACTCTTTTTAATCAGGTCATTCAGGGATTCAAACCTCAACCATGAGACTGTATAATCTAGGCGACAACAAATTACAACTTTACTTCCTGAAAAATGTTTCAGAGAGAAAATTAAAAGACAATTTTGTTTGTATTCATACCAAACTGTTTGAAAACTGGCATTAGCAGGTGCCAGGCCTGAACCTTTTGTTGCCGCCAGTCATTAAGGCAAAGAGCTGCATCAGCTGCCACACTTCTAGCACAAAGTACTAACATGACAGGAAATGACTGGCATTTATGAAGCCAAAACTGACTCATAAACACAAACTACAGAACACTCACCACCTTCTCAATGTTCCCTCCACTCACACCCATACAAATGTACAGACGATAAATGATATAATGTGTGACATTTCACAAAATACTCCATTCTTGCCCTAATTTCTTTGGAGTCTGGAGTTATTTTCACAGTATCAAACATATGATGCGGATCCCACAGTGACGCATGTAATGGTGCATGCTGTAAAACCAAAGGCAAGCTAGATAATAAAAAGGACCAGAGAGGATGAAGATGTCTGTCTGTCTGTGTGTGTGTGTGTGTGTGTGTGTGTGTGTGTGTGTGTGTGTGTGTGTGTGTGTGTGTGTGTGTGTGTGTGTGTGTGTGTGTGTGTGTGTGTGTGTGTGCGCTTTTTCCCACTAAACTTAGCCAGGTCATTACATAGCTTAATAGCGGCATTTGAAAAAGGTACAAATACAAATACAGAAGGACAAAACACAGCAGCTTTTATAACTTAAAACATATTTGACAAGTGACAAATAAAAGTGCAATTCAAAAGTAAACTGCAAACGTTTTAAAGGGGCACCTTTATGCTTAATAGGGGATGGCGACAAGGTGACAGAAGATGAGAGGGAGAAGACATGCAACAAAGGTTCCCTGCTCAAACCAAAGATATTTAATTACATGGTCAGAATTTTAGACTTCTAAAAGCCAGGTTGGAAAAAAACAAATTGATACGCGAGTTGTCAGACCACGTTGGAATGCAAAAAAGTGGAATGAAAAGCTGGCTGTCGCCGAGAGTGATGAGACATTATTGTTTAAATGTGGGAATAACAACGTAATTTTTTTTTTACAGACTCTCCTGGAAGGCATTCATGTTTTTGAATCTCAGCTCATTCCTTTCAAGAATTTACAGTAAAAAAAAATTTAAAAAAAAACAAAAAAACAAGGAGAGGCACAGTAGAGTGTGTGCCTGTAAAGAAAGGCACTTGCTGTCATACAATCCAAAGCACAGCTCTGGTCAGTGCTATTTTTATGTCTCTTGTTGTGGAAGGAGCAACTCCCCAAAAATACCCCCCCTTTTATCTATGATTTATATTTATTCATAAATTCTTTAGGAAAAAAGTGAATTCTACTAAAACAAAAAAAAGTCTTCCTCTTTACCAAAAGGTCTTTACGTCATTGAGTGCTTTGCTTTTAAAGAGGTGAGAGGATGGATTTGTGCCAGTCCCCGCAGTAAAACGCCCATTGACAAAGTTATTCCTCAAAATCCCACCTAGTATCTAGTACCTAGCAGAACCACATGCCTTGTGGCCCCAGAATCACCAGACATAAACAGTATGCCCTGTGTGATCTCTACACCTGACTGCACTTTGCACCTGTACCCTCACATCCCAAAAATAAAATTGCGCCGAAGACCTTGAACGAACTTTCCCTCAAGCTATGTTTCATCCTTCTGTCATCTTTATCATCTTTATCATCTTTATCATCATCCGGTCTTCTTCATCATTCATCGTGTCCTCATCACATCATTCATCTTCATACCGACTGTTTAATCTTGGAGAGAGCAGGAGTGGAAGATAGACGGCAATGAAGGCTGCTCACTGTACAGAGCTGAGTACACTATGCAACTATCAAATTTCAATATTGCTCATGTTAAATAACATTCTTTATCACTGTATTTATATTTGATCAGAAATTCGGTGCACACACCGCTAAATGCAAGACTTCACTTTGATTTTCGTTAGGTAGCGCCCCATGTATTGGATAAACAATATTTTCCATGTTTATCCAGATGATTAGATTAGATTTGACTTTATTAATCCCACAGTGGGGAAATTTAGTCATCACAGCAGCATAGAAAAGACAAAAAGGTGCACACAATATGAAGAAATTTACAAATACGTATGAGATATAGGAAATAAGATAGATAAAAAAAAAAATTATTTTAGAAAAAAAAAAGAAGAGCAATGAATGAATAAATAAATATACACACACACACACACACACACACACACACACACACACACACACACACACACACACTATACACAAAAACAAATAAAATCAAAATAAATAAATACAGCTTGGAAAGTGGAAAGTGACAGGTGCTGTGGAGTGAAATGACCAGTGCAACATTATTTTATAATTTGTATATGTTTGTCAGTATTTAGACATGAGAGTTCAACTCATAGACTTTTATGCTATTTAAACCCCTATTTGTACAGTAAAGAAAAGGAAGGCAACAACTGTGGAGGAGGGGTTGTTGACAGACTCCATGATTATGAGTTTGGTTATCTAAGCAAATTAGCTGCAGGTCAATTGAAAGGCCAAAACTCTCAAATCCAGTGAGTCTGTGTAAGATTTGCATCTCCTAAGCTCATAATTCAACTGAATATAAATGTAAATAACATTATAGAGCAAACCATCTAAATCTGGTTCCCCGTCTCGTCCTTCTAGTTTCTGGATGATCTTTTGACTCTACCTGCCTGAACAAAATGAGACCATGAGCTCTGAAATCTGTCATCACACAACTTATCTTACAGATGTTTGTGCTGCGCTCAAGCAGCAGCACTTCAAGTGGGCATCTGGGCCGTTGCAAAGTGCACCGTCTCCTGTCTCTGCATCAGCTGAGAACCCTTATTGTGCGGTTGCCCAGTCTGGCAGGAATGCCAGCCTTTGTATAGTGGACCTGTGCCCTGTCCTATACATCATTCCCTGACACCTCATTGTGCTTTTCTGTGAGAATCATTATGACAGATGAGATCGTTTGCAAATGCAAGCGCCCTATCAGGTGACTGCAAATGGTCAGACATGAATTATGTGGTAAACAGAGGTCCTCGAATAATTAAAGCTGCAACAGACCACGAGCCTCCCCTACATTTAGTCCTTTCAAATGTTTCATCATCTAACTGTGTGCCCTACAGCTGCATGAATTATGAGCTCTACTCTTATGGCATCGGGACATTTTGTGTTGAAAATACCAAAAGAAAATGTTTGTTGGGTAGAACTGTTAGTTGAGTTTTACCTTCACACATGAACATGAACATATGGTACGATGCCTCTGTTCCTGCATCAGTACTTAATGAAAAACACACACCAACATGGTGGTTTGAAGCCAGAAGCTTGTACTGTGATTCAACTTTCAGCCTGGCTGAACAAAAGAGGCCTTTCCATCTGATTTCACTCTTTCATTCTGTCACTCCTTCAGCCTCCTGTTCCTTTTTGCCCTCCTCTCTTAATTTGTTTTGCTACCCTATCTCCTTCTCACACACTCTCTCTTTGTCTCTGAAACACTCTTTCCACCAACCCAACTCCATACTTTTCTCCCTCACTTGCTTTCAATTAGTCCTCTTGTCCATTTCTTATCACCTGGCCCTAATTCCTCCTCTCTCCCTTCATCCTTTCAATTCTCAGTTCCTTTTTAATTTTCCCCCATTTGATTTTATGTGTTTGCTGGCACAACTCCTCTCTCATCTCTCTCCCCTTGCCTCATCATCTCTCTCTTCTTCTCATTTGTCAGACTGTCTCCCTCCCTTCCTCACTCTGCTTTTTCATTCCTCTACACTTCTGTCCACCCACCTGTCTTGATTTACTATGCATTCATTGCATCCAACCATCCATTTCTTCATTCCTGCTTTTGTTAATTCCCTGCCGAGTAAGTTTGGTTTTCGAAAACAAAGCAAACCCCTCAAGGAATTTTTAAAAGCTAAGGAAACCTTTTATTACTTTTTTTTTTTTCAAACCCAATATTGGTTCAAGGCGGCATGGTGGCTCCACGGTTATCATTGTCAAGTTACTGAAAAAGAGTTCAGAGACTTCTCTTTGGAGTTTTCTATGTTCTCTGAATGTCCTCATGGGTTTCTTCTGGGACCTCTAGAGTTTTCACAGTATGAAAACGTGCAGGTACACTGTCAGCTGTACAAGGTGACAGTGTGCTTTTGGTCTACCTGTGACGCACAAGTGACCTGTCCCATGGATGGATGGATAATAATGATTCTTTGGCAAGTCAAGTGAAGACTTCATACCTGCACGCATTAACCCATTTAAAATTTTTTATCTTTTTTTCTGTCTGAGAGAACAACGCCATCGATTAATTAGTGGACAATATCCCCTCGCTCTCCTTGTGTAGAGGCTGAAAGAGTTAGAGAGTGATCAGAGGACAGAAATTACCACGACCGTCAATGCCTGCAAAACGCAGCAGAGACTAACACAGTGAGCAGAAAAAACACGGGTGCTCATGAATTAGGTAAATAACATTGAAAGAAATATTTCTGGCTGGACCGAAACAACTGTGCTAGAGAGTGAGTAACGGCTCATTACACCACTGGTTAGCCGAAAGCTACGAGTTCTGCTTCAACGCCCACCAGCGTTTCATACGGGGTCCAGCTATGTAGGTACCTGTAAACACACTTTTCTTTCAGAAGGGACAGGGGGTTGCAATAAACACTGGATTTAAACTTAGGTAAGTTTTATATTAGAACATCCACACGAGTGGACTAGAGGCCTTTCTTAGCAAAAGCATTCTTAGCAAAAGCATCCCCCATTAGCTGCATGTGAGGCATTTAGAGCATGCTCTGCCCTCTAAACTGCATGTGTCCCTGTATACTTGTCGATCACACACCACCCACACCACAAGTAAATTCCCAACCTGTGGGAAACACTGCATTATTAATACATTATAATGTATTCCAATATGAGTGCACCGCTGCCTCCAGCCTTATAACATATACTAACATTGACATTTTGCAAAGACGGGAATTATTTCAGGCCTGTTTTACTGGACTGCATTTCATTATACAGGTGTACCTGTGTCTAGTAAGCATATGCAGTGTTTCCCCTACCATTGTCTTGGGAGGGTAGGCCACCCCACCAGTGGGACCACCTTCCGCCCCACCAACGGGACCACCTGTCGCCCCACCAACGGGACCTGCCACCCCACCAACGGGACCACCTGTCACCCCACCAACGGGACCTGCCACCCCACCAACGGGACCACCTGCCACCCCACCAACGGGACCACCTGCCGCCCCACCAACGGGACCTGCCGCCCCAGCTGAAAGAACTAAAATATGAACGTACTCATAGAACTCCAGTTATGTCCAGTACCTGCAAGCTATTTATTTAATTAGATGACCCATCCCGCCCTGCCAAGGCTGTCAATTAGGGGAAAACCTGGTATGTCATACTTATCAGAAGAGTCTTATAGTTACTGGTCGCATGGTGGGGAAAAAAAGGACACAAACTCATCAAGTCAGCTAAAGTGCTTAGGAGTTTTTCACTGTATAATAAGCATTGTGTATTGCACGTTGTGATTGGAATTTATTCTGAAACTAAGGTCTAGTCTACAAGACAGTTGCCATGATTTGCCTGTTTTCAGATTTGAAACAAGACCGCTTGAGTGACAGAATCTGCGGGTTGTCTGGCAGGTATTTTGAAGCTTGATCTTCTGTTTGAATCTGTACATACACAAGTGTTCGGGGCAGAATGCATCATAATTACACCTGAAATACTGACAGAATCTAGCCTAGAGTGACTTCTGAGGCGTTTTCATTGACTATTGCAATTATCTGCTCCAGCCATGGGTTTCTCCAAGTGGAATAATCATGTAATCAGTGCACCTTCATGTCAACATAACAACAGGCAACTGACAAATAATGTCTTGTGGTGTTAGGAGCACAGCAATTTTGAGATGTTGACAGTGTTGTAGTCTGCACTTATAGCAGCTCAAACAATACTGCCAGCCTTTATAAGCTATACTTACTGCTTTGAGGTGTCGATGCGATCACAGCATTATTGCAGTGTCATTCATTTGAAATCAATTCATGAGTAACACTGAAAATAGCAAGGGGAAAAGAAATCGTATTTCTTGTTGTTAAAGGGATAAGACACTGAAGGCCTTATTTACTGTTTTTTTTATATTAGCAGCTCCACAAAACAGTTGAAAAACAGGCAAAAACAGGCACTGAAAGGCATCAAGAAGACAACAACCCATAGTAACTTCTTAACAAGACTGCAGCAGACAAAAAGTGCAGTAATGAAAGTTAGAGTTTGACTGTTTAATCATACTGTCCAGGGGGTATCCTGCCTTCGCCCAAAGTGAGCTGGGATAGGCTCCAGCCCCCCCCCCCTAACTCTGCCACTTTGAAGACCTGAGAATAGGCTGACCATGTTTCCCGATTGTAAAAACTCAAAATTTAAGACTAGTTATTGATTTATTGGTATGAAGTTAATAAAATTCTGTCATGGTTGACCTGGTTCCAAAAAACCCAATGGACACTCCTGAAATAAAGTTACTCCCCAAAGGGTCTACAGTCTTACTACATGTTTCATGTTCCAGGTCCAACAACCTTCCGTTTAACTTTTTAATTTTCGCTAAAAGCAACCAGATTATTTCTAATTTCTATTATTACAATAACTCTAAATTCTATAGTACTGTTGTTTTAATCACCAGAATCTTCACTATTGGTGACAGACAATCAGGAAAGTCAGCCATGTGTTTGAAACACAACATGTTTTGCAGATGCAACCCCTTCAAGAAAAAGAAAATTGTGTCAAGCGTGCAAAGTTGTAAACACGGTTTGAATGTGGGCAATAAATCTACAGTAACGTACCCATCTGACAGTGTGATGAGAACATGGCAAAGGGACTGGCCCCGAGACTGGAGCAAAAAGCTGAAAACACAGACCTGTGCTGTTTTCATGGGGCTCATCACCGTTTCATGTAATTGATTGGTGTCTTTAATAGTTTTCTATAATGTTCTTTACAGTGTTTTTACTGTTTAGGCAAAAGGGCTCCTAATACAATAAATTCAAAGAAGGTTTAAGTGTAGGGTACAAAATCCTGCAAACCATGCTGCAACTGGTACAGATTAAGATCGACAGGATCAAGTGGCATCCAGCGGTGAGATTGCAGATAGCAACTCATTGAATTCCACTTGCCTCACCCTTACCTTCCAAGCATGTAGGAGAAACTAGTGTCCCCAAAACATATGAAAAACCCGAAAGGTCCACTCTAAAACATGTATGTGGATGGTCCCTTCTGGCCGACTGTAGAAACATGGCGCTGCAACATGGCGCAATCCAGGGAAGAGGAGCCACGCCCTATGTGGATTTAAAGAACTCATTCTAAGGTGACGGAAAGAACTCAATCCTTAGTTTCAGGTGATCAAGTATGAATTATGAATACTATGCCATTTCTGCCAATACATCTTCCTCAATCCTACACACTGGTCCTTTAAATTGCTGTAAATACATTTGTGGCCTGTGCTGAAAATGAAAGACTTTACCTCTGTGTTGCTGAAGGTGACTTGGAAATCTTTGGACTCATTGATAATTTACTAGCAAGTGTAATGTCTGAGTAATGTCCTGCGCGATTCTGGAGTCAATAATGATGAGTTGCAGATTAAAGCTGAGGCATTGCAGATGTAGGGTGCATCTCTCCTGAACAAAAAGGTAATGGCCTGCTTATCCAAAGCAGATTAGAGTAGAGCGTCTTGCTCAAGGACACTTCGACATGCAGTCAGGAGTAAGCGATTGAACCACCAAATCCGCGCTTACCGGATGACCTACAGTACCACTCGACCTTGTTGACCGTATAATTCAGTGTGAATGGAGGAGGAGACCACGGTGGCACTGTCATCCTCACAAATCCAATTAATATTTCTTAATAATTTAAGAGAGGCAATAAAAACTGTATCTGTTCATTCTAAATGAACAGCTTAATGTTAATCTTGCTAAAATTCAGTCTGACTGGTATAATAATAATAATAATAATAATAATAATAATAATAATGTGGGGTATTTGTGAGCCACCAGCCACAGCAGATGGGGAGGAACAGGATCAGTTTCCTGCTGTTTAAGAGCCTATTTTGTGATTAACAGCTGATTTATGGTCTCTCAGAAAATTAGACTCCCCTTTTCTCTCCTGACTGTGAAATCATATCACAGATGAGGACAAATTCGGTCTCGTGTGGCATTGAGGGGTGAAATTAGATTGTGTGTATTTGTGTTTTGGTCAACAAGGGGAATTATAAAACCCCAGTGGTGGTTGTTCCAGGCCAACAGAGGATCTGCAGGTTTAGACGACACACATACTTTTATTTTCAGCATACTGTCTCGCAAATTGGCAAAAAAAAGAAAATGTACACATTACCATAAAAACAGAAACCCCTGTTTATATATGCACACATATATATACATATGTATGTGTATATATGCACAATAGCAGAGACATGCAATATTGTGTATTGCAATAAAGTCAATATTTAGAATATTCAGGTCTGAGCGATGTTGGCTGATTACAGTTGATTATAATTTTCACTTTTCTAGTGTATTCAATTGCACTGTATTGAAAAGAGTAGGTAACATGTTGTCCAACAGGAGGTTTCACACATGGGCCAACCAAATATTAGAATAGTGCTTTTGAAACAAGTAGATCCTACTACACAGTTGAATCAACAGCATGCACAACTTAGCTTCTTTTACATTTACTTAACTTTTCCAAAGCTAAGGTAGAAGGGAACCCACTTCTACATTCAATCATATGAGCTTCACTTTCAGATTTTCTTTATTTAGAAATAACAGGAATTCTGTGGAGGAAAAATTATATTCTGAACACACACAGTGCATCATGCGCATACCAGAAATTTATCCCACCAGACGGCTCTTTTTCTTTTGGGCCATGCAGGTTGTGCAGATCCTTGAACAAAAACAAAAAAAACATTCTTCATTTACTGTAATCTTGTTGCATGTCATTTTCCTCACTAGCCTGCAACCTATGTTAAATAAATTGCACAGAAAATAGCTTTCCGCACTGAAGATTTCACAATACCTTTACACTGCTATTCAATTATCAAGATTGTGCCAATTGCATTCTGATAATATGTCAACCAATTTTCTCCCCTATATTTGGGATTTTTATGTTCCTCCAGTTGAACAAGTGTCATTTTAAGTCAAGTAAAGCGACGCCAGATCAAAGGCATTTCTTTTTTTTGTAAACGCACACTTTCTCTGATCCTCATTCTGTGTCAGACAACATAGTCACATTTGCAGAATGCAGTTCGAAAATACTTTGATGAATCTGGTTTCTGAACATTTACCCTGATAGCACTGCTGAGAAAAACTTATTTGTGTCCTATAGTAATAACTCTATATATAGTTGCTCTGCAATTGTTTTGGCAGACATCAGACATAAAACTATATTTTGTTTCATTTTCAGCAGGAGATTTTAGTAAAATGACACCCACGTACATCAACTAAAAAGGAAAGAAAATAACTGAACATCACACATTTCAACTATTATTTTTCAATCCACGTGTAGAGGAAGACAAAATGACATCCTGCAATTAACAGCACAGTTTGTGCACATCTTGTGGTGACGTTTTGTGTGACTTTCCTTTAATATGGCCACAAGCTGAGAAATGGATGAAGTGTGTGAGTGTGTATTGGTCCGAAGGAGCTTTACCTCAACTGATTCTGGCCTAAATATATTCTCTCAGCACAATCAGAGCAAATCGCTGCCCTCGGGCCTCTATGGAGCTCTTGCTGTGGATAATTTCCAAAACCTCTTTCCGTTTGTTTGTATTTTTCCTTGAAATGCACATCAGCAACACTAGCTTTCACATTAATCCTACTCAGTGGCACTACAATCTTCTCTGGCTTTTAAACATATCTACTGAAACAGTTGGAAGCTAAATGTTGTACTCAAGTGCATTAATGGTTAGCTTCAAAGCCATCATTTTTGACGACTAGAGGGGAGAAAGTCCATGGCCTGGTATTTCCTTTTATCAACTTTTTGTGGAAAATGTATCAGATTGTTGCCTGATATTATTTACTGAATACATCAAACAGAAACAGAGAAGCATTAACATCCCACTGGAGTTTGCTTTCTGTCTTCTGAATGTACTGCAGGTCTTTAAAATCATTTTAGCCTTGGTTTGGTCTACTGACTGTTGAGAAAACCATCTCGGCCCCGTGGGCTTGTATGTCGAACTTTTTTCACAAGCACCTAATTTACTGCAGCTCTCCACCATTTCATTCTGGACAGATTGTGTACAATCAGCTAGTGTGAGCTTGCGAGCTGGAAGCGGCTGCTCACAGTCTTATATAAGGGGGACTTAACCAGCAACACACCAGAAACAATGAGCTTAAAGTGGCTTATAGCTACAGCTGCAAAATGGACAGTGACATCAGCAGCACCAGAAACGTGTTCACATTAAAGGGAATTGTCTTAATCTATGTTAAAATGCAAATTCAAAATGAATTAAACTACTGCACTATATAAAGAATGACGAGGATACTGGATGGTCCCAGCCAATGCAGGGAGTTCAATTTAAAATGTCCTTCATGACCCGTTGCCTTTTTTTTTTTTGCTATTTTAAAGCCGATAAAGAGAAAATGACTCAACATAGCTTCTCCATGTGTGTCTACAGCAAGTAGTTATTCTCAACATGCAGCCCATATGGCTACTAATTATAGTGTGTTCAAATCAGAGCCTGGGATGGCACCTTTTTACTCACCTTACTGCAGATGTGAGAGGCATCAGCTGAATAGCAGTAACAATGCCCTGTGTGACATCACCACTGTGATGTGAAGCACATTTCACAGATCATGGAGCAGGATTGTCGAGCAGGGATCACAGCTACTGGGAGACGACAGACGCCAAACTCGTGTCTGATACAACTTTTGGTCTGTTAGCCATGCCCTCCTCCTTTTCATGAACAATTAGACATTGTTTTTATCATGTTTTAGCTTGAAAATTGTCTCGCTTTACCAAATGAAACCCTTAAAAACTGCTCGCTCTCCTGCCTTGCTCTCTGTCCACCGTGTGTTATTATTGTGGGGCCGCTCTCAAACTCAACCATCTGAAGGTGGGGGGAGACGCCACCGCCATGTTGACCATATGGCCAGCTTATTATGCACTGGAAAAGCATCTTAATGAGAGCCCACGAACTGACAGAGACATTCTTTTGAGCCTACACAACACACACACACACACACACACACACACACACACACACACACACACACACACACACACTTTCATAGATGCACACACACATAACACATGCATGAAGATGAAATTAATATGGACTAACTGTGGACACAAACAAGAGCTTCATCACTTTGCAGTGAAAAAAGTGTGAAAAAAAATTGAAGCCGAGGCTGATATCGAAGCCCTGTGCTGACACCCAGTGGTGACAGCCCAACACTAACTGGCCAACAAGCCCAGCCTTAACACAAACTGATTACTTAGCTTTTTGTTGTTGTTGTGTTGTAACGATGCTTTGGACAAACAGCCTAAATGATGGATTTACAGGTCTAAACTGTGTTAAGCCCAAAAGAAAGAGATCAAACCTGATTATGGTTAGAAAAATAACCTAAATGTTCAATGCCAAGGCAAACAAGCACCATAAAGCCTGATTTTGGTTCGGTTGTACTACAACAGCAGTGTACCAGGGCCTGTGGTGCCAGCTGAGGTTTAGATTAATCATGAGCTTTACAATGCCAAAGTCCGATAAAGAAAAGATCAAACTCAGCATCTCCTGCTTCCCTTGGGGCACTGCTCACCAACCACACAGGTAATCATACGCAGCATATTAGTATACAAAACTCAGTCAAAAGGTTACACTGTACAACATGGAGTCAAGTGTAGTGATGGCATTATACCAAGAGGAGTTACTTGTATATCTCATGGAGTCCACTTTGGGGTGTGTGTGTGTGTGTGTGAGTAAATGACCCTTGTTCCTTTTTACTGCCCCTCATAAAAACTGTATGAATACCTAGAAGATTTTGTGACAAACTTTGATTAGCATCACGCACGCACGCACACATACACATCTTATGCTTACTCGGCAATACCTATCAAACAATTCCTGGTCTTTCATAAACCATGATCATCAGAACACACACACACACACACACACACACACACACACACACACACACACACACACACACACACACACACACACACACACACATCTTATGCAGATGGTTACTCGGCAATACCTGTCAAACAATTCCTGGTCTTTAATAAACTATGATAATCAGAACAAACACAGAGAGAGAGAGAGAGAGAGAGAGAGAGAGAGAGAGAGAGACACACCCACACACACACACCTTGAGGGGCTGAACCTGGCTGTTTATATAAGTGTGTCTTTCATAAGCTGCTGATAAAACAGACAAACTGCCAGACCGATTGAAGGAGACCGACGTTCATTTATCGTAAAGACTTCAAAATTTAAGTAACACTCATGATTTGGCATTTAACATAATGTCGTTATACACTGGATAAGGGAAGCCTCTTTTTTAAAAGGCTTGCTGATATTTGAGTTTGAGTTGAACTGAGGGCCGAACGTCTTTGAGGAGTTACAAAGCGGGTGATTGAAGACAAAGATCTATTCAACGAGACAATTATCAATATATTAAGGTACAGTTTCTGTTTAAACATGACTTAATTAGGTATGATGCGGATTTAGTGTTTTCCATGATTTACCATAATTTAAAGAAAGCATTTTCTTTGTCCTGTATTTATGTTTCACTTTAAAATTACAAATCACAATGTTCGTAATAAAATGGAAAAAATTACCAATTTCAGGTCTGCGTTGAAGGAGCAGAGTGGACGAGCACGATGGAGGACTTGAAATACAGAGGGAAGAAAAGAGAAGGAAGGCACAGGTAAAAATTCATCCAAGTACATGTTGCCTCTTGAAGGTCATCTCGTTTCATTTTCTGCTTTATTGAAGGTGGTAACTAATGTTACAGATGTGAGATGGAGGATCATTTGTGACATGAGATGAATTTAAATATGTAAATCACATCTACATGAACGGCAGCCCACAAACCACACTTTGATCTTAATTAGCCCGCTCGATCAAATACACACAATGGAGGGAAAAAGCTGTCTTGAAAACACTTTGTTTTTAAGCAGTAGAAATCTGTCTTCCTCTCTGGGGCTGGTATTCTCTGTGACCCATGCTGTCTTTGACAAAATTGTCTCTGTGCTGTGGAAGTATGATAGCTTGCTGTAGAAATAAACCGAGGATAAATTTATAAAGAATATATAAATATATATATATATATATATAAAGCTACTGATGTATTTATGTCCGTTTATAATTTTGTATTCCTATCTGTATTCGGATTTCACATTTGGGCAGTCTACATCAGAAGTTGTTGGAAACTATATAGATCATTTTCTGTGGCAAATTATTTCCTACTTCCATTTGTAATGCACTTATGCGACAGACTCAGACTTCAGCTTTTAAGTTTTAGTCTGTTGTCGAGTTTAGCACTACAATTTTTACTTGATCTCACCAATTTACTGGAAGTGACATGATTACAGTGAATTCATTTCCTCATTTGTGGTCAGCATATTTTTTTCTTTAAATAACGAAGCTACAAAGGTGAAATGTTTTATAGCATCGAGCTTTACAGTCGTATCTTATTGGCTGTACTGAGAGTGAGACAGAAACACATTCAACACACGCATGCAGCTGAACTACAGGCAGCTATTCTATTTCCTGTCCGTAGGCACACAATGATGTTCTATTATCCTCTTAATCATTGTTAAGGGGGTTCATTATTAGTGCGATACTGGTAATGGACATTTTTTTAAATTGTTCAACCCGTGAATTATCATCGGATATTACCAGGTTTCGAATTAGTATAACTTACAATTTGAGGAAACAGTTCGTATCTCTAGTACACTGCTGTGTGTCTTTTTATTGCCGTGGCTGATATCCTCCCTGCTGATACTGGCTGCGGTTTGAGCTGCAATTCAAAACAGAGAATCAGGTTGGTTCTGATTTCTTTAAAAAAAAAAAATTTTAAAAACACAAAAAAAACCACTTGACATTGTGTGTTACAGTTATTGTCTGTGACAAGACAACATATCCTGGTGTATTTACATTTTGTAATTACACCGTATTGATTATTAAATAAAGTAAAATTAAATCAATTTAATTTTATACTTCACTGAAAGTGTCGTAGCCCCTCTAAAATCAGGAGCTTTTCATGCTTAAGGATGTAATGACTTTAAATATGCCTCATTAAAAGAAAAAGAGTGCATCACATTCTCATCTCGCATACACACCTTCTGTCAGCAGGTGCTCTGGCCATTCTGAACCACACCTGGACTCTTTTGATAGTTGCCATGGCAAAGTCTATAGCTCACAAAGCGTTATCAATTCAAGATAGAAAACCCCACACCCTGATAAATATTCTGGACTTGACATTAAATCAGCCAGCACAGGAGGGAGGGTAGAGAAACTGATAGACAGTTTGACGTCATCAATGTTTCACAGTGTCAGGAAATGCAGGTACAGAGGTGTGTTTAGTCCACAGGTCTGATGAGCTAAGAAGCCTATTCTGTAGCTGGATTTTCTTCAGAATCCAACCCCCTCCTCTCAAAAGTCATTTACTGTACCTGCTATGCTAAATTACAGAACATATATATATATATATATATATATATATATATATATATATATATATATATATATATATATATATATATATATATATATATATATATATATATATATACATATATATATATATATATATATATATATATATATATATATATATATATATATATATATATATATATATATATATATATATATATATATATACATATATATATATATATATATATATATATATATATATATATATATATATATACATATATATATATTTTGGTTATCAAAATACAGAAAAGCGCAAAAGGTAAATAAAGAAATGTTATGTGCACTGTGTTGGCACACAGCAAATTTCTGGAGTGAAATATCCTAAAGATAAACAAAGAGTTTGATTTTTGGAGTTTATCTTCTAAGTTAGACTCCAGCTTGGGTTCAGTGTTACTCTTTGGTGGGGTAATATTTTGGGGTTCATTCGCTGAGTGTTGAGGAGCACGATTCAACACTACTCCTGGTGTTGACTGCACAGCTTTGTTGCCGTATTAGCATTTCCCAGCATGCCTTAGTTATTTCTTTGTAACTTTTGAGAATAAAGCAACCAAATTAAATCTAAGTGATGGGCAGTTGTTTATTAATATTTCAATCAAGACATAATGATAAATAAAATGGGGTTATCATTTAAAACCATAAGTGTACAAGGTAGGAACGTAACATATCTTCCAATCACAGTCACATTAATACATTGGTTAGTTAGTAACTTCTTGCACAAAGTATTCATGCAGCATTAATTGTTGCACACTACATATAATCACACCGTGTAATTGTTAACTATACATTTCTGACAACTATGATGTTACCTTGTAGTTAGTCTTACCTGAAACCTTTGTAGTGATGAAATTTTAACTCTATGAATGTCAAATAATTCACTCTTTTAAGTGTTGACTGTTAACACTGTGAAAAAGTTCACATTCAAACAACTCGAGGTTAAAGTAAGATTTACTCTTCATGGGAGTCGAGTTTTAACTCCCAAAAAGTTCAAGGTTCAACTCCTGAAAAGTGTTAAAACTCAACTCCAAGAAAAGAGTTACTTTCACTCTGCTTGAGAGTGTATTCGATGGTCTTGCGTGTATAAGCAAAAAGAGTTGATTTGAACTCTCAGAGAGTTTATTCCAAAGATGTGAATTTGCTGTGCAGTTCCAGGAAGAGGCAGTGGGGCAAATTGTGCCTAACGAATCTGTACCCTGACCTCTTTGATGAAACATTGCTATGAGTTGCTTTTTATTGGCAGATAAAATAGGAATACACATTTCCTACTTCCTGCAAACTTAACCACCATTATCTAATCATATAATGCATAAGCCAATTACTTGACTCATACAATAATAAACATCTGTATTTGGTGTTGTTGGCTTCCTTGTGACTTGGATGGACTGTGATCCCACTGATTTATGACATTTCCATATACAGTATCATGTCCTCTGGCACCTTTCCACCTGTGATCAAATAAATGCAGTCATTACTCCTTTGATTTACATAAGAACAAACCGTTTAGTAAAGATTATTTTCATTTGTTTAGTGAAGAAATGTGTCCCAGCTACAGTGCAGCTTAGGATATTTTAAATATGAAAAAATGAGATCTTTGGTCAACAAGCCTTGTACTCAGGGCCACTGTTTCTAAATTAGTTTTCTGTACTGCAATTTCTTGTTATTTATCAGACAACATGTCTACAATAACAATATACTGCAATGCTCCACTGGCAGAGCAACAATAACACTGAATTAAGCTATTCTTGTTCGTGTTCAGGAAGCATCACAGCACAATGTTTTCTCACATGGATGCAAATTAAATCCTGTAATCAAAGGATATTTGAAACTCCAGCAGCAGCTCATAGATCATTAATTCTCACTCTCATTCTACCATCTTTCTTGTAGTTGACTGACGAGCTTTGTTGGCTTATAAGGCAGTTATTTCCACAGCTCATTATTAAAGTGTCAGTTTAATTTTGCTGCACTGATAGTAAACCAATGTATATGTCTCAGGGATACGTGGGATCCATTCCAGCTGAACCCCATCGGAGCCGAGAAGGAAAGTAAGAGAAGATGTTTCCAGCTCGCCCAGTACCTGGTGGCTGTTATTGTGGGGTTAGCAGTCTTGACCACCGCTGTTGTCGCAAAGGTAGGATTATCTATCCATCTGTAAATCTTTTATTTGGTACAAGGGTTGAGACAGGGTTGATTTGGAAGCTTCTTGCTAAATACCTTATAGTTGTAAGTGGGAACATAGAGTCTGCTCATTCTGTCACTCTGACAGTATCTACATCATTGTGTGTTGCGTTGTGAGTGACGGAGGAAATCCGATCTGAGCCACTATGGTGTCCGGACCAAGACTCATCTGGAGAAATCCGATTGGAATGGCACTTCAATGTGGTTTGGCTACAATTCGCAAAAAGGACATTTCATGTGTTTTTTCGCTCAGGATAAAAATCCGGAGATGACAGAAAGCAGATTTGGGCAGTCTAAACAAGGCCTAAATATCCCCATCTGTGATATCTATGTAATAACTTATTATTCTTCAACCCAAACAATAAGTTATTACATCACTCTTGGTTTGCAGTTCAGTGAGTAAAATAAAGCTTTGAGGTGTCCATAAAGGTCTTTTTCAGCAGGAGCTGGAAGCAGGGAGGGGCTGCCGGTAATTCCCAACCTCTTCTCTACTGACAGAAAAAAGAACTATTGTTGCACACAGGAGTAAACTGTAATTAGGGACAGGCAGGGTCTGTCCAAAACCTCAATCTAAAGAAAGAGAGAAATCTAGCTGTACAACTGGTATCAAAAAGAGCAAATTTGAAGTTTACTTTTTGTATTCTGTCTCAACTGTCGAACTCCCTGGTTTTCTTTGCAATGTGTTGGTTGTCTGTCCATTCAGGGCTCTTTGTTGGTGTTGTCAACATTGTCCAGTCCGGATTCGATGCGCAGCAGAAAGGAACAGCAGTTCTACATGCTGATGCTGGTGTTCTGCCTGGTCTGCCCCAACTTCCTGGTGTTTCTGAAATCCCTGTGGCGGTGTACTTTCAACGGCTTTGTACAACCCAACATGAAGACCATGTCACTTGTACGTTCTTCTTAAGTACACTAATTCTTGATGTAAAATGCTTTTCATGCAATAATACTAATTAGGATGGTTAAAAGTGTAAATTTTAAATCCTTGTTTACAACCTGACATGGTAGCAATAACTGCAATTCGTAACCATAACTCTGGTCAGATTGATATTCTTTATGAAGGAGGCCATTGAAGATATATACTGTAAAACAGGTCCAGTCAAATACCCATAACGCTAAACCGACTTTTAAATAAATTTGTCAGAAGCCATTTTCAAAATAAAATTACAAATTGTATATTATAAAGTCATGTCCATTTTTCAGGACTTAATCACAGTATGCCTATGGCTTATATTTGTTTCTTCAATTTTACCTTCATATTTGAGTGTTTGAATGCTGACTCAGTAAATGTATCCACTATTTAGTACCTATAGAAATTCCACAATCACACAAAAACAGATTGTATTTCATAAAAAATAAACCCACTGATGTGAAAACAACTTCCAGTAATGGTGCAAAATGATGGTGGTTAGTAAGTCTTAAATCACAATTGAATACTCACTACTGAGTAAACTATTTAGTGTCTATTAAACAGTACAGAACAGTGAGTGATCCAGGGTGTGCGTTCAGAAACATTCTTCCTGTGGACATTCAACAAATCCAGGTGACAAAGGGAAAAGAGTCCAGTAGTTTCATTCCTTGATTATTGAGCCAGTCCAAGACAGAGAAGCATTCAGGAAATTTAAACAGTCAGTTGGCGCTACAAAATGTAATGCTACATAATTGGTGTCAATCTTTTTGGCCACAGCTGTTTTATTTTAATTTGATTGGTTATAGTCAGAAGAACAAACCATTTTCACGGCAATTTAAATACTGTAGCAGAGTGGACATAATTGTGTCTTTGTGTCTTTTCCAGATCTGTCTCATTGAGTGTCTGGTGTCTTTTGGCACATCAGTTCTGGTGCTGGTTGTCATGCCGAAGTTTGATGTCTTGACTAATCTCTTCATCAGTGGAGGAGTCTGTATTGCGTCTGCAATTCTGCAGATAATATACAGACTACAGAGAGACACCTGGAAACTCGTGTTCCCAGTGTGCTCCCTCATTCTCACCAGTTTTGGTAACTCATTTTAATTTACTATCTATCTGGAGGACTGTTTTTGTTTCTTTTTACCATGGCACCATTATCACTGTAAACAACAATCACATCATGGACCTTACAAAATACTGCTACACTGCTCCATCAATAGCACATAAAATGTACCTTTTTTTTAAAGCCTTAGTGAGCTTGTGGGACAACAAATAGGAGGTTTAATACTCATGTTGTCACATCTTTTCTACTCCTAAATTAGGTGCAAGAAGGAGGTGAAGCAGCTCCTTTCTCCTATAGTCCCTGCAGAATAACAAATGTCACACGGATTGTTTTTCCTCCGTTTCTCCCACTTATTTCGAACACATTTCAGTCCGTCAGGTTTTGACAGAACTGATGCGTCTATAATTATCAGTCAACTCTTTGCCTGTCTCACCATTGTTGACCTGTGCTTATCCAAGTCTGGTTCAGTAAATCTGCCCCTCTCATTAAGACAACCGTCACAAATGAATGTCGTAAGATTACTCGCTGTCAAAGACAACCCTGACACGTTTTGATGAGGCCATTCAAACCCAAACTGCATGTAGGTTACAAGTGGCAAGTTCAACGGTGAATAAGAACCCATCACCTACTCGCATTGTTTCGTCAACATCTTTGAATACTGACAAACGTGCAGCAGCAGTGTAAATATAGTCCAATGACAGAAGTTCGGCATTCATTTAAAGGGCTGGCTGCATTTGTGACAACCTGAGCAACAAAATACTATGGAGTGTCTCTTAGAAATTATGTTTATATAACACAAAATTGTTATACTGAGGTGGTGAATGTAATCGCTGGATGGATTAAGATCAGGAAATGTTTTCTGCATTGCATGAAGTGCTATTCTTGTGTACCACACCTGAGTCACGGGGAGGTCGTCCTGGTGCAGAACTCTCGAGTCCTATCTGTGCTTATATTGAGACAACAAAATCACTTTGGTTAAGATCAGGCAAAGTTAGTGTTTTCAGTTCAATGTAAATAAACACATTTTGTTTCACGTCACTTTTCCTTATTAAATCAGACCACAATCTTTCTCCGTCTTTAACCAAGTGATGCCGCTGCTTTAATATTGCCATTAGAAAATGAAAAATGCAGTAATCACTACAAAGTGGATATTATTCAAATTTTGGAAGAACAAGTTTTGTGACTTTCTAGATACTCACATTTAATCGAATTATCCTTAAAAAATTTTCCAAACATAGGCCTATTTTGTGTAGCTGCGTAAAGTATGTAATTTTGAGGAGACAGCGTTGATGACTGCAAAATTCCATTTCTTTTTCAGTCCACAGCTGAAGAATTAGAAGCAAATAATTGACATCTACTTCAATATTGCTTTATTACAGTAATGGCCTTGCATTTGAATTCACTGATATACCAAACAGAATTAGAGATGACATAATACCTCACTGACTGCTTAACTAACTAATTAACTGACTGACCAACAGGTTACTGCCTCTTGGTAATGGACCACTATGTCCGCATCTCGTCATTTGTGGTAAACCAGGAGAATGACCGCTATCTCTACGTGGGAATCGGAGTATTGGCATCATTCCTCATCTCTTGTTGCTGGTGGGAAAACCCACTGCAAGCTACTAACCGCATGCAGGTATGTTTTTTTTTTCTCTCCTATGGTCGGGCTTAAACTGGACATTAAACACTGAATATTACTTGTATATTTATTGTGTATGAACATATTGACCTGACATGATCAGTGAGACTGCAATTTTGTCTTTTACCCCGCAGGACACGTTGAAAGAATTGGTTGGTTTCAGGGACTTTGTGTTTACCATCAGCAGTATTCTGAGGATAGTGGTGATAGGTAATTATTTGCCATCAATGTCTGTATCAAAGTCCAAAACTAAAAACTAAAAAACTAAAAAAA
Source organism: Embiotoca jacksoni (assembly GCF_022577435.1). Lineage (NCBI taxonomy): Eukaryota > Metazoa > Chordata > Actinopteri > Embiotocidae > Embiotoca > Embiotoca jacksoni. The sequence goes on along the minus strand of NW_027185414.1, from coordinate 11,561,614 downwards.
AACATACTGACAGAACTCCACATGTTCTTGAAATGTGTTATTGACACATAGCATCACCGTGTTTTGCCCTGCTTTCATTGTCAAATTCTCATTTCCAACATTCACACTGGAGATCAAACAGATTTCTGAGATATCAGGGGTGCTGTTTGATTGCAACGGATGTTCTTTAGTCTTCAATTGTTGTTTTCTATTTTGCAAAGTTACACAATCAATTTATTTCACTATAAAAAAAAAAGCTGAAGTTATTTTTATTCAATTAAAATCCACTGTTTCTTACCTGTTAAAACCAACACACTCAATTTTATGTTGACCTAATCAAGCATGTTCTTTTTTTAATGCTGTACTTGTGTATGATATATCTGTTTGATATCTTATTTATAGAGTACATTTGGAATTTGTACTATATCAGATTGTCTTTTCTACATGAGCCCCACATTTTCTTTTGTTACAGCTGTGGTCTACATGGTCTACCACGTGCTAATTGAGAAAAGTATCACCTGGTCAAACTTTAACCTGCAGAATGATGACTGGCAATTACTGCAAATAGGACTGGGGCTGTTTTTCTTACAGGTAGGTAAATGGAAGACAGAAAACAAAGGGACAGTGACAGACAGAAGCTATATAGATACTAACGCTACCGTGTATGTGCAAAAAAAACAACATGCATACAGTTTGACTCGAGGTTCTCTCTTCCTCGGTTTTCCATGCGGGATACTCTGTAAGAATTTGGGGCTCTTTGAAAGGTACTCTAAATCTAATTTGACCTTTTCTGCTGAGGGATTGCGACAAGTTTTTGCGCAACTAAAACAGAAGTGGCACCATCTAAACAAGCATGTTCGAGCTCTTGAAACATACTTCAAAACGTTACTGGAGGTGCAAAACAACTGCGGGAAGAAAACAAAAAAAAGTGTGCAATAAATGAACAGGGCCTGACTTATCGATGCAGGGGGACCACTGCAGTTGACAAAACTGTTCCGACTTTAATGCCAGGTATAAAATTTGTAACTGTTTTATTGGACACACTGATCTTTTTCCTTGACTCTTTTGATTATTTTCATAGCTCACAGCAGGTTCAGTGTAGATTAAAACAGGATATCTAATACTTATGAAGAACTTACTGAGATTTACCAAAACTACACCACACTAATTCTTTTAAAAAAAAAAAAAAAACACTAAAAAAAACACAGGTGTGATGAGTTTCTGATCACAGAGTTGCCAACTTCTGGCTCTTTATCCAGTGGCATACTTCCTCACATCTAACGTGGAAGTATTTTCACACCTTCTTCGTTCAGAAGTGCACAGCATAGCTTTTGCACTCCATTGCTTTCCAGAAAAATTTGTCTTAAATAGTTCATCTTAATTAGTGAGACTTCCTGTAATTCAGATGAACTGCAGCAATTACCTACACAGCTAAACTGTTAAAATGAATTTTGTGTCTCTGACAATGAATTGCATTTGGCTGTTTAAATATCTCCCATGTATCCTATCTCAGGCCTTCTGCTCAGCAGCCTGCCACTGGTTTGGAGTGGTGGCCTGTAAGATTCATGCTGTCAGGATGAGTTTTGCGCTGCCATTATCTTGCACGGGACCTACAGTGCTCATCGTGGGACTGATAGTTTTCATAACGCGGGCACAAAACCTGGAAGGCACACGGGGCGACACCGTCATAGGTGAGCTTTCGTTTTTTAAACTTAATGTTGATAAATGTTTGCGCTTTATGTCACTTTACACGGCAGCTAAAGGGCTTTGTCTGGTGTTCACTTCATATTTTTTTAATTACAAGCTCCACTAGTTGCCAATGTAACTGCAGTGACACCACAGCTGTGGGTGCACCCGCTCAGGCTTCGGCTCAAACCAGTGGCAATGTTTTACATAATGCATATCATTATATCATAATGCAGCTCAGCCCTTTCTCAATGGATCAGTGGGAACGTACGTTAGTCAGAAGTCATGCAAAATTGAAATAGCAGGTGAGGCAAAATCAGTTCAGGAAAGAAATTCCCTCCATGACCCTTTAGGGGCACCGAATCATTCAGATGTACTTCTGCTTGAAGTAAATTACATAAGTTATTTCAACCATATACTCTAAGCTGAAATATCTTTGCACTTGCTCAATCATGTGGTGAATTGTGAGGAAATATTTGGCTGAACGTTAGCTATAGAGACTCATGTCTTTGTACATGAACAGGCTCTATGTGAAAATGTTCATTTATTGCCAATATCCTAAACTGTTTAATATCCTTTTAATTGCAGAGTTTTGCACAGGGTTGGACCACCTGAACAAGAATACAACTGTTTTGATCTTACTAGAGATCACCAGAAGCATTTGTCGTACTTCCCTCAACAGGTATGTTTTTGTGCTGATGGGTGTGTGAGAGAAATGTGCCACATTTTTGATTACTGCATTTCAACCGACACTCTCGCACCATCAGATCTAACCTTCGTATAGCTGCGTGTATGCGAGCAGTTATGTTCCTTCCATTTTAAGCAGCCTTTAAAAGTGCATAATGTGACTAAAATGTCATACAAGTGTAAAATATCCTGGACATTAATTATTTGATGTATACACATCGATATACATCTTCCATCTTTGCATTCTGTGTTCAAAACATGTTTTGACCGATTGACAGCCACTACTTCCAATGGCCTTTTGGTATGCTGGCACTGGAGGGACTGTGCATGTGGGCAGGCTTCGTCACATGCACCTACTACGTATGGAAAATCAAGGTATACACACACACACACACACACACACACACACACACACACACACACACACACACACACACACACGCGCGCGCGCACGCACACATGCACGCACGCACACACACTTGAAGCATCCATTTTTGTAAATCCCAACAAATCAGACAAAAATTCGTGCACCTAAATGCCTCTGTTCACAATGTATTAGGTCCAGCGTATAGAGAGAACCTCTCAGCTGTTTGTCCGTCGACTGTATGAATCTGCATTCATTGACCTGTCTCTACTACTCAACACCAAGATGAAAGTACCACGAGCACGAAACCAAGAGAGGTAAGAGGCATCCGAGAAGTGACTTTCCTTATTCATGTTTTATGTGATCAGATTTTAAACAAGGGTGATAATTGCATGCAGATGCAGTAAAAGCAAATTTTTTTTTAATAGAAGAGACAAATGCTCCTTTCAAATATGTCCCGTAGAAGATATGACTTTGAAGTTTTGACATCACTAGCCGCTTGTTTCTCTATAGTGATGCACAAATATTTGCAATCAGAAACAAATAGGAAATTGACTTTTTTGCATCACAGTTTTGTTGTAGCTGCACGTTATTTTATGAAATCATTGCCACGATGGGGTTGTACCAGTGATGAGCCTCCATAACAGATGTTTTCTAAAATGTGCATGTTCGCAGCATGAGATATTTAAAGATCACTCTCCCCTGACCTCTCCTCAACCTTCTCCTCCACAGCAATGATGAAATGCAGAACTGCGTGATCTATCTTTGTGCCACCATGTGGCATGAGACCTATGATGAGATGCTGAAGATTCTCACCTCCATGTTCAGGTTCGACACCGTCACCGCAGACACCAGGTGTACCCGTATCATATTCACGACAAGGACTTATTTCTCACCTCTTTAAAGAGCAACTTATAAGCATATTAAAATCTGGTCTGGGCTAACCTCCACTGGTTTAACTTCACACCAGGAGGGTGTCAGTACACGGTGACATCACTGTTGGGTGTGAATTCGGGCGCAACAGAGCTTACAAAACAAGACAAAGCTGTCTGATGTAATGTGATGCTTGAAAATATTGATCATGAACTAAAGGTCTATTAATTAGCATATGACTGAAGGTATTCAAGACTTAAAATGCAAAAATGCCAACTGCTTGGTCCTTTTTATTTCCTTCCTTTGACTGTTTTCACAAAAGAAGAAAATACTGAAATGAACAGGCTTTTACAGTATTGCTGAAGTCATTTATTGTCGTTTCAGGTTGGACCGCTATCGAGGGGATTCAAATCAGACACACAAGGACTGTTTTGACTTTGAGTGTCACATTTATGTAGACGATGCCTTCATGACCGAGAAGGACACAGGGAAGCGGCTGGTTAATTCTTACGTTAATGACTTGGTCCAAGTTGTCATAGAGGTTTATAGGTGAGATTATCAATCTATTTAATACCTGTCTGTACATCCTCTTATCTATACATCTCTCGTTCTAACCAACCATCTACCCATCCTTCCACTCAGGGTGTTTACCAACAAAGAGCCAGATGATGTGTCGATCACCGATATGCCCTACGGTGGCAGATTGATGTTTGTCTTGCCAGAAGGCAACATGCTCTATATTCACCTAAAAGACAAAAGTCTCATCAGAAACAAAAAAAGATGGTCCCAGGTAAGGAGAAGCAGTGTTGTTTTAGGTGTCTATATTCTCGTATACATGCACGGAAATCCTAAAGGTGCTAAAAAAAAAAACAATCTGCAAGTCCCCTGATGTAATCTACAGACTTGCCCAGTTGTCTTTATCATGCAAAAGTAACTGAATGCTCCATCACATTTTCACAGAGTTCAGGAAATTGGCTTTAAATTCCTTCTTTTATCCAAAAGCCAAAGATTCTCCATTTCCTATTATATACAGAATGACAGAGAAAAGCAGCTTTTTGGACTAAAAATTACTTTAATTCAAAGTAACAGCTGAAACAGTTAGTCTAAGTATTGCAAAAAGAAGAACTTTCGCTTTTGCTCTATTAAATACTCTAAATGAATAGACTTGTGCATAATGATAACGAGCTTAGATATAAATATATTCTCTATTTTCCATCTATGATGGCGACTTTAAATACTGTGTTTTCATTATGTCTATCAAGTGGCTTCTATCAGACAAATACTCTATTTAGATTGTATGCATGTCTTTGACAGATGTTCTTGGATTTTCACACAAAATTTCTGTATTTGCCTTTCAGATAATGTACATGTACTATCTGCTTGGCTGGAAGGGCTACATTGTCAAGAACCCTCAGAAGATCCCAGTAAGACCTTTCTGCATCAAATGTGTACATATTGGTGTTTTGGCAACGAATATAACATAATAAACCATGTCAAATATCTATCCAATTTTTTTTTCCTAGAACATGAATAACCCCAGAGCAAGTTTGATCTCAATGGATGGTGAGATTTTCTTGCTCCCTCAAGAAACCAGCGACAACAAAAGAAAGTTCATCTCGGATGAAAACACGTACATTCTGGCTCTGGACGGAGACACTGACTTCCAACCTAAAGCTGTGATTCTACTTGTGGACAGGTCAGTGACAGACGAATCAACCAACTGATTTTTCATCATTGCTCAGGATTGAAACCATCATTTGACACTTTAAATTGCTGATACTGCGGGTGAACAGGAAATGCTTTAGTTAGTTTTGTCACTTAGTTTTATCACTCAGCAATTATGGAAATACTTTTAAACATAGTAATTTATATATATATTTTGATTGACAGGTTGAGGATGTATGAAAATGTAGGTGCAGCATGTGGTAGAATCCATCCGACTGGTATGGGTGAGTAGATTTTCTTTTATTAAACGGTATACTTGTCTCTACTTTTTGGGTTTGTCCTCTGACACACACACACACACACACACACACACACACACACACACACACACACACACTGCCAGAGATGTATCATTGAAAATAGATTCAAATAAATCAACACAAGGCAGTAACTACAGACAGCCTTATGATAAAACAGTTTTAGAAGCAATTTTGACGAAGATGCCGAGTTTGAAAGTCTTATGTTCACGGCCTTAAATAGTTTACATTATTGTAAATCATGGGATGAATGATTGTAACACCATAAATTCCATCCATACCTTAAAATTATTATTGATGGTCTATACGCGAGTCAGTTGATTTCTCAGCTGGGAACGAAATTGCACTGCAAAATTATAAATTATTACAAGTATGAATCTTTCTTTCTGGATGTAGTTTGAATCCCTCTAATATGGCATTCAAAAATAGTCAGATGGCTTTCAGAGAGCTTATGACGTTGTGCCTGTGAAGCACTGGTCCTGTCCAGCATACACAATGTGCTGCATGCTGGGATAGACTCCAGCATCCACACTGCTCAAGATACAGTTCTTTCTTCCTCTGACCTCCTTTTGTTTTCTTTTTCTACCACAATATACTCTGCAACGCTCTCTTCTCACTATCCTGTCTGGCGTGCCAGGTCCCATGGTGTGGTACCAGAAGTTTGAGTACGCAGTGGGCCACTGGCTACAGAAAACAGCAGAGCATGTGTTTGGCTCTGTGCTGTGCAGTCCAGGATGTTTCAGTCTGTTTCGAGGGTCTGCCTTAATGGATGACAATGTTTTGAAGAGATACACAACGACTGCAAGTAGAGCTCAGGAATATGTGCAATATGACCAGGGTTGGTACTCAGTCCAGCAACCATTTTGTATATCTTTATTTCTTTTGACTGTTTCTGTCCATTTCTGATGTGTCTTTTTGGTCTCGTACGCACACGCACTTTTCCAGGGGAGGATCGTTGGCTATGTACTTTATTACTGCAGCAAGGGTGGCGTGTCGAGTACAATGCTGCGTCAGACGCCTACACCAACTCACCACAGGAATTCAAAGAGTTTTACAACCAGAGGAGACGATGGGGACCATCTACGCTGGCAAACACGCTGGACCTTCTTCACAGGTTAGTGTCTTTCATTACTGATACTGGTGGTGCATGGCCATCACTTTTTACTTCCGTCATTAAATAAAACATGAAAATTTGATTTCTATTTTAGTCCTTTTTTTATTTATTTTTTTGGTTTTGGATACTAATTTATAGGGTTTCCAACTCATATCTACAGCGTAAACTTTTGACAATCAGCTATAAATACTACAACATTTATATTGTATTCATACTAACTCTTATGGTGTTTGGGACTTAAATCGCAGTGGTCCAGAGACAGTGAAGAGAAACTCCTCCATCTCCAGGCTTTACATCTTCTACCAGATGTTCACTGTTGGATCCTCCATCCTGGGACCGGCCTCTGTGACTCTCATGATAGCAGGTAGGTTTAGATCTAGTTTACTTCTCTGCTAGCACCTTCTTATTATGGTCTGTCATGGATTGAACCAGGTCTAACATTTTCTTGATCTACCATCATGTCACTGCTTCGCTCGTCCTCAAAACTGTTTCCCTTCATTATACTTACAAGTCAGTGAGGGTTGAATTCAGAAACTTTGCGAATGGAAACCACAATTTGTGATATTTTATCTTTAAGTCAAAAGAAATGCTCAATAAATTTGCTGATCTTTAGTATAGTGAATCCAGAGGATTTCCTAACAAACCTGGGACTTACTTTACATTACAACCATGTTGGGTTGAATCAAAGAACCAAATATCAATTCTGCAAAGTGGGCTTCAGGTGAATTTGACTGACTTGTAAACATGAATTCTGGGAGCAGTCACATTGTAAGATTTTGGCCATCAATCTATGACTTGAATTTTCATGGTGGCAGAGATTTTTCACAAAAGTTACTTGTCACCAGTTCCATAGGAGAGAATGGGCGAGCATCAGTTTTCATAACACATACATGCCCAAACCCAAGACAGACTTTGTAATAACCTGTAATGGTGACAACTTGGAAATCTACTTTGCCCTGCAGATCTGTATTAATAATCTTTCTGTATTGATAACTTCCTCCAACTACATTTGTTATTCAGCCCTCTCTCTTCCTCTGTCTCTCGTCTTTGCAGGTGCCTTCCAGTTTGTCTTCAAACTCACTGGTACACTTTCCATCATCATAGCGAGCATTCCTCCCGTGTTCTACATCATAATCTGTTTTATGACCAAGTCAAATACCCAAATAACCATTGCTGCCATTATGAGCGTCCTGTATGCTTTCCTCATGACCGCATCCTTCTTTTCCATTATTGGTGAGGAAAATCTTATTTTGACTTCATATTACCGTTTGTCAATTTTTTTGGGGGGGGGTTTAAAATTCACATACACACTAGAGATTAATTAATTAATTAATTAATCAATTAATTAATTAAGATTAATAAACAGTCAGTTAGTTGAAGGTGAAGCGATTATCAAATAGTATTTTTGCTTGAAATGCCTAATACACACATTGCATTCCTCTTTTAGGTGACATGGTGATTCAGGGCACCTTCTTAACCCCCACTGGCTTGTTTTTGGTTGCTATGACAATCATGTACCTGGTGACAGCTATACTACACCCAGAGGAGTTTGGTATGATTATATTATTGTAAACATTATGTTGGCAGCTTTATGTTGTGTCAAATTGGTAATAATACCATGTTATTTTTCTCCCCCAGGGATGATTATCTATGGTCTGATGTATTTCATCTGTATCCCCAGTGGATATCTCCTGCTGACCATCTACTCACTGGTTAACATGCACAATGTGTCCTGGGGCACAAGGGAATCCAACAAGTAATGCAATTATTATTAGAACGAGGAGTACAACTTTAATCTACAAGCAATTATTTTCATTATTAATTTATCAATAATTTATTAACCCATAAATTCATCCATTACTTGCTGCTTATCTGACAATAAACCACTTGGTGTTAAAATATGATATTTCACTTGTCCAACAGAAAATACCACAAACAGCAGAGAATTTGTTTCTTTCTATTCATGCCAATCTACATACCCAATAATCGCTCGCCATGTCTCTTCGTATTTGAATGTGTGGATGTTTTTTTTTTTATATAACTTTTCATCCTGCTGTCTGTCTGTCAGGGTCGATGGAGAAGCGAAGAAAAAACATAATATGCTGTGTGACCGAAACTGCAAACTCTGCTGCTGGGACATGAAGATACAGGTACCGTTACCAGACACCTACTGGCGTGCTTTTCAGTGGGTGGATGGATGGATGGATGGATGGATAGATGGCTTAACGAACTCTGTTGCTTTACAGATAACCCAGGAAACGGAGAATCTGATCATTCAACAGATCACAGGTCAGCCTCAAGCCCCTCTCCTTACAACCTCCATTAATGAAATACCACTGCAGGTAACCTCAAAGCCAGAGGCCCAAACCAAAGACGACACCAAAAGACATGAGGTTGTGGAAGAAGTTAAAAAACCTGCAGCTAACAAAGCAAAAGAGAAGTCGGCCTACGGCAGCGATGTTGCTTCCACTAGCAGGTATTTATTCTGCTTTTCATTCCTCTCTTGGTCCTGAATCTATAAGGTCACAAACTATTCTCATTAATCCATGAGATATCATTAAGTCAATAATCAATACATGTTACTTATGTTGACACAAACTCACTTGAAATAGTAAAAAAAAAAATATTGTACATTACAGTTAAATTTCCAACCTAAGGACACTCAGTTTTTCCTTGGACTGTCACTATCCGTGTGTAAGAACAAAAACATATATGCTGGAATGATTAAATTCATACAACCGAAAATTCACAAAATTGTGTGTGCACCTGTGTGCAGTTATGACAGTGTTGGAAAAAAGAGTCTAACACTGACTACATCCGACGGAGAATATGACCATGACGAGGATGATGATGACTTCATGATGAATGATTTAGAGGAAACAAAGGAGGTTCCTGTCGGTGGTAAGAAGCACTTCAACTGTGTATTTGTCCTGAATATTGCAGACTGTAATTCATACAATACATTATGTAGAACACCGTATGCATTAGTGTATAGCAGCTGTAGTTAAGTTGTGCATGTGTGTGTGTGTGTGTGTGTGTGTGTGTGTAGCCTGGGTGGAACCAGTGAAAGAGGAGTTTTTGAAGAAGCTGACTTATGCCAACATGAAGAGAAATCTACAAGAACAAATAAGGTAGATCATTTATGTTCTTAATTTCCAGGTTTTTGACACAATATCCACAAAAACTTTGGCAGTTTTGAAGACTAGGCTGTATCTATTTCTATACATGGACAAATTTAAGACTTATATCCAACATTTGAATCGTTACCTGGTAAAGAAACACTATTATTTCGTACATGTGCATGCGGGTTGTTGAATCGTTGGGAAGTGTACAAGAAATGATTGGAACAAACTTTACGTGTGGATCCATTGTGCATTTGTAGTGTCGTAGGTCAATCGGGAGAGTTGCAATTGTACAATTGCAGTTATTTGTTCTTGTGCTTTTCTTCTACTCAGATACGCACTCCGTAACAAAGATCAGGACGATGTGTGCGAGGACTTGGTCCTGATGTTAACGGACACACTGAATAGCGAGCTCAGTGTGGTGGGGCCCGAAGACATTCTGACGGATATTCAGCTGGAGGAGTTACGATACGCACTGGCAAAGCAGGTGATTAATGAGTTGCTTAAAATACAATAACGATGTGTTGTTCTTAAAACAGTATGGGATGAACATAAAAGCTGTGGTTCAGATATTTTAATTTTCCTTAACAGTGTTGCCTCATAATTTAGCATGACGAAATCAAAATGCATGTATTACATAAAGAATATTATCTTATCAAAAATGAAACTTCTGCTGCAGAATAGGAATAACTGAATCCGTGACTGATTGCCTTTCTCCGTCTCTCAGGCTCGACAGACTCTTAAGACCGCTAAAATGATGAAATTGGAGAAGAGAGTGAAGAGAGCCATTGAGAAAACACTCACCGCCCCGCAAGTGCAAAAACTAGAGGAGGTAAGATGCTGATTCAGCCCCTGCGTCTGCGAGAAGCCAATAAAAGTACAACAACTAGCAGGGACGGGTCAGTTGTCCAGCTGAAAATCTATTTTTCTGTATTAATAAACAAATAGAAGCTTAAATAGGTCATTAAGAAGTCTTGCTACAACAATCAGAGGATAATGTTACAAAGTCAGTTTCTACACAGCGTGGATGTAAATGTTTTTCAGGTCTTAGCTTTACTTTCCAATAATCATGTTAATTATAGTATCCACCAAAAAAAAAAAAAAAAAATTCAGAAAACTTATTTCATGATCATATTAGTGATGAAAGCAGGTATATGAAAATGTATATTTAAAAAAATAAATCAATAAAAATGGTGCCATTAATTTGAACAAGTGACCAATTCAGTTCCACTTTTGTCTCAAAACCTAAAAAAAAAAAATGTGCGTGTCTTTGTATCCGTGTGCGCGCTCAGGGTGAACATGACTTCTGGGACAAGTTACTCGACCGCTACTTGAAACCAATCGTTGACACTAAGGCACATCAGGACGAGGTCACCAGAGAACTCAAGTCACTGCGCAACAAGGTCAGAAACTTCATTCACAGTCTCTGTCGACTGGACATTCAAATACTGGCAGTGAATAGTGTATCTAAAACATATATTCTCTTCAATTGATAATTCTCTTCCCTCCCCACAGGGAGTCTTCCTGTATTTCATCATCAACGTGCTGTGGGTGGTAGCGACCTTCTTCCTGCAGGCCATTGGAAATGATGTCATCAGCATCAAGATCCCAAAGTACTTTCCAAATGGAACAGATACTGGAGACGTCCTCAAGGTCGGGACATACAACACACAGACTGTGTGCTGCTGAGACGGGGATATAGATAGAAGGACTGGGACGTCCTGTCTGTGTCAGTACCACTGTAACTCCAACCAAAACTAATTCTGTTTACTGTCATTTGGTTTTAACAGGTGGAGCCTCTCAGTTTGATGTTCCTGTTGTCTTTTGCCATTCTTCTCCTGATCCAGTTTCTGGCCATGTTATACCACAGGTACACGCACACGTTGAATTCACATCACTTCGCAATCAGTTTTTACTTTTGTGCAGCCGTGAAATCAGGCCATATTTGACAAATTCACTGACAACTAAGCAGAGCAATTTCATAATTTTTCCAATAATGCAGGTTTGATTCAATGACAAAGAAATATAATCAAAGATTATATACTGGCGCTAAACACGAAAGGTTTTGATTAATAAATTAATGTCTTTATGAAGCGTTGTAATAACATACCCCATTGTTCTTAGCACTAGCATCTATCCATTTCTTCTTTACCGCCCATATTTCCTATACACGCTTTTCATCTTTGCGCCTCTCTGTTTGCAGGATCTACACTCTGATCCACGTCGTGTCCTATCGCAGCACAGAAAAAGACTATAGAGAGAAAGAAGAGGTAAGTAACAACACTCAAGAACTCACAAACACAAATAATCAAGGGACTTGATTGTGTTCAGGCGTTACGCTACTTGAGCCCGTCAACATCACAAGCTGCCAACTAACCGGGTGCCACTAAAACAGAGAATGTGAAGCATAACTACACAAATCCAAAATTTACCATCAAAACCCCCACAATACAATGACAGCTACTCCACACATGATGACACTACACACTAAAGTGGCTTTCACATCAGCTGGTAGTATCCGAAACCTCACCAAAGAAAAGTATGCTGTAGTCCCAATAGAACATGCATTTAAATGCATTTGGAGGGAATAGTACAGAGGAGGTTTAATGACATTTAAACATGACAAAAAATGTAGAGCACCATAATGGTATTCAAAAATAAAACATAAAGAATATACTGTAAAAGCTTGTAGACAAAATGAACCTTACTGAGGGTTTTATTCCAGTCGTAGACAAGAATATTTTCACATTTTCATACATTTCTTCTTTTTTTTTTTTAAAATAGTTTATGCGACTATGGTCTATTCTTGAAAAGTATATTTTTCCAGCGCCTGGTATTAACACGGTGCTACAGCCAACAGATGGCGATAATGCAACTAAAAGTTGTCTGACAATCCCCATTAAACAACAAAAGAAGAGAAACACCACATTAATTTAAGGCTGCTGTAAAATCTGTGGCGCTGTGAGATTAGATGTTACTGTAATAATAAACATGCAAAAACTACAACAGCCATCAAAAAGGTTTGCGTGGAACTCTTTCATAAAGATAAACTGGCAGGTAAAGCTAACACATCATGCATCTACCACAGGACCAGGACCTGAGGCCGCTCTCTAATTGGTTGCTTCAGAGTTTGTTTTTAAAGCTATTTACTCATAACACATCACAAGTGAAATGAAAAGAGAAGATGGAGAAAAAAAAAAAAAAAGCTGAGTGACAGTAAAAAAAAACTTTGGAAACACAAACTATAATAACACATTCACAGTTGAATTCAACTAAACCAATTATTGGCACTATAATCAGACTGCATATTCAGTAAGTGAAGGTATCAATACAGCAATGTAAAAAATACTCCTGCCTGAAGAATCCTACTTCAGCAAATTTAAGTATCAAACTAAAACTATTGGTTTGGTCCCTCTGATACATTATTGTGTACATCATTCGATTTTTAATCATTAAAACTATTTTATATCCGGGGACAGCAGATGAATCTGAGGGGTCATCAGATGATTACTGGCAGAGGAAAGAGGAGAAAACAAAGTTCCGATTCACAAATCGTTTTCCTAATCTTTGATGTTTGACATATTGTGTAATTTAAACATTTATTGAAATGAAACAATGTGGGAAACTATTTGGTGAGGCTGTTAACTCAGAGACATCTAAAATGTGACTTAGACTACACTCTAGTTTTAGTAAATTGTCACTGATTTAATCCTTAACAGTGGATTACATATTAAAAGCTTGTTACATTATCAATTGTGTCAAAAACTTTATCTCCAAAGTAAGTCAAGCTGTGAGATGCAGTGAAGCAGAAAGTAGGTACAATATTTCCATCTCAAATGAAGTTAAAAGTATAGAGTAGCTTTAAATGGAAATGTTAAAAGTACAAGGAACTAAAAATTGCATTGAAGTACAGTACTTGAGTAAATGCACTTAGTGACTTTCCACCACTGAAACAGATCACGTCGCTTGTTTTCCTACTATACTTACTGTCTGGTATATTTGGATGTCCACGTCTTCCCAGCCATGTGTTCCGGCTTCGTCCTCTCTGGCGCGGGTTGAGTACGGAGTAGCCCGGCCTCTCTTCACTTCCTCCCCTAGTTGGACGTTTGAAAACTCGCTGACAACCCAGTTTGACTCATTGCAGCGACTGTGCAACTTCTAGAGTTTAATTAGGCCGAAAAGGACCACGGTAGCTTTCTTTCACTATTTGTACCCGAGTCCTGACCCGCTTACTCTGTTTTCCAGTTTGCTAATTAAGGGAGGACAGCCTCACCTGCGTTAACTCGGTGGATTGCCTCCGTAAGGCCGCAATACCATCTGTCACCGCAACCTTGGGGGCGCTGTTTAATTTATTTCAAGAAACAATTGAGATTTGAGGCTGGAAACAGAGAACAAGTCAGTGAAGGACTGACACAAGTTAATGACACTACATTTCAAAAATACTGAAGATTGATAGAATTACTTAATTAATCAGAAATTGCAGTGGTACACCAACCAAATCAAATAGATAACAAAAGCAACAAAAAGGTCAACGATTGAGCTTGATAGTAAACAAACCATGAAAAACATAAAATATTCATGAATTTAAATATCCATACGGAAATTGAAACTTAGGCCTTCTTGTAAAATATTCAAAGATTTTACATCTTTGGGCCTCAGACATGTTGTTTATAAGATTATCATTATTGTTATTATTTTTTAGGTATTTATCAGATGACGGTAGGGGAAAAGCACTTAACACTAAAAAAAAACTAGAAATAAAATGGTGTAGAATTATAAATTTAAAAATTCCTACATAAAGTACAAGTACGTCAAAATTGAACCTACGTATGCTACTGTACTTCAGTAAATGTACTTTAGTACTTTCCACCACCAGCACACGAGTGCAAAATACAATCGAAAGAGTGTGAAATGTACAGTGAATCCCTCAAGTGCTCAACTCTACGCAGTGCAGGCATCCATAACAGTCCGTTTAAGTGACTGATGACCAAGTGCAGATGAAAACCAACCACAACAGTCTTGGCTTTGATAAGGAAATTAGTGCAGACAGCCTTAAAACTGTTTGAAATACGTTTCCAGTGAATACCGAAGTCCTTGTAAAGAAGTTTGTTTTAACTGTCACTCAAAGAGGCAAGGCAGCTTTCAAAAGATTTTGACTCATTATTTTATCGAAGTATTCTAAGTTTCAAAACGTGTGCTAATTAGAAAAAAAAAAAAAGTAGGATGCAACAAACATGCTAACTAAACTTTTAAAGCCAGATACTCATTTGTCCGGTTAAAAGTGTAGAAACTTAATTTCATTATTAATTTTTTTTTATTTCATTTTCTTGGTGTGTTACTTGCAGATGTTCAAACTGTGTATGTTTTATTGTTGTTGTTTGTGTTGTTCCTCTAATTATAAAAGTTGATAAAGAGATGTTTAAACAGAAAAGTAGAAACTATTAAGTTAGAAAAGGTTTGTTGACTTACTTGTCAAACCAAAGATGTTTTTTCTGTGTCCTTGTCATCTATAGGAGGACGACGAGGAGGGCTTCGTTCTGGAGAACCAAATTACCAGTGGATTTGTCTTTAACAATGATGATCAGTAGTCAGTAACAACCAGCTGCAACGAGAAAAAAACACCACCAGCCCACACTGACATCATCCAAGGCAATAAATCAGCAGGTTTCTTACCATTGAGGCCTGTTAACTCCACTGAGTGTTGACTTTTTCCAGCTTTTATAATGGGTTCAAAACTCTACATTTTGATTATGATTATACCGCAGAGAGGACAAACTGTCAGAGAGTCTGTGTCGACAAGCCATGCCTTGAACTTGCGATCACTTTAAATCATTTACTCTTCATCTATTCTGCAGCAGCCACTTTGCCTCACAGCCACTGACTTTTTGTGTAATCCATCTGGGGAGGCAAAATGGCACAAAGGAAATCACTTATAACAGATCTAGTAAGGTTTGTTTGCCAATGCAAAGTAAGGAGTTATTCAGATGTGAATGTGGGTTTTAACACAACATGGTCACAAGAAAGTGTGTTTTAATGATCAAGTGTT
This sequence comes from Embiotoca jacksoni, assembly GCF_022577435.1. Classification (NCBI taxonomy): domain Eukaryota; kingdom Metazoa; phylum Chordata; class Actinopteri; family Embiotocidae; genus Embiotoca; species Embiotoca jacksoni. The sequence goes on along the minus strand of NW_027185414.1, from coordinate 11,545,761 downwards.
TTATTTGAATGTATTAGTTCTTAAGATTTGTATTTATCATTTGAAGTATAGTTGATTGTATCCAGCCCAGAGTGAATGTCCTTATTGTAGTGGGCACTTTAAGTTATGCAGACCGTATATCGCAACGTACAATGATTTAAGAGGTATAAAAAAAAATTTAAAAAAAATTTAAAAAAAAGTTTACTGAAACATCTGTCTGGTATTGTTTTTGGCACAAGTGTCTGCATTATAATGAATAAAATGAATCACAATAATGGGCTGGATAGAGAGGAAATCAAAGCATTGTTGAAGAAAAGTGTCAATCCAAACTCCTTGCGAGTGTAAGAATACTTGAATATGCTTAGTTCTTCATAGATTTTAAAATGCAAAATTTCCACAAAATATTTTGAGAACTTCATATATTTTATGTTCTGGTGTAATTTAGACTAATGTGCTGCCTTTTTTAATATCATGTTAAAATGTTATCAGTGTAATTTGACAGAAATAGGCTTTTGTGCCCTGTATTGAAATGTCCATAATGGCTCATAATTATAGGTTCATTCTCATGTTGTGATCAAACCAACATTTCTGCACAAGAAAAATAAATAATTTACAGCATAATTTTATTCCTATTTTTATTATTTAACTTCTATAAAGCAAATCCTTTTAAATAAAGTTCATTTTTGCATTGTTCTATGTAATGCACAGATACAGTATCACCTTTGTGTGTGGTAGGAGTGTATTCCTGCACTGAATGAGTGTGGAGGATTTTAGTATAGTAGGTAGTGTGATTTATTGTTCCAAAAATCTGATAATTTGCGTTGTATGCAGTAGTTTCTTCTCAGTAGGTGCACTCCAACTTAACATAAAATACTGGAGATTACAATAATAAAACGGATAGTGATCCTGTCATGCACTTGGGATTGTATTGCCTCAAAGGCAGCGGGTTTCGGTGAGCAATAACAATGAAACGTGTACCTTCAAATTTTTGTTCTAGCTTGTATGCTGATTTTACATACCTCGGCAAAGAATAAACACAACATGACTTGATCTTTTTTTTTAATGGACAAGTCATTTCATTCAAATGAATGGAAGCAATAGTTATTAAATAGAGGCAATTGCAAAGCAATCATCCAACGTATTTTTGGGGAGAGAGGTTTCAGCTGAGGGTAATGCAGCAATCCAACACAGAGTACAACTGTAAAGGTCAACAACGATTTCATCACTGTTCCCTGTAGGTGCAGAGCAGAAATACGCTGCTTCCCACATGACAGAGTCTGCAGTATAATCCACCTTTGTGGTACTACAAACTCACAAGGTTACAATGTGAAATCATGTAACAATTACCATGGTAACAAGGCGTTAAGTCAGAATTGTGCATCAGCCGTTTTGGACTGCAGGGCTGCAGTCGGATTGCTGCCATTCTTCCCCAAACATAGGAGTATAGAAAAAAGTAACACTGCACCTGAAACCCAATGGATGACATGTTCCAACTTTCATTTTATGTCATTGCAAAATGGTGAACTTTTATTGGAGATTGATTAGCCAATGTTCCTGATTATATGCCAAGACATGGCAACTGAAACGTACAGAGAAAATTCTGCTTTTCATAAAATGTCATTCAAAGAGTCTCAGGTAGTGCATCACCGAAAAGGAGCACATCGGGCATTTACAAAAAACTTCTTAAACCCTTTGTAAATGGCTACCAACCATGATTATTTGTAATTTAATGAATAGTGTATTACATTACAATTCAGCTGGTATAATGATGGAGATTTTCAGCTGCCATAAATCAGCTTCTTTAACTGACAGCCCAATAAAACCACTGCCAGGACAGTAGTGACAGTCAATCTTATCAGTACACAGGTTGGACCTTCAGTAATCAAAAGCTTGGCTGAAGCTGCGTTTTTGTCCACCTCTGTTGTTGCCATAGCCGCCGCCGCCACCACCACCACTCCGGAACCCGTTACCACGGCCACCATGTCCCCCGAAATTTCGTCCCCTTCCACCTCTGAACCCTCCTCCTCCTCTGTCACCGCGGTTACTGAACTGCTTCTCTTCCAGTTCTGGGAGCTCTGTGGCAGCGGTGAGTTGCCAACGGCGACCATCCTTCCAGCTCTCCTGTTGAATGAGTAAAAGGGTTTCAGAAAGACAACTAGAGCGTCAATTTAAATTTCGGATTATTTACACAAATTGAATCTGGAAGATACTACAAACAGACCACCACACATATTGGACAAATGGCAATTTTTCTTCTTGTTCTTACCTGAATCTCCTTGACTTTATCAGCTGGAATATCAAAACAAACTCCCTGTCACAAACAAAACAAACACAGAGAAAGTGATATGGTGAGTGTTTCTGTCTTAAATGGCATGATCACACCTACAATTTTAAACATTTACTTTTTACAAACAGATGTTTGGTTGGTTTTTTTTTGTTTACTGGCTGTGGATAATTAGTTATGTGCTCATTGTGTGACTGAAGTGGCTCAGTTCACTTTTAAAATGTTGAATTTTTTTTTTTCTTTCTTAATTTGCATTTCGATTTGCCAGTTGGTTTACCCTTTTCCATTTGGCGGGTGGGGACTTACATCCTACATGTGACCTACATCCCTTCGATACTGTATACTCTGCATTAAATATAACCTTCTTTTAGTACGTACTCTGCCAAATTTATTGTACAGATGTTATATATCTGTGACACTCAAATTCAACACAGTGAAGAAATGAAAAACAGGGAAATGTCCTGAGCATACTGTACTGGCAAGTATGTACACACCAGCAGTGTGTAGCAGCACTACACACGTGTACATGTTTGAGCGTGTACATACTGTTTTGCCTTTGAGGAAGGTCATTCTGTGAATATGGCTCTCAATCTCTTCTCCGAGTTGTTCTTTGATGGTCTTCCAGGCATAACCCAAATTATGCAACTCCTGGGAACACACCAACTGCATGGTGGTGTAACCCTGCAAAAACAAATGGAAACAATAAGTGAGGAGGATTTACTGTTATACATCACCTAAAGGCACATCCAATTTGTAATGGAATTGAGATGGCGGAAAAGCACTGCACTACAGGCAACACAGGTCAAGTGGGCACATGTGCATCCAAAGGCTGTAGCATTTATATATGCAGAAATAAATCAATCTCGCTAGAAGCGCTGAACACTGCTGCTGTATAGAGTCCACTTTAACCTATTGCTATACATTGAATGTGTGCGTGCATGCGTGTGTGAGACTTACAGCATCAGAGCTGAGCAGTGACCTCTGCTCCAGACTTGTGGCTCCAGAAATATGGGCCAGGGCGGCAGCTAGTGCATCAACTGCTCCTTTCTCCTCGATCAGCTTTTCCGCTGATGCTCTGAAGTAACTAATAGCAGTGACTGGAACAGAGTCCAGAAACCTGGAAACAATACAAGAAAAAAAAAAAAAAAACTATAATCTGACACCAGTGACGGAAAACTGGCTTAACATTAAACTGTACCATGATGAGGGCAGAGGCTTTCAAATATCAGTCAATTACAGTAATTTCATACTCCCAAATCTAAATTAATTTGATTCCCCTTGACTCACTCTCCACAACTACATACCTGACAGCATCCTTGCTTGATGACTTGATGATGTCATTGGCAGTGGGAACGCCAACTCGCCTAAATGTGATGCCCTGGAATAATACCAAATAAAAAGATATTTTTAATAAAAACAAAGATTATTGTCCTTGTGCAATAACCAAGTGTAAACTTGTTTTATCCACAGTTGTATTTTTATAACAAAGGCTACTTTTTTTTAAATTCATAAAGTGTAAACTTTTTATTTAGAACGGATGTATTAACAGGAAAAGGTGACTTTCTCTTTGGTTTGCTGTGCACTGTAGCACAGCAGCACATTCTTTACCTGTGGCCTTTCTAATCAAACACTCACTTGTCTGTCTTCACTATTTTTGATTATCCCGTTCCCTCTGTACCTTCTAGTCAATTTTCATCTCATATGGAGCACAGATGTCACCGAAAGCTTTTTTTTTTTTTTTTTCCCCCACACAGCTGCTCAAACAACTACAGCTGTTGTTCCTCTCTTTTGTCCTTCGTTTGAAAAAGACACCTACAGCTTTGTTCTCTACGTAGCGCAGCTGGTCCTCTTCTCTCCTCTGGTAGAAGCAGATGCAGACTCCAGTCCTGCCTGCTCTGCCCGTACGGCCCGAACGGTGGATGTACGACTCCACATCCTGACAACAACCAGAGACAAAGACATTTTCAGAGGCAGTAAATGTGACAGGCCATCTATGCTTCACAATTTATGTAACACTGTTAATAGGAAAGTGTGCAGTACATATCCATCCACTAAGAGTTCATTCTTCATTTCCATGAGTCAGCCAGAGCACGCGAGTGTACTGCAGCAGTTATCACTCATTTCTATCTAAAGGATGCAAACGTGAATTTTTAAATGTATTTTCTTGTGGATGAAATCTGCACATTAAGATCAGAATATATTTTTACATCATAACAGAACACTGGGACAGCAATGAAACAGTATATCCTGTAAATGCAAAGATTATTTAGACGTTATAAAATAATATAAACACATTTGAGTTAAATTTATATATATTCTAATAGTCTTGTTGATGACTGGCATCCCACCTTGGGTGGCGAACACTGGACCACCAAGTCGACTTCAGGGATGTCTAATCCACGGGAAGCAACATTGGTGGCAACCAGAACCTCAAAGGTTCCGTTCCTGAAACCCTTCAGCGTCACCTCTCTCTGTTTCTGTGGAATATCGCCATGAAGGGACTGGGTACTCTGAAAACATGCAAACAAAACACAAATGAGGAATAAACACCCGAGACCATGTTGAGGAAAATATAATATACAAGAAACAAGGCAGCAGCTACGATACAAAAAAAAAGTATCTATCACAATTTCCTGAACTCTCAAAGTGATATTTGTAATGCAGTTACACGATATAAGCAATTTAAGGTGATCATTTTACAAATTAAAAGGTGCAACATGTCCCCCCCTGCATGAACTGGCAATTCATAAACTGTTAAATGTGCATGTGCTTTATGCAGGTACATATGCGTGTCTACCTGTTTGATAGACGCATTCATGGCAAGTTCATTAGCTTCTTTCTTTGTCTCACAGAAGACAATGGTCCTGCCATGTCTGCCACTGTACACCTGGATCACATCACCTATCACAGCCGCACGCTGTGACCAGTGGGACGTTATGGCCAGATGCTGCAGACGAAAGAACAGAGACAGAAGACAAACAGAAAGGGAGGGAGAAACAGGGACAAACATTTTCATTATTCCAGCTGGCAGACTTGAACTTGTTCTTCATTACAATTCCTCTGGTGTGGACAAAGATAAATACAGCAATTTATTTACTGCAAATGAACTTGCTGCGCTTTTCTGATGGAGATATATATGAGCTTATTTCAGACTCTGTCACTTAACTGCCCCTGCACACTTAGAGAGAGAACCAAGACTGCTGTAATCCTTGTTAAAAGGCACCCTGCACCCATCATCATCATCATCATCATCATCATCATCATCATCATCACCCCCACCCCACCCCCAACACACACACACACACTTACTTCCACAGTTGTTGCAGCTTTTTGTGTTTTCTTGCCAATCAGATCAACATGTTTGCACTCTGCTCTCATGTATTTCTTGGCCACTTCGTACACCCAAGATGGGCAGGTGGCCGAAAACAGAAGAGTCTGTGGGTTGGTGTCAGAGTCTGGAGAGGAACACACACGTTTCTTATTTCACATATGGAACAACCCTAAAAAAAATAATTTAATCAACTGTGGTACGCATGATCCACAAACCACAATCTGATAACTCCACCCTTTGCATATATACAATAATGAACACACAGATTTACTTTACCTTTCTCGTATGATGTACCCAAAATCTCTTCAACCTGTTCGGCAAATCCCATGTCCAACATTTGGTCTACTTCATCCAGAACCACGTGTTTCAGTTTGGAGAGGTTCAGTTTATTGTTCTGGAGGTGGTCTTTGATACGTCCAGGTGTTCCGATCAAAATATCAATACCATTTCGGATAGCATCAACTAGACAGGACGACAGGAGAAAAAACAGGTCTTATAAATATTAAAGTATAAAAAAAAATTGTTATAGCAGCAGACAGAAACCACATTTAAAAAACAAAAGACAGAGATATTCATTGTGGGATTCACACAGTCCTGTTATACATGTTCAATTTAAGTACTTTATTAAATATTATTTAACAAAAAGAGGATTTCAATGTGAATAAATGAGTCTTGTAAATGAGACATGCTTTTCTGACACTGTCATTTATAAACAGTTATAATGTCAAAGGCCTATTTTATACATGGCTAAACTTCCATAACTATTAACAAATGTTAAAATGCTTCGTGCATGTCAAAACCAGTCTGAGGTTTGGTGCGTGGCTGTCGTTGTTTACTTGCATATTTTGGATCAGATTAAGGCTCAAAATTGTATATAAAGAAGTTGCCATTTTGAGAAAAGAACAATAAGAACAAAAACAGTGAAATCCAATAACTATTGTTCATTTATAAAGGATCCATTTATGATAAAAAAAAAAAAAGGATTTTGGAACTATAATTCATCCCAACAAAAAAGTAGAGCTGTAAATAAAAGTGATGCGTCCCCTAATTTTAACTATTTAAAAACTACTTGTAGTAGAGATAACTCAGTGCTTAAGACTTACTCTGTGGATTGTATGAGCTGCCTCCATAGAAACAGGCAATAGAAAGTCTCTTGGAGACATCTTTGAAGTCCTTAGAAACCTGGATGGCTAACTCTCTGGTTGGAGTTAACACCAGGACCTACAGACAGGCAAGAGAGACACTCAGTCATACACAAACATACTGAGAGAGTAACTGACACTTGGACCGTGACTGATGCTTCCAGCAAGAGGCTTGAGTGTGTATCGGTGTGCACCTTGGGAGGTCGGCCTCTGGTCATCTCTGCGGAATCGTTTTGGAGCTTCTCCACCAAGGGGATAGCGAAGGAGAAAGTCTTTCCTGTGCCTGTTCGGGCTTGGGCAATTACATCCTCTCCATCATAAACAGAATTGAACGTCTTTACCTGAATGTCAAACAGGTAAGAGACTCCCCGAGCTGAGAAAATGATAGCGAGGTGACAGAGAGCAAGAAAGTGGCATGACAGAGAAAGACAAGAGGATCAATGGTAATTTGTTATTTAGCAATGAATAAACCTCTCGTATATCAGATCACTCCTAGAAATGTCAAACAAATAGTCAATCCATATTGCTAAATCATGTGTAGTCAGTAAAAAGCAGGTGTACATCAACCTCATTAAAGCACACGTGTACATTGCAATGACTTTTTCAAAAGTTTAAGTGTTAATTTGGATTTAACAACATGATCGGCCAAAAGCATGTCAGGTTTTGCACATCTACCAATACACTTATGAGCTCTACCAGTGGTAAATCAACTGAGGTATAAAAATGCAAATAGGATTTTTACCTTTTAGTTTATTAATAGTGTGTTGGGCAATTCTGAAGTTGGAGAATGCCCCTTCTTTCTGCTCTGGTGTCTCCTCCTAGAAAAAAACAAAAAAACAGAGTCAGTCTGAATGTCTCACAATCTGATGGGTCACATATCAGTGTAACTGAACTGAGGGCAGACTGCCTGGACACTAAAGTGACCCACTATCACCTCCTAATGTAAAAGGTGGTATTACAAGATGGATATATTTTAAACACATTTAAGGTTTAATGAGCACAAAAAATATTACAGAACAGACATTTTCATGCAAGCATAACCACTGTTGCAAATGAAACAAAACCTGCAAAAGAGCACACTGATTTATAAAAAGTCTCTTCAGAGAGCAGTCATTGGCCCAAACCCTTCAACTTCACCCGAGAGGACCAAAACTGTACACTATCCCTTTTCAAATCTTACCGGTTCTTTGTCGCTGTCACTGGCTGAGTCTTCACTTGACGGTGACGGTGTCTGGGTGGGAGTCTGAACTGGGGTGTTTGGGGTGGAATGTCCGTTGGTTGCTGCCTCCGATATTGCCTTCTTTTTCTTTTTCTTGCTTTTCTAAACCCCATAAGAAAAGTGTTTTGAGTTATACATGGGGTAAAGTATGACCTTATTCAAGGACATATTGGTACAAACAATACAGCACTGACCTCTGTGTCTCCTTCTGAGTTCTTCTGCTTTGGCGTTTCGACACCATTACTGTCGTCATTGACGTCAGCAGGCTCATTTACGTGGCCGTTCACTTGGTCCACGGTCAGTTTGTCTTTTTTCTTTTTCTTCTTTGGTGTTGGAGGGTCACAGTCGGGGTGCTCCTGTTCCTCCACCTGCTGCTTCTTTTTCTTGAGCTTCTTGCCCTCCTTGGTCTTGCTCTTGTTATTTTTAAAAACACAAAAGGTAAAACACCAAGATTAAACACATTTTATTGATAATTATTTATATTTAAAGCATCTACTTACCTACAGAGGATCTTATTCTCTTAACACTGTTTTTAAACATTTAATTTACATTTTAAGATAGTTTTCACATGAAATTGAACAATTAAGTATTCAAAGTAAGTTTAAATCCGTTTGGTCTATCATTTAATCAACCACATCAGATATTTTTGGGATGTTTCTCTGACATTTTGGCTTTGGAAACATGACTGTCATATTTCAATAGTATTCCATTTGTTAAAGACCCATGTTTATTATTTACCTTGTAAATATGATAACATCATCCTCGTTTACAGTTATTCTGAACATGAGTGGAGCTGGGATTGTTTGTGTAAAAAAAATATTCGTATTAACAAAAAAAAAAAAAATCGACCAATGAAAATAAAAGTGCCAGCTGTGATCCCAAAGTGAAACGTTGTTCGCTCTTAGGACGGCTGTTTGTAAATGTGGCGAGCAGCTGACGAGCCCAGCTGAAGGAAAAAACGTCATCAGTTGACGACCACTTCGCAGATACACACGAGTGCGGGCTGCTTTTTGCCGGTTTCCATGTTGTCAAGCCATAAATCCGTACAGTCTACAAATCAGCTCAGCACCACATGGGCAGGCCACGTGATCTCCCGAGTTAGCTAGGCTACACGATAACATTTACAAAGAATGCCAACATTACCATGGCAACATGTCTAAATAGGTTTATTATGATATGAAACGAATATGACATTACTAATTCATTTTTGCCTTGATTACCTGTTGCCGTTTTCCTATCGATTAAGTGGCGTTTAAGTGTCCGGTTAGCCGGCGTATAGCGTTAGCCGGTTCAGCCACATGCTACCAAACACGGGGCAGGACGTCGCGCGAGCTAAAAGATCTTTTTTTTTTCAGGGCGACACGAACAACTCTACTTACATTTGGGGTTTTAGCCACCGCGACAGTGTCCGCGTCTTCTTCCATGATTGGATCCTCGCTTTCAAAGATTATTTTTGACGGCATTTCTCTTCCCTGATGACTCCCTTCGGCACAGACACAGATGCAACCTCACAGGCACGCGGACGGAAAAGAAGGCGCGTCGCGAGAACGCGTGTTCTGAGCCAGACGTGAAAATAGACGTCATCAGTGTGGGACACAACGAGAGAACTGTTTTTTTTTTTTTTTTTTTTTTTACTTAATTCATAACATACAAAAAAACCAGTACAGAACAATGACAGTCTCGGTTCTTTTCATGTCACTCGAGCATCAGCTGCCTTAGAGTCACAACTACTAAATATATATTTCACAAATGGATGTCAATATATACCAAACCAACAAAGCTGAATTCATTTAAAAAGTTTAATTTAATTAACTTAAAAAAAAGTTGAATTAATTAAAGAAATGAAAAAAAATAATAATAATAATAATTAACTTAAATGAAATAAGTTCAATTAATTTAAAAAGTTGAGTTGTATTAATTCAAATAAAATAAGTTGAATTAGTTAAAGAAATGCAAAAAAAAAATTTTAATTAACTTAAATGAAATAAGTTCAATTAATTTAAAAAGTTGAGTTGTATTAATTCAAATAAAATAAGTTGAATTAATTAAAGAAATGCAAAAAATAATTTAATTAACTTAAATTAAATAAGTTCAATTAATTTAAAAAGTTGAGTTGTATTAATTCAAATAAAATAAGTTGAATTAATTAAAAAGTTTTAATTTAATTCATAATTTTTTTTTCCCTGAACTACTGTGACAGAATGAACCAACCATTGGGTACATTTCAGACACACATTAAACATAGGCAGCATAATATTGCAGTACAGGGAAGAGAAATAAGAAAATAACCCGTTGAACTACAAACACAATCTAACAAGCTAAATTTGACTCAGAACAACATTACATTTGTTCTTAACTTGAATAATGTATAAGGTATTGAAAGCTTATTGATTAACTTAATAATTTATAAGAGATATACTTAGACAGTATGGGCCTAATTTTCTGTTAAAAGCGAACTGTGGTTTACAAATATGAAACATCATTAACAAACTAATGCATTTTGTTTTGCAAATACAAAGACTATCAAACACATAAACCACATGTTTCCTAAACATAATGCTTCCGAAATGTCTCCCTCTGCTGAAGATTTTCTGCTGAGTAGTTCGCCCTCCACCACAACGGGTTAATTTAAACGCCCCAGGTTTGTAGAAGCTCAAGGGTGCAGCATTGCATGACCACTGCGTGGATGGGAACGAGACAGGTGTGGTGGATAGGATTTAAGTGAGTTTGCTGGAGGTGTTGTGAGAAACAGAGACTGAGATTGTATGCAGCACAGCAAATAACAGCACAGGGTAACCAAGAAGTGATCATGCACTGTGTATTCAAGAGCACACCCTGTGCAAAGGTCGTGTATGACAAAGTGGTATGCATTGCTGAACAGTTGGCCATGCATACCACTTTGCCACACAGGACCTTTGTGTTCAACATAATCTCATATAATACCAGTGTTTATTTTAGCTATTTATGGAAAAATGGTGCTGACACGCCTCACTTTGAAATGAGCCATTTCCCATAACATGAAATATTTATTGGTAGTATCAGTGTAAGGTGGCGGTGTCATCTAACGCTGAAGGGTAGGCCTCACGCCACACCAAAACTACACTCAGACCAATAATCAGATACCACAGAGCAGATGCCATTTCAGGAGTTTATCCATGTAGAAAGTAAGACAGTAAATCAACCAGAGATACAGAAACTGAAATCGTAGCTATTTTTTTCACCTGGACAGATCTTACTCACCTTAAAAAAGTAAGAGATTACATTTTATAAGCTTTTTAGAAAGTTGTAGAGCAGTATTACAAAGAGAATATTGAAGTAGTGAAATAATCTTACATTGAATAAAAAAGTCTTGAAATGCAGACCATGTGACTTTGCTCTTGGCCTTTGCTGTCAAAAAAATATGATGCACAAGTGCAGAAGATCTAAACTTTGTGTAGATCTTCTGATTTTTACACTGTTGCTAGGTTGAATGTGATTTATATTGACTTTGAAGAAAACTTATTGAAGAAGCTCTGACAAACTGCACACAATAGTTCCCCAATTACCTTCGTTGAACATACATGTCTAGTCATGTAATGCAGCTTCCGGTTTATGATTGTGAGGATATCCGCAAAACAACATGTTGTTTCCTAGTTCTTCTTTATTCAGATATCAAAACGCTGCTACAGGTTACATTTGTCAATTAAACCAGCTGCCAAACACCTTTAGTCCAAGTCCTTCACAGCTCATACTGGATGTCCAGGAGCTCCCTATCCCCCCCTCCTCTCTCTCTCTCTCTCAGCCTGCCTCGCCTCACTGAACAATGCTCGTTTTTACTTCCTTATCAGTTGTACATGTGGTGGATGTAGCGGATTGAAGACTGCGTCAGACGTGTCGTGTCGTGTTGGGTTGGGTTGGTTTTTAACGGTGCGCGCAGCCACAACTTGTCGGACTGTGCGTTTGGATGCCAAGTAGCGGTTTGATCAGACGAGACCCGAGAAACAACACCAGAGACTTAAAATGTTACGGAACATGTCCAAGGTCCATGTTTTGATAGTTTCCGCCTTTCTTGTCGTCCTCATGGGGTAGGTACTTTACCTGTTCTTCACGACTAAAAGCTGCTAAAAGCGTTCAACAGAAACCCCTTCACTCAAATCATACACTTTCAGAAAAAGACGTAAGCAAAAAAAGCTGGACGGAGACTCTTAATCATGTCGGCTGTCTACTGTATTATGAGGCTGTCTACTGTATTATGAGGCTGTCTACTGTATTATGAGGTTGTCTACTGTATTATGAGGTTGTCTACTGTATTATGAGGTTGTCTACTGTATTATGAGGTTGTCTACTGTATTATGAGGTTGTCTACTGTATTATGAGGCCTACAGAAGGCGACAAGTGTGCTCGACAACGGAAACTGACAGAAATTGGTGGGAACTACTTTTAACGACGAAAATGAAACTAAATGAAAACTAGCATTTCAAGACGTGAACTGTGACGAGGGGGGTTTTGACATCTTTCGTCAACGAATACAAACTAAAAGAAAATGTTAAACATGGACTTAGAGATAGATAAACTAAACCTGTTTTTCTGAGTTTAATTTCAGCATTTGTGCAACCACACGCTGCAGCTCCTTATAGATTAAAAAAAAAAAAGTCCTCCGTCGCACAAAATACAGTCTCTATATTTAGTTTGTAATGTTTTTACTGCTTCTTCCTGGTGTTGGAGGGAGGGGGAGGAGGGGGGTGTGTGAACTAAACCATAGTGTCTCTTCAACTAAATCCAGACAGTAAACAGCATTTTAGTGACATTACATTTAGGAACCACGATAGTAATTTCGTTATAGGATCTCGGTAATACTAGTAAGGGATGGCCGAAGAAGGACTGGTGTGGCAGCGTTTGGTTTTTGGAGTACAATGGGGAAAAAAAGGGATAAAGAGGTGTGGAAACAAACTGCTGACACTGGCCTTGTGGCAGGTGAGCCAGTTGGGTCAGGTTGCAGAAACATTAGGTGACTAATAACCACTATTCAATCACGAGAGACTTAAATATAAGATAAGTTTAAAGGTTATTTTTATGATTTATTTGAAGTAGTGTGCAAAAAAAAAGACACGCATGTCAGGTTAATTGGTGATTTGTTAGGTGGGAAACTGTTTATATTTAAATGTAGTGTAGAATAAGTGTTTCTGATGGTGTCTGTGTGTCTTCATAGGGCCATCTATATTTACTCAGGAAATACCATCTCATCCTTCAGGTAAGTGAGGTTTCAGCTGCACAGCTAGAATTTAATAAAATAAACACTTACCATTTGTGAAAGATTAATCCCGTCACTGTCCAGTCATCATGTCAATAACAAATGTTGTGTGTTTCCCTTGTAAGGATTTGTGAGCCATGTTATAATAAACCTGAGTCAGATATGAATCTAGTGCTGGAAATGCAGAAGGAACTGCAGGAAGTGGAGGTAAAGCATTGCCCGGACAATGGCAGCTGGAAGATTGGAGACCTCCTAATGCAAACTGAGTGAGAATCTTCTTCTTTTGACTAACAGGGTAGAAAAGCAGGTTCAAATAAAGCTCTCCATTCACACTTTCCAGTCACAATGTTTTACTAAAGGGTGACTAAAGGGAGTAAGGGTGTTTACTAAAGGGTGAGGATGTTAACATGGTTAACATCCTCACCCTTTAGTAAAACATTTACACAGTTCAAATGCTCTTTAAAGAGACAATGGAAGATATAGGAACCTATGATAGGTCATAGATATAAGCTGACAAAGTATACAGAGAAGAAAAAGCATATGCCTGTAAGTCCTGCTTGTTTTTGTCATTACATATTGAAAACCTGCAGCAGTATTTAGTTGACTCAGTTGGAATGCAACAAAAATATCTTACTAGCAATTTCATGGAATCAGGAAGCTAATACAAATGGGTCAGACCAGTTAGGGTTCCGCTTTGGTGCAATATACTAGATGTGTATATGAGTGATAATGAAGATGTAATGACAACCACATATTAGGTTAGGTAGTTACTTTATTAATCCCCGAGGGGAAATTTTATTACAGCAATAACCAGATATCATTCATACTGATTAATTTAGTACAGACAAACCTTGACAACTTCTGTCACTGAACTGCACCGACTGTGTTCCTCACTCAGAGAAAGCATGTGAAGAGCAATTCACGGTACTGGCTGCATAATGAGCTGCTGCCTTTGTAAACTTGGCATTAGTTGAATTCACATTGTGAGCACAAATTAACAAATCTGTCCCTTTGTCCTAGTCAAATGTGCACAACCAAAGGAGAGAGGTCAGAATCAAATTATTTGCCACAGCTTACTTTTATTTGGCATACAGTGTCAAACTGCAGCTCATAGCTGGACTAAGAGCTGAGAATTACAGCGCATGTATGAACATAGCTTGGATGTCATAAAATGTATTTTTCTCAGTTCACCAATAAAAACTGGAATGCTCTTCCGACTTTTAGCGACATCCATCGTATTGCACCGCACCAGTTGTTGTACAACAAAAGTATCAGTTATGGTGCAACAATTTAAGCAGCAAAAGTGTTCTTCCTGCATTGCTGTGCAACCTGGACATGTACACCTATCTGCTTAATGCCTGCCGGGATAGGCCCCCAAGGTCCTGCACTGGAAATGACAGATACATGGATTGATAAATGATCAACCCATGCAGCTGTACTCATAGATCATAAATAGACATCATAGTCTTAAAGGTACTTCCCTTGAGCTCAGAAATACAGTGCACAGCAGTTCTCTTGACATTGGACCATGGAATGACAATTTACAGGTTTTCTGTGATATCTGGTCCTCTGGGATTGTTTGTGGATGGAAATTATAATTTTCTTACTGCTATCTGTCTTTAATATATTTATTTTACTTTATGTATTATGTTTGTACTGTTCTCTTTCTTTGAACCAATATGAATGTCCTCCTTTTAAATGGTAAAGTGAAGCTTGATCTTTGCTCTTCTTTACCAGAGTGAGTTACCCTCAGCCAAGCACACAGAAAGGGTAAGCTATTAAAACACACATTCTTCTGTGTAATATTCATTTGATTTCTTAAAAAAACAAACATGTTTTTATGAAATCATGGGGGTTTCACATCCTATTTTGGTACTCATGATTTTAAATGCAAAGACTCCTTTATAATGTCCTGTCATTTTATGGATTTTTTTTTTTTGTGGACTATAAAATCAAAACAATGAGTTGAGCTAAAATTCTGAGGAAAACAGCAGAGTTGGGTGAAAATTAAGTAGTTTGGGGTTGCTATGTTATTTAAGAAGTAAAAAAAATATATCAAAGGACCGACCAGGAAGATATACTTTTATTAATGTTTTCTTTTAGTCAAACAACATTGCTTTGGCAAATATTTACGCACCTAATGAGAAAAGCCCGTCATTCTTCAGTATTGAGACCAATTATTTGATTTGTGCAGCTCAATGGTTAAGAGTGAATTTCTATCTAATTTTAAAGTCAGTACAGACATCAAACCTGTTCAAAAACTGATCTTGGTTTCTCAAGAAAGTGTTAGAAAAATGACAGTGTAAGACAGACAACTTTAACAGACTTTAATTTGCAATTGGCTCCACAGGGACTTTAACAGTGGATAGTTGTAAACTATATATTTGGATGGCAGAATTAAAATGCAAATATGTTAATCCATTCCTACTTTTATGGAAATACAGGAGAACTCCATTCATGACATTGAACCCATCTGAGAAATAAAATAGATCAAGCTGTTACAATGTTTACTGACAAATGAATACAAGAATGAAATATGGACTGTAAACTTAGAAAATGATGAAATAAGAAACCAGATTGAATATAAAAATTTCAGTTAAAAGGAATTTTTATGAATGTGAAGAAAAGGCTAAAAAGTTGAAAGTGCTAAAAACAGACGACTAAAAATACAATAACTTGTATTAAATTACCAAATAACTCACCACTGACTTGGATCAAATTATTAAACCTTGTTTGGTCATGCTAAAATACTGATCTTCCCTTTATTTTGAAGGGGAAAAAAAATATTTGGAATATATTGGAAATGAACTAAGCCATGAACTCCTTTTGTAAAAGTAACTCTCCAGGGCCTTCAGTGAGGGGCTTTGTGAGGATTTATCCTCACCACTGTTGCAGGCACATCAAGCATCATTTATTAATGGAAGTTTTCTGCCTTTTCTTCTCGCGTTACGTTCAAATTCTTTCAGCAAATGTCATATAACCAAGAAGATTAAAGACTCATTGAACTGATTTAACAAGTTGGCTAACAAAACATTCATTGTGACACTCCGAGGTGCAAACAATGCAGCTGTCTAAAAAAGGAAGGTTGGAATGGGGATAAGACATTTTGACCTATATAGTTCAGTTGTTTGAAGGTTCATGTAATGACAACCACATAACATTATAATAGCTACAATAATACAATATAATAGCCCCTGGGCTGCACTGACTACGCTCTTCTTCACTCAGAGAAAGCATGTGGAGGGCAGTCTCTCTGCTACTGACTGCATACCTTTGTACCTTTGTTTACCTTTGTAAACTTGATGCTAATTGTATGTACATTGTAGGCACAAATTAACAACTCTGTCCCTTTGTTCTAGTCTAATGAGTGCATGCTGAGATGAAAGTCAAAATTTAATTTATAATCTGTTCATGATTAAAAATTTAATTTATCATCTTGCAGTTTCCCCAACTTTTTAATATTTAACACAGAGCCAAACTACCGATCATACCTTGACTAAGAGCTGAAAATTGCAATGCATGCATGTACAGTGGGTACGGAAAGTATTCAGACCCCTTTAAATTTTTCACTCTTTGTTTCATTGCAGCCATTTGCTAAAATAAAAAAAGTTCATTTTATTTCTCATTAATGTACACTCAGCACCCCATCTCGACAGAAAAAAACAGAAATGTAGAAATTTGTGCAAATTTATTAAAAAAGAAAAACTGAAATATCACATGGTCATAAGTATTCAGACCCTTTGCTGTGACACTCATATTTAACTCACATGCTGTCCATTTCTTCTGATCCTCCTTGAGATGGTTCTACTCCTTCATTGGAGTCCAGCTGTGTTTAATTACCAAGATTGAACTTTTTGGCGTTAATTCTAAGCGGTATGTGTGGAGAAAACCAGGCACTGCTCATCACCTGCCCAATACAATCCCAACAGTGAAACATGGTGGTGGCAGCATCATGCTATGGGGGTGTTTTTCAGCTGCAGGGACAGGACGACTGGTTGCAATTGAAGGAAAGATGAATGCGGCCAAGTACAGAGATATCCTGGAAGAAAACCTCTTCCAGAGTGCTCTGGACCTCAGACTGGGCCGAAGGTTCACCTTCCAACAAGACAATGACCCTAAGCACACAGCTAAAATAACAAAGGAGTGGCTTCGGAACAACTCTGTGACTATTCTTGACTGGCCCAGCCAGAGCCCTGACCTAAACCCAATTGAGCATCTCTGGAGAGACCTGAAAATGGCTGTCCACCAACGTTCACCATCCAACTTGACGGAACTGGAGAGGATCTGCAAGGAAGAATGGCAGAGGATCCCCAAATCCAGGTGTGAAAAGCTTGTTGCATCATTCCCAAGAAGACTCATGGCTGTACTAGCTCAAAAGGGTGCTTCTACTCAATACTGAGCAAAGGGTCTGAATACTTATGACCATGTGATATTTCAGTTTTTCTTTTTTAATAAATTTGCACAAATTTCTACATTTCTGTTTTTTTCTGTCAAGATGGGGTGCTGAGTGTACATTAATGAGAAATAAAATGAACTTTTTTGATTTTAGCAAATGGCTGCAATGAAACAAAGAGTGAAAAATTTAAAGGGGTCTGAATACTTTCCGTACCCACTGTATACATACATATAGGTTGAATGTTATATTTTAACGTGTTTGTTTCCCCCAGACGCACTGATGTGAACTCGGTGACTAACTGGAATGCTCCTCTGGTTTGGGAAGGAACCTTTGATCCAGTGGTTATTGATTCAATCTACAAGAAAATGGACCCACGAGTTGCTGTGGTGGTTTTTGCTGTTGGCAAGTAAGGACACAGAAAAGTCTCCAGTG
The DNA here is from genome assembly GCF_022577435.1 of Embiotoca jacksoni. Classification (NCBI taxonomy): domain Eukaryota; kingdom Metazoa; phylum Chordata; class Actinopteri; family Embiotocidae; genus Embiotoca; species Embiotoca jacksoni. The sequence goes on along the minus strand of NW_027185414.1, from coordinate 11,527,748 downwards.
AAATGAGGTTTCGTCTGACCTGAAATCTAAAACCTTTTAAATCTGAAAATGTAAAGCTTCTTCACATAAATACTGCTTCTCTTCTGTTATTATTTGTCTTATTTCTTGTCTCATACTGAGTGAGAAGCTCTTTGACTTGTTTCTTTCCATGTGAACAGATACACGCGTTTCTTGAAGGGATTCTTGGAAACGGGGGAAAAGTACTTCCTTGTTGACTTCAGGGTCACTTACTATGTCTTCACCGACAATGAAAAAGATGTTCCGAAAGTACGTTGTTGTTCACTAACATGCAAATGTCAGGCAGGGACAGGCATACTTTATGCAGTATTCTTAAACATGTTAGCCACATCTTTAAGGTACAACATATGACAACAACCCCTGGGAGATGGAGGGGAATGCACATTACGAAATGGAAGAAGAGATTTACTGAGAAACCCCAGCTGGGCTGTCAGAAAAACAAAATAAGAGGCCAAAGCCACAAACAATTACATTGCCTACCTCCAGGGATCCAGTTCTATGCAGACAGTTAACTTATTTCTCTCTGAATTATAGGAATACTGGTCATGTTGATAAAAAAAAAGAGGACAAAAAAAGACTTAACTTGACCATCTCTTCAAAAAATGTCATACATATTTAAGGCAATAATTACAACTGACACATTCTGTTCATGAAATAGATATGGAAAGACTGTTCAATCTCTTGTTAGTGATGGCTTCAATTGTTTCACATTTATTATAATCATTAAATTTTGGCAAAATATGTAATTACATTCCTTTTGTTTTTGTTTTACTGTTCAGGTTGCACTGGGAAAAGGCCGGAAGGTCTCTGTTATCACTGTTCCTAGTGCCAAACGCTGGCAGGAGGTAGTACTTGGCAGGATGAAATGGGCCACCATCACCATTGACAAACAGGTACGAAGTGAAACATAAAAAACAGGTCATACACATGAAAGAAAGCGAGGGCTTCGTTTCATCTGGTAATCTCAGTTTTTAATTAACATGCATATCACAAACACAAAAAACAGTAACAGAAGAGACTTCCTGAATAGCTCTGTCATGGCTCACTGGCGGCATAAAAACAAAACATGGTGCTGTTAAATATTACTGAAATAACATCCACAGTGTATTTACTCTCACATTGTATCTGCTCTGTTTTCAGATACGTAATGAGGCAGATTATCTTTTTATGATGGACATCGACAGTATCTTCCACAACCGTTTTGGAGCCGAGGCTCTCAGTCAGCTGTCTGCTGTACTTCACCGTGGCTACTACAAGGTTGTACTCTTTTTTTTTTTTTTTTTTTCTTGATCCGACACCATTATCAGCCCTCACAAGTGTCAGCTAAAGACTCTTATCAATATTTAAAATAATTATTATTTTTCCCTTTTTCTCAGAATACAGACAGAGATAGTTTTCCGTATGAGCGTCGGCCCCAGTCCAAGGCCTACATTCCTGCTGGTCAAGGAGACTACTATTACTCTGCAGCTGTCTGGGGTGGATACCTGGAGGACATGTACAAGCTCGTCAAGTAACCAAAATGAAATTATCTTTCAAGTTATTTAGATGCTATTTCAATTTTTTTTTTTTTAAAAAAGGTAGTGAAGAATGAGAGCGGACATTTTGGTGGGCGTTTAGATAATCTGTGGGGAAAGAGCTTTGCCTTCAAATTCTTGTCTAGTTCTTAAAAACCCTCATCACTATTGTATTTTTTTTTCTAAAAAACATTCTAAGTTCTCTGAGTTCTACCGCTAATATTTTCTCAGATACTGTTACGACCAGTCGGAGAAAGACGCCAAGAACAACATTGAAGCTGTGTGGCAAGAGGAGAGTCACCTGAACAAGTACAGTGTTATAATTCATTTCCACATATTCTGTTTTTAATGTACAAGTTTCAAGCAAATCCACCCTGTGATTTTCTTATCTCGGGTAAGAGGACACTTTGGGCCTGATTTAATAAGATCTCAACTGTTTGTATATTTATTTTTGCATCGTTTTGCAGGTGATGTACTAAGAGTATTTGCATCATTCAAATCAGGTGCAAATCGCTGTATTTAAATGAGCGGTTCGTGTGTGTTAAAGGGAAATTAGGAAATGTAAATATAACAAGAACAAAATGCTGTATAGGAGATCATCAGCAAAAAAGTCAATACTGTTGGAAAAACAAAAAGGCGAACGATATGTCTGAATAATTTTTGCCTCTGACATAAAAAAATGTTTTCCACGGGTGTAAAACCACGTTCTCTACGTATTATTTCGTTGTGTGGAGTACGCACATGATTTTACACACAAAAACCTTTCGTAAATCAGGCTCTTTGTCTCTAATTCCTCTGAGAACATAAACAAAGTGCACCCAGCATGTCTGCCAATCTCTCTGTCTCGCACAGGTACCTGCTGTACAACAAACCAACCAAGGTGCTGTCTCCAGAATTCCTGTGGTCGGACTACGATCGGGTGCCAGAAGACATTAAAGTCATCAGGGTCTCCCAGCTTGTCAAAAACTATGCAGAGGTGCGACCCAATGGTGGACACTGATGTCACATGAATGATATTCAAGAAATAAAACATTCTTGGGAAATGATAATAAGAATTATTGGGATAACTGGTATAGATTGATTTGTCTATGTCATATTGTGCATACCTAAATATTAATTCAGAGCAAATGTTACAATTTAAGATGGTTGTGCTTGTTTTTATATCATTGCCATTTAATAATTCCTGATTTTGTTTGGTTGGCTGTTTCCTATCTCAAATATAGTTGGGTTTATGGTTGAACAAAGGCACACTAATTTGCAGGTAGTCATAAAAACTGGAGGACAATTTATGCAGTGGCAAACTTTTTAGGGGAGGGGTGTTCTAAATTGTGTTGTGAGTGCACCTGCATACTCTGCATACACCTCTGCTCACTGCAAATATTTTGGCTGGTCACAGCAGGAAAAGTACAGGTGGAATTAATAACATTGGTGCTGACCCAGTTCTCTAAGTTTCCCATTGAGTGGGATGATAGTGCACCAGCATGCACAACAGCAGAACCCACCCGAAGTGGAATATAGCCATTGTTAATGTGTTTGTGCTTTTCCTGCTAGGAAAAGTCAAAGTATCTCAGGGTATTACATTGTGTGCGTTGTCTTGGAGAGAAAATATCATCACATCTTGAACTAAAATTAATGGTGAAAGATGCCGTTTAGTTTTTTGTGTGTGTATAAAGACCTTTTACTGAAAAGTTTACTTTTATTTGTTACTGTATCAGAACATGTATATGTGTGCTTGCATGTGTGTATGTATGAACTGTGTATTTATCAGCCATGTAAAAATAGTTCCAGTAACCTCCAAGATTACAGCTACATACACTTCAAGCTGTGACCCACTTAAACAAATTAAGATAATCATATAGTTGCAGTTTCTAAATATAATGTGAAAAAAATGGCACTATATGGCAGTGATACAGAAGCTGTAGACCATCTGTGTTTCCCAGAATTGCATTTCCCCACCTGTTGTTTTGTTTTTCACAATATTACATTCACTGTGTAAACATGGCGATACATGTCCATGGTGCTTGTGACTTTAGTAATTCACACTCAGTTTCAGAAACTTGGTTTCTTCAGTGCTTACACTTGTGTATAAGAGGCAGAATTTAATCAGTTTTCAAAATGTTCATTCTTTTTTAAATAAATTTTGTTAAAGTAGGTGACTTATTTGATGTGTGTGCGTGCGTGCAATATGAAATATTTATTTAGTTGGGGGGGAAATTAGCTTCCTGTTGACCCCCTCTGAACGCGGGTATCAAGACACAGGAGAGAGAAAGAGGAAAGAGCTTGTCCTAGATCAACCTCGCATCAGAAAACAGTAAAGCTAATGAAAACGTTAAAACTTATATGGGAGGCTTTTTCCATCGTTGGTACATTAAAGAGGCCGCACTGGATGCTGCAATTTAAATGCCATATGTTGCTTTCCACGCTTCCTTTCTGAGACAGCAAGGACTGATACAACACTAACTGACAAGATTGTGCAACATGCGTGTACTCTGCTGTGATGGTCTCTGGTGTTATCAATTTACTCATTTAGATCCGCTTGTGAGTTTGCTTGGCCCAATCCCAATGTCCACCCTCACAGACTCACAGACTTTGGGGCGCGTTCCCAGTAAGTTTGCGAGGGTTTAGGGTTACCCCACTGTCAACTCATCGAGTCTGTTTTAAGTTAAATGTCTGCATTTGATTTACTAACATTAATGCCTTTTCTGGTAATTAGCTGAAATGAATAGACATTATATAGGCCTAAATATAGACAATGTATAGGTTTATACCTATCCATCTATCTATCTATCTATCTATCTATCTATCTATCTATCTATCTGAAAATGACTGAATATGGCACAGTCCAACTCACATTTTCAGCGGCTGCGACTGCTGTGCACCGTGTTTCAGTGTGAATATTGGTTTATTGTAAGTGAATAAAGCTTAAAAAAGCAGCTGTCTCCAGTTGGCTCCATCGACTGGTATCATTCTGTTCACCACAATAGCTCCCTTTGTTTTGCAGGGGTTCATCAGAAACATGGGCTCCTCTCCTTATACCTATTTTATAGCCATAATCTTATCAATTTACTTCATAACATTGTTACCCTTTTTATAACCTTTTTTTGTTAAACATCATTATTATGAAAATGTGAATGCAACAACAAGTAAATGACAATTTCATGAATAAAAAAAAGGCAAAATAACAGAAATCAATCAAGAGAACAAGATTAATAAAACAACACAAGATGCCAGAGGATAGTATACATTTGCAAAACCAGTTTACACTTTTAATTCACAAAGCAGATAAACGGTCACTACTGGATATCTATAGGGCCATCATGCGATCGTGTATAGTTTATGGGTGGATGGTGTATGGAGCAGCAGCCAAGAGTACATTAAAAAAAAATTGACAGAATTCAGTTCAGAACCCTAAAGTTTAGCATAGATGCAATTAAATCCACCCCTAACAACGCATTACTGGTGGAAGCTGATGAATTACCATTAAGTTTAAGACGTTCAAAACTAGCTCTGGCATATTGGGTGAAGCTAAAGGGAACTGGAGAGGAACTTCCTGCATCAAATGTGCTGTGTGATTGTTGGGAATACTCTCACAATTTAAAGGCAAAGGGTCCGGTTGGACTATTAGTACGGTAGCCAAAGAACACGGTTTAAATGGGTTGTATGTATGTAAGTATGGGCCTAATGTAATGTGGGGAAATGTTCCCCCTTAGATATTACCAGTACACAATGTGGAACAGAAGAACAAATGGATGAAAAGAAATTTGAATGATATTGGATATCGGATTCCAGAATATATCAACAATAACTATTATAACTATATGCCTATCTATACTGATGGATCTAAAGACACAGGGAGTGGACACGTAGGATCAGGGGTATTCATAGTAGAATTTAATATGGTCATATGCAAACAAATTAATGACAGACTGTCTGTTTTTACAGCTGAAATCGTAGCAATAATCTGCAGACTACAACAGGTAGAAGAGGTCAGGCCTGAGAAAGTGGACATCTGTTCAGATTCTGCTGCAGCTTTAAACAGCCTGATGTGAAAACAAACGATGAGAGGATTTAGTGATGGAAATACAGTATCTCTGATCATGTTGAGACTCCAAAGACTTGGAATAAATGTAAATAAACTACACACCGCGGTAAGGTCGGCGGCGGTATGCGCAATGTTCAAATTGGTTGCGATCCGCCAATCAAATGAGAGAAGAGCTGCGGCTGCGTATTTACGACAGTGTCGTAAAGCGCCAATGTTGTGTTTGGAAATTTGACCAGTCGTCCTCTGAACTGAGCTCTCAGTCGCCCTTCAGACAACACAGAAAGTTTGCTCCTCTTGGCTGGACGGACACTAGTCTAAAGCTGAACCATGGCAGGGACAATTGCGCGGAAAGCCGTTGATTACCTGAAGAGCAAAGAGTTGAGAGATTATTTGACGAGGTATGTTTCAGAAGACGCAACGTTTCTCTATTAGCACGGATGCTAACGTGGCTACTCGTTAGCTAATGTTAAACAGCTGGCGGAGTTCACTGTCCTGATCAGTGTAGCCAATGTTTGTATTAAATATTATGACCATTTCCCCCAAGTTTGTATCTGTCTTTTCCCTTTGACCTAATTTTTTCCCCGCTCGTTTAGTTAGCTGGTTTTCAAGGACGATCGTGCTTCCTGTCGGTCAATGAGACTGTTAAAGGAGGAAAAACTGGACATGAACGAGGTCGTTGTTTTTTAACCTGTTGTCGGTCACTTGCAGTAGTGTCACCCCTAAAAACAAATAACAAACCCAGTAAGTGGTTCACCTGTCACTGTCAGATTATCTAAAAGGGAAACAACCACGTGGCTTCCACAAACAGATGATTTAGTGGCCAATGTCAAAGCTTTAGAGGAAGAGGAAAGCAGGGACGACTACCCCTACTGCTTTGTGACCTGTTTTTAAGACGCGGGTTAATGAGTACACGATGCTCTGGTGGTGTGAGTACACGATGCTCTGGTGGTGTGAGTACACGATGCTCTGGTATGTCTGTGTGATGCAAGAAGCAGCCTGTGTTTGCATGTGTTACAGATAAACATGATGTTATCTCCGTGTTAATGTCTGAACAGGTTTGTCCGTCCTGACACTGCAGGTGGGCTTGAGGCACAAATTAGGATGCTGTTTGGCCTCAGGCACTTTCTCTGTGTTCCTTTGGCTCTGGGCTCTTTTTTTGTTGTTTTGTTGTTGTTGGTGTGTTTTGTAACACGCATACATGTTTACCAGCTGCTATCATGAATATTGTAGCTGCCAACTCTCTATCCAGGGACTAGGGGCCCGTCTCATGTATTACAGCCTAATTCAGTGATGTGGAGAAGATAAAACAAGACTAAACAGATGATGTTACTCACTGCAGGACCCGTGTTCTTTTACTTTGTCCTCATTTCATTTGCGAATAGCTTAAAATAGACTTGTGACATGTTCCGGGTGCCTGTACTTGCCTTGTGACCTCGTTCATATCGGTATGACTTACCTCTATGCTCTGTTCTCTTTCATGTGGCACCGAAAATATAAAAACAACATTGAACAGCACGGTAAGTCCTCATCCTCTCTGTCAGTTTGTTTCTATTTGTGTGTCTTCCCATTTGTAACTGCCTCCAATTTATTTGTACAAATGTCCCTGTTTTTTGCTTTGACTAGTTGCGCTGTACACACCTATGAATTTGACACTTTTTATGAGTGTATCATTTTCAAATCTTAATTCTCATATTTGTGCCTCTGTTTTAATACTTTTACTTTTATTATGTGAATCATGGTACATATTTAATCCATAAGTACATGGTTCTGTTTTTCTGTTCAAATAGATGATGATAAATGTCCAAACTATAATGTGTCACTCTTTTTTTCTCGGCAGCATTTCTGGGGTCCTGTGGCAAACTGGGGTCTTCCTATAGCCGCCATCACAGATATGAAGAAGAGCCCTGAAATCATCAGTGGCAGGATGACCTTCGGTAAGAGGAGGGCAGAGAACACGTGTACAGATAAACCTGGATGTACACATTCAGTGCACGCAATACTCCTATCCTTTTGTAGCTAACGCTGTAAGTGTTAGGGTTGTAATCTGCACTTTATCTCAAGGGTCCTTAGAAACAAGGGATTCTCTACAGCTTGAATGAGAGACTTTCACTTTGGCCTGGCAGAATAATTTGTACTGACCATAAAGTCTGTACTGTAGTATTGACTGTGTGCAGTTTTACAGAGGAGGACTCATGTCTGTATTGTATTAGGATTTGCTTCATGATTTCCAATCTCTCCTGTTTAGATGCTTTTTAACCATATTTTTTTTTAAACTTTATACTCCTATTAGTTTCTGACTATGGGGAGGGGGCAACAACTTGGAACATAGAACATTTATAAGATACTGAGTGTCCAATATGAAGTGGCTTATAAGAAGGCTTGCGTGTGTTCTTACTCTTTACAGCTCTGAGCTGTTATTCACTGCTCTTCATGAGGTTCGCCTACAAGGTGCAGCCACGCAACTGGCTTCTGTTTGGTTGTCATTTGACCAATGAGACGGCACAACTAATCCAAGCGAGCCGTCTCATCAAACACAAGTAAGAAATATTTTATTGTGTATATATAAAAATAAATTATCGTAAAGGGATCATGTATCGTGACTTTGTCTTTTATATTTCCCCAAAAATTGTGGCTATACATCATGGTCTGCAGTTTGCAATCAACTATCCATAGAAAAAAGTTAAATTGCCTGCAAGCCATGACTATTATGGAGATGGATAAGGCAGTACGCAATGATTATACGAGATATAAAATAGGATTACTACATAAGTGTTGTAGAGTCAAACAACCAGACATAAGAGTCCCGATCAAATCCTGATGTGTGTCCAAGTATGAATAATACAATGATTAATATTTTCTTTGTCATGTATTTGTTTTTTTTTTTTTTTTTTTTTTTTTTTTTTTTCAAAACAGGTTTAAGTTGTCCTTTCTATTTTTTTGGACAACAATAATGACCAAAAATATTTGCATATTTGCAGTTATTTTCCATTTGGTTCTTTCTTTTTACTTTTACCCCCATGACCTTTGACCCGTTGTGTCACTTTACAAAAATGTTATGATGACAAGCAGTATTAGCAAAGTGAACCTCAGTGTGACATGACTGCAGCACATGATGTGCTATTTATGATAATAAAACCTGTTAAGGTCACAGGATAAAACAATTATATTCACTCTGTGTCTGTTTTTCAGCATGGCGAAGAAGAAGGCATCTTAGTGGCAGAGTGAAGCAGATGCACAAAGCTGCCTGAAGAGTGGCGCCGTGCTGCGTCAACAGCCACCTGAACCAGGATATCAGAACTCGTCCATCTAAACATTTGATCTAATTAGTGAAACCGCTGCACTTAAACCATTTTTTAAACCTGACGTTACCGTGATTTATCCCCCTCATTAAGTTTTAGTCACTTTAGTACACAGACAGAGGAAAAGCTGAGGCTCTTTTCAAAGAAATCACGTCAACTGCTGTGATTTATTTATAGACTTTTGCAACATTTAACATGACACTCACAAAATGTAATGTCGGTGAATGTACACTCAGCTAACCAGCTTGACAGTTAGGAGCCTTGCACACGGGATCCAGTCGCTGTTGCACACTTTCAACCAAGGTTAAAGCAGTCATCATTTATTAAACATCTCATTTCAGGTAATTGTCATAAATGTTTATATTGCATCATAACCTGCTTAGAAATTTAAATCAAGAATATTTTATAGAGAGCTAAGGTTGAGATTAGTTTGTGCAAATATGTCCACACTGTGGCAAAGAATCACAGACTAAACATATTGACTTTGATTCATCAACCTTTATTTAAGCAAAGAACACACAGAGCTAAGTGGTCTGTCTGCTGTTTCCTGGAGCAAGATAGTATGCTATGAAATTAATGTATGATTGTGTGGGAAGATCCAGTTTGGCATGGTTTTAAGCAGTACAACAAATAAAGACAATTCAAATACACTGTTTTAATGAAACAAAATAAATATCAAAATTTTTCACGTGGTGAAACTGCCCACATTATAGAGCAGTGTAATCAGATTGTGGTCTGGGTTATGATCCTGCGTGACTGGGCAAGGCTCGCTGCTTCTGTCAGTTCTGACCAAACACGTGCCATGTGTTGTTTTCATGTGTAATTCACATTAATTTATTGTCCCTGCAATTCACATTATAATACCTGATTAATGTTTGGATTCTCATGAGTTTGTTCAAATAAAACGGCAATAAGAAACTTGATTTCTTTTCAGAGATTGTTTTTTATGAAATTCAGCTTTGCAACTACAATTGTCATGCAATCTTTGTTTGTCTCAGTCGTTGTCAGGGATCAGGTGACATTTACAGTGTCAGAGTTGTTTCCATAGTAATGCCAAGGAGGAACCTGCTCTGTATTTACACAACATTTGGCTCTGCAATCTAATGCCTTGTTAAGTTAACACTTAAACACTGTTTCAACAAAGTCACAAAGCACAAATCAGATTAACTGCAAATTAATTATTTCATGTCACGTGATTTCATGTAGGCTACACACCCAAACTGAGATTTGCTGAGAATGTACCATTTGTTTATTTTCAGCCATTCTATTTATACTAAGTCAACATTTTTGTTAAACAAGTAGGGAGTAGTGTTCTGATTCTTTATGTAAGTAATTCATATTTGTATTTAACTAGGATTATGCACACTTGAGTGTATGTACAGTGATCATTGTGCTGAATGGATCTCAGAATTCTGTTATTTTTCACACATTAGTTTGGATAATCAGCATTTTAATATTGTAGTGTTGCTGTGGAGCTTAATTGTTTGATCAGTAACAATGCCTCATGATTGATCTGTTTCTTGCAATCAATATCTGAACTCTGGCTGTCAGAAAAAAAATGTCCTCTGAAATGCAGAGTGCAACATAAAATGGAAATACAAGAGTAAGGCGTGAGTACAGGAAAATTGTCCTTAGATTTTGTTGTCGGAGCTGACTAATTAAACTCCAGCAGATGGCAGTAAAAATGCAACAAAAAGGACTCCGCTGCAGCTGAGCTGCGAAGAAGACGCACTCCAACATGGCGTCGCTCAGCAGTGATGAGTGGAGAGCTATCTGCGACAAATTCAACAACGCCCAAAACCTGACAGACGTGGAGTCACGAAATGACCCAGAAAACGACCCGTTCCGCTCTAAGTACAAGGCCAGGGAGCTCCTCAGGGAGATTTACTGCTCGCTAAAGAGCTTTGAAGCCGGTGAGGGTGAAGAGGAAGGCGGCGGAGAGAGCGCCGAGCACCGGCCCACGGAGGAGCCGGTGGACGGGCAGAGGGAGGACGGGTTCGGCCGGGGCTTCAGCGGCGACGCACCAGCCGGGGTGCGGGCCGCTAAACTCGGGGCCGTGGAGTATTACCTGGGCGTGAACCATGTCGACACGGAGGAGTTGTCAGCCGGGCAGGAGCATCTAGTGAACTGCATGAAACTGATGGAGAGATGCCGGGTGTCGTCGGAGAATGTGTCGTTGTTTATCCATGTCAGGGTAATGTTGACAATCCACCATCTATAATCACACACAGGTTCCTGAGTGTCAGCTGGCAGCTTTGTCATTTAATCCGGCAGCTGTTTACAAACAAGCCGAGGAGATAACTAACAACAGCAACAAAAAAGCACAGGAAACTCTTCTAAATATAATTTGCGATGTTGAAACATCTGGTTGAACAGCTGCAGTAAATTAAACAGGACTCGCTGTCTAAAATACGAGCCAAGAAATTGTGTCAAGTGACCACTCGACATAGTCCTGGAGGATTTTCCATAGCAGTTTACAGAAATCTCTGTAAATAAAGTGGTTACAATTCTGCTTTATGTTCAAACCATCGTAGATCAGACCGTGTTGATCTGACCTGATGCTCATGTGTTGGCTCTTTGTGATAACAGAACCAGCTGGGCATCCTTTGGGCAGGTCGGGATGAGACAGAGACGGCTCAGGGCTTCCTGGAAACAGCAGAATCCATCTACCAACGTTACATAAAGGAGGTAAGGCTGGTCTTTTGAGCGATTGACAAGATTGTGGCAGAAAACAAGTATAATTTAGCACATTTGTTAACTGCCAGTGAAGCACATGAAGGATGATGAATCGACCATGCAGTAATCTGTAGATTGCCACCAGCAGGGGAGGAGGCGCATAACGTGCTTACAATGTATTGCTTCTTTCAGATTAAGGTGAAATTATTATTCACAAGAGAAAATGACTCATAATTATGAGTGTCTTACAAGAAACCATACTGACTCCACAGTCTCTCTGCCCTGCAAGAGCCAAAATGACTATAATTGAGAACTGCAAAGGGCAAATCCTCATTGTTAAGAGCCATGTTTGTTGTGTTTTTTTTTTTTTTTCAGGATGGGAGTCCTCCCACTGATATGACAGAGTACTTCACTACTGAGGAGAACCTGCTGACGCATCAGGAAAGAACCAAGAGGTAACCTGTAAACATGCATGTTAAGCATGCAATACGTGTTCATATTGCATGCAGATCAACAGATTTGTGACGTGTTCACATTATTATCCTTGTTTTTACTTTGTCCCTTTCGCTTCTTTCTCTCCTGTTCATCTTTACCCTGCAGGTTTGAGTTGGCATACACCCACACCATGTACTATCTTGCTCAAGTTTATAAAAACCTTGGTGAGTCTACAAGTGTTTGAGTACATTTTGTGGAACCGTATATATTTATTGGTTAATGTGGATTAAATACTTTTACTTCTGCCTTTGAATTGCATTCATACTTATATTAAAATGTTGCTTTATTTGCTGATAGTTATGATAACTGTAGTGTTTTGTCCCCCAGGCCAAACTGAGCGTGCTGCCACCTACTGCCACAGTACCCTGCAGAGACAGTTACAGTTAAATCAGTTTAGTCCAATGGAGTGGGCTCTAAACGCTGCTACACTATCACAATATTACATCACCAAGGTAGGGCACATATTGATTTGAAGGGACGGAAGCAATTGATTTTGACGGAAGCAAAGTTTTCCACCAATGCTTAAATGTTTCCGGTTCAGCTTTACAGAAACTTTTGATTGATAACTTTGATTACATGCAATAATGTGGGTTGGAATAATCAAATATACTTTATATGATCTGCTTTAGGGGTCCACTATGGCTGTCACCAGTAGTTTTTTTTTTGTTTGTTTTTCAGTAAGTAATTACAGGCATGTGTATATTTTTATGTGATTTCTAGGGCCGATACATGGAAGGCAGACATTGCCTCTCGGCAGCCACCGTCATATCGGGTTTAGCAGGGGAGGTTCCCTCTGAGGCTGCAGCACAGGAGAGTAAGTATCTATGTCAACATTTAATTAATATGCACATAAAAATACGTATTTGTGTTGTATTCTGTACCCTTCATCAACTACAACGATTCAAACAAACTTGTTCGTCCTTACTTTCTCCTCTCTTCTCCCTCACTTTATCCACACATATTTCTCAGTCCCTCCCTCTCTCCTGACTCATCTTAACATCATTCTCTCCCTCTGTCTGATGCAGGTGAGACAGAGAGCGATCGCAGGGAACATCTCAGACAGAAGAGAGCAGAGATTGCGAGATGTTGGATCAAATACTGTCTCAACCTGCTGCAGGACTCCAAGAAGCTGCTAGAGGTACTGCATGGATGTGTGTGTGCATGTTAGAGCTGCAGCAATTTGTTGATTAACAGGATTAGCTTACTAACTATTTTGATAATTAATTCATTGTTTTGGGTAATTTTTTTAATTTAAAAAAAAAAAAAAAAAAGCTTTATCTGAAAAATTGTCTTATTCCATTTTTTAAAATGTGAATATTTTCTTAGTGATATGAAACTAAATATCAAAACAAGATATTTTAAGTTGTAACGTTAGAAAACAATGGTAAATTTTTAAAGACCAAACAGATTATATATTAATTGAGTAAATAATCAACAGATTAATCAATAATGAAATAATTATTTGAAGCCTTAATGCACATGTATGTGGCTGCTAATAAACTCCTTTGTGAATTATGGTGACAATAACCACAAAACATTTTCATTAGAAAACCCAAAGAAAAAGTACTTCTTACCAAAGAAAAAGCTTTGTTTAAAGCATTTTAAGGATTATCACTTCATGTCGACTGTTTTCGTTTTGGCCAAATCTTGATTTGCACGTTTGTTCATGTGGAGTATCTGTTTATTTCTTTCTGTTTACGTGTCCACATGCTTGTGTTTATCTTAGATCTATGTAATCATTGTGTGTGTCTTACAGGATGTTTGTTTGTGTGTATTCAGGACAACATTGGGGAGCTGGATTCTGATCGTCAGGATGAGCTGAAGAGAGCGAGAAGACGTGAGGAGGAGGAGGAAGAGAAGGGCAGGAAGAGTGCTCTGCTTTTCGGCTCTGAAGACACCTTCGACTCCATTGCGAGCCTGGAAGAGAAGGTCAGTCTGTTGTGTCTGATACTGTTTCTGCTGCTGCTAACAATGCTATTTTCATATCTATTATTGTTAAGGACCATGTTGTACTGATACTTGTCAACAAAAACAGTCGAAATGCTCTTAAGATGTGATATCAGTTGCTGTTTTTAATGTATGTGCTTTCATATTGTTATAATAGAAGATTATAATGTGACATTATCTGGTCGTGAATCATAAACATAATCAATTGGAGAGAAATCTGGTTTTAAATGTAGAATTAATGTTACCCTGTCATTAGAGGGTGCAATTTTGCAAATATATACTCGCCCCAACATAGTAGTTGAGATCACGCCTTAGTTTGTACATAAAAGGGATGAAACTCATTTTGCTTGGTTTTCAGGTGCTGTGTTTGTTCCCATTGGACTTCACTGAGGCCAGAGCTGTATTCCTGGTCGGACAGAATTATGTCGTACAGGTATGGACAACACGCACACAGGCAGACAGACTGAATTTGGATAGACTTATACAGACACTAGTATAAGTAAACAGATACACACAGCAGGGATGCACAGCTTGATAATCTCACAGAGCTGAGTCATTGAATTTATCAGTAACTATATATTACCTGGAATTCACCCAGAGGAAGTCAGCATACAAATATATGCAGGGAAAAAAATAACAGATTTGGCAAATGTAACACTTGTTTTAATCGGTCAGTGCAGTGTTTGGACTGCAATGCCCTTTAATACTGTATGTGTGGATGTCAGTATGTCCAGTGGTTACTCTGTGAGGTTGGTTAAAGTGCACTGTCTGCTCTAATATTGCTATGGAGGATCTAAAAACACCCGATACACACTGCTGAATAATAAAAATGGGACAGTGAAAAACAAAAGCCTTATTCTTTTAGTGTCTGTCAGTCATTGATCTTTATTTGTGACCGTCTTTCCGTGCTTTCACTCACTCCAAGGCCAAGGACTACTTTCAGATGGACGGATATGTGACGGACCACATTGAGATTTTGCAGGATCACAGCGCTCTGTTCCGCTCCCTGGCTTTCTTTGAAGAAGATCTGGAGCGACGCTGCAAAATGCACAAACGAAGAGTTGACATGATGGAGCCAATTTGCAATGGTACTTTGTTCTTTAGACAAATTTGACTTTTGTTCCTTCCATTGCAGACAGTTTTATCTTTTCATGTATTTTCAGTTCAGTAGAAAAAAAAAAACTGAAGAAAATAACTTATGGTAATTGATGAATTGGATTCTTGAATTCTTTATAGACTTGAATGCCCAGTACTACCTACTGATCCGCAGACAGTTGATGTTTGAGTTGGCTGAGACCTACAATGAAATGATGGACTTGAAACTGACGCTGGCCAACAGACAAGCAGATACACAGTCTCTCGATAATCACACCATTAAGAAATTCAACCATCTCTGCTCAGCCTCTGCTAAGTAAGTCTACATTTATTTGTGAAGTACCCATGTGTGTTTCTGTGCATCTCTCTTACTCTTTAATTAATATATAATCCTCTCCTCGGCAGGTTCTTCCAGATGTTCCTGGACTCTCTGTGTTCACCAGAAGGGAAGTTTCCGGAGCACCTGGAGGAGGAGGTGCTCAGACCAGCTCTGGTGGCTCGCTTCAGAGTTGCACGACTACACAGCCGACTGATCAGCTCTTCACCCACTGAGCAGCTGGAAAACCTCGACAAATGTGTAGAAAACTACAAGTACGAAAATACCTTTGTTAACTTATACATCCAACAATTCCTGGTTTTTATGTCCAAAGAGTTGATGTCACCCTAGCAGCACAAAGACAAAAAATTAAAAGAGATGTAATTGGTCAACTAGAAAGGAGCTCGTGGAGAGTACGAAGATGTGTGGCTGCACTCACCATCCTGCCAGCTGCCTTGATGTTTAACGTTTCTTCTTCCATCCGTTGTCTAGGTACGTGGTGCAGTATTGTGAGGCCCACCCTGAGGCAGCATCCGCCGTGGAGACGGAGCTGGAGCTGAGTAAGGAGATGGTCGGCCTCCTCCCTCTCAAAATCAACCGCATCAAAGCCAGGATGGTTGTAGACAACTGAAGGTCGCCACTGTTCACTGACTGACTTATTAATTGACTAATTGTGTTAAATCCATCCAAAAGAGTCAGTCAATTTATATTTACCACCTTATAGTCAAAGGACACGACCAATAATTTGAGAAACTGAATTGCAGATTGACTTCTGTTCTTACTGTAATTGTTTTGGTGATTGTTTTTTGTGCAGTGGGCATGCTGCTTTCACAAGACTGTTGAATACATTACAGTCTGTACATGTGCGCTCTCCTCTACCATTGTGGGTAATTTACCTTTAATTTAGATTGCATATAAAATACACTGTTCAACATCAATAAGAGAATGAAATAGTACTAAGAATTGATTGAGAATGGTTTGGTATATCATTACAACATTGGTGTTGTAACACAGTATTTGTAGGTTCTTCACTAATGTGTAGAAGACATGTGCAAGTCAAACAGCTGCTTGGACCAAGCCTCAGTGTCCTCACAGCAGATATGTGTAACAAGTTCTTATTGTATTTTGTCAAATGTTGTTTTTTTGTTTCATTTTAATTTTATTTTACTTTCAAGTGTCATCTCTGACCCTAGCCTAAAATATACATGTTGTTTTTATTGTTAATCATATTGGTTTTCATTTAATGTGGCTTTATTTTCTATTAAGCACATATTTTCTAAAGCACTCCAACGCGCTAAAATTGTGTTTCTTCAGCTGCGTTTTGTGTCTGTTGGTTAAACCAATGTTACACATACTGTAACCAGAGTTCCGTGAGTTAATGAGGTAAAGACAGAGTTGATCCTATTGACCGGCTGCTGTTGCTCGTCAGAAATGAGATGCTTGTTCTGCAAATGAGCAGAATAACAGTCATTAAGTGGACTTGGCTCCATTGATGTTGGTTTAGTAGACATCATAATCTGCATGGTGCAAGCTCCACCCACTTCAACCTGTGTGTAGGAGTCACAGCCTGTTTTATTTGCAGTAGATACTCTATGTAATGATATGAAACTAATGAAGTGATTCACACTTATGCTACAATACCAGTATGTGCTTTTTTTTCTTTTTTTTTTTACTTGCAACGAGTAGCTCCGAGTGGGACCTCGGTGTTTCTTCTGGCATGCGCCCATTTACCACAAGGTTGATTTAATGAGTTGGGGGTCCCTGAGTAAAAGGTTCAAATCATCTGTTTTGGGCGCAGATGAGTTTTATAATTTTTTTTCCAGACTTTTAAACTGCTTAATGCAGGGAGATGTCTGAAACTGTGTCTATTAAAACTATATTATGTCTTAAACTGTGACAATGTTATGATGTCCTATAAAAGTTATAAAGTATATCTCAACTTAAAGCTTTTTGTCAAGTCTATCTTTGTATTGTTCTTCTGAAGCTGAATCACTTTGCGTCACAAGGGGGATATCTGTGAATTTGATTGGATAGAAACGTAAACAGATTTACCAAGAGATTTTGGGTCATCAAATGTATATACATATCGTAAAACCTTACGCAAGCCATTCAGAAACGGGTAGCTCATGAGTTGTGGGTTGGAGACTCCTGGTTTAGAGTCAGATGACAACTTATGGGAAAATATTGGACAAATAATGGTTCCATTCAGGGACAGTGGATTGCGACACTTGATGTTGATTTTTAGAGTTTCAGAAAGCTGTCTACAATTTTTATTTATAAATTTTGCCAAATAATGAAAGCTGACACACACTCCCATCCCCCACATCCCCACCTCCACACCCTGACAATCATACAATTTAAAATAATGAATTGAAATTGCAGTTTTTGCAGTATTTGTGTTTTCATCATGCAATAAAAAAATTTTTTAATACATCTAAATCTGCAACTGCTGCTGTAAATTATACTGCCAGTGACCTTTCTAATGCTTGTTAAAACATGTATTGACATACCTGCTCAACTTCAAATTAATATGCTGGGAATGAAAACTTGGCCTAGACAACTTACTGGAAAGTCCACGCTTACATAAAGCTTACTGTAAATACAGATTCATAGTAGTTTTAGGATTGTTTCACAATCAAATTTGTGGGCTGTCAGCATTATCTTGAAATGCCTCCAAAGACTGTTACCACACTATTACATCCTGATTCACACTCCAAGGAGCCCGTAATGTAGAAAGAGACAGAAGTAGAGTTGTGTTGGATAAACTGGTTCAGCAAGTTTGTGAGCTGAACACACAAATCCACTGATTTGTGATTATTTTGATTCTCAGTCACCTCCCCCTCACAAATGGTCTCTGTGGAGCCCAAACAATTCTTGTGTTTTAGTGTCACTTTTCCCTGCAGACTGGTGAAAAGCTCCTGGTTTATTTGTATGTATGTTAACGACTGTGTTTACATTTACTATGTGTCTGAGCATGTGAAAATAGTGCCCTCTCATCTGCCATAAAGTCTGGTTACTCAGACAATAGACTTGAATCCCACATAATATTATAGGGGTGGGAATGGAAAACAAGCTGACTGTAAAAACAGACTTTTTATACAGTAGATGCTGGCTGCTGCAGGGAAACTCATATATATCGAATAGAATCTATCAGATATTAGTGTTTGTGTAGGCATTGCAGCATTTAAAAGAGCTGGAGGCAAAGAGAAGTATCAAAATGGGGATATGCTGTGTGTTCAATAATGTGTTTAAGTGGGTATATGTGCCACGTAAATATGTGACTTACTGTATCTATGTTCCTGTGTGCGTATTTGTATGTGTGGTTGTGCACAGAGCCGATGTTGGGCAGGCTAGTGTGTCATTTCCTGAAGGAAAATGATAGCAGCTGATGTTACCACTTCCTGCAGCATTCTACTGATGTGTCATCTGAAACAAACACTTCTCTCTGTCTTTCGTCTTTGTTTTTTGGCCAACAAAGATGAGAAAAAGGCACAAAACAGACACACAAAGACATGAAAGAAGAATAGTAAGAGGATTAAGAAAAACACTAAGGAATGCAGTGCTCAGCTCACACAGCCACCTCTGGCTGTGTTGTACAAGGACTCAACAAATATTTGAGTGCTGACATTAACATGTGTACACACACACATACACATATAGGTCAGGAGGTTAGACTGTTTCAGAAAAAGGCCATCCAGACATCATAAACCAGTTTCTTATACGTACTGTTGTAGGTATGTGTGTCTGTGTGCATGCGTGTCTCAAGGAAATCAAATGTCTTGTCCTCAATGTCTTTAAGACAAGACACCTCCACTTTTAAGATTGATTGAAGAAAAGAATCTGGTTGTGAGTGTTTTTAATTCTGTGCTTTGCTCTAAAATATAGTACAAATTGAGTGTTAGTTTGTCTTGTGTCTCATGAAGATCAGCTAAAAAAAAAAATTGCGTGTATAGCATTGCAACACACTTGGATAAACATTGAGGGGTGCGGTGAGATGGTGTGATGTGCTGCTGAAGTGACAATCACAATACCACAGATATGTTATCAGATGAGTTCCTCTCATTATGAGCATCTGGAGCTAAAAAACAAGTCTAATAACAGATGAAACCAACACTCAACAACAATTACACAGAAGTGCTCATGGACTGAACTGAATTCATCTGAAAGCAGAAAAACACAGTCGGTTTCTTATCTCAATATAAAACGAGCCCTGCAGCCAATTAGGGAAAATTGTCTCTTCCTCTCAGTCGCTATCATCATGAACACAGATTGGATCTTGACCGCTATCTTTTGGTATTTAATCTGGCCGAGTGTACTGTTACACAAACTCAGACTTGATATATAACATTTGAGTCAGGTAATGCAACCGTTTCCACTGACGATGTTGAGCCATTTTTTTCTTCAGAAGCCTTCAAGAAACCATGACGCAGTCAGAGGGCTGAGCTCTGTTTAGGGGAGTTTCACTGTCTGAGGCAGTTTTCACTTACCCTTCCCCGCGTAAAGACGCCTCATTTGGAGAAGCAGTGCCTTTATATTTTCCTGTTTTGTTAAACGAAGAGAAATTTAAGCATGAAACTGATCCTGCTCCTCGTCGTCGCCTGCCTCGCCTTACACCGTGGAAAGGGTAAGTCGACAATTAAATCAACTTTGTGGCTCTTCTTGCTGGGGATGGATGTCGCAGTATACTTTATTTGGACAGGTTGTAGTGGAAACAACAAGCAGACATCCTGACATGTGCGTTCAGGGAAGATCCTCTGGGATCCTGGGATTCAAAGGCCATCAGGGGTCTTTGATTAACAATCAAAAATAGAGAACTGCTCCACTTACTGTTATCTGTGTCAGCATAATGTGATTCCTGTAAGTAACTGACTCATTTATTACGGTCAGGGTTCTCCATTCTCACTGTTGGGCTGTTCACCATCATCCCCATCTGTACAGCAAACTTCAAAAACTTTAAAAAAAAAATGTACTCTACTCAAATATTCTGTACGTCACGATAACATGCCATGATGTTTTGGTAAAAAAAAAAAAAAAATAGGTTGCCTGGTCTATTGTCGATATTAAATCGGAAAGAGCAAAGGCGTTTCAGTTTCCGAGTTCAGTTTCGATGCGACTTGTTGAACACTGCGTACATGTAAGGGGACTTTTTGGACTCCAATCGTCACACTTTTTTTTTTCAATAAAGGAGGGGGGACTGCGTGGGAAAATCCTAATAAATGAAAGACCATATCAATCTTGTGGTGCTTTTTCTTAATTAAATCCGGTACTTGTAGGATTACATGGCAGGCCCTTAGAGGACACGACGGCCCTCTTAAAAGTTTATATTAACCCCAATTTCCCAATAATTCCTGTTATTCATTTAACTCATTTTAAAGACATGACAAAAAGTAGCTGTGTTGTGTTCTGGTAATCGTTTGATTTGCCAGTTGGGCAAATGTTGGGACCTAAAGTAGAACAGCAGCTAAATCAAGGTTTTATTGAGCAGAATGACGATTGAAAATAAATTGTTAAAATGAGCCCATATTTTATTGTAAATGTAAAATAACATGCACACCCAAAATCTATACAGGCACTTCACACCATCGCCTTCACTCAACAGATTATTGTCCGTGCCTATAAAGCCTGCTGATATCTACTGTAAATTTTTACTAACACACATGATTCAAACTACTTTTCACAGGAACTCTCACACTCAAAAGTCACATAGTAAAAGATTATATGACAGATGGTGATAGATTACTTTTGGTAGTAGTGTAAGTGGCATGCAAATTTACCTCACTTACATTTGAGTAGGAAATACTGCTATTTTAAAAATGATTGTTGATGTGTTTGAGATAACCAAGAGCCAAGAAACTTTCTTAAAACAGCAACATGGGAGATATAGTAGACATTTCGGCAAAGCATTGGTGCAAATTTGGTTTGTCAAAGCGCTCATTCATAACAGAATGCCCAATAATCAGAAGATTTACATATATTTTGTTTAATGAGAAGTCTCAATTAAAATCTTGCCTGCCATAGCAATGAAACACTTAATAGGTGTTGCTGGAAACAAAAAAAAAGTTTATGGTTTCAGCATCAGGCAGCCTTTGTGATCAGCTTGCAGCGAGAAAAAGTTGCAATACCGATACTTCCTATTTTGACACTTTACTGAAAGACAAATAAAAACTCTGAGGGCCATTACAACAACTCTTACTTTAACCTGTTGCAGTATAGTGTTGTAATCTATTAAAACACTCTCATCTGGAACTACTCTAACCAAATGAGCCGATTCAGATGAACAATAAGGTGTTGCTTCAAAACTCCCTGACTGAAGTGAACTGTTGTATCATATGTTGAAGGAGGGAAAACGCCTAAAGTGAACATCAGTGACACTTTTCTTTCTTTAGGAGCACCAAGGACTGCTGTGTATAAGTTTGTGAGATGTAATCCTGAGGGTGACCAGGCCAACTGTGTGACTCAACAGAGTACAGAGATGCCATGGAGTCCAGACCTACCAGCCAAGCTGCCTGCTTCTGCCGCACAGTATCTGTAAGTATTAAAGTGTAGTGTCCACGTGTCCACGAGTGTGTACAAGCTGGGGATGTGAAGATTTATTTGATTTGTTAGTTGCTCAGAAGAAGGAGAGAGTGTCCTGGGAGCAGTGAGTTCACATCAATGTTAAAATGAGCCTGGAAAAACAAAACATCATCATCAAACAATGCTGCTGTCAGGCAAATGCAGACTTAGAATATAGAAATGCTGATGTTGCATTGGATCCGTTACCTTGGTTAACACAACTCCAGCAGCACAAGCTGCATCTGTGTGTGTGTGCATGCATGTATTGTGTGTTTGAGAGAGCATCTACTGTAAGTGTGAGGTAGGTGGCCAAGAAAAGCCAAAATAGAAGACAACGTGGAGGGATAAAGACAGATGGAGGGAACAACAGAGATGTTATTCTGTGGCCAGTTTTGCCTCACTTCTACATTAAAGTGAAATGAATGTTGGTCCTGTGTCTTTGCTGGAAGACAGTTTAATGTAATATAATTTTAATTTAATGTAATTTAACTTTATCCAAAGTATCTTATGTAAAGTTTTTTTGTGATGTACAGTATATTTGTCATGAAAATATATACACAGAGAGATCCGAGTTAGCACATGCCCTAAAACAGTAAGGACAGTTATAATGTATGCAGATTGCTGTAAAGTGAAAAACTAGAGAGGAAATGTACTCCATTTCATCTTAATTCTAGTATGTGTGTGTGTTTGTGGTGGAGAACTACATTGCTCAAAGTGCTTTCTTGAAGCAAACTTGAGCTGTGCATACTGCAGACTCCAGTACAGATAGTCAGTTCCTGTTGAAAGAGATTACTTAGATTGATGCCATGTACTCATAATGTGGGTGAAAAGTCACATGGCTTACTTTTACGTTTCTGTCATATTTTCTGCTCGTTTTCACTCTACAATGCGTACACCGCCATGCTTTTAAAAATCCATCTCTTAGATGTTTCATTGTCTGAGTGGTGCATGTAATGAGGGTATTTATGGTTTTAATATGACCAGGGTTCCTACTGTGCTGTATGTCGCTGTGTCTTCTGTCACTCTTTGCTGTTAAGTCACTTAAAAAAAAAAAAGCAAAAAGAAAATTATTCTTTTGTTTGTCCTTTTGTTAGTCACTTGATGGGCAAACTGTGTCTCTGCTTAAGGTCCCTACTGCTCAGTGTATGCTGTGATGAGCTAAGCCCCTTTGCATCTTTGAATGAAAATATGTTCACAAATTAACAATTTTCTAAATATTTAAAATACAAATTGGAGATTTTACTTGCATCTGACTGGAACGGTTGTTGAGCAATTGTTTGGTCATTAAAAAAAAAAAATTATAGTGAGGGCTTCATGCACAATCAAAATGTTGTTTGTCATGGCGGGTTTTATGTAAACATGTAAAATAGACTCAGCTGAGCTCATATCTCCGCTGAAACTCCACATTTGATTTTCATAAAAGTTAAAAAGTTAATTTGCCGTTACCATTTTGTTTCATGCACACCTTTTCATGCTGCTAAATGGATTAGTGGCCACTTTTAGTATTTCAGCTGATAATCACAGCTGGTCATTATTTTCTTTGTAGCTGTTTCTGTAAATAAAAAAAGGTCTGGTAGTTATGTCAAACTGTGCAATTGTTGTCAAATTTGACGATTTGACCAAAACAAATTATTTTCTACACCCACTCAGAAGTTGTATGAGTTAACTTGAGGGCACTCGTGAAAAACCCAGCAAACTTGAAAGACATTTAGATCATGTCTGTATAATGATTATAGGTGCAGACTCTCTTTTGTGCAACTTCTGGACCTCTAAGAGGGGTTCAACATCATTGTGGCTCCTCAGTGGACGTCATTTTTAACGTCAGCAAAGACGTTGGACTGATGTCGTTTGGACGTGTCTGAGCTCAGTGAGTCACTCACTGAGTTCCCCAAAGTTCATACAGTACTGTAAAAAAAAAATAAACCCCATCCAACTACCTTGGTAGAGGACAGCATTGTGAAGGAGTAATTTTTAATAATTTGAAAAAGTAATTCCAACCTCCCTTCATGTTTAATTAAACTTCAAACCGTGATCTTCTGGAATTAATGAGCCAGTAGAAAACTGCATGTGTGTGTTTGGGAATGAGAGTTTAGCACATAACGTACATGTGAAAAAATGTACGTCTTAATATAAGTGACTGCAGAGAAAAGTCAGAGTATCACAGCCCTGGTCTTAGGCCCCAGTTTCCTCTTTTCAAGTTCCTTCCTTTAACCATCAATCTGATGTCTTCATTACCTTATATTTAAAAAAATAATGTTTTTAGTATTGAATATCACAGATCCCAATTTATCTTGTTGGAGTCAGTCTGCGGTGTTGCTGAAATAACACAATAATAGATTTAAGCAGCTGTAGCTTTATACATGTTCTCTGCATACACAAACTCCCAGACAACCGTTTAAAAACCACTGATGAGTTCCTCAGAAACCACGAATTAGATTACATAGTTTGGAAGTCTCTATAAACACTGCTATAAATGGTTTGTGATTACAGATACACAAAAGAAAGTTAGAAGGTAGCAAAAAAAATATGGTTACCAACAAAGTAGATGCGTGTGGACAGCCTCAGAAAATGAAGTTTATTCTTATGGGATGTCTGTGTTGTTAGTTGAGAGTCTTTTCTTGGCTCTTACATCATTTGAGTATGTTTAGAATCACCAGAGTTTCCGCTTTAGTCTGCCTTTTTTCAGCTCGCCTTCAACAGGAAGTCAAAGGGAAGTGTTGAGAGGAAGTGGGCTGTGACGCCTGGTGGGCTGTTGTTCCTCTGGTCTATTGTTTCATATGTGTGTAAGTGCCACCACGTTGGTGGTTACTCATATTTGAAAAATATCAGATTACCTGTAAACAGACATCCAGTAATTAAACTACTTCAACGACCTTTGATGGAAAGTCTGCCTATAAAGCAGTTCAAGTGAGATGAGATCAAGTCTGACTCTATGTCTTCATTGTCCTAAAAATAAAAACAGCGTGATTTGCTGTGAAGTATAAAAGCGTAGTTATTCCTAAAAAAAACAACAACCATATTTGCTATTTTGAGCTAATTAGGAGCGAGTTTTGGCATTCAGAGTGCTGTTGTAACATTTTATGCTGAAAAAAGGCCCAGAACACAAAGTTGTTTCCACTCATTCTTGCTTTTGCAGCCTTTGCTTTTCTGTCATTAACCTCTGTCACAGTCTTCACACTCACTGCAGGTGGACAGCCTCCTTTCTACTCCGCAGCTTGTACTATTTTGCCATGCACTTATAAAGAAAGAAAAATATAATCAGACAGTATTTTCTGAACGAGTAATCAAAAATATGCCTGTAATATTTCACCACATCACAAGGAGATGTGTACAGATGCCTTATAAAATCATGTTATGGACATAAATTCTCATCCCTGTGGCTAAAAAGCCAAACTCCATCATTATCTTTCAGTGTCTGACTCTCCTTCTGTTTCCAGGGAGGCAGACCCTGAAGAGGATGAGAGTCCTTTGAGGGGGGAGGAAGAGGAGAAAACACAAATGATCAATGAAGAGGGGGAGTCACCTCAGGTGTTCCTGGGTCAGGAAGGTTCTGGTGGATATGAAGGTTCTGCAGCGGAAGGTCTGTACATGGGGGACCGTGCCTTGGCTGGTGAGACCGGCTCCGGTGAGTCCTGGACAGAGACAGACGATCAGCTACACAAAGGTATTTTTTGGGGGGAAAAGTTAATGTTTTTTTTTTTCTTTTCTGCATCATGTGGTTTGATCTAACCTTGTTTTATGTTGTCTTCTGTTTGTAGTTGGAGCTATCAGGAGGTTGTTCCCCAGCAAGTCTCTGTTTGATGAGGTGAAACCAGCAGAGCAGGAGCTGAAAGAGGATCACCTTCTGCAACTGTAGACCCGACAACCACCCACTTACAGAAACATACGCAAGGCAGCATCTGTTTGACTTCTACCCTGACTAGTCAGATAGTGAAACTAACATAGCATCACCACCTGCTGGAAAAACTTGGTCACTCAGAGATTGACAAAGGCCAAATATTTTGTATTCTCTGTACTGCTGAAATTGTTTTCTCCGGGGGCAACAGAACAAATGTAAACAACGTAGAAATAGATGACAAAATAAAAGATTGGTCTGCATAAATGAGATGTACCAGTATACACATGTTATTTTAGTCTCAGCAGGCTTGTATATGTGCTTTCTTGTGGAAAAAAGTTGTAATATGCTTTTTAAATACAAATTAAAATATGCTTGTACATCAGTATAATACCAGTGCAATAACATGATGCTTTTTTTCCATTCGTAGCTCACTATGTGCAGTTCTAACAATTTAGTTTTTGAGCAATAAGAGATATGTTCATTTTAAGGAACACAAAAACAAAGACTTTATTTTTATTGAGTGATCCCTTTGTCTCAAATATTGTGACACTTTCCACTTACCCAAATGCAACATATTCTGATTGCAAAGTTAAATAAGAGAACCTTGTGGACGCTGAACCAGTGTGAGCTAAAACATATTCAAAATATGTACTATGAACATCCAATTTGCTTTTGAAATACTTTTATCAATAAAGGATTTATTACAACAGTATTCAGTAATGTTTCCAGTGTATTTTATCTGAATTACTGTGATATCTGTTTGGTTAAATGTTTATTAAATATCAGCAATCAGTTTAGCATTTTGTGAATCTCACATTTTGATGAAGAAGTTTTTGATGAGTTAGTTATCTTTTGTTGAAGCCCTTAATTTTATACTCGTAACTACATGAACAATTATCTTCAGATTCTTTACGGATAAATGTGCAGGCCAATACATTTTCAAATTTTAGCTCATCACAGATGAGCCTATAATGTATTGGCATGTGTTTGCTGAAATCTAGCAAAAAATTGCAGTTGATAAATGTCAATGGCCTGCCTGGAAAATGTAGATGCAATGTTTCCAGTTATTTGTCCACCAGGGCGCACTGACAAACTTCAATTTCCAATTGTAAAATGTCCCACTCAACTCACTTTGGTTAAAAAAAAAAAGTTGATGTTACTCATTTATTTAAAAACGTTTTTTTTTTTTTCTTTTCTCAATTTGTGATATTAACATTGGCCTTAAAAATGGCCTTAAGTATTGAAGATCCAATCATCTCCAAAGCATAAGGCAAATTAAAGGGCCATACAATTTCAGTCGACAGAAATCATTCATTTCTTAACAAGGGTTTTATTGTGAAACATTTGTAGGAATATGAATAATCCAGAAGAACTGTTGATAATGGCATGATTGTTAACTTTAATATATAAAGCTATTCAAATTTCTCAGCTACATTATTGAATACTGTTTGTGAACTTGCCTCTATAGGAGCAATGAGAAATGAGCCACAACTTAACAGTGGTGAGCACTCATCACAAATGCGCCTGTGCTTCAACCAATAGCACAACAACACCCCTGGTTAATATTTATGAGATAATCAAATAGGCTACACAAAGTAACATAATTGGGTCATTTGATGTCTGCACCCAAAGCAGATCCTGGGTTTTGTTGTGGATCAGCAGCAGTTTACTTCCAACCCCCCGATTCATTATTCTGATTATGACGTGAGTAATTTAGTGACGGTAAAAATAAATAAAAAAAATAATAATAAAAAAAAATAATAAAAAAAAAAATAATAATAATTGAAAAAAAAAGCCAGCTCGTGACTGGAGGTCTCGTGGGTGCGTTGAGCGCCCGTGTCCCCGCCCCCTCGCACGTGATCCGAGTCACATGACGGTTAGCCCCGACACTTCATACAGACTGGCTACCGCAGCTGCACGGAGCGAGGCTAGCTGTTAGCTTCAACTGTCAAGACGGCCGAGATGGTGAGTGTAAAAACAACCATCAGCTCCTCGGACTACACTGAAATAAACCATTGTTTTCATTCATACAATCCCAACATGAACACGCGCTCCTCGTTTCGGCTGGCAGCCGATGTTTCTGATTCAAAGCTGACAGGAAAGCTAGCTGAACGGTCGAGGTAGCGTCGGTGAGAGGCCGTCCTTCTCACTGATGTTTTCTAACACAAGCAGCTTTTATTAACATCGACAGCAGCTGTTTGTGTTGATTAATAACTCGAGTGGTCGCATCTTCTTTGTGTTTTCGGGGACTGGAGCTGGTCGGTAGCTCAGATAAATGTCAGCGGCGGCTAACGTTGCTGGTTAGCGAAGAGTAAGTTGGACCGTCACATGCATGTTGAATTACAGCAACAGATCTTTAAATGACCTTTTTATTTTTAGGTTTAATGGACAGGGTATTTGGGGAAGCGCGGTTTCCTTGTTTTTTTTTTATTTAATTATTTTTTTTTAAAGGACAACACTGCTTAAGTTGCCCGTGTTTACCCAATCAATGCCTGATGTGGAGTTTTTGTGTTTGCCACATTGATTTCTTCTGTGCAGCTGTCAGAGTTGACTTTGGGGGGTTTCGACCGAGAGTCCCCCTTTATTAAAGCCGTGTCCTCTCCAGCCAGTCTCTCCTGACATCTTGATGACTGGGCTGATTCCTCCAGATTTGCTGCCCCTGCGTGTTGAAGCGCGTTTGGCGACTCTGCGCCAGCCAAGAGGAAAGTTAATGCAACTGTGCATCCGGTGATGAGTGACAGGTTTTTGTCGTGGCTGTAACACGTGTTGCCGTACCGCCTCAGCAGTGGTCAGGACGTGGGACAGTGTGGATTTCCATGGGTTGTGGCCTCACACCGTGATCGTATGGAGGAGCAGCACCCGTCAGTCCAGTCCATGCACACACAGTGAGAGACTTGGCAGCTGTGGTGGTGTTTTGTCAGTGTGTTGCCACATCCCCTTGTCTGTCAAAGACTCTGTGGAGTTGTGTGCAAACAACTTCTGTTGACTTCAGAGCAGATTAATGTGGCTGGAAGCTATAAGACAGCTCCAGTCATTGCACAGTTGTTTGGACTATCTTTTCAGTGATTTTGAAGACTGGCATCATGGTTTCACCTCTTTGATCACGAGCGTCACACACCGTGTCATATCTCTGTGTTTGCTTGGTATGTAACCTTTTGTGATTGTTGTTGTTATCGTTTTCATTTTCTTGTCATTTGTCCCAGACCTTTCACCAAAAGGGTAAACATTAAAACGGTTGAATTATTAAATATGTCCTTGACCTATCAGTCTGTGGCTAAAATATGAACTTTCTGCTTTTTAATATTTGAGTAGCCACTAAACATCTTAATCCAATCAACAGTACGGCTCCATTTGCTCGAAGTGAATGCAGTGTAGCATTTAGATTGTTATTTTTGCTCATCACATGCTCCTGATCCTGTCAAGGTTTCAGTAGCACACCGTTTTCAATATTTCTGAGTTTCATGTTTGTTTGTTTTTATTTCACTTTGTGTTTGCAGAGTTTCCTGGGAGGATTGTTTGGGCCGGTATGTGAGATAGATGTGCTGCTGAATGATGCAGAGAACAGAAAGACAGCAGAGTTGAAGACAGAAGATGGGAAAGTTGAGAAACACTACCTGTTCTACGATGGAGAGTCTGTGTCTGGCAAGGTAAAGGGAGTTTATATTATTTATAAATCAGGGTACAGAGCTCCACAAGGTACAGTAAGTGGGTCCTACACACATGGCACTTGACAACAGACTTCTCTTCCATACTTCAGTCTATTTTAGGATCCTCTCTTTTACTGAGTCCAGTGGGAAATCAAGATGAATTTGAGCAAGACTTGCTCTGGTTTTGGGAGGAGCTGAATCTTTGCGTTTAGGATCCATACACGTATGATCTGATACAACAGCTTCATTAAAGATCCGGTTTGTAGGATTCAGAGGGCTCTATTGGCAGAAATGAAATATGATATTCATAATTATGTTTTCATTTGTGTTTTATGACTTGATTTTAAGAATCATTACGTTTTAATTACTTTACAATGAGCTCTTTATGTAGGGAGCTGGTCGTCTTCCTCATAGCCTGCCGTGTTTCTAAAGCAGCTCAGAGGGGACAAACCAAACGACGGCCCAAGAGAGAGTCTGTTGCTTTTTTCGTGACTTTCGGGGCTGCCGTAGATTCCTTCGACATGCTTGGAAAGGGAGGCTGAGGCGACGGGTGTTCAGTTGTTTGCAATCTGCAACCTCACCATTACATGACACTAAATCCTGCACACTGTTACTTTATATAATCTTGGCGTCTGTCTTGTGTTATTTCACTTCTGATATTTAGCTGATTGGCAGAATCTAATTAAGGTGGTGTTAACACTGATCTTAAAATCAGTGTGGCAGCAGCAGATATGGATATTTACCCATGAGAAAAAGTGTTATTGTCAGTGTTTGGATTGTTTCATACTGAACTGTGATTATCGAACAGGTGTCGTGATATTGGCTCGTAATAAATTTTCAGATGAGGAAAAGAAATCCTTGCAATTCATGCAAAAAAAAATTGAAAATCCCCTTTGTGGGGTAGCTCAATGTGAGTGTGCACATTAGTAAGAAAAGATAGCCTCGTCAGTGACATTTTTCTATGTTCTTTGAACGAACAGCATCCCTGCTGTAGTGTGTCAAAGTCGAATACATTCATAAACTGGGAATAATGTCAGGCTGGCATAGTGACGGCATGCTTTTTGGTTCATAAGATACAAATGGTCTCAACAAATGTTTCCTCCCCAGGTGAATCTAAATGTGAAGCAGGGAGGAAAGCGGCTGGAGCATCTGGGCATCCGCATCGAGTTTGTTGGACAGATAGGTGAGCATAAAAGAAGTGCTGCATTTATTACTCTCTGTTGTCACTCTGTTTTCCTGCTGTTTTGCAAGCGGTATGAAGTGTGCGGATATTTACTTGTTATTATGACAGACTCCTGTATCTCTTTTGTGGCTCTGATGTTAGCTGGATTGTGTTGATGGATGTTTACTGTACGTTGCCTCTAATCTGATGCAGCTGGCTCCCTGAAATATTTGAAAAGTTAATCGAGTAGACTGGGCTTTGTCTCCGGAAAACTATTTGTCAACAGTATGCTGTTGGCTTTCTCACGTGGTTAAAAGGTTTAACAGGGCATGTGGTCATCATGCGCAGTCTGTGATTGTGGAGCCAACCCCCCATTTTCTACTTGTGCAGGAGGAGGAGGGTAATTAGCGTAGCGTGCTGAAATACAACTAATGCAGATTTCTTTTTAGTAGGGTGTTTAAACTGTCTTGAATTATCCATCAACTTGACCACCAACCGCTCTAATCCTCTCTGCTGTGTTTCAGAGCTGTTCTCTGATAAAAGCAACACCCACGAGTTTGTGGACTTGGTCAAAGAGTTGGCTTTACCCGGAGAACTCACGCAGAACAGAAGCTACGACTTTGAGTTCATGCAGGTGGAGAAGCCCTACGAGTCCTATACTGGAGCCAACGTCAGGCTAAGGTACACTTATTACAGGTGGTGACGTGAAGCGAACTGCAGGTTCCATCATATTGTTTTGTCATATGTGCACCCATGGCCCACTTGATGTTTGGGATGGGCAAGTAACTTCAGCATCTAGTTGCCAGATTCAGTTTTATTGCAGCAAACAGCCTGCAGGGGAACTTTTCTCTCGCTCATCTTGAGTCATTACTCCACGAGAGCGGGACTGTAACAGACATTTCCTCCGAGGGAATGAAATTATCAATAATTTCATCAATAATTTCTGTAAAATATTTGACCATTTTTGTTACTTGTTAAGTAAAAATGCCAAACTTTTCACTGGCTACAGATTAACAGATATGGTTTTTGTTTTTGTTTTTTTTAATTGTACCTGATGTAATTTTTTTGTTGTTGTCCTATCAAAGTGTTTCTGTATAAATGGAGGAACATCACCTTTTGGGTGACGACATGTTCTGCACAGTTTCAGTCTGGTTGTTCGTGTGTTTCTCTTGCAGATATTTCCTCCGGGTGACAATAGTTCGTCGTCTGTCTGACTTAGTGAAGGAATACGAGTTAATTGTCCACCAGTTAGCCACCTACCCAGACGTCAACAACTCCATCAAGATGGAGGTCGGCATAGAAGACTGCCTGCACATCGAGTTTGAATACAATAAATCCAAGTAAGATCAACGTTGCTTTTCTCTGATCAAGTCGAGTTTGCTGTAGTAGAAAAACCCAAATCCAAATGAGACCTGTCCCTAAGTCAGTTAGAAGAGCTTTCCTTTTGATGTGTCACTTTGTTAGATACCACCTCAAGGATGTGATTGTTGGAAAGATTTACTTCCTGCTGGTCAGGATCAAGATCCAACACATGGAGCTACAGCTCATCAAGAAGGAGATAACAGGGATAGGTAAGAGTAAAATAACCTGCAATCGAGGTCATTTTATTTTTATATGAATCTATGTACTACATCAAATCCATGGATGGAAAGTGCATTTGGACTTTTTCCGACATTGTAGTTCCTCACTTTTGTTTTCTTTTTCTTTTCTCACTGTCGTTTGTTTACTCTTCTGTAAACCAATAAGAGCAAACAAACCTGTGTCAGCTTTGCTCCACTTGGTCCTATTAATACAATTGTCCTCCTCCTTTTCAGGTCCCAGCACCACCACAGAGACAGAGACGGTTGCGAAGTATGAGATCATGGATGGAGCTCCAGTTAAAGGAGAATCAATTCCCATCAGACTCTTCCTAGCAGGTAGGAGCTCTTCTCTTCTCTGGCAGGTAATGAGTGTTGAGCCACACCAGTCCTGTCATCAGGGTATCACTTGCCCCGTCAGCTTCCCTCGTGTTTAAAGATATTTTCACTTTAAATGTGGGTGACAACTTATCGTCTCTTGTGTTTCCTTACAGGATACGACTTGACACCCACCATGAGAGATGTCAACAAAAAGTTCTCTGTGCGCTACTTCCTGAACCTGGTGCTGGTGGATGAGGAGGACAGGAGATACTTTAAACAACAGGTGACTCACTTGTGCACTCAAGAAACGTATTTGACATCAGCGAGCGTGTATCTGTAACTCTCTCCACAGTGAGTCTCAGCCAAGTTATAAATATGGAACATTTTAAAGCACTCAAAGATATTTGGACATATGTTTTGTGTTGTTTACTTATCCTCCTATCCGATGCTGCCTTAATGTAAATTAAAATATTGTTCATGTTTATTTGGCATTTTTTAAGATACATATTGTGTCGATGTTTGTCTTAAGATTGATGCCATTCGAACTTATTTTTCTAGCATGACACTGCACTGATGGATTTATGCTGCAAATGTTTCATTAAAACGGTTGATTACAGCGAGAGAAGGCACTCTGCCCACATTAGATCACTTTAATAGGTAACTCTTTGAGACCATCTATATTTCCTAATCCAACAGAACGTGTGTTTGTAAAATTAGATTTGGATGCATTGCTTCTTGTCTCCCTGGTGATGGTGTATCTTTTTAATATCTGTAACAATAATATTTGTGTGCCTTGATGCTTTGCCACAAGAAGGTTTGTCACGTGCAGCAGCAACATTATCATCTGTTCTCTCAGATCCAGTTTGTGTCCGTCTAAAACAAGCTGGTCACAATGTTGATTTCATTTCCAATAGTAAGCAAATATGCATCCAAGGTGTGCTGTGGAGTTTTGACTACTAGTGGCGCTACGTAGTCAACCATTTTTAAATCGTGGAAACACGCATGCAGCGGTAGAAAGAATTACTCAAACATCAGAACAATGAATAGAATTATTGGAAGTATAAATCCTTCAAAATAAAAGCTACATATATATTTGTAAACTATGTTCTATACAAAGCATTAACTAATGAAATGAGGGCGACCTTTTCTTTTATGAATTTTGTAGGTAAAGAAAACCAAATTATTGTTGTTTTAAAGGAAACGTGACGATGGAGTGTCTTAGCCTAAGTTATTTCATATTTTTATAATTTACACGTATTAAAATAACTAAGTTACGGATCAACTGCCTGTCATCAATAGCATATCAGAGGTTGTTGTCTTTCATTTCTGAGGCGGTTAATGAACTTCTTGGTTGGTGTGCATGTGTGTGTACAGCGTGCGGCTCCACCCTCACTCTCAGCTTACATTCAGGGGATTCTTGTCTGACTGATCTGTGTGTCCTTCAGGAGAGGTTTCTTTAAAACTATTCAAATACACGTATACATACACAATTGTTTTTTTTGTGTTTTTTTTTAAAGTTCTCGTTTGTCACGTTGTTTGTCCACCACTATTTTGGTCTATTCACTCCTCTGCTTCTGTGTTTAGGAGATTGTTTTGTGGAGAAAAGCTCCAGAGAAGCTGAGGAAAAGAAACTTCCACCAGCGCTACGAGTCGCCGGAGTCCCGAACCCAGCCAGTTACTGAAGAGCAGCCGCAGATGTGAGGGCTGAGCCATGTACTGAAAACACACACAGACACACCACAGCTCTTCACTGCTGAACAGCCAGAGGTGTGAGGGCTGCTCCACGGTCTCCCTGGACTGAGAAATGTCTGTATACATGAACACACACACACACACACAACATACCTTCAGACACCCCCCCCCCCCCCCCCCCCTCACCAGTTCACAGCTTCGGGTGTGAGCTGCCCACCATCACTCCACTACACCCCCCCCAACCCTCCCCCCACACACACACACACACACACTGCCCCCCAGGACTGAAACACACTCGCCTACAGTTGCACACGAGCATACAATCAAAGTCTGCTGAATGCTAAATGTCACCACAAGCCAACCCAAGTAATGAACAGTGAGGCAGCCGATTTGATCCTGGCATCTCAGACTGAAAACACACTCGAGCACACGCAGGTGAAGCCACACCGTCTCGGTTTGCAGAATGCGTAATAAAGGCGGAAAGGAAGAGATCCCTGCAGACCTCCGCACCACGCATCTCTTTCTGTTGCAACAGGAGTTTCTTTTGTTTGCATATTGAACAGCACGTAACTTGGACTTTCTCCAGCATTCTCCCTCCCACATATCCTGCAAAGTGATGCTTTTCAGAGTCTGGATGGGCGGCTGTCGAGATGTGGAGGATCAGCCTGAACGAAGGATGTCAGACTCAACACGCACGTATTTATTCACTGCCTGAGTTTAAGCTCGAATTCATCCATCTGGAAAGGAAATCAAGGGTTTCCCAGTTACCCAGTTTTTGTCACTGTAACTAAGTCACAACTGTTCAGACTTTCAAACAAATTAGAAATTAAGAATTTAGTGCAACAAATGTCCACGTTAAGGTAAATGTAATCTTATATTTAAGAGTCAGATGAAAACATGCGCCACTCTGACGTTTCTAGTTCCAGTTCACAACCTGCTTCAGTCAAGAAAATGTTTTAATTCAACGTGGATATTATCATTTCAGCATCATTTATTTCTCAAGATCATTTAACTGAAGTCCTCATCTAAAGCGGCAAACGAATGTGTTTTTTTTTTTTTTTTGGATCATGTTAAAAAAGTGAAACGAGTCCATCACAAATTCCCAGTGCCCGAGGTGTCAGAGCAGCCCTCTGAAACCCCAACATATTCGGTTTACACTTCTACAGCAGAGAGAAACAAGCTCTCGCATTGTTTTAGGCGTTCTACTAAAAAATGACTTGAGAAAAGTTGCCAATTAGCATCAGACATGCGTACTCAAGTTCAGCACAACATTTCAGTCCCTTGTTAAGATGAAGATTTGGTTCTGATTTCACTGAAGACGTCTGTCAAGTTACAACAGTAGTTCCTCCCTGTGTATGTAAAGGCTGTGAAGCCTACAGCTGCTCTGACACAAGGCATGGTGTTTGATCTGTTACAATGCCGTTTATTTATGACTCGTCTATTTTTGCTATTTTAAAGGTCGGTTCACCCATATTCCAAAAAAGTTTGTAGTTTGTGCGCGAGATGAGGGAGTTGAATTTGAAATGAAATCCCAGTGACCTCCTTTTATTGGAGTAGAGTAAGAAACTTAAAACTTGGACATATGAAATGAGTCATCAGTTAATCATTATTGTGATAAATAGATTTTCTTCAGTTTCTACAATTTAAAGCTTAAAAAAACACCGAAAGTTGAGAAGGTTTTGCGGTTTCTTTTACCTGAAAAATAATGGTTCTGTTACGAGTCTCGGTTTCTGTTTACATCTCAATGAATTCAGTAGAAACATGAAGTCACGTCTTACCATAATCAGCAAACTGTATATTCACTGTTATTGTCTGTTTCATGTTCACTTGCTGCAGCGTTTTGTGAGTCTGCTGGTTTGGCAGATGTAATAAATGGCTCGTCTGCTGTTGAAAGCACTGGAAGGGATGCAGTATCAATATACTGTAAGATCCAACTATGTTCCACTGTGATGCTCAGACCGGCAGTTTAGGTCCTGCTTTAAAGACACTGTTATCAATCCCGTGGGGGGTGATTTCACCCCTCAGCTCTGATGTATGGCCAGTTTTGCACTTTCCCCTCCGATGCTAAACTTTGTATTAAAGGGGCATGAACGCCGAAACTAAACATCACTCAAGGACAACTAAACCTCAGAGATCTCACGAGTCTGCAATGGAAATTATACTGTCATTTATATATCACTACATATTTTAATTAGATTTACTATGTACAATTTTAGTTGCTTTTTGTCTTTCATATGCAGGCCATCATGTTGTATGTTTTGGGTCATAAATTTGTGAACACAGATCTACGGTTCAGGTTTTCTTTGTTCCTTCACGATAATGTTTACCTTACAAACTAGTTTTCTTTTGTTGGGGAACAGCACAATTTATTTTGCAAGCGATGTTTTCTTTCTGTCCACCTGTCAGACATGTTGTCTGTCTGAACACAGGACAGGTAGGGTGTGTTTTTTTTTTCTTTTTAAATGCTGTCAAAGGTCATGAAGAAACAGTTAAAATCCCAAACTCTCTGCCTCTGTCTTATCTACTGCATGTCTATCTTTACACAGTGTCTATTCATGCCATTGTGTATGTTTGTGTGTGTGTGTGTGTGTGTGTGTGTATGTGTGTGTGTGTGTGTGTGTGTGTGTGTGTGTGTGTGCGTGCGTGTATGAAATGTGTATATAAACACCAAACCCAAATATATAACTGAAATGAATCATAAATAAAGCAGATTTATACTGAACTTCTTTTGAACAACAGTCTCTCTCTTTCTTTTTTTTTTTTTAATTTTTTTGGATTTCATCAATTGAATTCTCCAAAATGATGAAACATATTGCTCTAAAAGAAGGGAAGTGAAGGAGGGTTTAAAACAGCACTTAGACCTTCGTGTAAAAAGATAAAACTTTCAAAAACTACTCCAGGGGGTGTGGTTGTGATGAATTTGTGACTACAAGTTAAGTATTTCTTCATCATTTTTCAATTCATTAACTGGCCTAATTTACAGTCTTCCTCATGTAAATATTTGGAAACAAATTGCTAACTAACTAACTCAGGACAAGCAACCTTCAAAGATCGTTTTTGTCGTTACTTATCACTGGAAGTGTACAAAGACGCTGAGGGCGGGATATTTTCTTTAGAGTCAGGCTTCACTATTTCATATACGATCTTCGGGATCAGTGACGCGGTCATACTTGGTTTTGCCTGTTCATAATTTTCTTATTTTTGAAGCTGAGTAAATAAAACAAAATATTTTTTTCTGTCAAATTAAATCACTTGAAAATCTGAAGTGTTTCAAAATGTGATCTGATGTTAGTTTTGAATAAAATGTATTTTCTTTTCAATTTTAACGCAGGCAAATCTGTGGTGAGCTGTATATTCACTGGTCCTACCACACGTTACAGGAAGAGAAACGTGTTGACCGTCCTCTGTTGGATTTGGTGTTGTATATACCACACATTCAGACCTGCGGAACAGCATGGAGCGACAATAGCACACTTTTTTTTTTGTACGCATCCCACGTAATGTGCTGCCCCCTGGGATAAAAAAACAAAAAAAACAAAACAAACACTCGCAGCGATGTCAGTAAACCGCTGTTTGTATTTGTTTTCTCGGCTCCAACGCGGCGTCAACACCCGGGCGACTCGCATCACCGCAGGGAGCCTCCATGTGTCTCCTGGGTCTAGTTCGTTGCACGGACGACACCAGGCTGGTTCTGTAGTTTGCAGCCGAAGTGTTTCGTCGAACAGCTCCTCTCAGAAGCCCCCGGACACCTCGCTGTTCGTGCCCGTCTCCCTGAAGACCGACTCCTCGGCAGACGGGGGTGTAGGAGCCGAGCTGACCCAGCCGCTCGATAAGAGTGAGTCAAATCACCGCTGAACTTAAGAGTTCATTTATTCAGCATTTAAAAAAAAAAAAAAAAAAAAAAAATCAATATAATCCGTAAAATGTGCTGTTTGGGTCCGCTGACAGACCTGTCAGAACATTTAGATGTTTGTTTGGGGTGTTGGTTCACGGAGAGTTACGGACTTGGAATAGATTTTCTGTGTATTTTCTAAAAGCTTGTTTCTTTTTTCCTGCTGTTCGTGTCTGTGATTCAGATGAACTGCTGAAAGTTCTGAACCGGTTTTACAAAAGGAAGGAGATGCAGAAGCTGGCAGCAGACCACGGCCTTGACGGTGAGAAAACACTGTCAAATGTTCATTTGTCCTCCAAAACGCGTCTTAATCTCCTACTCTTGGTTAATGCTTATATTCAGATGAAACCCATGTGTAATCACCAACATTTTAATAGTAACTGTAACTTAATGACATCTTTCTCAATAACTGTAACTGATCACACTTACATTCATTTTGTTATTCAGTTATATGTAATTAGTTACCCTCCGACACTGGTTATTGTACACAGACATGCTGATAAAAGTTCTCATCAAACCGAGAACATTTTGCAAAGACCTTCCCTCCATTTGTCTTCCCCTTGTGTGCATACAGCTCGTCTCTTCCACCAGGCCTTCATCAGCTTCAGAAAGTACATCCTGGAAATGACGTCGCTCTCCGCCGACCTGCACATCATCCTCAATGACGTCTGCTGGGGAGCAGGTTTGTCCCCTCACGATGGAGTTGTTTCTATAACTACTGTTAATTCATTCAAATAACTCTTAAGGTAACGGTCACATGTGTTTCTCCCAAGGTCACGTCGATGACATCTACCCATACTTCATGCGTCATGCCAAGCAAATCTTTCCCATGCTAGACTGTATGGATGACCTGAGAAAGATCTCCGACCTCAGAGTCCCTGCCAGCTGGTATGTGTGTCAGAGAGTCGGACCACGTACCGTATACGTCATGGTCATGCTGGTACTTCTTCATGGTAATGCTTCTAGGTTTCACCATCTCTATACATGTGTCATAACTTGCGTGCGTTTGTGTGCCCATCAGGTACCCTGAGGCTCGAGCCATCCAGAGGAAGGTGATTTTCCACGCTGGACCCACGAACAGCGGGAAAACCTACCACGCCATCCAGCGCTACCTGGCTGCTAAGTCTGGAGTCTACTGTGGTCCCCTGAAACTGCTCGCCCACGAGATCTTTGAGAAGAGCAACGTTGCTGTATGTGTCCGTTTTCTCCTGTCCACTTATTTTATACATCATTGTTGTTTCTCGGAGGGAGCTACTTCAGATGTGGGGGGAAAAGAAAAGGTTGTATAGGAAGGAGCTATTCAAAATATCACCATTGCCCAAATCCTGCGAGTTAACTGTTAGTGGTTGCATTGTGGGTAATTTAGGTTTTAATGACAAAGAAAACATTGAATAAGAAAGAGAACTTCTCATATTTTGCTGACTCAATTTTGTTTATGCCTGTGCGTTGTTATGTTTTCAGGTTGTTCCATCTGTCTGTCCGCTCCATTAGTGTGAACGCGATATCTCAGGAACCCTTTGAGGGAATTTCATTAAATTCGGCACAAAGATTTTGGGGGTCAAAGGTCACTGGGATTTCGCAAAACACGTTTGTGGCCATAAATTAAGAAAATGTATTCACTAATTATGAAAGAAAATTCACACATTTCGAACAGGATAAAATTATGAAGTTTGACATTTTGTATCCAAATTCCAAAGGTCAACTTCAGTGTGACATAAAAATAAAATAAAAATCTACCTTTCCGGGCCATTATTTAACACCATAAATCAGGAACAGATGGGGGATTGTGACCATATTTAACATGAAGTCAGATACTGAACTGGTGACACTAATCTTGGCTGTCCACCTTGAAACTGTGCAGATGGTTTAGATCTTCTGTGCTGTCAGCTTGAAGATGTCTGTGAAGCCTCCACGTTTTAGAATTTGTAGCTTCTTTGAAGCAACATTCATATTTGAATTATTGTTTAATGTCATGGTTGCAGCTCATTTTTCTATTCCCCATCACATGCACATGTTCTCATGATCTCATCTTTCCTCTACGCTGATACTCCTGCCTGTTTGTATGTATACTCCTAGGGTGTACCATGTGACCTGGTTACTGGGGAGGAGAGGACCTTCATGGACTTGGAGGGTCGAGCAGCTGATCATGTGGCCTGCACCATCGAGATGTGCAATGTCACCACACCTTGTAAGTACACGTTAAAATTCATTTTCCCTGATCATAAGAGATTGTGGTCCGATGGAATCATCTTTTCAGAATAATAATGAAATTATTATCCGTGAAAGGTTTTTGTGTTGTGGGTGTAATCACTGATACTCAGCAGATAGTTCCTTACTGTCCGTAAATTAATAGATCAGGGATCCGTTTGTTTGTTTTTATGTCATATGTTAAGTCCATATTTGTCTTTCTTCAGAGGGCTCATCAGCCAAAATCCAAAAGTTTTGAACAAACATCTATTCATTGTGATATTGTTTGTTTCTCATGTCAGATCATGTAAAAATGCAAATGTTTCTTATGTCAATGGATTAAAAATGAATTATTTACCACAGTTTCTTTATGTGTCTGTAGATGAGGTGGCAGTAATAGATGAAATTCAAATGATCCGAGATCCTTCCAGAGGCTGGGCGTGGACCAGAGCGCTGCTGGGTTTGTAACACACACGCACGCATGCACACACACACACACACACACACACACACACACACACACACACACACACACACACACACACACACACCAAACACAGACAATCACATACAGAGGATCTGTTGCACTGTTCCACCTGTTGATTATTCTGGCATTCAGCTGAACTGATGACCAACTTCTAAAACTTTCTGTTCCCTTTCTGTGTGTTCGTGTAGGTCTCTGCGCAGAGGAGATTCACGTGTGTGGGGAATCTGCAGCCATAGACTTTATCAGAGAGCTGATGTACACCACCGGAGAGGAGGTGGAGGTGAGGCTGTAAAACGCTGCACGGCAGACAGACAAGATGCTGGATGACGGTTTCCAAGGTTTTTAACCTTTTCCTTTGGACCGCCACTCTCTCCTCATAACCCGCTCTCCCTCTCTCTTCAGGTCCACACCTACCAGCGCCTAACTCCATTCTCAATCTCAGATAATGCCGTGGAGTCATTAGACAACCTGAAACCAGGAGACTGTATTGTGTGCTTCAGT
Organism: Embiotoca jacksoni; assembly: GCF_022577435.1. Taxonomy (NCBI): domain Eukaryota; kingdom Metazoa; phylum Chordata; class Actinopteri; family Embiotocidae; genus Embiotoca; species Embiotoca jacksoni. Next base: position 11,486,487 of record NW_027185414.1, on the reverse strand, counting down.
AAAAATGACATCTACTCTATAAGCAGACAGATTGAGGTCAGAGGACAAGAATGTGCTGTCATATATGGGAGCTTACCTCCAGGTGAGTGTGTGAGTGGTTTACAGGAGGACGAATACTAGTCACATGAATGTATATATGAATGTACATATGTTTGTGTGTAGGGCAGGCAAAAACTGTTTGTTTTCCAATCTGTGAATTGGCGTAATAACAAGTTGATTTTAGTTAAGGAAGTTAACGGACTAGTTTGGTCTCTGTAAAAATGTTTACTGATTTCAGCTAAAACTCAACTTTTGGTACAAAATCAATATCAGATTGAAAGAAAAAAACATTTTCAATTCATATATTGGTGTATAAACCTTTATTTGACCCCTCTTCGCTGTGCTGTGATTTAAAGGCACCAAGCTGTCCCAGGCCAAGAAGTTCAATGACCCTGATGACCACTGCAAGATCTTGGTTGCTACAGATGCTATTGGCATGGGCCTAAACCTGTAAGCACCATCATATGTTATGAATTAATGGGAGAGCCATTTTAAGTTTTGTTTCTTTTTTAACAAAACCCAATTATTAAAGATTACAGAAAAGCTGTTCAATTTATTTGTATTTCTGATTACTTAACATGTATTTCTACATTGGCTCAAAAATCTTTGAACGAGTTCAAATTAGGGCTTTAACAAGACTCAAATCTTCAAGTTTTAGCATCAGTGGCAGATTGTAGTCAATTCAATGTGTAGATCAACTCGACTTACATCTCTGCCCTTGTCTGTCTCTTCCTCACCTCACCTCACCTCACCTCACCTCACCTCACCTCACCTCACCTCACCTCACCTCACCTCACCTCTCTCTCTCTCTCTCTCTCCAGGAGTATAAAACGTATCATCTTCAACAGTCTGGTGAAGCCTAACGTTAATGAGAAAGGAGAGAAACAGATGGAGACCATCAGCACATCGCAGGCTCTGCAGATTTCCGGCCGTGCAGGGAGGTCAGTCACGTTTCTTTCTGAGGTTATCACCATTCTGGGGGATTAAAAATGGGACAGAAGACACAATACAATCAAGCTTTACTATTTGTCAGGTTAATATTTTACCCTCGTCCTCTCCGACACCTGTCGTAGGTTCTCCTCCAAGTTTAAAGAGGGAGAAGTTACGACGATGCACCGAGATGATCTGCCTGTCCTGAAGGAAATCCTCAGCCAGGCCATAGATCCCATAGAGGTGATAATTTTACACACACACACACACACACACACACACACACACACACACACACACACAAAATCTTAGATAAAGCCACTTTCACTGGGCATCCCTTACGGTATTCAAATGTTTTTTCGAACGTTCGTCTGTCCTTCTTTGTCTCAGACTGCAGGTCTTCATCCGACTGCAGAGCAGATAGAGATGTTTGCCTATCATCTGCCTGATGCTACACTGTCCAACCTTGTTGTGAGTATAGCCAACTTTTTATTTGTCCTCAGTTTCATTACCCATTATAAAAACGGTGGTGGACAACTATTCAGATTCTTTACTTCAGTAAACGTACTAATGCAGAAATAAAAGAAATACTCCAAATCAAATATCTGAAATGTGACCCCAACTACACACTGTTTTTTGTAAGCATCATATCATACATCTGTTGACTCTCTCTGTGTCTGTTTCTCAGGACATATTTGTCAGCCTCTCTCAAGTGGACGGTATGTATTTTGTCTGCAACATCGACGACTTCAAGTTTCTGGCTGATATGATTCAGCATATACCTCTTAACCTGAGGTCACGCTACGTCTTCTGCACGGCTCCCATCAACAAAAAACAGCCTTTTGTCTGCACCTCCTTCCTAAAGGTGAGAATGACACAATGTAAAAATGGAAAGGATGCATGACACTTGATGGAGGGAGGTCAGGAGGGAGCAGTGGAAAATGCTGATAGAGAGAGTAAAATGATTCATTAAAAGTAACAGAAGTGATTTATTTAATTATTGGAAAGGACAGGGTGATGTTGGAACTGTAGTCATCAATCAGACACACCCTCTGTTACTTAAATCGGTTTGTAGAGATTTAGTTTTACTTCGACACTGAAGTGTTTTCTGTTTATCAGACATCAGAAACTGATTCAGTGTTGTAAATAATTTCAAAGGTTGGGTGATTGCATTTTATAGTCACTCAACTGTATGCTTTCTCATGGTTATATCATCCTGATAAAAGCAAGATTAGCTGCAGAATAGAAATGATGACCGAGAAGCAACCTTTGAGATTCAGGGTGAAGCTTTATTTATTGGTGTTGGCGACGTAAGTGAAGAATAATGCTTAGTACAACGGAAATGCAAACCAGAAGACTTATTTAATGATATAATAATGAAGTTGTAACTAGTCACAATGATGGTATCGATAACGCTATTATTCATGGGGTTACTGTTAATAGTAACACTCAGAATGTTCGACAGTATTTCATTGTATTTACCGTCCCGTCCCGTCCTTTCCTTTACGTTCTTTGTCGCTCTCATTTGAATCCTGTTTCTCTTTCAGTTTGCCCGTCAGTTCAGTCGAGACGAACCCCTGACATTTGAATGGGTGTGTCGTCATGTCAGTTGGCCTATGGCTCCACCCAAAAACATCAAAGACCTGGTTCACTTGGAAGCTGTCCATGATGTGCTGGATCTGTACCTCTGGTTGAGGTAACTTTATATTTCCACTTCTCTAAGTGGTTGTCGGTTGGTGTAACCATCAATTCCACCTGTGCCTTTAATGTCTGATTATCACGCTGTTTGTTTCCATGAACTTTTCTTTATTGCATTACATGAGTCCTGTTCAAGAATGCTTGCCTTCCTAACCCTCGTTGCTGTTGATGTCTGCACGTCTCTATAGCTACCGCTTCATGGACATGTTTCCAGATACGGCCTCGATTCGACAAATCCAGCAGGAGCTTGATGATATTATCCAGCAAGGTGTCCGAAATATCACCCGCCTCATCAGAGCCACTGACCCAACCATCACTGACCCACTACGGACACAGAGCAACAGGCATGGCCAGACAGGTGGTAATAGTGCAACTGTCAGCAGTCATTTATTGACCAGCGGCAGAAATCAGACGGGACAACGAGGCTCAGGAGAGATGATGGACAGGTCTCTGGCGAGTCGCCTGGTGAGAGATGGGCTGTTGACCCCTGATCTGCTCCAGCAGCTGCAGAGGGAGTGGTCTAAAGATCAAAAGTGGGACATCACCAATCAGAGTGCACTCGACACAGGACACAGCAAAGGGAAAAGGAAAAAGAAGAAATGAGGGGGCAGTTTTCTGATGTCCACAGTTGGTTCTGTTCCAGTAACTGATTGAAGCCTTAGATAACATCTGGAACTTTGTTTGAAATGAATCATGATTTGAAGCAGGCAGAAGGTATGTATGCACCTTATCAGTATTGAAAGTATCACGATAAGCTTTCAGCTCCAGCTTTAAAAATACAACTCCAACATGTCAGTTTGAACACAGCTGCAGAGTTTGATTCTGATCACTTGGTCTGGACTGAGATTTATGCCACAATACTGGATCATTTGAATGTTGTCACATAATTTACTTGTTTTACTTGCTACAAACATAACCGTTTATGTTTCCTTCAAACCTACAAATGGATAAACTAACTGGTGCCAGAAAATGTATCTATTTCAGGTTACTGTGAACTACTGTATCAGGTATCTGGTGAGAGATTCTCCTATTTCAGTGTGAGCATAAAATAATGCTCAGAATCACCGTGGAAACTAATATGAAACAGTCAGATTAGCCACCAACAAAATTGATTGACATCTCTTGGCATTTACGAAACATTTTTGAGACCAGAAAACATTTTTAAAAGCACCGTATGCTGGTCTGTTAGTCTGTTAGCTCTCAAATATATAGTTATATAACCATTTCATCACAGACCAAAGGAGAACAGTTCGAGTGCTGCCCGATTAGTGTCTGTATACAGGTAAAATAGAATATTTTTTTCTTGTTTGTACATTGAAGAGGACATTTGTCAATAAAAACAATGTTTTGACCATCTTGATTTCATGTTGATTATGCAGCTCACACCAGGGAAGGGCAAAATAGTCCAAAACAAATGTGAAACTACCTCTGAAGTAACTCAATGGAAGGGACATTCGATTTAGCATAATTCACTCACAAAGTTTCCAGGAATTTTCAGTGAGGCAACAAAGTGATTAAATCACATGTGACAATTAAAGCCAAATATCAAGTGTGTTGGTGAAAAACAGGAAAGATGAGTGCATATACTAAGAAGAAAAATCTCAACTCATGTTAAACCTGACATGACAAACCGCATCAGTGTTGAGGGACATTGATCACACGTTGGTCACATTGATGGGATAGACATACTTGACTGCACAGTAAATGACAATTTTAATCCATTAACATGTCTATATGCCCTTTTTTACAATTTGACTTTCTCTTATTTCACAGAATCATAAATACTCTTCTCATCTTTTTCCAAGTCCTCATTGAAGCTGCATGATGTTCAAATGGCTGCTCCTGTCTATCAGATGGATAATGTAACCTAGTGTTGTGTGGGTTTGTACAATGTCTGGTTACACGGCATGTGTTTGTAATGACGGGCCTTTTGTCACGCTGATGCTTGTTGAACTGTCGCCTCATTCCCTCAGATATTTGTCTGCCTCATAAATGATACAGGTTGTTTGGTGTTGATAGCACACTTTATATCCAGTCTTGGTTTCTTTTAATCTGGCATCATTGTCTTTCAGAAGTGTCATACCTATGGGGTTATAGCTCACTGACGGTGCATTAAAAGATATCAAAATGTTTCTTCCTTATTTCCATGATCTTTGCTGAGTAACCCGGGCATGTGTTGCTAAAACTTTGGAGAGTCTGCAGAACTTGAGTAGAGGTCTAGTGTGGGTCAATGGAGACTGATGAAACTAGACAGAAGGCCGGGATGGGCGGTGTCACTGAAAGAATGGAGGAAATGATAGTAGAAAGGGGTTTGGCTTGTTGTTAATCATTAGTCAGGGCAGAGGTTGGGCTCTGGTTAGTGAGAACAGAAAGAGCAAAGTAACACCAGCAGAGAGAGGCAGGGGGGGGAAAACAACAGATTGTATCTTAACATCTGTACACATTGAACACGGTTCTCATCTTTGCATCGAAGTGTTCTTCACCTGCACGGACAGGAACACAGGCTCATATACCTGGAAGAGTTTTCATGGTGGTGTGATCTGTCCATCAAAATGTTGGCTGTTCATCTCGTTTCCTTCTACTTCGCCAAACTCAAGGAGGACCCCACAAAGAAGGTGAGAGGACAAACAAGTTTAACTCAACTTTCAGTTAGACATGTACTACAGAGGAGAAATTGATCATGATTAATGTAATATATTCAAAAGCATTTGAAGAAATGCATATTATTATTGCCTGGTAACAACTAAGTTTGGAGCCCTCAAATCATTCATTCAATGTGAAGGTGAAAGTTACAAATGCATTTGACTTATTTCCTCATTTTTGCTGACAATTACTTTGAAATTATATTTTTTTTGTAAATCATACCAAGTTCATTGTAAAAGATTGATTCACCGTTATTGTTTTTCCCCTTACAGTGCAGGATTAAAAGTGTCCTCCTCCATAATTGTTATAGTGTTTTATAATTTACTATTCAAGCAGCTATGGTGTGGTATATCCAGAAAAGGAGTGATTAAAATGCCTCATCTTTGCATAGTGACCTTTTGCAGACATATACCTGACTAACTTTACTAAGAGATAAGGCAGTAGCCACGACTAATAAGATGATCAAGGTTCTGTAATCATTAATTACTTCGTCCCCATTTCATTTTTTCTCAACAATGATTAACTTCCTCGCCTGCCAGTGTGACTGCTCCTCTTATTGCTGACTGGATCAAATCATATTCTCACAGGGACAAAGTATTGACACTCCCATGCACACACTCGGCACAAATACTGAACCTCAGCCGTGTGCACAGCCAGAGGAACTTTGTCTCATGAACAATGGAAGTTTGGGCAGCATACAGTAGACAGGATTATTGATACCTCCTAGCTTGTTTATAAGATCAAAAGTTCTTATAGCTCTCATGTATTTATTCCAAGTTATGGTTTCCTTCTGTCCCATCAAGAAACGCCTTAAGGAGACTCCTCTTCCTCCCTCTCATTTCTTCTTGTTCCTTGTCTTCTAAGTCCAGTCAGTGAAAATCCATCTTCATGGCTCATTTGTGTTTGATTCTGAGCGCTCTCTGTTTGCTGTCTCTCTGCTCATCTTTTCCAGGTGGATAGGTTTCTGCATGCAATGCGTCTCCACGACGACCAGTTAAGTGACATCTCGACTCGTTTCCAAGCTGAAATGAAGAAGGGGCTTTCAGCAGAGAGCAACGTTGCAGCAGCGGTGAGGATGCTGCCAACACATGTCCGCTCCACTCCTGATGGATCAGGTTATACTCGCTTTAATGGTTTTCAAACTGTTTTTAAAGTTTGTTTTTTTGTGATCTAAAAAAAAACCCAATATAGGACCACTGATATTCAAAAGAGCAGATTATAGATTTTGTCTGACTTTTTTTATTTGTTTTCATTTTTTACTAATGCAGAGAAAGGACAGTTTTTGGCACTGGATCTTGGAGGCTCCAAGTTTAAAGTGCTGCGGGTTAAAGTGAGAGAGGGCATGGGGATTAGGAAGGGAGGAGTGGAGATGGAGGAGAGGACCTACCCAATACCAAAGGAGAAGCTCAGTGGAAGAGGAACAGAGGTAAAAGAATACATTAAATTTGATCCGTTTTGGAGCAGAAGCACTACGTTTGTGGACATAAAAAAACAATAAGAGGTTTCAACTTCTCTGTCTTCCATTTCTCTGACTCTTTGTAGTTATTTGACCACGTGTCACAGTCTCTAAAAGACTTCCTGCAAAAGAAGAACATCAGTTTAGAGAAGAAACATCCTCTGGCCTTCACTTTCTCCTTCCCCTGTGAACACCACACCTTGGATCAGGTGTGACATCTACATCCAAACATCTGGTTCTCATGACCTATACAGTATACTCTACTGCCCTGTATGTTGACATGGTAATTCTGTTTAGATTTAGATTATTTTTATTTCCTCCCTGTAGGGATTATTATTAAACTGGAGCAAGAACTTCAGGGCTCGATGCCTTCAGGGAAAAGACGTGGTCCAGGCCCTAAAAGAGGCTATTGACAGAACTGGGGTAGGACGCCATGGCACTCACTACATCATTAGTTACCTATAAACTAATTGTCAATCATCAGACATGAGGAGATTATTCTAAACATTAAACTAATTCTGAAAACTCAATAGCTACTCCAACTGGGATTAAACCTATGCTGACATTACCGAAGCAGATAATAAGAAAATGAAATCAGAGGTGAACTGTATAGAAAAGGTCAGAAAAAGTGTAGATGGAAGATAAAATAAAAACTATGGGACTGAAACATTACAGACACGGCACAGTAGTCATAACTATCACTATAGAAACATTACCCGTCATAAACTGTACTGTTATGATGACCTGGTGTATCACTCTGTAACTCTGTGCAGGATATGAACATAGAAGTGTTAGCTATGGTTAATGACACTGTCGCTACCATGATGACCTGCGGTTTTGATGACCAGTACTGTGAAATAGGACTCATCATTGGTAAGTACTTCCATATAATTCATACTAGCCTCTGTAGCTAGTCGTGTTCAAACTTACAAAACCGGTTGAGACCCCGTTTTACATATCAGATAGATGGGAAAGAGAGATTTCTCCTCTGAACCTCTTCTTTTGTCTCCCAATAATCGTATCTGGTGACTCTTTGGAGGGGCTTGACCCCAAGGATGTAAACAATACACGGTGTAAACAATACAACGCTGCTTACACCTTGATGCATCCGTATTAATGATCTGTATCAGTCGCAGGAAGCAAATGAGTATTTTTACTGTGATTTCTCACTTTTACTTGTGATTAACTGTTTTTACCCGTTGTTACCATACTTTTACTTGCAGTCATTAAAGGATGCCAGTGCATCCTTCACCACTGACTGTGACTGTGTAAGGCAGCAGATGACCTGCTGACAAATATCCTTTATAATGATTTAGATCTTCCATTTTTATGCTGCAGTGTTCACAACAAAAGGAACACCTGAATTGCAAACAACAAAAACAACAGACACAGAGAAATCACAATGAAATTCCCTTCCTTATTGTCATTAAACGTAAAACGAATTATCTTTTATTGTGCAAAATGAACATGTTTTGGCATACTACCATGAAATAATCAAATCTTCAAAATCTGATATTTGTTGTGCACCTTTAAGTTAACCTGCTGCTGATAGTGTTGATTTAAAGTTTGCAGTTTCAGATTAATTCATGCTGAATATCTTTTTTAGACGATTAAAGTAGCCAGGTCCTTTAAATAGCATTAATATAACTGTATGTATGTCCTGTGTGTTTGTGATCTTATAGGTACCGGCACCAATGCATGCTATATGGAGGATATGCGCCATGTTGACCTGGTGGAGGGAGATGAGGGCAGGATGTGTGTGAACACTGAGTGGGGAGCCTTTGGAGATGATGGGGCCCTGAATGATTACATCACAGAGTTTGACAGGGATGTGGACGCAGCCTCCATCAACCCTGGAAAACAAACGTGGGGAAAGCAGCTTTGTCTACTGTCATGATATCGCATGATGTTGCACTGCATCAATGACACTAATTTCAACCTTAAACCACTCTGTGTCTTTGTTCCCTCATTTTTCCCTGATAGCTTTGAGAAGATGGTCAGTGGGATGTATCTGGGTGAACTAGTGAGGCTGGTTGTATTAAAGATGGCTAAACTAGGACTGCTATTTGATGGATGTGTGTCCAATGAGCTGAGGACTAAAGGGAAGATAACCACTGCACATGTGGCTGCCATGGAGGAGTGAGTTATCTCCATTTCTGAGTCACACTGCCTCTGTCTGAAAACAGAAAGATAATATACATGTTCGTCTTTCTCAGGTACAAATGCGGCCTGAAGAACACCAGAGACATTCTCACGGATCTTGATTTGAACCCATCACCTGACGACTGCATTGCGGTTCAACATGTGAGCACCATCGTGTCCTTCAGATCCTCAAATCTGGTGGCTGCAGGACTGGCAGCCATTTTAACCCGAATCAAGAAGAACCGGTGTCTGAGGGCATTACGGATCACCGTGGGTGTTGATGGAACTGTGTACAAGACACACCCGCAGTAAGTTATTGTGGAAGTACTCACCAACACTCACATTCATATGCTGAAATTTCAGATTTAAATTTTTTTAAATAGCTAAATAAAATGTATGTATTCATATTTGGTGAAGTAGTAGTTTGAATTACTCCTCTTGTGACATTGTAGTTGTAATTGTTACGTCACACTGACTGGTTACGCTATGATGTACAAAACCACATTGTAGGTATTGTAATCAAATGCAACTGAATTATATTTTCTTAAATCATGTTGCCAGACTTATAAAAGGGGTAAATTACTAATGCTGCCCTTATTTCAGGTATCCTAAACGTCTCCATAAAGTGGTGCGACGGCTGCTTCCAGAGTGCCATGTTAGATTCGTCCTCTCAGACAGCGGCAGCAGCAAAGGTGCTGCCTTGGTAACAGCAGTTGCCCAACGTCTGGCATCACAGAAACGACAGGTTAGGGTGTGTGTGTGTGTGTGTGTGTGTGTGTGTGTGTGTGTGTGTGTGTGTGTGTGTGCATGTGCACTGTTGGTAGTTAATTTCTTCACAGGTGGGCACGGAAGAATTATCGTTGTTGTTGCTCACATGTTTAATATACACTGTCCCTGTTATTCCAGGTGGATGATTCACTGTCTCCCTTCAGACTGAGCCAAGAGCAGCTCCAGCTGGTCAAGGCCAAGATGAGGGCGGGGCTTGAGGCAGGACTGAAGAGTAAAGGCTCCTCTGCAATCAAGATGCTGCCTTCTTTTGTATGCCATACACCTGACGGCACAGGTCTGAAATGAAACGCTCACACCTTCTGTTCATTTTCACAATTTCTTTGAGCTTCTACCTGAGAATAATTGTTTTTTTTTAATATACAAACATATAATAAGGGTGATTTTTTTTTGTGTGTGTGTGTGTATATTTAGAGTATGGAAAATACCTTGCCTTGGATCTGGGAGGAACCAACTTCCGAGTTTTGCTGGTGAACTTTAAAGGAGGTCTGCAATCAAGCACAAGACTTTACCATAAAATCTATACCATACCACTGGAGATAATGCAGGGAACTGGAGAAGAGGTGAGAAACATATTTACATAACATAGATGGAAAGTCTGAAACTCAGTGACTTAGTGAATTACTGCTGAAATGGTACTAAATCTTCTCATAACTCTGCCATGAAGCTCATTACATGCAGGGTTGTCTCCATAGGGCTGTACTGAGAATCAAATGCACTGTTTGCTGATTGTAGCAAAGTTTCCTTTCTCTCTCTGCCTGCCTCTAGTTGTTTGATCACATAGCAGAGTGTATTAGTGACTTCTTGGACTACATGGGGATGAAGAACACTCGTGTTCCTACAGGCTTCACCTTTTCTTTCCCCTGCGAGCAGACGGCCATTGATACGGTAAGAGAGGACATCAGAGTGTGGGTTTTCTGCCTGAGTTCATTTAGGTCAGATTAGTTTGTTGCAGCCACAAAAAACATTTTCTCATAGCAATAACAACCAATGATCAAACAACTTTTTTTTTTTTTTTTTTTTTTTTTGTGTGTATTTTAGCAGTAAAATACATAAATAAACAGAAACCCTGACTTTTTTTTATAACCTTTTTAAACCTCTGCATATTCCGCAGGGCACATTGGTGAGCTGGACCAAAGGCTTCAAGGCCACAGACTGTGAGGGACATGATGTCGTTAACATGCTGCGGGAGGCCATCAAGAGACTCAACGTGAGTCAAAATACAACAGAGCAGAGTTTTATAATGATGACCAGATGAAAGAATGATTCTGCATTCTTGATTCATATATTAAAATCAGTTAAAACGTGTGTGTGTGTGTGTGTGTGTGTGTGTGTGTGTGTGTGTGTGTGTGTGTGTGTGTGTGTGTGTGTGTGTGTTTGTGTGACAACAGGAGTTTGACTTGGACATCGTTGCAGTTGTCAATGACACAGTTGGGACGATGATGAGCTGCGCCTACGAAGACCCTGAGTGTGAAATTGGACTGATTGCTGGTATGTGATGTTTAGGGTGAGGATATGTTTACGAAGTGAAGACAGCATGGTCAGTCCTCACCTTGAGGTATTTGAAGGTTGAATGGGTCAATGGTAGAACTTAAATGTAGGCTCGATGTTATAATGGTACATACAAGATTGTAATAATAATGCATCGTTTGTGTGTGTTGTGGGTCTTCTGTAAGTCAATAAGTGCACTCACAACACAAACCACTGAGTTTGACAAGCAGCACCTATTTTCACTGTCGACTGTATTTGAAATGTAACATCTGATGTAAAACAGAAAACAATCATGTGATTCTGTTTTACAGGAACTGGCTCTAATGTTTGTTACATGGAGGAGCTGAGGAACATTGAGAAGACAGAACAAAAGGGAGGAAAAACAGAGGGCGATAAGGTTGAAGAACTCTCTCAGTGTTTAATCTGTCGGTGTCTGTAGTGATGTTTGGATGATAATTTGTTGTTTTTTGCTCCCAGCAGAATGATGGGACGGAAGGAGAGAAAAAGGAAGGAGATGCCAAGATCTCAAAGATGTGTATAAACACAGAGTGGGGAGGTCTGGGAGATGACGGCTCGCTGGATGATATCATCACACCTTATGACACTGAAGTGAACCAAAACTCAATCAACCCTGGAAAACAAAGGTCAGAAACACACTGTAAACAGAATATGATGCAGCCTGCTTAGTCAACAGACGCATGTTCAATTATATATTGGAGCAGTTTGTTTTATCTTCCTGTGTGTGCAAATGCCTTGAACATTGTTCTGCACATTTATTTGTTTCATGCTTTGGTGATCTTATGTGTTTTCAGATTTATCGAGATGTTCAGTACCCTGTAACATGATCAGGTGGTCTCACATTTTTTAAGGATTTAACAATTTTGTGTGTGTGTGTGTGTGTGTGTGTGTGTGTGTGTGTGTGTGTGTGTGTGTGTGTGTGTGTGTGTGTGTGTGTGTGTGTGTGTGTGTGTGTGTTCAGGTTTGAAAAGCTGACCAGTGGGATGTATTTAGGTGAAGTTGTCCGGCAGGTATTGCTGGATTTAACCAGAGGAGGTTTGCTGTTCAGAGGACATGTCACCGAAGCCTTAAAAACACCCGGAATTTTTCAAACCAAATATCTGTCACAAATAGAGAGGTAAGAGAAACTGTGCGTGCGTACGTGCATGCGTGTGCGTGCGTGCGTGTGTGTGTGTGTGTGTGTGTGTGTGTGTGCGTGCGTGTGTGTGTGTGTGTGTGTGTGTGTGTGTGTGTGTGTGTGTGTCACTTTTGGCTTAATTCCAAATCTTACAAATAAAAGCTCTGTCCATTATTCAAATATGCCACTTAAACCTGCAGCTGATCCCTTCAATGTTAACGTGTTCATGTATTTTGCCCTCATGTGTAAGTGTGCTGTCTCCCTCCAGTGACCGCTTGGCGCTACTGCAGGTCAGATCTATCCTCCAGCAGCTGGGGCTCGACACCACCTGTGACGACAGCATCATCGTCAAAGAGGTAGGAGACAGAAAAGTAATGCACGACGCTGATGAGTCAGACCTCATGAGTGTAGACAAACAGATGCTTTATGTTCACAGACTTTTGACCACCTTGTGGACCGGTGTAATTTATCATATTACTATTTTCTCTGTTCATTTAAAAGTCTCTCCTTGAGCTATGCTGGTTAGCCAACATGCACACTGGAAAGACCAGAAAGATCTGGACCACAACTAAATGAATGAAGTCTCATTAGTGCTGTTCTGCTTTGAGAAAGATCTACTTAAAACAGTGACTGTGACTGTCCTTCACTCAAAACTTCTGAACCTTGTTAACAACTATTAAAATTAAGAATTGTAAATGAAAAGTGGCATCTTCATTGTCTAGTTCTGGTCTCAAGTTTGACTCAAATTGTAGAGTGTTCGAAAAATTACTCAAGAGGCTTGGTTCAAAATCAAACACATCGGACATTTATTCTTGCAAGGAGGAACACATACATGCACCCTCAAAGAGAGGTGTCCAGCAAAGAAGGGGTCTTCCCTCCTCCGTAGGTCAGCTTTTATACAGTGGGACAAACAGTAGACCATCACCCCCATTCCCTTTGTATCTGCTTTCGTATGGTAATACAGAGTTGGTTGTAGGTCACAAGATAGTCGTTAATTAGATGCGGAAATAATCACTTGCAAATAAGACAGAAAACAAAGGAAACTTTTCGGGGCCTGAGACTTTCCGGAGCCACAATGCAAACAAGAGGAAGAGACAAATCTTTCATTTCCATCATAGAGAGAGGTTAAGAGTTTAAATTTTGAGTCATTGCATTGTCTAGAAAATAATGTTCTCTGTTGTAAGCTCCGTCTGAGGTGGAGTAATATTTATTCCACTGCTTTGTGAAGTGGTGTATTGTCCGGCTCAGACTGTCAACTGTTGCAATAATGATAAAGGTTTTTATTGTTGTATAGGTATGTGGAGCAGTGTCACGCCGTGCAGCTCAGCTGTGTGGGGCAGGAATGGCGGCAGTGGCCGATAAGATCAGAGAGAACCGAGGACTGGACCATCTGAACATCACAGTAGGGGTGGACGGGGCACTCTACAAACTACATCCACAGTGAGTTATATTTTGGTACACTGTGTCAGATTAACACAGGTTCAGGTCAAGTTTCCTCTTTACTTTGCTTCTTGAAGTTGTTTAAAGAAGCTAAACATTTTATTTTCTTCTTCTGCTGCCGTTTTAGTTTCTCTCGAATCCTCCGAGAGACCACCGGAGCTTTGGCTCCTCAATGTAAAGTGACCTTCATGCCATCAGAAGAAGGAAGTGGGAAAGGTGCTGCCCTCATTACTGCTGTGGCCAGAAAGACGCAGGAGATGTAACGTCACATAACTAAGGAAACTGATTTACCAAAGTTATTTTTTTTTTCACATTTTCTCTTGCAATTTGGAACTGCGTTCCCCTGTTCACGTCACTGCTGACCTCCTGTGTTGGTCTGAGAGAGCGCTGGTGTTAGATTAGACTGGAACAATGACTAAATGAAGGACAGACAACTCAAACCATAACAATGTGAGTACCAAACAAAATGATATCACCAGCTGTCAAATTAGTTACCGCGGTGACGACAATCTAAGATTGATAACAAGCATTAAAATGTGACCATACTGAACTGATTTTGTTTTCTGAAGGTAAGAGCTGAACAGCCTCTTCACTTTTACTCAAACACACTGACTCAATACAATGTGTTCCCGTGCATGTGTTTCTTTCTCTTCAGCTTTTACACTGCAGTCATTTTTGGAGTAATTTGGCCAATAAGCTTCATCGTCAGTTCTTTAAATTTAAACTTTGATTGACCAAATGATTTTTGTATATTTATTATAGAATATTAGTTGTTTAAAGGACAGACAGAGTGTGTGTGTGTGTGTGTGTGTGTGTGTGTGTGTGTGTGTGTGTGTGTGTGTGTGTGTGTGTGTGTGTGTGCGTGTGTGTGTGTGTGTGTGTGTGTGCGTGCGTGTGTGTGGTCGTTAGTCAGCAGTATTGATGAAGGGCAGGAGGAGGATTGAAATGCCACTGACCACATTTCTCAACAATAAAAACAACCAACGCTCTGTTCAGTCCTTCTGGACTGACTCTCGGTCCTTGTGATCACCAGTCTGTCTGTCTCTCTGCTCTCTGTCTGTCTCTCCATCTGTGCCTTTTTAGTCACTCTGTCTGTCCACTTTATCTGTCTGGCTGGAGCTTTGCCCAGCCGCCGGTATCCGTCTGTCTGCAAGGCAAAAATAAAGACCTTTACATTTTAGTTATTTAATTTTCTAAATGAACTGAAGATGCTGTGTTTTTTTTAGTTTTTTTTTTTAGAATTTTTGATACGATTTAAGTCTAAAGACCTAATGTCACTCTGTTTATAGATCTTTAGAGGGCAAATTTACAGCACGAGTTTGTGATTACAAATTGCATCCTAATCTAAAACTACTGATCTGATGGTACTGGACGGGAGAATGAGCCGTGCAATGATCAGTGTAATGTTAATCCATTCATGAGATTAGATGTTGAGTTGATTGACGATGAAGACATGCAGGAAGACAACAGCAGTGCATGAGAAAGAATATAATGTCCAGCAACACTAAAGCGCCAGGAGAGAAGGAATGAAGGAAGGAAATTAATTAGAGAGGATTTCCGAAAGGAAGGAAACGCAGAGAAAGCTGCGTGCTAACTGGAGTAACACAGTTGCTAATCTGTTAGGGATTAACAGGTTAGAATGCTACCAGCTAAGGGGTTGCGTCACCCTCACACACACACACACACACACACACACACACACACGCACACACGCGCCCGCGCGCTAATCCCACACTGTCCTAGTCGTGACCTAATATCTTCGCAGTTGAAACATGCCCCGACACTGCAGCTTCAGTGCAGCGCTGCACACAAACACAGCTGGGCTCCTGAAGCTGCAGCTCCTGCACGTCAACACAGAGCAGTGACTGACACACAGGCTGGCGTGCTTTCTTTTCCTCTCACGTTCTGTCACTCTTGTCCTTTCCATTTCTCCTCACTGTTTGTCCCTCTCTGTCTTTAACTTTTTTTTTAATTTTTTTTTTTAAATACCCCACTCATCAGATATTTCCTGTGTGGGCATTCCTCAGGGAGCAAGGTGTGCGAGTCCTATTATATATGCACTTTCCTTGTGTGTGTGTGTGTGTGTGTGTGTGTGTGTGTGTGTGTGTGTGTGTGTGTGCGCGCGCGTGTGTGTTGAAGGCTCAGCATGTTTCTTTGTCTCTGCTGTAAATAAACAATAAGACCTTTGACACACAATCACACTCTTTTTCTCATACACACACACACGCACACACAAATGGTCTCCCAACAGATTGGCGGAGTTGAACTGCCGGTTCTTCAGGATCTATAATGGGATCAGAATCGGACCTTTGTTTGGACTGGATTTATTATTTTTTATTAGGATTTCATTTTCAATTCACATGCTGATTAATTTTCTACAAAAACACAATGAATCGCTTGAAGTCAGGATTTAAACCTGTGTGTGGAGTAGAGAGTGGAAAAGTAAGACACCATAATGCAGCAAAACATCGCTGTGATGAAAACTGTTGGATGCCACCTCTACTGGATCATGGGGAACCTTTATCAATGAAGGTAATTGATTTATCCAGAAAGACAGCTGAGTTTAAAGAAAAATGTGACAAAGATCTTCTGGAAATGGCTGCTGGAGTAAAGAAGTTGGCAAAAAGAGGATATATAGGACAACTTTGAAATAGCCTGCTATACGTTGTCTTTCAACTTGATGCTTCAGAAATCCACCACAGTTGCAGGCAGCTAGTTTTCTCTACTGCATTCAGACTTCGGTGGTTTGATGCTTCAGGAATCACAGCTAAGAATGTGGTCGGTTTTCTGTGATGTTTGCAGAGATTTTCTAAAAGGTGGCCGAGTGTCACAGTCCTGTAATTTAGACAGACCAAAGACACAAATAGCTGCAGATTGAACAAACCTTCTCACAGCAGACATTTTAACTCCTATATTTGTTTTTGCTGTTTTTTGTTTCTTGGTTTAAGTTGAATTCTTAAAAGATTCTGTAGTTTCTAAAAGCTTTATTTTTTTAGCAGAGAAAACCAGCCAAACGCTGTTCAGGGGTTTGCTGAGGTGGTAACTATATGTTCGATGTGACATGCTGCCAGATAAAGTTTCTATCTTAATGGTGTTTGAGAATATTTCACAATAAAACAAGATGCAAAGTAAGATAATGACTTTGACCAAGTAAACTGACCTTCAGCTCAAGTTTCATAAGACATATAAACAGTAAGGATCATCAAATAAGTAATTATTTTTACACTTAATTTTTCACACCAGTGTTAAACAAATGTGCAAGAGGCTCATTAGACTTCCTGTCAATGCCACGAAGGCAGGTTGAGTTTTGTGTGAGCAGCACAACTCGATTAGAACAAGATTAGAACAAGCCCGAGCAGGTTGGTGGGTGAGATGTCGAATGGCACTCTGGGAAAAGAGGAAGTTAAAAGCAGGAGAGACAGATGGGTACAGTGATAAAAAAAACAACAACACAACATCAAAATGCTACGTGATTTCTGGAAAGCATTAATAAACAACACAGATGGTGTGTGGTGCATGAGGTTTTGAGGAGTTTCCGGTTTATAGTGCTGATTGAGGACTTTAAGGTTAAAAATAGTCACACTTTGCAGTTTCTATTTGACTCGGGAGGTTTTAAGGTGGAATTAAATACACTGCCCGTTTATATAAAGGATTACAGTCCTTCTGTGTTGGTGGTTGTTCTCTCATAGGTCCAGACAACAGACAGCTGTTGTCGTAGTGATGACGTTACGTCTGGCTGAAAGGACAGTTGAGCTTGAGAGAGTGGCTGTCTGATTGCTGAATTTCGAGATGACAGAGTGAGCGGTCTTCCCTCTTCTTAAATTTTAGACAAGTAGGTGTACTGAACAAGAGGAGTGTCAGGTGTGTTGGGATACTCAACACTTTTTATGGGCAGGAAGGCAAATGAGAAGAAGTTGAAGAAATACAACACACTTATCAGTATTGCAAACATCCAGTTTATTGTGGAAGAACCAGTCACACACAAAGGTGTGTGTGTGTGGGGGGGGGGGGGGGGGGGGGCTATTCTATAGTGTCAATCAACAAATACAAAAGGGATTAGAGAGCTACATGTCTGAACTGGGTTAGGAAAGCCAAAAAGATTGAGTTATGTCATAAGGTGCATTGAAACAATGAATGTATTAGTAAAACAGATGCTGATCAATTCATATGTATGACAGACACAGCACATACCCACCCCACACGTTACACAACATGAAAAACATAACTTTGGTAGAGTGTGCGATAATCATTTCCTTCACAGACAGACAAACTGTGGATAAAATCCAGTTTATATAAAAACAATTATGCCACGGTGGTCCCATAAAACTTCTCTTTGAGCTTGAACAGCCCTCTCCACCTAAACCCTTTCACTCCCCCTCCCCTCAGGAAACACTTCCACTCATACGACCTGACCTCTCTAATATCATATTCCTGCACTGTATCAAAGCTGTGTTTAAAAGCTTTCCTTCCAACCCCGGGCTCAAAAATGCAAAGCATTGGTTCTTCTTCCTCTTCCTCCCAGCCTGCTGAGAAATGACTGCACTGAGAAATATCAGGACCAAGTGACTCATTTTGTCTCCCACACATGCTAAACTCAATGTCACTTTACAACTTCTTTGAAACAGTCAAAATTCTTTCACCTTTTCTCTCTTCCTCTTCCTCTTTTCTCCCCCTCCACGTTTCTCCTCCCCCTTTAATTAGGTCTTCCTCATTCATCACTGAGTTTGCCTCCAAGGCGTCAGTCGACCAGCCAATCCCAGAGAAGAGGATGTAGCACTCACTCCTTCCCCCCTCCACTCAAAGACACTCAGGCTACCTAACCAATGAGCTCACAGATTGTGGGCAGGGCCCACGATGAGGCCCTCCCTGCCCTTTTCTCCCTTTCTTTCTCTCAGCCTCCTGCAGCTAAACTTGCTGTCTCACTCATGCTTCCTGGCTTCACTTACATGCACAGAGAAGGAAGAGCTGTAGAGTCTTAGCCACACATGAAGCAGCTCTGTCTATTTTAAACCTCACTAGATTGGACTTGGTATATCTTTATATCTTTATATCTCTGGCTGTGTGTGACAGGTTGTATCTACTAAGCAGGCACAGTTTGAGTTAGTTTTTTTTATTTTTTTTATTTTTGGATTTTTCTCCAACTGGAGGTGAACGTGTGTGTGAGACAGTGCTTGTCGGAGTTAGCCTGCATGAGTGTGTGAGAGAGAAAAGGAGAACCAGAATGATTGCAGCCCAGTTACTAGCCTATTACTTCACTGAGCTCAAGGATGACCAGGTTAAAAAGGTGAGTGCCGTCTGTTTCTTCTGCCTCCATTTCTGATGCTGTTTGTGTGTTTGAGACAGACTGATGTGAAGAAAGAGCAGAGGTCTACAAGAGAGTAGAGGAGCACATGTGTTTTAGAGGTCACTGAGTTTATCGCTGCTGTCTCCTTCATAACTTTGTAGACTTTTTTTGGGATGGACACTCTCAGTACCTAACATGACCAGAATTATTTGACTATATCTCTTTTAAGGGAGTGAAATAAACATTCACTATTTTGGGTGAGCAGATCTCTTGAAATCACTTTATGATCAGTGAAATTAGTTTGTATAACAAGATTTAAATCAACCTGGCTTAGTGAGACGTGACACTGCGCGGGGGTGTGTTTGTATAGTAAGATGTGTGAGTAGGCACAGACACAGGGGTTTGTGATTGGTGCCATGATGTAAGAATTGAGAGGTGTGGCGAAGAGGAAGAGAGGGAGGCGGTTAAGGGCAAGGATGAAAGGGCACATGATCAGAGGGATGAGAGGTTAGGGCACAAATGAGCAAACTTACTGAGTCACTGAGTTCGTTTTATAGTCTCGTTAAAATTCAACTTTCACTTTTATATTCCTCAGTTGACCAAAACAGTAGGAAGAAGAAAACGAGCTAACAGGCCTCCGATACGATTAATTAGTCAGTTCAGTAATGGGCCTGACGGAGATCATCTATGGACAGTGGCCTGAGAAATATATTCTTTGCCAAAAAGCAGCAGTAATGTGCGTTTAAGCTACACGAATGAGGCAAGAGCTGACATGAGAAAAAAATGGCTCCTGAAACTGACGCTTGTAGATTCTTTTAGGACGTTTTAAAGACTGAATGTTTGAGAGGAGAAGCGAGGACAACGGTGACACGAAGTGAACACCATGAATGTGCGTCTTTCATAACTTTTCAGCTGATCAGCCCCCACCGCAAGACTTCTGCCATAAAACTGACTGGGCCAGTTTTGGTCGCCCTCAGAGCGCTTATGTGTATGTGTGTGTATTAAAAGAAATTGAGTTTCTTTAGTCACTCAGTCCTTTACAGTTACCGTTACCTCTTGATTGAATGTGCTATAAAATCATGCTGTCAGGCACCAAACACAGTTGTGGTCTGTAAACTAATTTAGTCTCATAAGTAAAACTGAATTAGAGGATGTTGAAATACTTTCACACCCGCTTGTGTCACATTTGAATTTATTCCAAGGCCATTTGTCATTGTGTGCTTTTTAATTCATAGATGGTGCGAGGTCCCTTTAAGGTCGCTCACTGATGGTGTCACACATATACCGCATATTCTGCATTTGGTCTTTTTCCTGTATAAATGGAAAAAGTTCACTGCTATCACGCTTCCTTCCTGCATTTCACTCTTCTGTCCGCCGCCACTCGCTCAGCTCAGTTAAACGGTGCACTCTTTATTCACTCAAGGTGAATAAAGAGTCATTCTCAGGTGTGTCTGCTGTGCAAAAGTCAGATCACAGGCTGTAAAAGACATTTACCAGCAACCAGGATCTGATGTAATACAACACATCCCCCCTCCCTCTTTACTCCTGCTCTCTTCTTCTCCTCCCTGCCTCCCTAAAATAGGCCAGCTTTGAAACATGTGACCACAGGTAACAGGAGGAGAAGGCTTACACACACACACACACACACACACACACACACACACACACACACACACACACACACACACACACACACACACACACACACACAATGCCAGGTGTGCTGCTGTTCTGTAGTGTTTCAAAGAGCAGGGTTTATGTAGGCTTTGACAAAAAACGCTCTCGTTCTGAAACTGTGAGACCCGCAGTTTAAAATTATAGCAACAAAAGTGACAGTGTACAGATAATCTCATCATTGATGAGTTTAGAGACATGCTGTGTTGTAACGCGGTTATCAAAGAGACTCAATCAGCTAAGTGTGTTTCCCATCCACTCAGTCCACTGCAGTGTCCTTGACTGTACTCCCAGACACTCTTGTTAGTGGGCATCGGAAGGTTTTAGTGTGTGTGTGTGTGTGTGTGCAGTGTAGAGGACAGTATTTTTCCACATGGTGAGACATGTGTGTGGACAACATTGTGCGCACGTACATACACAGTGGAGTCGGGTTTCAGTGCTTCCCCTGAACCACCTCATGGGTGCTGTCAGGGAACAGGGCATTGTTGAGGAGAGGAATGCCAAACAGAAAGGAGAGAGAGAAGGAGGAAGCGGACAGTAGAAGGAAGGAGGCAGTGGAGACGGGCAGTGTGACCTCTTAATGAAACTTAAACAAAGCTGTGGGCGGTGTCAGAGAAGGTTGTGTTGAGGGGTAAACATGGCCTTTAAAAACTCGTGTTTGGACCACAGAGGCCTCCAGTCAGAGCACTGGAGATTGTCACTTTTCTCAAAATTGGTGGAAAAAGTGGACAATGACACAATCGAGAAAGGGAGGTTCTCTGTGCAAACTATTTCCTCTACAACTCATAGCAGAGCTCATTATTGAAGCTACGTCAGATTAAATGATGCCCTGCTATGATAAAGTGCTTAGGCATGATTTCTAGCTGCAAACTGCTGAGTCAGAGTTGCTTATTTCTGTCTTGCAGCTGGAGCTGAATTAATCTGGGGTTTGGTGAAAATCTTTTGTTCCATGTGGAGCAATGTGGGAAATACCTACAGCTGCAAAGACATTGTTATTTAAGTAGAGCTAAGAGTGCCTTGTTATTAAATAAGCTGATTACAAACACACTGTTGTTTCAAACAAGCAATTTGAATAAGAATCGTTTTATGCAAGTAGGCTGGCTGAGTGCAGCGGTGTTATCAGCTCAACTCTGAGCGCCACTTTTGCACTGTTTTGGTGATCATTCAGACTCTGTGACCTGCCCTGGTAATTTTACCAGGAACCATCTCACTCCTCTTGCCTAAACCTGACCAACCTAACCAACACTGCCAGGGGCAATCTGAGGGGTCACCAAATACAACGTGTAACGTGACCAGTGCACGTGAATGTTCGTCTTATCAAGTGCGTTAGCGTGCACGGAGATTATTTCAGTGGTACTAAAACGCTCCTGTGGACGGAGATCGTTTTCATTTTGAATTTAAAACACATTAGTGCATACGTAGCTTTAATTAAATGTAAATATGTCACGTTGTCATTTTGAAACCAAAAAAAAAAAGAGTCGTCCGGGATAAAACGATGCCGGCTCTGTGTGGTGGCCTAAAACCGGAGGCAAGCTACTAATTAAAATAACACTTACATAAGGTTTGATTTTACCTACTAAATCCCAGCGTTGTCACCTGAAACACGGGCGTGGATTCAGCAAAGCACATGTGAAGCTGGGCAGGACAAGCAGGGCGACACGGTGAGTAGATTCACAGTCCACCTGAAGACGCGGCGGGAAATAAATACTCTTTCAGAAAAGTCTAAAGATCATATCCTGGTCCTCTCTTCTGCCTAAAAGTAAACATGATAGTTTTCACGATTATTATAATCACACAAAAGCTCCAGTACCAAATCACGTGACGTTCGTTAGTTCGTCAACAACGTCACACACCAGCAACATAAAGTATCCTAATATTGCTAACATGCTCATGCGCGAACTAAGATTAACAATCCCATTGTTGCTTCAAACTGTATCTGGAAGAAACAACACAAAAATACACGCGGATGTATTTACCGTCTGTAGATCGTACTGCGTCTGTTACTGGTTGGTAAACTCTACATCAGCCTGAAGAAATGAAAATGATTAGTCTTCATAAGCATGAACAGCTTTCATGCTGCATGTGCTTCTTGTGTTGTTAGTCTGTGGCTTCATCTTGGCTGTCAGACTGGATCAGCGGGAAGGACGATCTGCCTGCGATTGGTTATGTTGTGAAAGGGTCAAGGCGAAGGTTGGGGATAAGGTTAAGGACCAATTACCTGACATCTATGAGTGCTCCTGATCTTTACTAAGCCAATGAGCGTGACATCTAAGTAAGTCAAATGTGATTAATATTGTGCTGCTGCTTTCTTACACTCAGATTAAAGCAGGTCGTTACTGTGTTGCAGTGATGGATTTATTTCCCTAAATTAGCAGGAATTTAGGGTCAGGTCGCAGATGTTGGAGGGAGCTGGAGAGACTCAACACAAAGAAGCACTGAACCAAAACAATGAGCTCTGAACTGCACACAGCTGCAGACTGAGTATTGATCATCAATAGAAGTACTCGATTTGTCACTACACAGACTCATTTGTTCCTCTGTGAGTTTCATAAATAATAGAAAAAAAAAACCCGGTGACATTTCTTTATTGTACTGCACAACTGAATGTGTCCAAAAATGCCACCTTGTTAATGTTAAGCCAGAAAATGTCATCTTTTTGACATATAATTTTTAATGTGCCATGTTGCTTGTGGAAACTTTAGGTACTTGTGGTGCAGTAGATCTGCCTGAGGCCTGATTTCATTTCCTCTTGTTAGATGGCTGATTTGTGTCAAAACACTAAATGCAAAAATACATCTCAAACTGCAACTTTGTCATAGAAGAAGACTAAAGCAATTTGATTTGGTCATTCTGCTTGTAGATCTGCATACCTACATATCTGTCATTGTATGTGAACTGTGTTTATTCTATTTAGATTTGAAATTGTTATTCAATTTCCTCTAAATCTTATTCTGAGGGTATTTAGTTTGCATGCACATTGTGTCCATGCATGATTTTATGAATGCGCATGTGGAAAGAACGAGAGTGGAGAGACGTGTTGGTGTTTCTGTGTATGTTTATGATGTAACTGAAATAACAGATGCTGAGGGCTCACTGCAGCATCATGAGGGGAAGGCGTTATCAAGCATCAAATCTCACAGCTGTTAAAACATCCCTTTAAACCACAGACTAGTCTTGAGCTGTGGACTTCTTTGTGGTGTGGTCCAGTAAGTTCACGGCACTAATGATTTTCACAGAGTTTATAAAGGGGAGAGGTGACATTTGCTCAGCTGGGGGCTCCCGTCTGACAACAGCATGTGCTAATGAGCTTTCATCCCAGAGGCTGACTCCACATTTAGACCCAATATGGGGAATGTAACACTTACAGATGCTGCTCTCATGTACGGGACTATAATACCATTTTGTCTCCCAGCTTGTTTACATTATTCAAACAGGACGTGGTGAGCTAACGGATCCTTGTCAAATCGACCTGTTAACATCCAGACTGACCAACTACACTACACTACTATCTCATCACACTCTTTCCCGTCAGTTCTGGCACATTGTTATCATATTCTATTTCACATTGTCTTTTTGAAGAGAAACTCTCTAACAAAATCAAAAGGCAGATGTCTGATTTCATCTTTTATGTCTAAAGACTGAACTTGTTGTTTGGTGTCCTCACACTCTCTCTCTACTGTAAAATCCATATCAGTGGTCATCTTAGAGCTTTACAGGAAACACAGTTAAAGTGTGACTTCTGAAACAGGAAGTTACAACATTCCTGTCTGATGCATTTTACAATGAGTATTACAAGTGAATTATCCCAGGGACGTCACGGGACATACCCACACTTTGATCATGTGATCATGTCTGATATAAGAGACTGATGATAATTCAGGCTTGAATATTACTGATCTTTACTGAGTAGGTCACAATTAATGTGACATTAAACCAGAGTGGCAGTAATGTTCTGATCTTGATTCGTCACACTTCCAGATAATAAAGCAGGTCTTTGCTTCATCACACTGTGTGTCGTAACAACGGATTTCACAAGGATTGTTTAACATCCTGTTCCTGAAAGGCCAAGTGGCTAAGACTGTTTGCTGCATTTGCCACGGTTTACATAGAGGGCAGTTACAACTGGCAGTATCCAGACATGATGAGAATTACTTTAACACACACCTTTATCTGTGGGTGTAGTGTTACACTCTGACACGCCTTGTCTGTAAATCCTCATCACTGTCATGCACACAATAAAACCACAATGAACACCCTTTGGTCTGATATGACCTTTTTACTGGAGTGAATGATACTACCTGAACGTCCTGGTCTTGCTGAGCATCACAAAAATGATGGTGTGCTGTTCATCATATACCGACTGTAGAATATGACCCCAGGATCCAAGGTACAATCAAATAAATTCATTCAGGTAGTGCAACGATAGCCATAGAAAAAGCAATCTAAAGAAAGTATATTAGGTTATATGTCACTGATTTATATTTGGTTTAGCTGGTTGTTTCAGGAGGTGGATCATCTCAATGGATGACTACAAACATTTTGGGATGGGAGTCATTTTCACTGCCCCGTCATAATTAGACGATGTCATTAGCAAACGATACATTTCAGGTGCATGAATTATAAACTGAGACTGTGTGTGTGTGTGTGTGTGTGTGTGTGTGTGTGTGTGTGTGTGTGTGTGTGTGTGTGTGTGTGCGTGCGTGCGTGCGTGTGTGTGTGTGTGTGTACATGTTAGAAAAATTACTCAAGAGGCTTGGTTCAAAATCAAACACATCGGACATTTATTCTTGCAAGAAGGAACACATACATGCACCCTCAAAGAGAGGTGTCCAGCAAAGAAGGGGCCTTCCCTCCTCTGTAGGTCAGCTTTTATACAGTGGGACAAACAGTAGACCATCACCCCCATTCCCTTTGTATCTGCTTTTGTATGGCAATACAGAGTTGGTTGTAGGTCACAAGATAGTCGTCAATTAGATGCAGAAAGAATCACTTGCAAATAAGACAGAAAGCAAAGGAAACTTTTCGGGGCCTGAGACTTTCCGGAGCCACAATGCAAACAAGAGGAAAAGACAATTTTTTCCTTTCCATCATATCCCTCCTGTTTATACAAAGTATAACATAACATGTACATAAAAAGGAAAAAAAACAAAATAATCTTTCCATCATATAAAATAATCTTTCCTTCAGTACAGTATACACGTTTGTATGTGGATCTCAATATGTCGAACATGGATATTGATAGCGCTTTGTTGTTCCAGATGGATGCTTAATAAGAATAAGATCAGTAAGTTCTCAATTCTTTTTTTTCTGATGTTTATTTTCAGATTGACAAGTACCTGTACTCCATGCGTTTCTCTGATGAGACGTTACTGGACATCACACAGCGGTTTCGGAGGGAGCTGGCCAAAGGACTGGGTCGGGACACAAATCCCACTGCTACACTGAAGATGCTGCCAACGTTTGTGCGGGCCATCCCTGATGGTTCAGGTTAGTACGTGTAAGCCTTTATTTAGTCACTGCATCACCAAAGCACTGACCCTTACAGAATATCAAGGTACTAAACAGGGAAAATGATCCACACAGAGCTGTGGTGCCAAAAATGTCCCTCAATGAAGACCATCAAAGAACTACAAAGTGTGTAGTTTGATCATATTAGCTGCAGGTGACAGTTTGTGATGATAAAGATTAATTTATCTTTTTAGTTTAGGTCCCTATTGACAAAACCCTCATGTGACATTTTATGTTGGGACCAAAGTGACAGAAAGTCCCTCGCTCTCTTGTAGTTTGTACTAAGTTGTCATGCCTGGTCATTTGCTGACAGATGTTATGGATTTTCAAACTGCTTCGTAATCAATACTGTGTCAACTCCCCTCTCTCCTGGTCATTATGTCATTGTCAGCTAAGCGCCGTCTAACTCTGCTCTGCTGCAGTCGCTTTGCCCTTCATGTGAATGTGAGTCAGAATTTTTCTAGCTCTGTACATGCTGTACTCCGAGAGGAGAGCGTCCGTCCACTTAAACTGAGGAGCAGATTTTATTACCTTGGTCAGCTCAGTATTTATAGCAAAATTTTCCCTCTCATGTAAACACAGAGATCTATATTCTCCTCTAAATTTATTCTACAAAATTCCATCTTTATTCTACAATGTGAGAGCTGTACCTCTGGACACAATACATTACATGCACACAAATCACAGATCAGCAATCTTGCTGGCAAGGTTGGATAAGAAAGTGACACAAAGTTATTCCTGGAGTTACAGTGATGCAAGCATCTAACAAAATGTAAATTAAATTCCTGGTATGATACGAAACATCTAACTGTTACTGCAGACAAGGTCACTTTAGAATGACTGTTTTAGCACAATGTTTCCTGAACTTAATTTATTAATAAATGGTTCTTTTACATGACGTTCACCCTGATCTCCACAGAGGAGATGGGATTATTAGTCCACCTGGTTAGAGAGCAGGAATATGTGTGTTTTGTTCACCTGGTAAAGTGATGGTCAAGGCAGCTGCTGGTATGTTTCATTTTCTCCCATGTTTTCAAATGTGCACAAATATCACTGAACAGCCGAGGAAAATAACAACACCAGTGTCTGCACATGGCTCTATTTTCCTCATCCCCACTGACCAACAGTGAACTTAAATCAGACTTAGAAAATACTTTAATTCAGATGGAATGTCATCTCTCTTAAGTTTGCACAAAATAACACTATCTGGAATTCTTTAAAAAAAAAATGTCTAGTCTTGACTGTATTTGAGATAAATTATGAATCACAGACTGAACTACCGCGACCTGACCTTGCTTTCTGATTTGCACAATAAGTACAGTGGCACAATATAACAATGCGAAATTACACAAGTGTGTAAAAGTAAATTTGCCTCTAGTTAGAACATTTACTCAGAAATAACAAATTTACATTTCTACATTTTAATCATTGCATCATTGTTGCCAGCAATTTTAGAAAAGCATGTAAAGACTGAGTATTTGTAAATTAGCACATATATAATCCATGGATTCAACCCTAAACTATGTGTCTGCCACAGCAATACTAAGACTTTCTGACCTGTAGGATGTCTTACTGGATCACTGAGGAATAAGTGTCAGAAGGAAACAGTAATAAGAAGAAAGCAGACCATGTGATGGGTTAGCGGTAACTGCCAGTTTTATCAGAGGTCAGCAGGCTCTGAGTCCTATTATGAACGAGTTGTGATAAGCAGCTACTACTGCAGATTATCTAATCAGAGAGCTATAAACAAATAAAGTTACTGATTCAGACGGAAAATATGATTACTGCCTTGCAGTTGTCTGCCTCTGCCAACCAATTAAATTTACGTAACGTGACGCTTCAAATATGGAGGGTGCTGCAAAGAAGCTACTGACTCTGAAACATGGATGCTTCACCCATAGGTTTAACCTGACAGCACAGAAAATCTATACAATCAGCACAGTTTGAAGGTTAGATATAAAATGTCATAACTTCACCAATTTATCCTTTTAGACATTTATTTGGAAGTTCTGTTAATAGTTTATAAATTCTGATCATCAAAATGCATTAAGTTCATCTTTTAAATCCAAGTGAACGTTTGTGCTAAATTTTAAAAAATTCCCTCAAGGTGTTTCTGAGATATGTTGTGCATGAGAATAGGACGGACACTTTGGACAGCCCAATCACACCTTTGGTCACGGCTGTCGCTGATGTAGCACCATATAAATAAACTACCGTCCCAATGTTTAGTCAAGTGACCAGGAACTAAATATACACCTGAATTTATGGGATTTTAATGGTCATAATGCCTCCGATGGTGGCAATCATGAACCAATAAACACAGATGAAGCTGAAGCAGGACAGAATAGAGTCACGCCAACCTACTGTATTACGCACCAGTGTACACGCATGAAGACACATAAGCATGTGTATTTCTTATTGTTAAGCTATATTTGGAGGACTCGGCACAAAGTCAAGACATAACTTCTGATAAAAGCTGGAACAGCTTTATCTTTTCATTCGCTACATAGACAATACACAGTGTTACATTAATTCATAGTGAGAGCTGTATTTGTTTGCTAAGCTAACAGAGGATGAAACACACACTGATAAGACATGTCTCCCTGTTGAGTCGTTAGCTGCATGTCATTCAGTAATGTAAAATACATAAGAGTCTTTCTTTAGGAAGAAATCCAAAACACTAATGCTGAAACCTTCCTCCTTTAAGCAAAGGATAATTATCTGCTACAAATGTCAGTGTGTGTGAGAGCTACTTTGACAAAATGAAAGTGTCCAAGAGCTACTCGTGTTTAGTAACATTTATTCACATAGCTGAGCTCCACCAAACAAGCTGAATATGTTTCTTTTGAAGCTGAGAGCAAGTTGATACTCAACAAACACATGCTCAAGTAGCTCATAAGCTATTGGTTGGAGACCCCTGGTCCACAGCCTTGTATCTAAATGCACTGACATGTCTTTCTATCTCTGCCGTTCTCTTGTCCAGAGAAAGGAGACTTCATCGCGCTGGATTTGGGAGGCAGCAACTTCAGGATTCTCCGTGTCAAAGTGAGCCATGAGAAGAAACAGACTGTTCAGATGGAGAGTCAAATCTATGACACACCAGAGGACATCATTCACGGCAGTGGAACAAGAGTGAGTTCAAAGAGAAATACACACACATACACAGACTCTCCTAAGTTCCACCTGAGACGAGCTCCCCCTCTTTCAACCTCTGTTCCAGCTGTTTGACCATGTGGCAGAGTGTCTTGGGGACTTCATGGAAAAACACAACATCAAAGACAAGAAACTCCCAGTTGGTTTTACCTTCTCCTTCCCCTGCCAGCAGACCAAACTAGATGAGGTAAAGTATGTAGTCAACATAGTCACTCGGGGCACGTTCCATTTATTAAACTTCATTCCAATATCTGAATAACTACCCTGTAGGCCAGTTACATTATGAGTTGCCACAGTTGTAATGGAGACCTCATCCAGAGTAATGCGTGTGCCAGTCTCAGCCCAACCATACCAAACATTGTTTTTATTCTTTCATGTCCCTCTGGTTCTCCCTGATTGTCTCCAGGGTTATCTGATAACATGGACAAAGCGTTTCAAGGCTGGTGGAGTGGAGGGGATGGATGTTGTCAAGCTGCTCAACAAGGCTATTAAGAAACGAGGGGTGAGTCTCATCTTTGGTCCATTTGCATTCTGTCGCCTGCAGTTATTTGTTACCAATTGTATGCATTTTAATCTCAGTGAAACAGGGATGCAGAAGGGCACTGACGACTGCAAACCATAACTGTAAAAGCTCACATATACGTGTGTGGTTTCATTTGTTTTAGGACTATGATGCTGACATCATGGCAGTAGTGAATGACACTGTGGGAACCATGATGACCTGTGGCTTCGATGATCAACGTTGTGAAGTCGGCATTATCATCGGTATTTCAATAGTTCAGGGACCACTCACATCCAAGAATGTATTTGTCATCATCAAGAGTAAAATTGTGCAATTCAATACTCTCTAAAGAAGCAAAATAGAAATTAGGTACAACTTAAACAAACTGACAAACTTAGTGCTAACATCCATCAGTTTGTCAAAGGAAAATAAATTCATGTAAATAGTTGTTCAATAAGTCTAATGAGTAAACTGGTTCAATTATAATCGTATGTATGTCTGTGTGTTTAGGCACAGGTACCAATGCGTGCTACATTGAGGAGCTGCGTCACATTGACCTGGTGGAGGGAGACGAGGGCAGGATGTGTGTGAACACTGAGTGGGGAGCCTTCGGGGACGACGGCAGGCTGGAAGACATCAGGACTGAGTTTGACAGAGAGATAGACCGAGGCTCTCTTAATCCAGGCAAACAGCTGTATGTAAAATCAAAAGTATCACAGCCTTACACAGTTTATTCATTTATGTCAAAAAAAGGTTTTTCTAAAAGAATATTAGATGGCTATAGCCTCACCACGAGCTTTACCTCAGCTACTAGCACAACTAGCTGCATCTTAACTATGATGATATCATGATAACTATGAAAGTAAAGCTATTCCTTATAAAAAAAAAAAAAAAGTATAGTGATCTCAGGATGTTTAACCCAGTTTCTGGATATCTGTTCTTTCCTGGTGCTGTAGATTTGAGAAGATGGTCAGTGGGATGTACATGGGAGAGCTGGTTCGTCTCATCCTGGTGAAGATGGCCCGAGAAGGCTTTCTGTTCGAGGGCAGGATCACACCTGAGCTTCTCACGAAAGGGAAGTTTGAGACCAAGCACGTCTCCGCCATAGAGAAGTGAGTCACACCACAGGACTATAGAACTAAATGCACTTCATCAATTAGTCATACAAATCAATAAAAAAAAAATGTCTCCTATTATTTTCTAGTTGGTCATAGTGTCTCTTTGTCTCTGTACCTCTCTCCTGTTTAGGAGTAAGGAAGGGTTGACCAAGACAAGAGAGACTTTAATCCGACTTGGTGTGGAGCCCTCAACGGAGGACTGCATCGCTGTGCAGCATGTGTGTATTGTTGTTGAAATACAAATTGTATTATGTAAATCCCTCCTTCCAGAGGCCACTTAAATTTGGGAAACTACATAGTAAAATTATATATCTAAGTATTTAATGTTTTACTATCCAACAAACTATTTAAAGCATAGGGATTTTTTTTTAAGCATTATAGCCTTATTGCAGGACTTTGACATTTATATTTAGATGTTCCTGAAAAACAAATAGAAACAACTGATATTGTCATTACTGCAGCATGTCTGATACCTGGTGATTTAAAGACGTCTTTGTATTTCTTGAAATGTTAACGCAACATACAGTGTGGTGTTCATGAAATTATGGTGTTGTGTGCTGCTTGCTGAATGTCTCCCCTCATGGTTCTTCTTCCTTCAGGTTTGTACCATTGTGTCTTTCCGCTCTGCCAGCCTGATTGCTGCCACACTGGCTGCCATCCTGATGAAGCTAAAGGAAAACAAAGGAGTGGCTCGTCTTCGAACCACTGTGGGCATCGATGGCTCTCTTTACAAGATGCACCCACAGTGAGTGTCAACAAGATAAAAGACAAGAAACAAATGAATGGATTTAGGATTAATTCACATGCTCTATCAGCTCTTTATACGTTTTATTCCCTTGTTTAATATATTTTGCATCTGATATACATTTTTTCACAAACATTACTGAAAACTGTTTTCAGGCATTGAGAGGTTAACTGTATATCCTACATTATGTTACACATTATTTAGTCATTATCAGTATGCCTAATACTGTCTGCAGAAGACCACACTTTTGAAAGGAGTAAACAGGTAAACTCTCTTGTATCTGTTTCAGATATGCCCGTCGTCTTCATAAGACAGTCCGACGTTTGGTCCCAGAGTCCGATATCCGATTCCTCCTCTCAGAGAGCGGCAGTGGAAAGGGAGCTGCCATGGTGACAGCTGTGGCCTACAGGCTCGCTGAACAGTCACGACAAATTTCCCAAATACTGTCTGAATTCCGCCTGACGACTGAACAGTTACTGGAGGTGAAGAAAGAATAATACTGTCGTGTGCTTATTCAATCACTTTGTTAATACATTATTTTGATGACTCTATTAACCAAAATAATCTTTTTTTCTCCAGGTAAAGAAGCGAATGAGGATAGAGATCCAAAATGGCCTTTCAAAGAGCACACAGGACTGCGCTACTGTTAAAATGCTGCCAACCTTTGTACGAAGCACTCCTGATGGCACAGGTAATGCACACACTCACATACACTGTTGGGAAAAATTACTCAAGAGGCTTGGTTCAAAATCAAACACATCGGACATTTATTCTTGCAAGGAGGAACACATACATGCACCCTCAAAGAGAGGTGTCCAGCAAAGAAGGGGTCTTCCCTCCTCCGTAGGTCAGCTTTTATACAGTGGGACAAACAGTAGACCATCACCCCCATTCCCTTTGTACCTGCTTTTGTATGGTAATACAGAGTTGGTTGTAGGTCACAAGATAAGGATGCAGGGGAGTCGTCAACTAGATGCGGAAAGAATCACCTGCAAATAAGACAGAAAGCAAAGGAAACTTTTCGGGGCCTGAGACTTTCCGGAGCCACAATGCAAACAAGAGGAAGAGACAAATCTTTCCTTTCCATCATATCCCTCCTGTTTATACAAAGTATAACATAACATGTACATAAAAAGGAAAAAAACAAAAGAATCTTTCCATCATATAAAAGAATCTTTCCATCATACACCCTGACAGTTTCTGACTGGACGTCTGTTGGGAGACAATGCTAAAATCAATACTCAGCAGCTATGCAGCTGGTGTACTCGTTCACGTCACACCTCTCTGAGGCCAATAGTAATTATCTCAGAAATTTCATCGTGTCTGTACTGTTTTCACCTTTGCCCTGATTAAAACCTGTTTTAAACTTTTATTTCTGCAACTTTTGAAAACAAAACTTCTCAAACTTTGACACAGACATCTTTGTTTTTAAGATTTTTTTTTTTGGTATTGCGGCTTTATAAGAAGCAATCGAGATAGGCAAGAAATTAATGTAAAGAGAGCAGGGTTATAAAATACAGAAAAGGTCTGGCTGACTCGGAGTCGTACTAGGGGTTCACTGCTGACAGCATTTGCACCCATTTAGTTTGCGCCCTAACCACTTAGCTTCTGGGTCACCCAGACATCTGTTTAAATAGAACACCGACCGGTATGTCCTCAGATGGCCACCTCTATGTGAACCGAGCAGGAAAACAGTGTTCAAACCACTAACATACAAATGCAGATTTTGTATTTGCATATATACGTTATAAGGAACATATCTCCACGGCATGAACATTTTAATAACTGGAACAAGTCATATCTAATAAAGTCAGTGTGGGCATTTTGGTTCCTGGTTATTTATTTATCCGTCTGTCTGTCTGTCTGTCTGTCGGTCTGTCCAGAGAATGGTGACTTCCTGGCTTTGGATTTAGGAGGAACCAACTTCAGAGTTCTGTTGGTCAAGATCCGTTCTGGGAAGAGGAGAACGGTGGAGATGCACAACAAGATCTACGCTATTCCTATGGAAGTGATGCAGGGCACAGGAGAGGAGGTGAGAGAGACAATCCATCAGTCAGTGTCAAACTGACAAAAATTATACAAGCAGGGCAGGAGAATGAAAGGCAGAAGGACAATGTAAAAAACTTTGAACCTCTGTGGTGCTGTAAAGATTAGGGTAGAGAGGAAATATGTCAGACTGTGACTCTTGTTGATTCAGATGTAAATAAAGAGAATATAAGTTGGGAAGAATCGGCTGATAGGTTATAGGTAGACAGGTGCCTCATTAGGTTAGTGACACACGTGAACAACAGAGCCCCTTTAAATTCAATCTTTCTTCGTCACAGTTCTGTAATAACGCCAGAAAGGTCAGATTACGGTTACTTATAATGGAGAGAGCATGTGTTATTGGCTTCTCCAAAATCCAATATGGGTCCTTTGTGTTGCTTTTTAAAGCCTGCAGGTTTGAAATTCTTACTTCCTGTTGTAAAAATTATTATTTTGTCCATATTGCCAGACATCAAATTCAAACTAATAAAAGCATAATATTGGAGGTGGAAAGTGAAAATAATCAGTGGAAGCTCACATTGGAACAACATTTACCAATATTTTTGATATATACTGTAGTTAAAAAAATTCTCATCTTTTTTATTCTTCCAGTTGTTTGATCACATTGTGCAGTGCATCAGCGACTTTCTGGACTACATGGGGATGAAGAACGCTCGTCTTCCTCTGGGCTTCACTTTCTCGTTCCCCTGCCGACAGACCAGCCTGGACGCTGTATGTGCTCCTCCTCCTTCCTCTCTTAGATGCTGCCTTACTTCCCCGAGGGTCTTAAATCAGCTGCGTCTCAAAATTGGACTTGCTGATTCTGTAGAATGGGCCCACTGTTAGACACACAGCATCAAGGGCAAACCCCCAAGTGATGTTTCCAAAATCTTAACCTTTAAAAGACCTCAGAAAACGGTTATATTTTTTTAGCTGACTTTCAGCACACTGGGTTTCATGAGCTCAAGGATGAAACAATCTTCTGAACTGTGAGCAGACCATGAAAATGCCACATGATATGTAGAACTTGTGCGTGTGTGCAGGGCATCTTGGTGACGTGGACGAAGGGCTTCAAGGCAACAGACTGCGAAGGGGAAGATGTGGTGGGACTGTTGAGGGACGCCATTAAGAGGAGAGAGGTAGGATGCGAGGAGCAGCAACATGACACTGTGCTAAATGTTGAATGTAATGTTTCATTATAATATTTGTTTCCGCTTTCAGGAATTTGACCTGGATGTTGTGGCCGTAGTCAACGACACGGTGGGAACTATGATGACCTGTGCCTATGAAGAATCCACCTGTGAGATTGGACTCATCGCTGGTGAGTTCACCTTTATATGGACTTGTTTTAGATACTGTATATACTCAACTTTCTGTGCTCCGTCAATCTAATGCATCTTTCGGATTAAAGGCACTGGCAGTAATGCCTGCTACATGGAGGAGATGAGGAACATTGAGATGATAGAGGGCGATGACGGACGGATGTGTGTCAACATGGAGTGGGGGGCTTTCGGAGACAACGGATGCCTTGACGACATTAGGACAGAGTATGACC
The DNA here is from genome assembly GCF_022577435.1 of Embiotoca jacksoni. Classification (NCBI taxonomy): domain Eukaryota; kingdom Metazoa; phylum Chordata; class Actinopteri; family Embiotocidae; genus Embiotoca; species Embiotoca jacksoni. The sequence continues at coordinate 11,451,163 of NW_027185414.1, read as the reverse complement.
GCTCTGTGGATGATTTCTCCCTCAATCCAGGCAAACAAAGGTGCCACGAACACACAAACATGTCAGAAAAAATGTAACCTATTAACCCTGTATGTCATGAATTCACATCTTTATCACTTAAAATATGTACAGCTGCATGAATAGGTGTACTTATGTGTGTGTTTTGTGCTTTTGTGTTTTAGATATGAGAAAATGTGCAGCGGCATGTACCTCGGTGAAATTGCACGGAACATCCTCATAGACATGACGAAGAAAGGATTCCTCTTCAGAGGACAGATTTCTGAAACTCTGAAGACCAGAGGCATCTTCGAAACAAAGTTCCTCTCACAGATAGAGAGGTAAAAAATTAGCACTGCGTTTTGTTGTGTCAATAGAAGTGACAGCGTATTATTCAAGGGGGTGAAAAGTACTCTGAACTTTTGTCTGTTATCTTACTGAGCTGTGAAAGTGACAATAGCCACAAGATGGCACTCCATTCACTCCAATCGTAAAACAGCATCTGCTCATTTTGTCATAGAGCGACTAATGTTGTTATCCAGCAAAGTTGCATTTTTGGTTGAGTTGATCTCTCTTCTTTTAAAGGCTGAGACTTTGTGTGTGTTTGTGTCTTTCTTCAGTGACAGATTGGCTTTACTGCAGGTCAGATCCATCCTGCAGCACTTAGGGCTGGACAGCACCTGCGATGACAGTATCATAGTCAAAGAGGTAAGGTAGACAGGACAATTTATGCCTGATGGAAACCTTCCACTTGAGCATGTAGTAGCTAATTCAGCCTCAAACTTAGACATCTACACCTGGACACTGTGAAATAGATTACCATTTTATCAGTCTGTGAATAGTGAAAGACTAGAAAGTGTGCGACAGACATGTTTAAGTTATATTTGTTTTCAAAGTTTGATGAGTGATATGTGGTTTTGTGACTGAGCAAACTGTGGCAGCTACACTTTGTTACCTGTTGAAATAATGATACTGTTTTTTTATTGTTAGGTGTGTGGAGCCGTGTCACACCGTGCAGCTCAGCTATGTGGTGCAGGAATGGCAGCCGTGGTCGATAAGATTAGAGAGAACCGAGGACTGGACCATCTGAACATCACTGTAGGGGTGGATGGGACATTGTACAAATTACATCCACAGTAAGTTTAATTCATCAGTAATCCATCTCATAAAACTATTTACTGTCTATTGAGTTGAAAAAGAAATGAAAATTAGTTATTACATATGGTGACCTTGTCATTCTCTGTTCTGGTAAATGGACCAGTCTAGAGGATGTAATGATGCTCTCAACGTATTTACACAATATCTATTTGATTAATATAATCCCAGGGTTGGAAATTACTATTCAAAAGGCAAGTAAATATAATCAGAGGCAGGCTCATCCAGTTTTGGACGACAATGACGAGAGGAGTTGTAGGCTATTAAAGCTCAAAAAAATGTCCTGCTCGCTACTGTTTGAAATGTGTCACTACTGTTTTCTTTCTTTCTTGTGACAAATTCAACTGTGTTGCTGTTGAGCCTCTCAAATTTTTTTTTTTTTAAATTTTTAAATTTTTTTTTTTTACATCGATTCACTACAGCTAATAACAGAGGTGCTGTGATACCTAATGGTCCAAATTAAAGAGAGATCACAGTGTAAGAAAGGAAGTAGGCTGTGTTAGACAAGCAATGAATTCACAACATTCTTGTATGTGGCTACATGTGGACATGATTTAATATGCAAACTCTAAAATTTTGGTGTATTTACATTTACAAAATAGTCAAAGGAGTCAAGACATCACAGTTTTTTTTCTATCTTTTATTTTCACACCTTGTGCTCAACTACTGTTCATAAACACTGGTCGAATGTACCATAGGCATATAGTGTATGGCTCAGTTAATAGCAAGTTAACTCGTACAAAAATACTTTATCAGACAGATGATCCATGTAGAGTATGTGTGTTGTGTGTAAGTGCATGCCGATCATGTTGAGTCATGCTTTAATGATGTCATAATTAAATACGTGATGTATTGCTATTTGCACAATACAAGAGTATAACTGAGGTTAAGTAAATACTCTCACTGCACTTCATTTCTTCAGTGTCCACTCAAACGACCCATCAAAAAAAAAAAAAAAAGAGCCAGAAGAGCCTGTTTCTTATTCAAACATGTCTGACAGCTATACATAATCTAGTTGAACTTGTTAAACATGTAACAGGCAAACTCTTCTTCATGGTCACCAGCTTTAGCTCCTCCTCCAGACTCACTTCACTCACTGCTGTATTGGTGCCATACCCCCCTTCACCTCAACACCACATTTCGAATGGCTCTTTTTCACCTACATGTTCACCATGTTTTTCACTTTTCTAACATGGTGTCAAATCTGGTCTCTGTTTAGTTTCTCCGGGATCATGCACCAGACTGTCAATGAACTGGCTCCTCAGTGTGACGTCAACTTCCTATTGTCAGAGGATGGCAGTGGGAAAGGAGCTGCTCTCATCACAGCCGTTGGCTGCCGGCTCCGGGAGGAGCTGAACAGTAAATAGAAACTCCCTTCCAGCTCACTGTTATCCCCCCCTCTCCCCCCCCACACACACTCACCCATTGTCTCCTTTTGTGCTAAATCGAACCTGTCCAGTCAACAGTCACGATCCAGTAGCTGCTGCTTTAGTCTGTCTATGTGACACAGAGAAAAGGAGACAGCTCTCTCTGCTGTGTTACATAGCAGAGAGTCAGGCACTGTTGTAGTTAGATTATCCTTGATTAACCAATGAAAAACCACCCAGTTTCTTAAGGGTTTGACAGTTTTGTAATTTTAAGGTTCAAGTTATGATAAGGATAAAACAGGCACATTAAACTCCTGTAAAATTAAAAAAGATTAAAAAGCAGCTTCAGAAAGCAGACCTCATAAACTCCTGCAATGATCCTCTGTCTCTATCTGGAGGATTAATCTGGTAACTGCAGTCAATAACAATATTCCCAGCACATTAGAAAAACATTGCAGAAGAAAAAACCTTTGATTCTTCCAACATGTTTAGTAAAAGCAGGGACATTAAAAATACTGTTTCAGACCAAAGTCACAAGTGTGTCTGCTGTCTGCTGTAGACTTCTCACTGTCTGTACAGGAAGACGTAAATGGAATATGAGATAGAATATAAATGTGAAATGAGATGAAAGGGAATATTTTTGCTTTAAAGTTTTTAATATCTTAACCCAGATATAGTACAATATGTTATTGTTGCTATTTATTTTATTTTTATATTGGGAGATGTTGACAAATGTTACTGTTGCAATGATGACGCACACAGAAGCCAAAGTTCCCTGAGATGGTACCTGATACTTGTTCTGTATTTAAGGTCAGAAGCATGACAAAAGAGGGACTTGATCTGTGGCTTGATTAGCAGGAAATTGCCATTTCACGTTTGCTGAATGTGCATATTTGATCGGCTATAAGACAGCAAACTATTGTTATCTGTACTCTTGTGTAAAATATGTCCAAATATGTCCTGCTGTTGGTACGAACCACAGCTGTTGGTAAGTTGTAGCTGTCGTTAGTAGTTTTGACTACGCTCATCACCACAGTGAGACTTATTGGTTACTAAGCAACAGCCATGAAGCAGGGTTGTGGTGCTAACATGGATGCCAAAGAAACAACAATGGCTCATCAATGTATGAATATATAACATTGCCGTAGCTGAAACGTTTAAGAGGAATTTAAACATTTTGGCAAGAAAGCATTGCTCTGAGCTCAACTCATGTATGCTCTCAAAAACTCAGGAGAGTGTTTAAGAGAACTACTATATGGCTCATTCATGTAGCACAATTCATGCAAAATCATAAATATTTATATTCTTTTGAATAAATCATAATGATCACTGTTAATAACACGCACTGAAAGACTAGTGGATTTGGTCACGGGCAGACACAAGTATTAGAGGCTGGCTTTTTTTTTTGATCATATGGAGATATTTGAGACTAAAAGAGTGAAAATATTTACTGTGAGGTCAGTGGTGTCCCTGTAAGACACGGTACTGTAATTAGCAGGAGTGCTCATGGATGCATCTTTGAGATCTTACAATATAATTTACTGCCATTTTGTTAAATAACAAAATGAATACTGAACAAACAAGCTGAATTTCCTTACCTGCATTTAAATCAGGCTCCCAGAATTTAGACGGCCAGCCTCTCCAGCGTGTCCTAAAGTACCCTTTCCTCAGACTTTCCCCAAAGCCCCCGGTCTAAACACCAACCCATCACACACAAAACACCTTAATCTCATTGCTTGTGTTCACAAAGCCTAGACTGTATCTGTCGAACACTGTCAATCAGTCACTAAATAAAATCAAAACTGTGTCAATCTGATGTTGTAGTTGTTTTTGCACCAGAGATTGTGTCCCCATGCACTGAAGGATCTGTTAAGCACTGTTATTAATGTGTTCAATTGGAACATAAGCTCAAGCCCTCCTCTCTGTGAGCATCCGTCTGAAGTGTAACTATGGACCAGATCTAAATGTGTTTCCTCCACCACCGCAGCTCTGACCTGTCTGTAACTGGGATGCCACTGACTGACTCAAAATGTGTAAACGGTTGCTATAGTTGAAGTTCAGAAAGAAGCACGCCCGTCCAGAAAACCTCATCTGTGCTGGGTACAAAATAAAGGTGTGTGGGTACTCATTGCTTTGCAATTTTATTATTGCTGTCACATTAATTAAAGAGTATTAACTTTTATGTAAGTTACAAACAAAAAAAACTGCTGTTTTTTGACAACAAATACAGATGTTTCATAATGTCATTGTGTACTTTATAAGTCAAAAACTTACAAGGAGTCAAAAGCTTTTCACTACATTCTGTAATCTTAATGCTTACAGACTAAAATATTTAAAACAGCATGACCTGACTGTAAATGTGAAACCATCACACGTTCCATATATACATTTCCACTTCATCAGCATAATTGACATTAATATATTCAATAGGTGGCAGTTTTACGCTTCACATGAGATTCTTCTAAGTAGCAGCACTTTAACTTTTCTATCGAGACTCTACTGTACACCGGCCATAAAAAAAATATACAGCTGTATGAACCAGTGAAACTACAATAAGCAACATACTGTATTTAATCACACTACTGTATGTGGTCAATATGTGAAAGAAACATACTGCACAGTAACAGATACATGCTAATCAGACAACAAATAAGGTCGTCCAGCAAATTCAATGCTGATTTTCCTTTTACAATTTCTAACAATATGAATATCCTGTTGTTCATATTAATGTTGTATTTAAGACAGACAAAAAAGGAGGTGTCCCACTTGTCATAAAGGCATGAATATGCCAGACTAACCGCTGGAGCTGAAATGCACTTTGTAATTAATTTTAAATTACAGCAAGGTTGAAAAGATCTTCAGAATCAGAATCAGAAACTGGTGAGTGACTTTGATTATTGTGCATTATGACTGGTGAAGAGAGGACACAAAATACAAAACACAAACAACAATTTTAAGGCTCTCTGTTGATGCCAGTGGACTGTTCACCCTTTATGCATTAGAAAACTATTAACCACAGATGCATTTCTCCAATAACCCTCGAATATCCAGAGTTCACAAGGAAAGGAAGAAGAAAAGCTTCAGTGATGAAAGAGAGGACGTGGGGCAGCAACGACGGAGGAAGGTTTGCAGTCAGACAAATAAATGTTGGTTGGATTCCATTTCAAACTTTCTAAATAGCAGCAAATATCACAGAATTAGTCTCTCTTGTTGTCCACTATTTCACACATTACGAACACTTTCAGTCATCTTCTTTAATGGTCCCAAATCCTAAGAAGTCCTTCCTTCCTTCAAAGATTTCCAAATGGATGAATGTCATGGTTCAGTCAACACGTATGGTAATCGACAGGCCTTTCTCTGTCTGGTCTGGAGTGGTGATTGAAAAAAACTTTTTGCTTTCAGTGGTTGTGCCCGGTAAGACTGGCAGCTGGGAATTTTGTATTGTCCATCGTTTTCACCAAATGTGTGTTGTCTGTGTTGTATGTGTGCCTTTTAAAGTGCGTGCAAACGTCTCTCTCTGTGGTGTTGAGGTCATTAGTGGAAACCACGTTTGTGTTATTTGTTTTGATGGAAGTGTGTGCGTTTGAAGTGTCATTGCGGTGGCTGTGTGTCATGGTGACCCTGAAGGTGTGTGTGTGCTGCAGCTCCATCTTGTCCTCCTGCGACACTTTGATAAAGGGACACCAAGCAAACGCATGACGGAAACCAGCACGAAACCTGCAGAAAGAGATGAAAAATTAAAATCATCCTTGCAGTTTTACACTTAAATGGTCAAAAGAGGCAGACAGAGAGAGAGAGTGCTGGTGTAAGAAAACACAGTGTATGAATATATCTTTTACCTCTGGTTTAGACAGCAGTATATAATAGGATTGTACATAGTCGAACTCATTGCCAACCAGAATATGGCCAGATACACCTGACAGGGAAACAAAAAGTCAGTGGTGGAAGAAGTATTCACATCCTATACTTAATTAAATTGTAATTAATCACAGTACTTGAGTAAATGTACTTAGTTACTTTTCACAACTGCAAAAAGAAATAAGTAAACACTAACTTATTTACAGTGTCAAGAATACAAGCCATCAGAGAAGCAGCGGCTAACCTGTTGAATGTAATGTTGCTTGTAAATGTCTCTGTTAAACGTCCCCAGTATGAAGTAGATATGATATGGCAGCCAGCAGAGGGCAAAGGTCACCACCACAACAACCATCATCTTCACCACCTACATGAAATCACAGACGCAGGACACATGGTTACTGCTGTATTTTCAATATCAGGCCGGCTCTGAAGACTTGTTTTCAGTGTAGGGTACTCTATGATAGCAGAAAAAAGAACAGCGTGACCTTTCTCTTGGCTGTTATCTGGCTGTGGTAATGGTCTGACGCCTCTCCAGGGATGTGGCCCCCCCACAGAGATCGGCCAACTAAACTGTAGGTCACCAGCATCACCAGCAGAGGGAGCAGGTAGATCAGTAGTATCACTGCAAACTGATAGCTACACAGACAGAGACAGAGACAGGAGAGCGGATAGTAAATAGTAATTAGTGATGAAGAACACAGGATTCAGACCAAGGATTTGTCCTTTGTCAACACATTATATCTCAGTGTGTTTGCATGTCAGAGGACATTCACATTTGTGTTGATTTATGTTTGTAATAATGTGATTTGTGTTTTGGGTGTTTCTATAAGCACGTCTCTCATTCTTACAACAACCGAGTTGACATTTGCAACACTAAAAGTACGGCACACTTAGGATTTACTCACATGAATTATTAATAAATAACTGTCATAGTTTCAGAAATTGTGAGGTTTATAATTGACTTCTACATTATAAGTCCATTTATCGACTGATCAACATGTACAGATTCAGATGTGTTACAAAATATAAATAAATCATATCTCTTTCTTCATGAAAGTTTATTAAAAGGCGGCGATCCAACTGCTGCAAGTCAAGTTGTTAAAATCGTTTGTCTTATTTTGGCTCAGAAGGTGTAAAGCAGTACTGAACTAGACTTGGACCATCTGAATGTCAGGCTGTACTCTTCACATTAATAAAGGCTAACACATTAAAAACAAAAACATACCCATTACAGTTAATTGATCTGCAAGTTATTTGTTGTGATATTACAGTTTTATAATATGCCTTTCTGTGAAACACATCCATCATTCAGACTGTATGTGTTTTTTCACAACACGTTCATAGAAGTATAAATGTATATATGTGCACATGTAATTATTGAACAAACCTGTCTCTCTGCCTGTGTGTGTGTGTGTGTGTGTGTGTGTGTGTGTGTGTGTGTGTGTATGTGTGTGTATATGTATATATATTTGTCTCTTTCGTTCACCTCAGTTGATGTGTTCCTCCATAATCATCAGGCCAGTCGACCATGCACACAGTTCTGGGGTAGTAAAATCTGGTCACGCTGTAGTAGCACTGAGGGAAAGCCAATAAAACTGCGACGATCCATATCAGAGCGATCACTACCTTCGTAGAGGCGGAGGAGAGGCGCGGCTTCAGAGGGTGAATGATGGCCATGTACCTGGAAAAGGGAAGAAAAGATTTATTCATTGACACATATCTTTATTCATAGACACAGTCAAAGATTTGTTGTTTAACTTGTAAGAACAGACATAAAGAAAATAGTGTGACTTGTAAAAGCTCTTGTCTTTGCATCTGTGCCACAAATAATTTAAAGTCAAGTTTTCTTTTTATGACAAAAATCCAGAATTTACACTAAATTGCATTTTGAAAGAAGAAATGAATTGGATGGAATATTTATTTAATTTGTGGAACATAAAATTGATAGAGATAAAAGGATGATCATGCTTGTCTAAGAGCGACAATATTGATGTTTTCCTAATCCTCAAATATTGCCAACTTTAAAAAGCTTTAAAATGTTCATCCACGGTCCTGTGATTCAAACTAATATCGATTAATCAAGACTTCTTCACCTTTAAATCAATTAGTATTTATACTTGAAAACTAAGAACTGACTTCATATTTTTTCTACATTTGAAATGTTAATCTGCTGTTACAGTTTAATGACGCCTACATACATTTAACAACATGAGGGAGGTGTGGACCGGTATGAAGGAGATTACTGGCTTCAAAGGGAGAGCGAGACAACCAGGGGGGGGGGCTCCCTGGAGAGGGCCAATGAGCTAAACTGTTTCTTCAACAGGTTTAGTTCACCGCCCTCATCAGTCTCCTCCACACACCACACCTCCCAAACACCTCCCCCTTCCCACCCCCCTCTCTCGCCCCTGGTGAGCTGCATGGACACAGAGCCCTTAACTTCAAAGGGCTCTTCCACCACTGACACCGTGACCCTCCTCCCCCCCTCTCTGTGACGACTGGCCATGTTAGGAGACAGCTGGAGAGACTCCACCAACGCAAGGCTGCAGGACCTGACGGCATCAGCCCCGGGGTCCTGAGGACCTGCGCCATCCAGCTGGCTGAGGTCCTGCAACACCTCTTCAACCTGAGCCTGAAGCAGGAGGTGGTCCCGGTGTTGTGGAAGACGTCGTGACTGGTTCCTGTTCCGAACCGCTGAGAGTTCTGGGAGAGGATGTGGACATGGTGGAGGAGTACAAGTACCTGGTGTCTCCATGACAACAGACTGAACTGGAAGACCAACATCAACGCTGTCTACAAGAAGGGGATGAGTCGACTCTTTTTCTTGAGGAAACTTCGATCCTTCAATGTGTGCAGCGAGATGTTGGAGATGTTCTATCAGTCTGTTGTGGCCTGTGAACCGTACTTCTAGTAGTCTGCTGGGGTGGGGGTGGAGGGGCAGCATTGGAGCCGGAGACACCAACAGACTTAAACTGGTTAAGAAGGCCGGCTCCATCATTGGCTGCAAACTGGACAGTGTGGAAAAGGTGGTGGAGAGGAGGACGCTGGACAAACTGTTATCCATATTGGATAATAATCCTGACCACCCTCTCCACCACCTGCTGCAGGGACAGAGGAGGACTTTCTCCTACAGACTCCTCCAGCTCCGCTGTCACAAGGACAGATACAGGAGATCATTCCTGCTGACCGCAATAAGACCGTACAATAAATCACCTCGGGCAAAATCCATCACACAACAATAACTCCCTTGCACTGCTGTCTTGTATGTTGTTTTATTTATTCATCGCACTGTTGTTTAGGTTTAGGTTTTGTTTAGGTTAGTTTATTTAATATTATTTAATATTATTTATCTTATTTTATTGTATAGAATGTGCATTTTTTTTTATGCTGCTGTAACATAAAAATTTCCCTCTGAGAGAGATTAATTAAGTATCTATCTATCTATCTGTCTGTCTGTCTGTCTGTCTGTCTGTCTGTCTGTCTGTCTGTCTGTCTGTCTATCTGTCTATCTATCTATCTATCTATCTATCTATCTATCTATCTATCTATCTATCTATCTATCTATCTATCTATCTATCTATCTATCTATCTATCTATCTATACCGAAACTACACTGTTAAAGTCAACAGCTCTATATTTTGTATGGGATTAGTGAGTGACTGCCTGCTTCTTTATGTCCTGTATTAATAACCAACATATTTTATTCCTTCCTTCATGTCAGTAATAGAAACATCATTCAATAAACTAACAATGAGGACAGTGATTGCAGACAATTATCTTGACCTGCCACTATGAATTATGTATATTGCTATGTGTCATGATGATTTAATGGTTTCAGAGGGATCCTTTTCGTCAAGTTCAGTTTTAAGGATGAATAATGATAGAAAAATATTTTAACAGCAGTGAAGCCATTAACGCTGACCAAATGGTCATATTATATATCTTCTAATATAAAGCTTGAATAATACCATTAACGGTGAATTTTTTTTAATTCATACCACTAAATGTGGTGGCCATGAAAACCCATCTTGATTACATTACTCAGCTTTCCACCATAATAGTGAAAACATTCAGATTTGGCTGTGAATCACAGGTTTGAATTGTTTAGGATGAGACCTTGCATGAAATGATTTCCATTTGAATTGATTCCTTTGGATTATCTCATGAGTATTTTACAAAGCAAAACATTAAAAAGTCTGGAAGCCTTATTAGAACTATATTTGACTGGATTTTACATCTATCGTTAAACAAAGAGCCTGAACATGAGCTTTTGTTATTTAAGACCCACTGGTTTTATGAACTGTTTGCTGTTATGGTCTGTTGAGCAAAGCTCTTTGGCTTTTTTTCTTTTGTGTGCGCGTGTTCTTATTTTCTTAACATGAAATTGAAAACCCCCAAAATGAAAAAAATAATTCCATAAAGATGAAAATTCACAGTCATTTGAGAAGATTCTGCACTTGTGGTTAGAACAATTGTAAAAACTGTATCTTTGGTCTTTTATGCGCTTTTACAACAACCTCGTCACCCACTTCTCATTGAAATTTTTCTTTCTGACTTTAGTTTAATTCTACATGAATGTGTTTGTTTTAAACATTCATTATTTGAGCCTCATCACAGACAAACTTCTGTTACTTTGTGATGGACAATAGAGTTATTCTTACTCTGTAGCGTTCAGGGTTGTTGCTGCATTGTGGGAGCAGCAGAGTATCATACATATTGTCCATTTTATGAATGTAGAGGTTATGTTTCCCAGGTAGTGTGTTGTTGTCGTGAACATTTTCTGCTTTTTTCCCCTCACTGAACTCTCTCTCCCTGAACCTTTGTGCAGCTTTCTCTGTCTCTGGAGCTGCATGTGCCTGTTCTGCTATTACTGGCCTTATCGATGAGCCCAGTGTTTATTGTTTGTTGTCTCTCCATGTTGTTCTTTCCTACTCAAGCCTCAACCCACTGTTGGTGGCAGATGGTTGCCCACCGCTGAACCTGGTTCTCTCATGGGTTTCTATCTGTTAAAAGGGAAATTTTCTTCCCTAATGCTGCTTATGTGGGAATTGTTGTAGTTGATGGGTTTCTGTCTATAATGTTGTGAAGTCTCACGATTACTATGTAAAGCGCCCTCTGATGACTTATGTTGTGATTTGGCACTATATTAATAAAGAAAATCGGATTAATTGCTGCAGGTGATGATGCCAAAGAAAAAAACCTGAACAAAGTCACAAACTGATGATTCCACAAACGGAAAACTTATGAGGAGGAATTTTCACTCTACAAGCAGATTTTGCACCTGGTCTGCTCTTTGGCATATGGCTCATGCATCACTGCATCTGTTCCTGGACACAAAGTTATGTATCATATATGTCATATACTCTTATAGGAGAGATTGAGGGAGCAACTGATTTCCAGTATTCAGTGCCCCCTAAACACTATTCACACACTCAAGCCCCGCTTTAAATTGCTCATTGAAATTTCTAACAAAATGTCACAGCAACTGTCATTTATTTTGAACGCGCAAAGGCACACTTGTCAAGAACATATTCCACAAAAAGAATTTTGTTAACTTGGAAGTGATAAAATTTAAAAATTTCAATTCAAAATTGAAAGCAAAACAATAATTGGACACCCAATAGTGCTTGCTCTCGAGATCACTGTTACAATGGTTTAGCAGTTAATTTTACAGCCTTTAAGTTTCAGGAAAGCTTCAAAATTTCTTGGTATGGAATTAACCAGTTTCTGGGGTGAAAGTTTCCTCCATGTTTCAGTCAGTAAAACTTTTAGTTCATCCACACGGAAGCATTAATGAAATTTTTTGGTATGTCACAGTTGCTCTGCAGGATTTAGCTCAGGTCTCTATACGGCCATTAAGACACTGCAATTTTGTCCTGGACAAAACTTTCTTTCTGTCTTCTAGTTATTGTTCAAAAAAGCAGTTTATTTTATAAAGTAACCTGATTAAATTAATGGAAACTTGCTCATAGTTTAACCATCCAAATACATTTTGGAGTCACTGTATGCACAGTTATAAGTTAGTTTATTGAGTTCACTTGTGCTATCAAAAGCAGACCAATACAACAACCTGATCTGTTTGAACTTTATAATGTTCAGTTTGTTTTGACACTGTGTCAGAAATGTGTGGATTGAACTCTATGCTCATTTTAAAGCCATGATTTTTGGGGGTGTTTTAGGAGCAACACATCAAAAGCACCCATCTGTACTGCGGAGTCCACAGCCAAGGTTATGCTGTCATATTACATGAGCTTGAAAACATGTAGCGAATACCTTACAACTCAGTATCATGTATTGAGCACAGATTGATATTAACAACAGACTTACCATTCATGCTCCACTTAACATTAATGACATCTGTGTCTCTGCTGCCTGTTGACCCAGACTGTGTCTCCTTCATGCTGCATTTTCAGCTGTATTGGGTGAACAGTTGCTGCTGCTGATGTAATGATGCTGCTCATGTACAGTATAACTCAACGAATTTCAAAAGGAGTTGTTTGATCTCAAGTGACAAACCTCTGATGTACACGTATGCTCGTAAACATTACTTATCGTCCTTGCAGATTCATCAATGAAAAACGTTGCACTGGGCATGTCCAGAACTGCCATTAAAGACCAACATACGAAATGACAAATGGCTTTGAGGATAATTTGTCCTTGTCAGCCAGTATATTAATAACATTTACTCACCAAATATTATACACCAAAAAAAACCACTGAAATATCAGGCATAGCAAAGGGTTTTATGCTCATATGACTGGGTTTATGTACTGCTGAGGTGATTGTTTCGGTAAGGGATTATCCATCCATTGACTTTTGCATAATGCAGCTCCTAAATGGGGTGCTGCAGGAGATGAGGATTATTCACCTTATTAGTGTTGGATTGCTGGTACAGAACAGTCTCCTATGAGCTGACTGGTTCATTTTAATTGCAGGTTACTCTACTTTGAGAAACAATACCTAAGGAGTTCAAATTAGATTTAATTTGGCCTTTGCACAGTTTGTAAGAGAGCTTCCTTACCTGTCCACTGCAATGGCAGCCATCGAGTATATTGATGAAAACATGGCCGTGATGGGGAAGAAGTTCTGAAATCTGCAGTAACCGAGGCCAAAGTACCAGTCGTTGTGAAGCGCATATACAAAGTTAAAAAGAGTGTTAAAGGTTGCCATGGAAACGTCAGAGAAGGCCAGGTTGACGATGAAGTAGTTGGTTACAGTCCTCATCCGTCTGTGAGCGAGGATTATCCAGATCACTGTGACATTCCCAGTAATGGACACCAAGATGATGAGGGTGTAGGCAATCGCCCAGAGAGCCACCTGACAGAGGAGAGGACTGTGAACTGCTGCAAGATGCTGTGGGACAATGAATCCCTCGTCATATAGTATGTCATTAAACTATTAGTTATATTGTCCACCAAAACAGTCACTGGCTTTACCTGTCCAGCAAATCACTGCCAGTTTAACTTAAAATAATGTCAAGATTGCTTTCAACAAAGCCTCACAAACTACAGTGAACATTGACTCTATCATACTCTCATCTATTTCAACCACTTTAGTGATATTTCAAATCAGAAATGTTTCAGATAGATCCCAGACATATGATTTTTAACTTTTACATATGCTTCTGACTTTAATTTGTCATCTATATTTATTTATCCTACCTGCCAGTCTGGCTGCTGGAACTGATTCCCGATCGTCTCGTTTCCGTCGTCCAACCAGTCAGTGGTCACTGATAATGGCAATGAAGTGGCCTCCATGTCTCGACTTTCGGCATCCATATAGTCTCCCTGTGTACCCAATGAGAGAAAATGTATGTGCAGCATATCTGTATGTCCGTTGTGTGTCATGTGTAATGAGGCACAGTGGGGAATATTTTATTGAAGGAGGCTTACAAATGAATGAAGATATTCGTTTGCGTATGTCTTGAAGAATGATTTTCCAAATATCTTGTACTATCGCTAAAAATATTAAAGTCACAATAATAGGCCATATAGCTTAATTTGATACAGCATGCATTTACAACAAGTCCCAAACATGGTTAAAGTGTGAAATATATTATTCTCTTTGGACTTCAATACTGTCGTTAGAACTGCTTTAATTTATTTCATTTTAAAGTTTTTTAACCACGACACAATCATGCATTTTAGATGAGATAATCACATCAAGCATACAATTTAGTTTTGAAGATATTTGGCTTGTTCTGCATCAAGAGCCACCTGAGTTGATAATCATACACCATATCACTATTGCTCCTGACATCCTTCTTATAGTAAAAACATAATGGTTTAAAACATTTCCTTGTGCTTTAAATACAGTGGCACCTTGTCCATATTCTACTTAAGAGATGCTTTAGGAACTACAACATTCATCAGCCAATATAAATTACGAGCTTTTGTCACGGGCAATTACAGGTTGCTTTGGCTGCAGTAAGTGCAACGGTATAAGGGATGAATGAATGCACTGAAATATGTTCTATACAAGAATGAACCAATTAAAAGATCTTCCAGATAATGAATTTAATATCTGTCTTACCTCTTATTTTCACGGTTAAGTGGTCAGTTTTAACCTCCAGTCCATCGCTGATAATGTCCGAAAATTAGACTCTTTTTGCGTAATGGACATGCAGGTCCATCCAATGATCCATTAAGACATTTATCTGCGCTCTACTATGTCACTAAAAAAAAAAACACCACACACACACACACACACACACACACACACACACACACACACGCACGCACTTTGCCTCTCTTTGCCGGAATGTATTACAAGCTGCTTCGACACGCGCCTGTGAGAAACACAGACCTTTAGGCACGCGACCGTCCGTGGAGCTGCGCCAACTCTACGCACAAAGTAAGAGAGAGCGACATAGAGCTAGGAAGAGGGGTATGATTGCAGAATAAGAATAGCTACCCCCACCTCATCTGAGCTGTAAAAGGGTGCGAAAATATCAGTTAATGTTTTCACAAGAACGAGGGAATGTGAGAAAAACAGAAATTGATATACTGACAGAGGGTTTGCTGCGTTGTACTTTTCTGAGGGCAGACAGAGCTCATGGGAGCTTTGACTATTTACAATTTACATTATGTCTGTGGATGTACTTGTAGCTACTATCAACACAGGCCTGAACCTGAAACCTGAAATCCTCCCTTCCTCAGCAAAATGATCTTTCAATCAGCAGATTATAAATTCTGCGAACTGGCTTCTACATAGCACCTCTTGGATTCTTGTCAAATCCAACCCACATACCCACACAATCATCAGGCGCAATCACAAATAGTCACTCAAGTGAGATTGTCCTCCTTGAGTATAATTTTTGTGGGTTTTCACATGGCTGTAGACTTTTGACTTTGCAGTGGGTTGCTGATGAAATCTTACTGAAGCTGTTGAGTTTCTGTTTGTTGCAGACGCTCGTCTTTTGCAGCGTGTTGGAGGTCTGAGGGAATCTCTCTTTTTCTATGTTGTTGTGTTTTGAGCAATGTCTTCCCAGTTAATGGTGTCTTTAGATCTATTTGAGGTTGATGGTGTCCTCTCCTATTAGTTGTTAACAATCAGCACATTAGAAATCCAACATTTATCATCATTTATATGCTGATCATGCTGTCATTTAATAAGCTCTGTTCTTTCAGTGAAAGGCAAAGAGGTGCTCCATTCAGTAATATATTTGATATCTGCATTAGTCACCATGTTTTCCACAGGTTAACTTTTTATCCAAGCTAAAGTAAGGAGGGTTTCAGAGTTGAAAGTTGGGTTGATAGCCAGTGCTGAGATAGCTGCAAAATACAGGTCTGCGTTTGCAGTTGTTGAGAGACACATAAAAAACAAAAAATGTGTTTCAAAGTGAACACCCAAGATTAGTTCAATATCTGACCAAATGTAAAATATGCTCACAATCTTTCCTTCTGTTCCTGAGTTATGGCATCACGTTCACAGATGTCACAGTGACCTTTGACCAACAAATCCTTTTCAATCATTCTTGTGAATGTGCCAAACATTTGTGCCAAATTTGAAGAAGTTCTGCTAGGTGTTCTTGACATTTTGTTTTCATAATAATGGTACAGACATGAGGTCACAGTAATCTCGATCTGTCACCTTTGACCACCAAAATCTTATCAGTTCATCCCTACATGCTTTATCAGATGAGCATCTAATGTCGAATGTCAGTAGTGCTGGACACACTGTGTACACTGGAGATAACGATTGGCCACAAAGAACCCGATGACAGCTGTCGGAGGAAAATTCATCCTATGTAACTGATCTGTAGCTGACCATAGGTCCCTGTATCAACAATGCGTTCTTGAAGGGAAAACAGGTATATCCAAACCACATGTCCCTTCTATGCAATCAATCCGTGTTTGTGTCCAGCAGTGTTTTTCTACCCCGGGGCACACACATGACCTTTCTCAACTGGAATCCACGGTTCATATGTGCAGATGACCAATGATCGATGTATATGCTGAACGCCCTGAGGGGTGAAGAAGAGGGCGCCTCCTTACGTGGATATAAGGCCGCTCTCCTCACAAGGAGGGGGTCAGACTTTCTGGACTCTCCGCGAGTGTAGAAACTCTCTCCAAAACTATTCAGTTGAATAAGTGTCCTGTGACTCTGTTTGTACCTGACGTACTCGCTTGGCTCATGTTTGACGATTTGTACGCTCTTATAATTTTCCATATTTCATCTTGTAATAAATACTCAAACGACAGCGAGCTTGAGATACTTTTGATTTCTCAAGGAAATACATTCATTTCCACCACAACAGCCTGGCAGCCTGTTGTTTTGGTGTATGAGAGCCCTATATGTCTTCTGATTCTCAAGTGGATCAAGTGTTTTCTATTAGTCTTATGATTAAATCCCTGGTATAAAAAAAAACCCAAAACATTTATGGTGCTGAATAGGAGTTGATTTATGTATTTATTTATATTTTTTTTACAAAATGTGTAATTTGCATTATTTTGAAGTCTTTAATACTATCTAAAGAAGATCAGATTCATATTTGTGTGAGAGTTAGTATTGAAGGCTGAATTAAGAGCAGTTATAAATTCAGTAGTCTAATTTAGAGCCCGCAAAGCCCACAATTTGGCAAGTATTCAAAAGGGCCTTTAGCAATAGGCAAGGCAAGGCAAAGCAAGGCAAGTTTATTTGTATAGCACATTTGAACAACGAGGCAATTCGAAGTGCTTCACATAAAACCATTAAAAGCATCAAAACATCAGGCAAAATAAAAGGACATTTGAAAACAATTAAAAACAGTGATTAAAACATTAAAATGGGGTGTCCATCTACATGTAACCCATGTATGGTCTCCTTGCTATTGCACCACCAGGGGGCAGAGTTACATGACTGGTGTAACTGAGTAATACATTATATGCTACTTGCTATTTTAGATCAAAGAAAACTTTAAACGTCATGTCTCAAAAAGGAACAAAAGTTTGTATCATGATGACACACACCTCATCAGTTTTAAATCCAATGCATTATCTTATCACACATTCATTGGCAACACAATTCAGTTGGTATTTGTTTCTATAAAAACAAATTAGGCTACTCTGTGGGGAGCAGAGTAATCTTTAGAGCAGTTTAAAAGCAGAGGAAACAGTTTTTTGCTGTCACACCAGCTGAGCACGTCTCTCTTGAAACACCTAGGCTTATACCTGGATAAGTAAGAAGAGCAATGAGGCCATGATTCCTATATGTACCCTCCTGGACAGAGTTTGAGGCAATAAAGATACATTTTGAGGGCTCAAAAACATATTTAACTTATAACATCAATCATCCTAAAAATATCTCGGCAAAGAAAATTTGTTTTTCTCTTTTAATTCCTGTTTCTGTTCATTTCTGCCCCAAATACTCATCCACCTAACCGCCTGCCTATCCGTCCATCCATCCATCCATCCATCGATACGATACGCAGGTGTGGTGACGATGACAACGCGGAAGTGTGTTTTCAAAAGTGCTGCTGGGAGCTGCAGGAGTCAACCGTCTCAGACAAGATGTCCAAACACGACGACGACGTCCGATACTGCCACAGATTCTCCTACATTTTCCTCAAATTCATCCTGTTCTTTTATTCCATCGTCTTTTGGGTGAGTACGTTGAAAGAGGAGTGTGCGCTTTGTTTGTGCAGATATCACTGCTGGCCGGGGGGGGGGGATAGTGTGTGCGTGTTTCAGTTGGGGCTGAGTTTGTGTTTGTGAGCCGTTCAGGTTCATAGGGGAATATAAATAGATGTTTCTATGACTTTATCCGCTCTCCTATTAATAGTGCGCAGTGTGAGCTGCGAAGCGACAGGTGCTGTACCTGTGGAGTTTAATATCTTTCTGACGGTAAACTAAACGTCTGCCGACTACGATGTAGCCACACCTTCCCCTGCGCACCTTTACCCTGATCCTACCTGTCTGTCAACACTGCGAAAGAAGAAACAGAAAGAAAAGAAATCCGATCAGCAGATTTAGGCTTTTTGTTTTTGTCAGGGAGATTTCACAAATTGTGGGAGCGTGTTTTGTTGCGTCCTGCTGTGGTCAGGCTGCACCACAACATAAGTGACGTGTGGGTCAGCACATGACATGTTCTCAGTAAATGACAGTGATGAAATAACAGCATAAAATTGCTGACAGCGTTACTCCAGTAATGTTTCCTGTATTTAATTGTGTCTGCATGGTAGAATTAAGTTTGGTCATCTACATGGACACTAAGTAAAGGTTTAAAAAAAAAAAAAGCCCTTTAGGTTTGTGTCTTCATGTAATGCCAGTTTGACTTCAGCACTCTCAGCTGAAGGTATTCTTTATCACTCTGGTTGTGTGTTTGAGATCGTTGTCATGCTGCAGAATGACTTTGGGCCGGCTAGATGCCTCTCTGTTGGTATTATGTGTTGGATAAGAATCTGAATAAAAATGTAAACATCTAGAGAAGTGGTTGAAACGTTTGAACAGTTTCATGATAGGAGTGTACCCTTACACAACCACTTGCACCAGAACAGTGTCTGATAAAAGTGTTAAAACCATTTTTTTTTATTGAACATAAAGGAACTAAGACACGGATCTAAAGCATCTGGGATTCATTACTCATTTATATATTTACGGGAGGAGTCTGTCATACATGTAAAATGTGGATAATGCATCATTCAAGTACTGCTTTTTTGTCAGCAAGTAAAGTATAGTTCCTATTTTTTCACCATTGTTTTTGATCTTCTGACATTTTAGCATTGTATCATGAGTGTGGTGATCTTCTCAAACCTCTTGCCATCCCAGTGTAACAGAGAAAGGTCACCAAAGACACAGTTTTACATTTGCAGTGTCTCCTGAGTCCTTAGTTGTTGTTGGCTTTATGGAGCTTTTAAGTGAGTTTCGGCTGTCTGGCCTGCAACTTTACTGTTTTGGTTCAACCCCACTTCTCTCAGAGTGTCATCTTGGATCAATTTCAAAGAAAAACCTCAATGCACTAACCTGCTCGGCACCAATCAACAGCCACTAACTGACTAGCTGGTGAACATGTGGAGCATTTAGCAGCTAAACAGCCAATAATGTTAATGTTCTCAGTTGTTTGTCAAGAAAAACAGTTAATTGGAGTGTTTCCTTTAATGAGATCAAGTGAAGTAGAGTGTCCCCTGAAGAGCATCCTTTTCCAAGCTACTTATTTGTCAAAATAATTATTCAGTTTACAACCTTCAAAACATTTTCATAGCAGCAATGGGAGCTTTATATTCCCACCTTACTGGGTATCATTTTGATTGGTAATATGGACCCTTTGCAGTAACACATTTTCAGCTGTTAGAATCGTCAAACTCTTTCCCAGTTAGAGATTTAATGATAAAATGTAAGAACGAGAGATACATTTCCTAATGATTATAAGTTACTTTCATCGGCTGGAGATGACACTTGTTTCAACAAATATCTTGAAATAACTTTTATAAAACTGAAACAAGATATTTTGAAAGCTTACGTTGAGTCTTTGTCTTTTTAATAAAGGTATTCTTCAACAGCTAACCCTGCAGCTGCTCCCTCTCATGACAACATGATATATTGTATATTTGTGAAGGCAGATGGCTGATTGACACAACACTTTGTGCACTAAGAAAATCACTCATTTGTTTCTTCTTTGGTACATTTCTGAAACATTTATTCATGGCGAGAGAGGGTGATGCAGAGAGATGCAGAGGACTCTGTAATGGGTTTATTATGGTGAATGAATGCTATGAATTATATATTTACTTTGCTCCTACAGCTTGTTGATTCAGTCATGTTACAAAGACAGTTTCACAATTCTATGTCTCTGAGGAATGTGGTTTATCGCATGAGTAAAGACCAGTTTTGGTCATATCGTCATGGGAAACCTGGATGCACCAGCAGTGATCCTGACATAATGTTTCATGAAATAGGTGTGTGGAAGTCAGTTCAACTTATTTTTAGTTCACTAGATATTTTCGGTAATAATTTTCCTCAGCTCTTGTAATTACTGATGGAAACAAAAAATACTGAGTATAATAATTGGCTACTTTATTGGCAGCATTGCAGAGCAGTATTGATTCTCTGGAAGTGATTTATTGGAAAGTTTGTTTTGCTTAAACAAATTATTGTTGTATATTGTCAACCACAGATCTTTACTTTCTTATATGACAATTGATCGTTGAAACTACCCCCAAAAAAGAAGCTTGAAGAATGTAATTGGCTCTCTCTGTCTTTACTTCAGACTTGAATGTACAGTCGTCCTCTTTTATAATGAATATAATGATCCGTTTTTCACCCTCAGTCCGTGTCCTGCAGGACAGAATGTGCTGGACATCAGCTGCTGAGGGTGTAAACAGGCGAGCTAAACAATGTTTGAGGAACAATGTACAGGAGATGATGAGTAATTTCCTGCTTACTGTGGAAAACAATCTTAAGTCATACACAGACAATGACTTAATGTCATCTAGCGTATAATCAAACGTGTTCTAGTTGACAAAGACCCAATCAAAACAAAAGCAAAGCTCAAGCGTGACAAGAATACCTCATCTTTACGAGTCTTTGAAATCCATCCTCATTTAAATTCAGATTTCAAAACAAGGGACAACATGCAAGCAGTGCGTTAGCAGAGCACATTACACTGACATGAGTGGAGCAGTGTTAAGGGATCTATGATTACCATCTGCAATTTGCCACAAATTGTTCATTCCTTTCGGTTGAATCTTAGATTAAAACAAAAGCAGCTGGTGTGTTTCTTTCTAACTATAACCCTCCCAGTTTGTTTCAAACTCTCAACTCCCTACATGTTGATTTTATTTCAGTCTGATGTGTGAGGTTATCTGCTTTTCTTTGCCTTTTTTTTTACCCAGCGGAGGCTTACTGAACTCTCACAGGAAAACCTTTCATACTTAGGACTTCCTATTTGAAATAGGTCTTTGACGTTTGTCCACTGAGCAGACGTAATCGCAGTGTAATTTGGGACTGCGGGAATCATTACATTCTTGACCTTTCACAATCCAGTAACTTTTAACGGCATTATATTCCTGTCAAAGCAACATGTTCCTGTGGAGTTTTTGAATTATTGTACCATGGACAATGTTTCTTCAAATAATTAGGGCCCAATCACCGAGGGTGTGAAGACCGTATTGTAATGTTGCTATTGTAATTTTTATTTTGTATATTTATTTTTTACTGGTATTGCGGTGAGTAGAGCACACTTAATTCATTCTCACCTTCTCTGTACAGAAGTTGCAGCATTCATACCTGCAAAACCTCTGCAGAAAGAACCAAAAAGTACCTGCATGCCGAGATAGTTTTAAAGGTTTTTTGGGGTTTTTTTTGGATAATTTTTGCGAACTTACCGTTCATGTTTTTCTTTACTCTTAATGCTCGTGGGAGACTTTGACAGGTGCTTTGACTGATTGCACAAAAAGCTGCTGCCACATGTTAATTGGATATAATTGACCTTTTAAGGATCACATTCACAATTTTAATTTCTATTTAAAAGAGCTTTATTGTGGTGTATTATTCAGTTTGCAGGGAACACAATGTAGCTGTTCAGTAGTACTGCTGTCTGAACACCAGAGAAGGCACCATTAGTGGGCTGTTTTACTTTTGTTTTGAAAAATATCCGCTTTCAATTTTTTTATTACTAATTTGTGTTAAAAATATTATTTATTTACCCCCTGCTGGAAGTTTGTTGAACATCTAAATTGTATTTGCAAGTTTTGCTGAAATTTGTGGTTTGAACACAGAAGAAAGAGAGTACGGTATTTAATTCAAGTACATTTGTTCTTTTCCTCTTCCCACACGTTCCCTGCAGAGCGGTGACTGTACACATAACATGTAATTGAGGAAATTATGAGGCTTTGGCATTTGCCCATTGTTTTATTATTTTAGTCATATTTAAAGGTGCTGAAATTATATGAAATCAGACACCTGCTGGTTTCGCATGTGTCGCAGGTGTTGAAGCTGATGACTAATCTTTCGTAACTGCTCCCGCTTTATGTTTCCAGTTAATAGGCGGGTGTATCCTGGCCATTGGCATCTATGCGGAGGTAGAGAGACAACGCTACAAGACCCTGGATGGAGTATTTTTGGCCCCAGCTATAATCCTGATCCTACTGGGAATCATCATGTTCGTTGTTTCATTCATTGGAGTCTTGGCTTCACTGAGGGACAATCTAACTCTGTTGAAAGTGGTGAGTGGTGCACTGAGACCTATGTAAACAAAGTGGCTGCATTTATGCTCAGCATGACCATTTTCTGTTTAATCTTGGTTTTTATAATGACACACTCCAGATGCAATGCATGCTTTCACTGTGTTTATTTTCTTATTTACAAGGCAGAATTAGTTAGGAACCACTGTTTTAATATTTACCTTTATTTGTACCAATAGTTCACTTAAAATCACAGTAAAACCTGCAAAAAAAAAAAAAAAAGATCCAAATACGTACTTAAAGTTGCACTGTAAGTCAGTGATTTAAGATTGGAAAAGGCTGATAATGTGATTAATATGGAGTTGAAGGTTTGTATGAAGATCCTCTGGAATTTGTGTTAGCTGCAAACACAAATATACTGAATGGGTTAATTTCTTATTTTCTAATAGTGGTAGCTGACCTGTTCTGGTTCTGTTCTGATCCGTTTCCCTGCATCATAGTTACAATAAAACGGTGAACTAATGAAGATAGAGTTTGAGAAAATATACCCGCTTGGGAACGAGATGTTCCCAGACAATGACCATATGCATGAGTGGCAATATTTTTTTATCTTTAAACTGTAGCTTTTGAGTAAAAGTTGGTGGTACCAAGGTGAGGATTTACTTGTTTCAGCAACAGAATAGTTTTTACTCTACAAAAAAATAATAGCAACTGCATGTGAGCTTATGTGTCTGTTTTGTACCAACACAGAAGAAGACATGCAGAAGAGGACATGCAGTGAATTAATGGGTGAAGAAAGGCAGACAGTAATGAAGATGTTGTCTTAAATTAATATAGTCATTGTAAAACATGTTAAAACAGGCAACCTCTTTTATGACGTCAAAGTGAAGCATATCCTACAATGAGAAATGTTTGAAAATGTGATTTCAGTGACGCGAGTAGTCTAAAAATGTGCAGTATGTGATAAAAAGTAGAAGGCAGACTTTAGTGCATAAGTTGCTGGCTAGTCACGGAAATTCAAACACCTTATCTGTACCTCTATACAAGACACCTTAACTGTTAAGAGATGTATAGCTTCAAGGCAGTGGGGAAAACCCTGATTTCATCATATCTAACATGTCAACAGTTTAATTTGAAGTGCGCAATGTGTAAGTGTATAATGTCTCTTCCTGTGTGTTGTGTCACAGTTCATGTACACCCTGACGATATGTTTAATGCTGGAGCTGCTGGGAGGAATCTTGGCTCTGGCGTTCCGCAACCGGGTGAGCTGCTCAAAGTGTTGATCAATGACCTGCTAGTTTCTAAGGCTCTTACCTCCTTTTTTTATTTGTTATTTTTTATTTACACACACAAAAACCAAAAAAAGTCATTCAAACCCAAAGTATGTACATTTTAAATCATTTCAAGGTGGGCAGTGAAGGGATGTGGGAGTAAAGTGGATCTAATGTAGAAAGGAGCAGGACAACCAGTGGTTTTATACAGCAGCAAATTGACACTGTTTATCATTAGTGAGAGATACAAACCGCATCCTAACATGAACCAGACACTGTATGTTTGGTGGAAAGATAAAAAAAATTTTGAATAATGCTGGTGTTATTATGTGTTGTATGGACCATTAGATTGTTATCTTGCATCTGGAGCATTGCTCTGAACTGATAGATCGATTCTCTGTTAACATGGATGACGACTCTGAATCGGACCCTCTGATCTCTGCGGTACCTCAAGGGTCCATTTTGGGTCCAGTTCTGTTTAAATTAAATATGCTGCCTCTTGGGTCTATTTTTAAAATACGCAACACTGACTATCACTTGATATCACGATGATACTCAGATGTACTGAATTTTCCTGCTGCCTTTTCTGTAAATTCTTTAATAAGTTGCTTAGCTAGAGTTAAAACTGGACTTTTACAAAAATATTCTCAATCTCAGAGATCCGTCTAAATCCATCTCACCTACCAGCAGTGTCACTTGATAATCGTTCATCCTGTCTCTGCCCTGTCACACCCCACTGTTAACCTCATGTAAAGTACCTGGGTCTTATTTTTGAATCTTCTTTTAAGTCAGACCTGCAGATTAAATATGCAATCAAAGCCAGCTTCTTTCAGCTAAGCATTTTAGCTAAGGTCAGGCCCTTCCTTTCCTTTAAAGACCTTGTGAAGATCATTTGTGCTTTTAGTACTTTGAGGTTGGACTATTGCAAACAGTTATCCTTGTTGTAGTTTGTACAAAATGCTGCAGCAGGTCTCCTAATGTGTTGTTCTGGCTTAATGTTGTCTCTAAGGTTTTTTTTAAATTATTTTGTTTAATTGCTCTTCAAACAACTAAGCCACTAAAGACAAGCGGCCTAATTGTGTGAAGTCTGTCTGATTTGTCTTAATTCTGTCAGATATTAATAAACTGACTTGAATTGTTCTGAACTAATGAGCCATCATCAGCTACATGACATGAAACTTACACTGGGACAGTATCGGAATCAGTCAATTCAAAGAGTGGATAGGATTCAAATTTAAATGTCATAAACCCCCGTCCCTGACCTGTTTTTATGTGTTTTTTCTCTGGCTTTTGCACCTTTTAATGTTCTTCTTTTTTGTTTCCTGTATTGTCTTGCTTTGTATCCTAGCATTCAGTTTTTGATCGCGACCCTCCCTGCAATAAAATCCTAATAATGTTCCTGAACATACGGACACAGCATGATCAGCTGTTTGTCTGCGGTCATGACAAGAGAAGCAGCTCCCTCCGAAACAAGTTGTGATCAATACTTTGTATTAAAAAAAGACAGAACAGAAAGGCTTTACATGGTTTAAACACCTTAAATAGTCATTTGACTTATGTTATGTATTCTCTAATGTAGAGGCAATTAGCCCAAATGACTAGACCAGATTTTACAGCAAATAAAGAACATTTTGTTAAGATGTCTTCATCTGCTGCTGGAGGCAGAAGCGTTTTCAGTTTAGGTGAACCGCTTCCTGCTGAAATTATTGGAAACTGACAGAAATCAACACAATATTAAGTCAGTGTATCAGACGTGTATTTTATGAAACATAATTTAATGCAAAACATATGTTATCTTGACATTCCCACCTTAAAAGATTTGCCTTTTTAAATGTTAAGAAAACAGGAACTGCTGTCCAATACTAACTAAGCTATCTCCTTAAGTGTGTAATATAAATAAGAATTTGCTATATAAATGAATTGTCTCTCCTTTACCTTTAGTGGTCAAAATATACTTACTTACGGTGTACCGTATAAAGTAGGCTATTGAACTGGTATTATGAAACAGTCTCTAATCCTCTAATGCACAACTGCATGAAAGTGCTTTAAATTTCTATCCAAACAAGCAGGAGAGCTACTGTTCCCTTCACTGTGGTTGCCGTTATTTCTTTATCTGATTTGTTCCTGTTGGATGTGGAATTAGCACAATGTGCTGAATAACATGTCTAATGTTGTCCTTAGATGTGTGATTTATTGCATTTTTTATGTTTTTTTTTTTAATTTGATTTAAATATTATATTCTATTTAGTTATATATAGAGATGTATTGCTAAAAAAAAAAAATACTTCTATAGAGCAAAATATTACGTGTCTGTTTGTGGTGTTTTTGGCGGTTCAAAGGCTGAAGGTGCTTTAAGCGGTATGTGTAATTTGTGATATTGGGTTATATAAAGGAAATTTACTTATGTCTTTCTCATTTCCATGAATACCATGTTATGCCTGATTGTGCAGGAGGCATTAAAATACTTCATTTTATTTCTGTCAAATGAAAACCTTTGACGTGTGAAAAGACGTGTTGCAGTTTATGGTTATTAAGATAGCTGAATGAATGTGGAGGGTTTTTCAGTCACACCTGAAGATGAAGACGGTTTCATGTAACAGACACCGGTAGAGGATTACTGCTACTCATGTAACGATGAAGGTGTGATACCATCAGTCCTCTGCTGAGATATTAATTTAGTCAGTTTCCCTCTTCAAAGGCTCTCATTAATAAATACCTGAATGTGGTTCTGTGGGGAAAAGCTTGAGAATCAGTCTATCTTTTCATCTTTTTTAAGCTGTTTAATCATCTAATTTACATGACTGTTACATTAGAGGTATTAAGGCCCATTTTGTATTTTATGTCCATCAAAAGAAAAGCTAAATTATCAACATTATAACCGTACATTTTAGTCTCATAATAGCACTTATATTTAAAACACATTAAAGACCCAACTTCTCATTTGTCATTCTCCTATTTTAACTTTGTATCATTTACATTGAGATGAAAACAATATACCAGTGCATGAGAAATGTGTGCATTTTAATACGATTTCTGTTTCTTGGCTGTAAGAGTAGATTCTCATATAAATTAATTTATTTTTCTTCATCCAATTTCTATGAACACAATATTTAAGGTGATAATACCGTATGAGTTTATGGTAAATTCTTTAATAATCGTTCATTTTCTTCTGCCTCAGAGAAGCACCTAAGTAGACCATAAATCTGCACATGGTTTAAATGTGTTTGCCCTGCCCCTATAGATTTATGGTGAGGACCTGATATATCCAAGGGAGGAAGAAAAGAAATTAAATGAAAAATTCAGTCTGTGCGACTTTCATTTTTATGAGGTCAAAAGAGAAAAATTACAGAGCCGTGAGAGGTAAACAGGGAGGAAAAACTCAACGCTTTGTTGCCCCCATTTTCACAGAGTTTCAAATAATCCTTATCATGTCAGGAACAAAAAGTGGAGTGGAGAAATTGGTGAAATCAATGAACCATTACCTTTATCAAAACATGAAATGAAAAGCTCTCAATGAATTTTCTTAGTTTAGTTATAAATATTTATCCTCAGTCTCTGGATAGGTTGATGCATTAGCTTAGTGTGACACCGCTGCACCAGATTGAGACTGACAGATGTGAGCTGTCAAACTGACAATTTTTTTTTATATTCCAGTTCGGTGAATCAGTCACCTTGACTAATCAGAGCATTTCCTCTCCACAGCTGCTTGTTTGACACGCTGATTGTAGATCAGCTGTGTTGTGGATGAGCTTGCTAACATGACCTCCTCCACCTCATTTACACATACTAACTGTTTTTTTTTCCCTTCCTTACAGACGGTGGAACTACTGAACAAGAACATCCGAAAGGGCATAGTCAACTACTATGACGACCTGGACTTCAAGAACATCATGGACTTTGTTCAGAAGAAGGTAAGGTTATGTCACTCTTTATTTCCTGTAATCCGACAAGAAACATACCTGTGATCAAATCTCAAATATGAAAAAACTGAATTGGCTTTTGAAATGTGCATTAATGCACTGCAGCACAGACAACAAACCTGTTTATTGGTACAAGGCTTAGGATTTATGGGGGGACAGCATGCTCCACCAACACGCTGTGAGCATCCACTTGGCTGCGTGTTTTTTGTGTCCAAAAATAATCAGGAGTGTTCAGAGCCGTTGCTGTGCACCTGCTCGCAGAGCACATCACTCTGCCACACAAACACAGCCAGACGCCAAAGACCTCTTTTCTGGAAGCACACAGGGATGCAGTGCCCGCACACAGCTAACTGATCACATATTGAAACTAAGAAGGCCTGCAACAAACTCCTCTGATAAGCACAGGAGAGAAGACACATGTTCCTTAAGTCTGCAGGCCACAGGCCTTGACCAACACCTGTACCATTGGAGCAGCATTGTCTCTTGATTAAATGAAAATTGAGGCCTCAGAAGTGCTTACTTGGCTGTTGTGCGGCAGGATGAATCACCTGCCTCAACACAAATTTTTCCGCTGTTTAACTGTTTAACCTGAATCAATAAGTCAGAACTTTTACACATTTACAGACTGCCGTATCTGACAGCCTTTGAACATTTTCTGTGAAAGTTAGGACAACAGTTATATCACATTTAACGATTTCTGTGTTTTCTATGATTTATTCATGGTTTGAGGCACCAGCAACCAGCAACTTTACTGTTTTGGTTGTGCTCACAGCTCTGAATGTTTTGTTTTGGGCCAAAACTGCCAAATGGCAGGCAGACGCATTGTGAAGTGTTTAGAAGCCAAATGTTTCCCTCAGGAACAGAGCTAAAAAGTAAAGTGAAATACAACTTAAATTCTACAACAATTCAACCTTGATGCTGGTATGCTTCATATCAGATGGCTGTGTAAGTAAACAGTTGTCTGACGAGTTCTCCATATTAAGGTGATAACACAACAGTGATGTATTTGATGTTTTCACAGCCCCAAAGAAATACAATTGAGACATCCGTCCTGGTTTATTCTGCCAGGAATAGTTGTTGTATAGTTTGACATAGCAAAATCTTAGAAACCTGACTTGGCCATATTTATTTTAGCATGCCTTTCTGTCAGAGATCAGCACAGCTTGACAAACCTGTTGCTTGTCATGTTCAAAAGCAATCTCACTTCATCATCGGCACAAACAAAAGAGGGTCTTCTGGCTTGGCAGCAGATTTATCCTGTGGTGGGCTGTAACTTGATACCAACAAGCATTGCCTCAGTGGTGTTTGAAAGCCATTTGGTAAAAGTGAGAAAAGCTTCTTTCTTATTTCCCCCTTTTCAGCTGCTGCTGGCTGGCTCAAGTGTCTGGCAGTAGGAGAGATTTGTGGGGGTTTTTTAAGGACAAAACACAATCAGAAAAACGTGCTGGGGATTGAGGCTGTTTTCACACCTTAATAGGAGCCTGTGGATTTATGTGTTTTGTGAGCACAGTGGCCTAGATTCAGCCGCACTGTTGTGTTTGTGTTGAGTAAATGGAGACACATCATATAAGATGGAAAAAAAGGATTTCTGTGTGTGTGTTTGCATGTGAACAGTCAGAGTAGCTCGCACTGATTGTGTGTATATGTGTGCGTTGAGATAAACTGAGCATGGACCTGCACAGTAGAACATCACAGATTATTTTTTCATATTTGAATGTGTTATTAAGCTCTGGACAGCCTGATATTCAGAGTGGAAAACATGGATTGCCTGGAATTTTAGATGAGGTAGTGACAAGTGATTCACAGATAAACTCATTCCTGCTGAATATTGTCAGCTGAATCATTTTCTGTGTAGTTTGAACAGGTCGGATGAGCCTTTCCTGCAAAGTGCCAGGTGGTTAAATGTAAAATGAACAGGAAATATGTTAAAAAATATATAATTTCATTTTGTGTCCTGTCGTAGAAGCGGTCCATGTGTGTGCTTCTTTCCTTTTTCATTGGATGTGGCTCCCTCTCCTTTTGATCCATTATATTTCCCTCAAGGTTTTTCAAAGTTTGAATCGGACTCGTCACCTTCATGTGTAAAAGATAATGACAGCAGCAAAGAAAGGTGGAAAAGTTTTGGTGGAAAACACCTCGACAGCCTGAACAGGTGCCTACGTGCGTAGCTTTTTGTTATCGAACAGCATCTGAATCAAAACATTTTTTTAACTTCCTGAAATACAACTTTTGCAGCAGTGATTGGCAGGCATGATTTGATTTATGTGTGCAACTAAGCGTAACATCATGAATGCCTTTGAAGAGAGACTGCCTGAGAGTGTGTTGTTATCCTCATTTACACAATTCACAGCGTCTCACCCCTTTTTGCTAATAGGAGCAATTATGCTATTATGTTAGCATTATGTTATTAGCATAAATGGGTGCTACTTTTGTGACTTTTCACCTCACCTTTGAAGGTGACCTTTCACAGCGGGTATAAACACTTTTAACGTGTTTGTGCAGCACTTTGAATGAAGGTGTTTAAAGCTGAAAAAAATGTATTGATTAATTTGTTACCCAAAAAATAATCTACAACTACTCTGATAATTTATTTGCAGTCATTCAGTCATACGCTGTTTTCCAAGTGGCACAAACACTTACTTTTTTATATCATATTTAATATATCGATATTCAAGTACTATACAAGAAAGAGTCTTAACACGTATATGTGAGTGTACTGAGAGAAGTACGTCATTTTACAACAGAAACCCAGTTTCCAGTTTTTAATTTCAGAGGATTTGTGGCTTTTTCTTATCTTAAATATCTATTGGTTTATTTGAGACAATAATCATCACAATGAGACTTAGATAATGATTGTTGGTATCAGCCCTAAGCTATTTAGTGTGAACCATACTTTACCTGTGTTTCCAGTGACAAAGACCACCTGCAAGCTTTCTCATCATGCTGTCAAATTATTAATTGTTTCAGGTGAGCAACAGCAGAAAATAAGAAAAACCTCAACCTGAGGCACAACATTAATTCATGTATTAGTGAGTGGTCACATCATATCCTGTATAAAGTTAATTTCAAGCTGGCCTTTCCGTTCACTGCGCCTCACTCTTTAATGGAGCTGTGATCATTCACCTGCAATGGCTGCTTCTGTCCTCAACACTGTGGAAGACAGGGAGGGCCTTTTCCCCACACAATTACTTGACACTTGACAAATTTCAGCCATAATATTGACTACTGCAGTGTCTTATTGCAAGAAGCTTAAATTTTCCCTTATTAGAGGAAACTTCAGCAGCTGCAGACACCCCGTTTCATAAACACCAAACAGCTCAAATATTTCTTTCCATTTATTGATGATAATTTACGCTGCAGCGCAGGATTCTGCTGCGTATACTGTACCAAGAAATCTTTCAGTACTGCAAACAACAAAGTAATTCAGTAATTTGGACAGACAGCACTTCATTTCCTCAGGTCTCTGTGGTTGTTTGAGACAAAAAGTGAATTTGCATATTTATGAGTTAATTTGGGATTCATCACTGGATATATTAGGGGCATTTAGACAGAACAATTCTACGCACAGGCACTCATTTTATTTTCAGTGAACTCAATTTTCTGTTCATTAAAAAGCACACAGATAGTGTTAGTGTCCATTAAAATACAATAAAAAAATGTACAACACGTATTCATCTTTTGCATGTGTTATTTGAGATGTTTTAAGTTTACTTTTGGAGCATGTACACAGTTTTGATACATCTTTTGTTATCCTGCATTTTAAAGTAGGACCGCAGCCACCAAGAGCAACTTAACCACATCTGAATCTTATTCTAGTCTTGATGACTTATGCAGTTTCAAAACTAACAGATGATTATCTGAGAGGTCCAAGTCAAATCAGGTAAATTTTATTCAATATCACAAATAATATAACTGTGTCAGGGGGCTTTGCAATCTATACAACATATAACACTTTCTATCTTCAGACCCTCCAAAGTCAAAGTAAGATTGTAGTCAGTTGGCAAATAAGAAATATACTGGAGACCCAAATTATTAACCCCTTAAGACCCACCAGCCTAAATTCAGACCAAAGAGAAACTCTTCATCAGATTGGCATCATCCCATTCATATTGAGCACAGTTTGAAAGCACAAAGCCTCGTACGGTGTAAACCAAATATAAGATATCAATACCACCGAAACAATAGCAGCAGCTATAGTTCCTCACTTTGTAATGAGAGTGTGTATACAGCAGTTTCTTAACTCTTCTGTCATCTACAGGGGCACATACTGCCCAAAATGAAAAAGTCCCAGTGTACAAAATGCTTATAAGCTTTTATTATTTTTTTAGGTAAAAAAATAAAGGGAGTGAATTTTAAAAGAAAAATCCACTCTATATCAGGATATCCAATCAGTGTTGATGTAATAAATTTCTTAATAACTTCTCTGGGCCTCTGGGAGTAGCTAAAAAAGCAGTGATGTTAGTGATGTCTGCCACAAAGTGGCAGGAAAACTAATTGAGCTGTATGGGTCGCCGGGGGCCACTCTCGATGCCACACAAAACAAAACTTTGTTCTTTTGTATTGAAACTAGTTACATTACAAACCGTGAAAATGGCGTCCCAAAATAAGAGTGGAGAGCACGTTATGGACGAGGATACATTTTTAGTTGGATTTTCAGCCATATAAATGTGTCAGAGAGAGGCCGAGCTGTGGCTGCATTAGCCATGGAAGAGGATATTTGCCAGCAGTCCCATCCTAAAACTCCGCCACAAATAATAAACAGTGACTGGTGGTGTTTTTGCTCAAATTGCCATCTGATGCTGAAAAGATTCAGAAACAGAATCATTCTGCTGCAGTGAATTTCAGCATTGGCAGTTTTTGTTGGTTTTTAACGCTGATCGGGAGTGTCATGTGTGCATGACTATTCATGAAAGTTTTTTCCTCAGATGGATAGATGTGATCTGCAGACCATCCTCAGGATGTTGTGGATAGTCAACAAAGTGGGCAAAGGCGGTGTTACATGGTAACATTGGACAGACAGTTTTCTCAAAATGTTGTTAACAATATCTGCTAATATTACTGTATGTGATCAGTACTCGTAGCTTCCTATAAATAACCACCTTCTTTCCCGTCTTTTGCTCTCTGAAAACAGTATTGTCTGGCTGCTTATCTTTTTTTGTTGTTGTCAATTGGATGCTACAAGGGGAGCAACTTGGCAAAGGGAACCAAATGATTTGGGGGTTTGGCATCAGAGGGTCTCGCACAATGCAACCAGCTACATGTAGACTCTGCTAGTCTGACTCTGCTGGCAGGAAAAGTCATCAATATTCAGCTTTATGGGTCAATATGGCAGCAGTGAGGAAATCATTGCTTCAGCTGACTACATTAACCACCAACATGAAAAGTGATGAGTTTCTCCTTTTAAGGAGTTAAGGGCTGATAAAATTCAGAAGTTGAATCTGTAATCGTAAATTAATATGTACTTGAAGTCTGGGGTTATTATAAGCTGTTTTTATTGGAAATATTTCTTCAGCAGAAAGTAAAACTAACATGCTCTATGCTTTGGCTTGTTGGTTACAGTCATACAAACATTTAGCCTCTGTGGCCAATAAAGTAAAGTGAGTCAGAGGAAAAACAGCTCCTTTATTATTTCACGTTTAACCACCTGACTGTCATGTGGTTAAAGGTGATTTGGTGGAATTATGTAATCAGAGGTAATTAACTTTAAGAAATGGATAGGTTATTTAACGTCACTCCAGCTGTCTGTTATTGACCCCTGGCTTAATCTCTGAGACCTGGAGAAATCCTGATTGATCAGTTTGGTTTATACAGCGTGTACATCCATCAGATAGGAGGCGGGTTTAACACCACCAGGAACAGTCCATCATTTACGTGGCGCGATAGATTGTTTGGTCCGATTGTAGATCCTCTGCAGCTGAACATTATCATGACGAGCTAGTTTTTTTGCCAAAATTATACACTAGTAAGATGAAGTTCCCACTTAATTTGTGGCAGTAGTGGTGTAGCTTTTTAGTAATAAAAAAAACGATATGCTAACCACCCTGTCATAGTTAGCAATAAAGATACAATATTGTGCATGTCTGTAGTTTATAGTGAAAAGAGAAATGCCACATCTGTTGAGCTGCAGTCAAATACTTACTGTGTCCTACTCTGTCAGTATTAAACACCTCATTTTTGTAATTCAACGCATCCATTGACACGTTTTGAACCCACCTTGACTAGTTTGTAGTTTTTGTAGAAGTCTGAAAACCTTCTGAGGACCAGTGCAAATTGCATGAAAGTGCAAACTGAATGCTTGTCATACCACATCCAATTAAAAAAATATCTTCTGGAAAGACAGACCCAAATATAAAGGAAGTTATCGTCCATCCCTGAAGTATACTAATAGCCTATTCTGTAGATTCTGTTTAATGTAAATCTGTTTTTAGACTTCAACTAGGTTTATTAACATAATGATTTAAGATTAATTTTACATTGGTATACTGTGCTAATTGTGTTGAAGAGTATTTTTCACTAGTATTTTCTGAAGTAAAGTAAGTCTAATGTAAGTACTACTTTTTAAAAGTAAATTTTTAATTTCTCTATATGTGATGTATTAAGATATAAAATATTAGGCTAGTGGAAGTAATTTCCACTTTGCTTAAGATTATCTTCTACAAGTGCAATAATGCCTGTAATGCAATAATAGTTTGAATACAATTCTCAATTAGTAACATACTTATTTACAATGTACTAAAATTGGCATTTAACTGAAGACAAATTTTAGTATGTTCATTGTGAGTGTTTTTTTTTTTATTGAAAATGTACAAATACGCATACAAAATTATGTTGTTGATTTCATCACGTTAAGTTTTTAATACTTAATGGTTTCAATTTATTACAAGGTATTTTACATTTAAATACATATCATGTATACTATTTAACATAAAATATTGTATGATTCCTTTTTTTGTTTTTACTTGGTTAGTCCACTAATAATCGGAGGAATTGGAGGATATGCAAATAAAAATAAGACATCTTTGAGTTTTATTCAGTGATGTAGTCCAACAGCAGATGACATGTATCTGGGTTCCACCAAAAGTTTAACCATGTAGGACTCTATTTCTTGCTCTATATTTAACACGCAGTAGATGTTAATAAAATAACATCACAAATACTTGTGTAAACAGGGCCTCATTTGAGCACTGTCCTGAAGTCTTATCCTCTCAGTCATTGCTTTACAGAGACAACCATTTATATTTATATATTTGTAAGTAAAATATGCTCAAATGTCAGCAAAAACATGCTTTCTCCAAAATCATCAAATGCGTTACCGCTGATTGCTTCAGTGCAATTTAACTGTGGCAGGAATGTCAAAATAAGGGAAGAAAAAGAGAAAAGTCTGTGTACGCTGAAGTTATTTTTTTACTGACAGAAACATTGATCTGTGTCCTTCCAGCCGCTCTTTTTTTTTCTTTCCTTTTTTTCCCCCCAGTACCACTTACTGCTTATTTTTGTGAATGATGATTGTGAATTCTTTTCACAACTTTTCATCAGTCTTCAGCAGAACAATAAAAAGTTTGTGGTATCGGATTTTGAAAACAGCCTGCCATTTAAACCAGAAAAAGCAATTCCCTGCACAGTTTCCATGTTCATCTATCAGCTGATACTGCAGGGAGATCAGGTAGCTGTGGAGTTTCCTCTTTGTTTCCTCTTCTACTGTTTGTGTAATTGCTTTGGGAGTGTGTGTGTGTGTGTCTTTCTTTCTTTCTTTCTTTCTTTCTTTCTTTCTTTAAAAGAAAGCTCTTTTAGGTGCAGCACACGTGCAGACTCGTGGTCTTATCTTATTGCAAGTGTCCAAACTGTGTCCGTGCCATTTTAATGAACCACATCAGATTTTTTTCCCCGGTTAGTTTAAAGACGGTGAACAAGCAAAGCAGAACTGATCACCTTCTCATAAAGTTCAAGTTATGGGAGGTTCCAGGTCTATAAGTTTCGACAGGGGAAAACCAGCGTTTGTGACTGATCGTAGACTTTTGTTTGAACACGTGACATGATAAACACGTAGTTGTTTATTGCTGACAAGGGTTAAAACTACACACATAAAACATTTTTTTTTTTTTTCTATTTTTTTTTCACAAGTCTTGAATTTACGTCACGTTTCACTGAAAAAAGCTTTTCTTCCTGAAAAACTTGGTCTTGGTCATCAATACTGTTGCTTTAGGGTGGAGTCAAGTTGTTGATGGTCAGTAAAAAGCTCCATTCTCTGGTAGTTATTGATGCACTGCTGGATAAAGGTAACAGAGTTTTCTTTTGAATCTTAGAGATAAGGGTTGAGTATTAATTATTAAATATACAAACGTGTCCTCACTGGTTAGATTGGTAAACAAACGGATAGAATTTGATGGGGAACAGGAGTGAATAAGTCAGAACAGTTTAGCAGAAGTATTTGAAAAACATCTTGAATGCCATGTAATAATGAATGCAGCAAACACAATAAGGACTGACTTCTGTCTTACAGCACATGTTTTGAGCAGTGGGCTCAGCTGTCCAATTAGCCACAAGTTGGACACTCAGTCAGCCAGTGAACAGCCAGTCATCAGCCAGTTGGGCAGTTGGCAGGAAAATCGGTCACTCCTGCAAATATTTAATTCTGGGAGACACGACTGAGTGAGCATTTTTCCCTACTAATTGACCTTTGAAGAATATTTGTCACCCATCAATGAAGAGGGCAGAAAATCACAGGATAAAATGAAAAATATAAGTGGGAAAATTTCAAAGAAATGTTCATCTGTGGCACCATCAGAGCCAGACGTTGTTTTAGGATCTAACAGAAGCAACTTTTGATTGAGACACATTTGTCACATTTCTCGTGATTTACTTGTATTTTACCAAGTCCACTAGCCTGCGGTGTCCCGTATACCTGCTGCATTACTACCAGAGTAGGTAACACTCTTACTGCTACCACTACACCATCCTGTATTACCAACTTATAAATATATTATTAACAATATCTACGGATACTACAGCTTTTGAACCACTACTATTGTAGTACAAGTATGCATCTGTGGCAATGACCCACTGCACTACAGTTTGAATTTTTTACCAAGTCAGTAAAAAAAAAAAAGTTGTTTCATCCAGTCATCACTCACTACACACAGAGTCTCTTGGTAGTCTGACGGGGTGGAGAGATGTGTTTTGAAAGATTGGTGCTTCAGGTTGATCTCCTGAAGTTGCCTAATAAACAGAGCATGACATCGATCTTCACAAAGATGGGATTCACTGCCGGACTGATTGTGTTATAGTGTACAGTAGCACCTACTGAACTGGTAACTCGGTGTATGATCATATTGTTTTTGAACTTATAGTTGCAGGCACTAATCACATCATAATTGCTTTTCCTCCATGTGACCGTAGTTTGGGTCCTGACTCAGTGCTGGAAAAGCAGCTCTGTGGAGTCACACCAACAAGAAGAGGGAGTAATGCGTAGGCACACTGGCATCATGTCGGCATACTGATCACACTGGCTGGCAAGGAGCAGCCTCATTTTTATTCATTTATTCATTTTCTCTCTTTATCTTTTGTCTCATCCTCTCTTTCTCCCTCCCAATAAAATATTTGTCTCAGTAAGTCACTACTGAGTCAAGCTGATACCGTACTGAAGCCCTCAGGTTTTTCTGTCTCTGTTTACTCTCTGAGGCAGCTGTGCAGCTGCTATCTATTCCAGTGAAAGTATAAGTCACACAGAGATGACTAAATTGAGATGTTAGATGGTTATTGTCATTTATTTCGAGTGACATGAATTGAGAAAAGTTTCCTCAGATGTTTGTCATATTGATCCTTTTAATACACTGTTTTATATTTCTACTTGGTGAACACAGACATAACTACGTTAGCTAATAATTGTGTTGTGTACTTTTGCTGCTATGAAAATTCAAAATATCCAATAATAATTATCGTCCTTTAGATGTTTTACCAAAGTTCATTTATTCTCCCTGTGAAGTCAGAATATTTTGTTTTCTCAAGGGTTTCCAAGTAATGGCAGATTGAGATGGCTCCAAAAAAAATAATTATTTTGTGCCTGTGAGCCATCAACAAGTGGTTGTTTGGTATTAATTTGTTTGTGGCTGCAAGTCTTATCAAAGCATCAGAAAACTCTTCAGTCTGCTGCTTTCAAATTCTGTCTGAGGGCGAAGGAAAGATAGCAGAGGCCTCTCACCAGAAAAAAAAGATGAAACATGAAAATATATTTTGATGCTCTTTAAAGTGAATGAGAAGACAAATATAGCGTTTTTGAGGTTTTGCCTTATTATGTTACCAGTACAGATATGAAGGAAAAGAGGGGGCAAAATAAGTTTATTTAAAAAGAAATGTGTTTTAATGATTGTATTGTGTCAATAATATACCATTTTCTGCTGTCTACATTAATGATCCAAACCAAATTGTGATCAAAAAGTTTGAGAATTTAATCACTTATGACATCAGAAGAGTTTGTGATTAGTTTATATTGAGAAATACATATGTATGCGAGGGTGGATCAATAAATTCCAAGACCCTCAAACGATGTGCAGCACAATGACGTGCACAGAGCAGGAGGAAGGTATAACCCTAATGAGTAAGTGTTACAAATTTCGTCACTTGATCAAAATCAGCACCTGAGCTACACCTGCTTTTGTGAGCACTGGTCACAAAAACGTATTGATCCACCCGTGGATGTATCATAATATTTCCCTGTGGCAAAGAGAAAGACACACACATGAAAATCCAGACTTCCGACATGCAAATTGTGGTTAATTAAACCAGCACAGCAAAAATAATTTTGTCTACCAAGGTGTTACTCTTTTCTTCTTTTTTTTCCTTGCAAATCCTTTCCCTCTCTTGCTTTTTATCAGTTTTCCTCTTCCCTTCTTCTTTTAAATTCCTGCCTTCTTTTTTGTCTCCGGCAGTTTAAGTGTTGTGGAGGTCAAGAGTATAAAGACTGGGAAGTCAACATGTACCACAATTGTTCTGGAACGGGTCCACTAGCCTGCGGTGTCCCGTATACCTGCTGCATTACTACCAGGGTAGGTAACACTCTTACTGCTACCACTACACCATCCTGTATTACCAATTTATAAATATATTATTAACAATATCTACTGATACTACAGCTTTTGAACCACTACTATTGTAGTACAAGTATGCATCTATGGCAATGACCCACTGCACTACAGTTTGAATTCATTTATTATGATCCAACCAGTTTTATTACTACTTTCATTTAAAGTGCCTTTTTTTGGCAGCTCTTTACACCTAAATGCGCACATACATTTACCAACTACAGACTATATACAGTAAAATAAATGTAAAGATATGGTTTAAATACGCTATTGCCACAAGACAACTTGTGTGTACTCAACAGTACACACAAATTGTTGTACACATTTTTAAATCTTGTTTTTCATTCATAGATCATGTAATCCACATGAACATTAGATGTAGAGTTAAATACGTGAGCTTCAGGGCTTTGTAGGCCACTCCTGATGTCTGCTGCATAACACACCCAAATCATTGACAGAGATGCATTGTGGGTAATAGAGGCACAAGAAAGATAAGAAATAAGAATAGGTGTAAAAAAAAAAAAGAAAAGAAAGGATGATATCATGGTTTTGCTGCATCAGTATTGTTAATTTTTAAATCAACCATTATGAGTCAGATAAAAAAAATGCTTTTTAAAACGTAAGCCTAACATTCATGAATATTAAATGCTCAAACCATCAGCATTTCTTTTGTTTTTAAAAGCACCTGCTAACTGAACGAACGCCGTTTCAATGCCACCCACAGCCCATTTATAGAGTCATATCATAATTACACAGAATACTATGCATTAACTGGGTAGAGTGTTAGACACAAGCATCTGTAACATTATCATAAACGTTTGTATAAATGATTTCCTATTTCCTGGCTTTATTTATTTATAATGGATCTGCGAAGCCTCGAACACTCAGATCAGTGCACACCGTCTCATTCTAATAATAGCTGTGGTGCGTGGAGTTACATTTAAAATGCATCTCCTCATCCTTATGACGTTATTAAGCCTTTGCCATGCCACATGCAGGCAATTTTCTCCCACACCAAACAGCCCAAATTAAAGGGTAATTTATACACCTACACTCTCCAGTGCTTATAATGAGAAAGAGGACAAACAAAAAAAAAATTTGAAAATGAAAACTCTCCCTCGTATTGAAACATACCATATTCTCAGCATTAAATTGCACGACCTCTGTATTGCAACTATCTGTGCATTAAGATTTTTCTTATTTTGTTGTTTTGAGAATCTCTTGGGGAGGCACGGTGATGCAGCAAAAAGGTTCTGGGTTCAACCCTCGGCTATAGTTTGCACCTGTGTGGGGTTTCTCCAGGTGCTCCGGCTTCCTCCAACAGTCCAAACACATGTGTGCTAGTTTAATTGGTGATTTAAAATTGGTCGTAGGTGTGAATGTTTGCCTGTCTTTCTGTGTTGGCCCTGTGATGGACCCACCTTCTCCAAGTCAGCTTGGAGAGGCTCCAGTTTCCCGGTAAACAATATAAAGCGGATATACTGTAGATAGGGGATGGAGGGAGAATCTCTTGAGATAATGAGGTTAATTAAGTGATATTTATTTTCTCCCTAACTGTAACTATGTCATATCATCTACATCCACTGTATTAGAGGAATTGGGGAAAGATTGTTAAGCACTGAAGGGTAGATATTTTATGAAAAAGACTTGCAAAACACCCTATTTGTGCAATGTGGCAACAGATGCTGCTCAAGTGCAAAACCTGGGGGAATATGTTATACATACAAATTACATATAGTTAAATATATATTTACTGTAAGTCAAGTCTTGTGCTTAACATGTCTTATAATTTTGTCCATATTTAGATGATATTACAATATCCATATTTAGGTTTACGTCCATACACTATACATTTTCAGTGATTCAACTGTCTGTCAGCATCAGTAAATGGTTAAAGTCGGACAGCGAGTACAAAATATCATTTTTTTGTAATTATCCTAAAATTTCAAGCCTGTATCTTCAAATGAACATGAAGCAGTAATTAACATCACTTGATCGAGCTTGATGTTTCTTCCGACAGACGACTGACAGGTTTTCTTTCATTGAGCTTCGGTGTGTCAAGCTCATGTCGGCACACTGATTCCTTAATTTTTCCATTTCAGTGGTTTCCTTTCTCTACATGGAATCATGGAACGTAATTGAGGACTGTATTGCAGTTTGTCACTTTGCAGAATCATAAAATGTGGTGACAGTCTGGTATTGTGAGTTATCCCTTCGTCCTTACTATGAATTATACCTTCCATCCACCCATTATCTATACTGGCTTTATCCTGAAAAGGGTCACGGGGGTGCTGGAGCCTATCCCAGCTGACTGTGGGCGAAGTCCATCACAGGGCCAATACAGAAAGACAGAAAAAAACCGACACGAACGCTGACATTCACACCTACAGACAATTTAGTATTACTAATTACTGTAACATGCATGTTTTCGGATGGTGGTGGTGAAGGTTTGAACCCGCCTAATTGCCTTCACATATTAATATACTCAAATAAAGTCAGTGAATCTTTTATAATCGCTTACAAAATTATGATCACTCAAACCCTCCTCAGAGAAAATGCTCTTCTGTCTCCCACTCACTTCTTTTTCTCTTCACTTTATCCTGTTATCTCTTCTTCTCTTCCCTCCAGCCTAATGAAGTGGCCAACACTTTGTGTGGATACAAGGTGCTGGAGAAGGAGGTAAGACCTCAAAGACAGACTTATCTGACTGAATTTAAAAAAGGCGTTTTTTATTATTTGTTAAAATGTTCATTGTGCTTCTCGTCAGCTGTGACATCCAAAGCTAAATAATTTCAGCTGGCAGTTACAGACAATTATTTTAAGACCCTGGACAGTTGCTGTTCTTTCAAGTAGTGTTGTCTCACTGACAGCTGGATGTTTCCCAGTAGTGACTGTATGTAGCTGCTACTGTGTCGTTGTCACTAATACTGCCATATTTCCCTGAAGTATCGAGGACAACTATCATGATGACCTCACAGTGATGAATTTAAGCAAAATAAAAATCAACAAATGATATAAAGCTTTTATATTTCTGTAAGAACAAAAAGGATGTTGCCTTTAACTTTCATGAAGTATTTAAAACAAATGTGAGTTTTGTGTCTCGCAGCGTTTGAATTTGATCGAAATCATCCACATCCGAGGCTGCACTGATGCGTTCTTCCTCTGGCTGATGGACAACTATAAGATTATGGCTGGACTGCTTTTAGGGATCCTACTGCCTCAGGTACACACAAACACCCACAAATAAACTCACTCATTTCTCTCAACAATCAGTGTGATATGTATGACGCTGAGTGCAAACGGTTATGTTTTCCACTTTAACCCGAAGCCAAGTCTTAACCCTGAAATGTTCTCGTTTACATCGTGGTGGTTTGTATTTTGTCCCCAAAAGGAAGGTGAGGAGCCACAATGTGACTGTGTTTATACCTCCATTATAGATCTTTTGTCCCGTCCTTCTGCTAGTGAGATTAATTACAAAAACACAGTTGACGCTTGCTCATGTCATAGCCTCCACTGTAACCTACTCTGTCGCTACTGTTACAGCTTGAAAATTGTGTATGAATTGTTTTGAGTGTCACAACTCCCGCAAAATGACTCGTCTCACTATCCGAATTTTATACATTTGGTCTTATGATATTTGGAAAGTCAAGAGATGCCGCATGATTGAATTATTTTAACCCCATTCAAGTTAGCATCTGGTAAAAACTGGAAGTTGGCCAGTTAAAGTCTCTCATGCGCTTGGTTTTCCCACTGAGCATGCCCAATTTTCATTCAGCCGGCTTGTGTGGAAATGTCTCAACAGACACCAGATTTAAGCGCTCTGCATACTGTGAAAAACAAAAATATTTATATGTTGGAAATCTGTTTGATATTCAGAGGTACATTTGCGGTGTTGTGTTATTTGAACCTGTGACTTTCACAGAGCAACTTCCACTTTCTGCAGTATTTGCCAGAATTTCACAGCTGGTAGAGATTAATCAAGTGAACAGCTACTTTCTGCATGTCCGTGAGTATCAGAAGCACAGTGTAATAAAACATTTATCCATATTCAACAGCGTGTAATGCAACTCAGATGACTAAATGGTAGAGCATGTAAATTGCCTCACCACTCAGGCACATCTGACAGCTCCACTGCATCCACACTGCTAAAGTAACAAGTGCAATTTTCACAAAATGCTGGGCATGCTGGTCCATTTCATCTGGGTTTGTTGTGCATTTGGATCAAACAGGCGAAATCTTTGATACATCAAACTATTGGAAAAAGTAATCCCATTTAAAAAAAAATAAAATAAAAAAAAGGTACATCTGAGCATAAAATGTACATTTTAACCAAAGCATTTTTGAAATTGTCTGACTGTGTTTTTCTAGCATTAAAAGAACATTATCCAGAAGCTACTGGGACACTGAGAAATCCACATTACATTGTACATTGTGCATTTACATTATTAATCTAACCCTGTTCATTCATATCATTTTTTTTCCTCTTACATAATTTCAAATCATATGACATGTTAAATGCCAGACAGGATTATATGTATAAGTACGTGAATGTACACTGTGTTGGACTGTAATAAGCATGCTGGACTTCACAGAGCTGTTTTAGGAAAGATAGAATCTGTCAGTCAGTCGCCCAGTCTGGATAATCGTAGCACTTTATTTGCCTCAAAAACTAATCCATCAGGTCCCCCATTATGAAGGTTGCCTCAGCCCCATTATTTCTGCTCTGTTCTGAGCGAGGAGAAAGGAGACATGAGCGAAGTTACACAAGACCATCCTTTCACTGAGGTCTTTTATCAAACCTATTAACAATCTGGTTTGATGCTACATCTGATGCTTCATCAATGGAGTTTTATATTGGTTTCTATGGCACTGATAATTGGATATTGTGCATCAAGAAAAAAGTATATATATTTATTTGTGCTTTCTTTTTTTAAAAAAGCTACCAAATTCTGAGAAAGCCTCATCTTAACCTTTATTATTAAGATGACATAATGAATTTACACAGAAGCAGATACAAAATATAAATAAACAAAGCATTGCTTGTGTATTTATTGTTTATTTGTAGAAGGACAAGTATGTAGCATGAACCGATACCACACATTCGTAGCCTTATGTCAATCCATACTGTGTCCTACTGTGTTTCTACTCTGTGTCTGGGCAGTAATTTAAGTGTAGCAAAATGTGGTTTTAATGGACCTGTTAACAAAATAATTGAATGAATAAATAATTGATAATGATTGATTAGACAGTACATCTTGTTATCTGTGATAACACAAACTCCAAAACATCTGAAGTTAATAACACCTACGAACTAATCAGCTGAATAGTTTGTATCGCTGTTACTAAAAACTGATTTCACTTTGGATGATGGTTTTGAAGAAAGGATGTCTAATTTTGCAAGTTTCCTCCATCTTTGTTTTTCTTACATCTTTTACTTTAATGTTGTTTTCACATCTTACATTGGAGGGGTTTAGCTGAGAGGTTAAGACACAATTGAGACACGTAACTAATTAAAAGCACTCATGGTGACCTT
This sequence comes from Embiotoca jacksoni, assembly GCF_022577435.1. Lineage (NCBI taxonomy): Eukaryota > Metazoa > Chordata > Actinopteri > Embiotocidae > Embiotoca > Embiotoca jacksoni. The sequence continues at coordinate 11,406,387 of NW_027185414.1, read as the reverse complement.
TCTTCCCTCCCTTCTTATCCATCTCTGTCCCTGTCCAGTTCTTCGGTGTGGTAGTCAGCTGGCTTTATATCACCCGTGTTGAAGATGCCATCAGTGAGTACGGTCACTACACGGACGGCCTGCTGGACTCAAACATACACAAAAGAACAACCAAGAAGCAGGGCCACATGGCCAAATGGTTTAAATGTATGCCAGAGATTGACTGATGGAGACAGAAAACAACTTCTAATAAAATGGACTCCAGCCAACACTCCCATTCACAGTGTTCCGCAACCAGATTATTCTATTTTCTTTTCAGCGTCCACTGTTCTGTTAATTATTAACTACTGAGCTGAAGATCAGTTTCCTAATTGATGAGTGGAAAACCAGAAATCATTTATACATGTGCTATTAGCTGCATTGTGCCTCAGACAGTCTCAAGGAAAAGCATACACACCAACACAGCCACTTTTGCAACTGGTGTCATACTGTGACATAAGTCTGTTCAGTTGCAGCACACAATCCCAATCTTCAGCTTTGGCTTGCTTTTATACCTGTGTTTTTTTTTTCTACTGATTAAACCATTACTTGACTTCTCTGCACAGCCACTGATGAAGTAGGGATGAAAGCCTAAAATGCTGAATAAGGTCAGCTTTATTTCTTTCATGTGAGAGCAGTCAGGCTCGCCTTGTTTGTATATGGGACTGTACATATGCTGAGGTCTGAGACTCACAATGAGGGATTTTGAATACATATTGACCCTGCTCATCCCCTTACGGCCATAAATGTGGCCAGCTCATTGTGTGGTCCACTACAATGAGTTTTATCTTCAATGCGCAAATGTATAACAGACATTTTTCTTAAGCAAAGCCTTAACCGTTCCCACCATTTTCTGATGTCAAAAAGCAGACAGATGATTGTTTTTATTTTATGATTTAAGAGAAAACAAAGCTAATAAAGTAGCACTGCTATAACAAGAAGATTTCTCAGGTTTATTGTTGAGCACAGCAACCTTGTCTCTAAGAAATCAAGTTTTTATATTTATTAGCAACAGCAAATCGGTCAGTGAGACACACAGTTCAACCTGAACAGGAAATGTTTCAAAAAAAATCTAATCTGCTTAGTCACAAAATGTTCACACAGAACAAACATGAAATCTCAAAACCTTGTAATTTCAAACACAAGCAATGACATGTTTACTTCATTAACATGATCTTAACCAAAGTTTTTTGTTGCCTAAACCTAAAACAGAACTCGGTATTCAAACCTCTTTGGTGTTAAAGTGCTTTGCACAACCTTCAGCAACCCAGACAACCTCTCCACAATTTGTTCCTAAGCACACACAAAACATTGCCATTGAATATTATCCAATTTCATCTCGGTTAAAACTGATTTGGCAAAATAAGTTAATAGTGTAATTTCTAGGAGACAGGAAGGGTCGTCACACCTGTGGTTTTAGTTGATGCCAGGTGTGCAGACCCTCAGGTTTGTGGATAGACATTAAAGCAGGCTGAGCAGATGGTACAGTGCAGTCGATGAAATTGCCTTAAAACATCCTTCACAATAATCCTGTATAGTTTTAAAATGAACAGTTTGCACTTGAGATTATTGATTGATGTGAATTTAATGTGCTTCTGAATTTTGTTTTGATTTGAAGTTGGAAACAGGGACCATAGATCTGATCTTTGTTTTCTATATTAAAATCTCTTAGCTTGTGTCTTTTTATGTGAGTGCACACTACATTGTTTAATGACGTTATATTATACCGACATCATGGCAAAAACATCTTTCCAAGCATTTCAACTTTTTATAACTTTTTTCAGTTTGTGCTTTCATTCAACCAAAGTTTCCAATGTAGCCCAGTTCAAACCAGAGGTCAAATAGCCAGATGTATATTCTCACTATCATGGTCACATATCAGGGCTAAAAATGAAATACTCCGTCAAATTAATTTGGTTCATTTTGAAATGACCTCAAAAGTTGTAATGTTTCGACTTGGTCACGATTTGATTGTAACTTGTGAAGCTATTGGCTGGTGGGTTGAAGGTAAACATTTGTGTATATACTTGACTGGTTGATATGTGCTCCATTTACTACCTACTTCTTACAGTAAGGATTTGTTCACACAAAATCAGCTTCAATTTTAAACTAACGCACGGTAGCTTCTCACTGGTTAAACAGCAGTGAGAAATGTTTATGTTTGATTTGTATAATGCATTTTGAAATACTATATTTTTTTCCTTTAATTCATGTAGATATAATTATACTGTGGACTCCACTCAAGTTACTTCATGTCTCATTAAACCAGACATATCTAATGAGGATGAGTTAAAGGGGATATTTGTGCAAATGAATGAGACATCACAAAACATTTCAGCTACTTTGATGGAAACTAGAAAAATATATTGACCCATTCATAAAATGTTTAGTTCATTTTTAGCGTACTGTATAATATTTACAACCAAAAAAGTCCATACCTGTTACCTTTAATGTGTACAGTGAGGAATATTTTGTAAATACACAACTTAAACAATATTTCAGTCACAAAATGCCAATGATGCCTTTTTAATGAGTAAGATGATTCATTTATGTAAAATGATGTTAGTTTCATAGTTTCTAGAGCATTCAACTCACCTCCCATAAGTATGTAGTGTGTTTACATCATTTGTCATGTGCTATACAGTACATGCACTCGTTCATACAGGGTGGCCTCGTGGGAACTGCATCAACTCTATTTGAAAGTTAGAAGTCTTGCCCGTTTATTGAAACATAAATTGAAAGAAGTACATTTTCAAAATGCTTTGCCTGGTTGACGGTGGAAAATAGAATGATTTAACGTTGTTTAATGAGCTGCGTGGTTTGTCTTTGAGCCGATTGTAGTACTAAAGGTCCTAATGTAAAGGGAATTTTGGGAGTCTTGGGCTGTTTAATAAATGATGATTGAGATCATACTGTTTTTTTTTCTAGGGCAGGCTTCATCCTGAATGTCTAAATTTTTCATGTAAACATGCCCAAATTTTGTTTGTGAATGTCTTTTTATGATGACAGAGCAGACGAAAAATAGTGTATCAAAATTACTTCTACTTATATCTTCAAACAAATCCAATTATTTTAATCAAAAGTAGTGTTGTTTACATTCCAGGGTTACAAATGGTCACCAATGCTTGGATGTGAGCTGTGCAAGAACGTGGTGCATAAAAAAAACCATAACAGTCAACATATGATTACAATAGGACAGGAAAAAAGATATCAAAGTTCATCAAAAACACATGAAAGGTTCCTGAAATTTAAAAAAAAAAAAAGTGTTCGTCTGAAAGAATAAAATGTGAAAATTATTACCTTGACATGTCACACTTCAAAAAATTAAATATTGAAGGCTAAAGTGGTGCGCAACATTAACGAAAACAGAGTTGAGAAAAACAACATTTTATTGTTACTTCATGTCGAGAACATGAATAATGTTTAATCAGCATTTCCATTAATCAGTCCATTATGTAAAATCAGGCTTTTAAAAATGAATTTTTTTTTTTAGTTGACTTAAAGCTGGATTATGCTTTTGTAAAAAATATTTTCAGACACATCACCAAACCACACCATAAACAGACACCATCTGAATATCAATTCAGAATTACTTGGTCCTGGTTCAACAACTTCAGCTGCTTACACACAAGAGCAGTTTTTGTGGAAAGAGCCCTGATGATGAGCGGGACGTGTCCACAGTGGTTTAGTGTTTATCTACTTTAGTCTACTTGTTCTTCTTACTCCTGCTGCTCGCAGGACTTCCTGCTAAATGGAACCTATCAATATTTCACTTCGGCCACCACTGAAGAGGAGAGGATTGTTCTACTACATTTCCTGCAAGGAAGGACGAGGCTGTTGGGTTTGAAAGATGCGGTCATGTTCCTCTGTCATGTTCCCTCAACAAACAGCATAAATAATGGTGATATTAATATCCCCAGTCTCAGGGTTAATTTCAAAGCAAAGTAGTTATGATGTAGCATGTTGCCAAATAACACGTCGACAACATTAGATAAACCTCAGGATCATGTGACACATACAGTGTTTCATGTGCAGTGTTGTCACAGAAGCCACGAGATTAACCAGTAAACAGTGTAATCATGTAGCCGAGCGTATTAGAGCAATTTTTGCATGAAATGTGTCACATCTTTCCTCCGATAAGCCGAGACACGAGAAGAACCATCCTGCCTCATTCGCAGTCAGATATATGAGATCTGTTCACCATAGTAGTGAACTTTTCAAGTGCTTTTATTGATCAAATCTGCAATCGACAGCAATGCAAAGTCACAGAGGGTCTTTTGTGATTAAGTTTAAGGAAATAACATATTTTGGGAAATTTAGTTAATAGTTTTTGGTATGACATTTAAAATCATTCAAAGAAATATTTGCTTTATCAGTTGAATACAGTCTTCTTGTTTATCTTCTGCCTGTGCTGCCTTCTTTCTCCCTTGACCAGGAGAATACTAAATGTGTTACTGCAAGATTATAACTAGGCTTCATATTTCTGTCTCTTTTATTTATGACAGATCATCACTAACAGTGTTTGGTTCCCCATTTTGTCTCTCGAGTGGGAAACTTTGAGGCGATCTGTGTTAGTCAGCAATTTCTGCACATCTTCTCAGTCTGTCTCTCTCTCTTTTCCTTGACTTTCACTTCACCTCTTCAGCTGTTCACATCAAAACACATGAGCAGACAGATGTACAGGGAGCAAAGAAGAGAAATGGATATCTGGCAGAGTCAGCCTCATGTGACCACACATGACATGCTTACAGAAGCAGACAGTATACACTTTAAATATCACATTTCACAGGTTTTACGGCTTGTTTACAGTTTTCATTTCACCTTAACATCGTTAGTTTTGTCAGGAGCAGTTTACAGTTTTTACTCATCTGCGATCTGTTGGCTTTTATTGTGTGCACCACCCTCAGCCACAAGTTGTTTTTAATCAAACAAATTGTTGCACTTGCACCCACAGTTTGCGCTGTTTTATTTGTCAAGAGTGGATTTAATGATTTTCTTTATTTTTCTTTATCTAAGACTTTTCGATTATCTCATAAAAAAAAGTGCATTCAAAATAACATATCTATTCACGTAAACAAACTAATCTCAGGGTCGAGCAGATTTAAGCAGCTCTTAAGGCTGAAGGAGAGAATGAATTAGGGCAAAAGCATAGTTTACTTTTTTCCCTTGCAAAAGAATACTGTTCATGTGTCTGTTGTTCCATTCAAATAGCAACAGTAAAAACAGCAATAGCAAAAGTTTCTCTCAAAATCCCTTTACAGCCTCTCACTCCAGTAATGTTCTAATAGGAGGCAGCACTGTGTCGCTATAACGACAGATGTGAAATTGTTGGCAGTCAAGGAGCTTCTGTCTGTGCACCACAAGCTATTGAAATTGGTACACATGGTGAAATGGTCCAAAAATACATAATGAATTTGTAAGACAATGGTTGTTTGCTATTAGCCGGTGTCTAATAAGTTCAACCACAGAGCTAATGAGGACATTAAAGAACTGTTTTTCTAATTAAGTTAGCTGGCAGGAAAGCATTTCTTTCAAAGTATAATATATTAACCATGAAAAGAAAGTCTGGTTAAGATGAAGAGATCCTTGTGTAAATGGAGCGAGTCATCACTTACAGCTACAGTTCTGTGCTCCAAATAAAGTATTTTTCTCTAAGAAAACAGAAATCATGTAGCATATAGCTGATGAGCAATGATATCTTTCTGCCTATAAACATGTTTTATACTCTACTTTTCTCTGTTTGGAGGCGCACACACACACACACACATACACACACAAACTGACACTATGTCCAATAATGTGAGACGGTGCTGGACATTCATTGGTCTGGTAGGTTACCCACTGTCTGGCCTGAGGCTGACATTTAGCCCTGCACAATGACTTTTTAGACTTAAACTGCAACTAGCCCATGACTCTGCTTGTTCCTCTTAGCAGAAACCAGATATGATTATTTCAAGTCAGCTCCAACGTGAACATGTCTATAAACCACATCAGAGATACATTAGCAGCACACTCCCTGCGGCCTGTTCCGAGGACTAACAGACTCGACGTGTTGACGCCTGTGGAGGCCAGTGCAGAAAACCTGCCCAGTTAAACTCAGTTTTCACTCAAAATCTCAGCGTGGTGCAGCAGCTTCGCCCTGGTCATGCTCCATGTGCCTGCACACAGTTTTCCTTTGAGACGGACTGACAGACTTGCAACCAAAATAAGGCCCCTGCCATATTTAAAGCCCTGAACCCCAGCCCCTGGCAGGCTGATTAAACCTAAACCTGAATGTTTGAGGTTTTCACCTGTGTCTAAAGCGAATTAGATTTGTTCTTAAAATGAGACGATACGAGGGTCAACCTCCAGCTCATTTTCATTTCATTTGAGAGGAGGAAATATAAAAGGCCGAACAATTAAAGACAGTAGATAAGTGCACAAAAAAGGTGAGGGACATGAGAGGTGTTTTGTAATGTGCTGACATATAGATTTACCATTAAATTGGTTTGACATTTTATTCAGTCCTTCAACTATATTACAGCTTCCTGAATGACATTTTTGAAATTTAATTTGCTGTTTAGGCTCACTCCACAGAGGAGAGTGGTGATGGGTCAGATTCGTTTATGTTACAGACTGACAGCAATGCTTTCATGCCCGCACACACACACACACACACACACGCATGCACGCATACACAGTAATATCTGTTTCAGCATGAGCACACACATTTAATACCTTTGAGATCGTTCATTGTGGATTTATACGTTTGTGTTAGGGAGTTTTTTTTATGAAGTAATTCTCGTCAAGATGAGAGCAAGGTGAAGAACCTGTCAGAGCTGATTGACCTGCCTTTCCTCCTTGGCCAAAATGACATTCTGGTATTAACTCTCACTGTTCATTACTGTGAATTTTGACCTTTATAAGCTCTTAATTTTTTTTGTGTTCTTGTAAAACAAATTTTTTCTTTTTCTTAAAAGAAAGGTTTTTACACTATTTAAAGAAGAAAGGCAGCTGTGTGACCTCAGGGGAAACCAGCACAGCAACTTCAATTCAATGATGAATGTGGTAAATTAACTGAGCAACGTTGTTTTCTCATTTAATAACTTTTTTCAACTTTTACCTGATTTGATGGAGCTGTTCTGGTGCAGAAATCAATGGTTGTGGTTGTACTAAGAGAATGTGATAATGTAGAAATAAATGGTCTTTAATAGTGCTCCTGCAAAAGACAACTTCACAGTAACTGGGCAAAAAGTCAAATAACTATTATCCGCTTTAATGTTCTGAAAAATAGAGTTATTACCACTGTATTCCTTTAATAGCATTTTATCTGTATTTTGCTACGAGGGCTGAGCCAGATATTTGCCAGAAATCTCCACAAAAAAAATTCAAAAGAGCAGCCAACAAAAGCACCACATGGAGGACGTAAACAGAAGAGTCAGTTATTCATTAAGATAATACAATGACATATTTTTGTAAAACAAAAATTAAATCTTTAATTTCTAAGTTTACATTGAAAAACAGCCGTTAATGAAAACTCAACTTGTTGGGAAGAGGCTAAAAATGTGCAGCCTTTGATTAATTCCACACGATATTTATACGTCTAAAAAAAAAACTACAAGCAACTGTAAAAACCTAGTGCACAGGACACACCTCCCACCAGCACCAACATGCATAGACAGGTCATGAAAACTCATTAGCACATGCAAAGTTGAAGTTAAGAGTTAGTAGAGTGCTGTTCTTGTGACTCCAAGTTGTATGTATACAAACTTTAAAAAAAAATATAGTCTACGTGTATATAGAAAACTTATTGAAACAATATACTGTAACCAAGTACATTAGTTCAAACAAAACACAGTTTAAAATCTTTTCAAATAACCATATTTGTAGTTGTCAGGAAGAGATTATCTGTTGGGCTGATGTGTGGGAAACACTACAAGCAAATGTTTTCACATTTTAAAAACAGCAATACTTTCATACACACACACACACACACACACTCGCATACAAACAAATTTTGATATGTTTTTATAAAACGTTAAAAACACCTACATTTTACACCATTTGACTTTGAGTCAGTTAAACCCTAAATGACAATTATGTCAAACTCCTACATAAGTCTTTACATAAACAGCGCATTCATTAAAGATCAAAACAATCTTAAAATTATATTTTACTTAACATTTTCTTATATTATAATCACAATGATACATCGAATACAATCCATTTAGATGTTTTTCTTGCATCATATTACAGACACAGCACTTCACAAAGCAGTCCACGTTTAAAGTTCAGTTAATGGACATTACCCTGCTTGAAATGGTGCAATGCTCGAGGGATATTTTTAGCAAGAAGGTTGTTTATGTTCCCAGAATGTTCTCAACGGTAGAATAACGCTCTCTAAAACCAACCTAAAACATTTGTCCATTATTTTCAAAGCACCTATCCTAATTATATCAGTCTGGGAGCTTTAAAAAAAAAAAATGCTGCATCGAACATTTTAGGAACGTTCTGATAATGAAACATTCCTAAAATGTTTGAGATATTTTTTTTAAATGAAAAACAAAAATATCTCACTAAATATTTCTTAGAATGGTTTTAGACGACATTATGCAATGTTTAGGAAGAACATTCTGGGAACAACAACAAAAACTTCCTGCTGAAAACATTACTACAACATTCCCTAATATTCTCAGAACATTTAGAGAAAAATTCCAGCTGAATTCCCAGCTTGCAGTTCACCCAAAGGCTCCCTCATTTTCTGAAGGGGTAACTCAGCTCTGCAGCTCCTCCTGTTTGCATGACAGTAATCTAATGTTTGATACAATTTAATGCAATAAATGCATCATGCACCCGCTCCTGGCAGACTGCTGTAAAGTCCGCAGCAGCCTTAACAAGTTTATAGCAGTGGTTTATAAGGCTGAGCATGGGTGTCAAAAGAATTGCTGCATGAGTATTCCTTAGAAAAACAGCCGGAGCAGAACAGCTAGAAAAGTCAACAACATTCTGCTATAAAAAAAAATAATAATAAAAAAAAAAAATCTTTGATTTTAAGGCTTTACTTTTACTTTGCTTACCTTGTGCAATATATCAGACATACCCTGTTAAGGTTCAAAGCAGCCAGCCAGCCTGCTTTATGTGGAGAGAGACAAATCAGTGATTGCCTGCAGCTGTGCCAATTAAGCCTCTTCTAGGCACCCCCTGAACCACTCCCCCAATCAGTCCCTCCTGCAGCTGAGCCAAACCACACCCTGCCACCACATAGATTGTTTTCTTGAAGGTTCAACACCCAAAGTTTTGTTTTGCCCTGTGGAGTTCTAAATGTGAAAGTCCAGACTTAGAAACACTGAAACCACTGAGTGTTTAATGAGCTACACATGACTGGGCACAATAAAAAAGCTTGATCATTAATATGTAGAAAGGGATCAAAAGGTCAATGGGTCTACTGAAGACTAATTACCTCTCTGTTTTTGCTTCTGTCTCTTTTTCTTTCTTTAATTCTCTAAATTTGGCTGTGACCTTTTGAGGAAATGGTAGCGAGGCAGGGAAACAAAGACAGATGAAAACACTACTGAAGAATTAGTGAATGAATGAGTGTAAAGGAGTGGGTCAAATCGTGTTAATAAGCAGTAAACATCGGAGTTTACTGCCTGTGATCCTAATCCCTCTCAGAGCTGTAGCTTCTTGGTAAATGCATCACGGAGGCTCACAAACAGGGTGAGGTATGGACTCCTGCTGCAATCCCTCTGAGCTGTGGCCACCACAAGATAACAGCAGTAGTGACATGACAGCCCTGCAGCAAAGTCATGCTAACAGGTTTCAAATCAACAACAGGCTTCACCTGTGACTCAAGCCACAAGTCAGAACCAAAGTAAAACTGATCCCTTTGAAAAATACTCTTCATTTTCAAGGTGTCAGAAATTGAAACAAAAAAGCAATTAGGTACAATCTGCAGTGTGTGCAGCTATTGACCACTTCAAATCAGTGTTTACTATTTGGGCAATAAACAGGCTAATTTGTGACATCTGAGAAAGACAGAAAACCATCATAAGTGTTTCTATGGCATCCATGTTAGCGCCATTTCTTTTGCCACGTCACTCTGTGTCACCAGCTGACTCACCTGCAACTGAAACTAGTAGAGTATTTTACTCCACTCTAATCTTACCATATCATATTTAATAAACTAATCCGTAACACATAACACGTAGTGTGGTATTAGAGACACATTGATAATGATTTCAGCGAAGAAACAGTAACGTGACAACCTGATCAAAGGAGATTATCAACAGACATTAACATTCAACTGAATAAAATGAATAGGCAGGCTGCCAGTGCAAAGATGCCACACAGTCTGGGTATGATCCAGGATTACTGAAAGTGCAGAATGAGGGACATAAACAATGACAATAAAATGCAATGCGTGATACCAGAATTCTTTCTTTCTTGTGTTTAATACAGTCAGTCTTGTTGCTTGCGTTACTGCACTGTGCTTTAATGACAGCTGAACTTCCAGGAGGACAGAGAGAAAATGAAAGAAAGAGCAATGAGGTGTGATCTCTGTTTTCATCCTCACTTCCAAAGATTTCTTTTATAAGTTATACTCATTTTGTATACAGTGTAAACATGCACTGAGCTCTAACGTCTCAAAGGAAGATGCCAGACAGATTCACAAGTGCCACTTAATAGCACATTCATTTTAAAAGCCTTAATTTACTCTCCTTTTTTCAATGCAGATTTGGCTGACAGCTGAGGACACAAACCAGATGTCAAAACTCAGTAATGTTTTGGCATTAAAGTGTGTTTTAATATCAGCCGGATGGTAACTGGAGTAAATAGAGAGAAGTGTGGGGCCTGTGCAGACCGAGCTGGTGTGTATGGATCTGTCACACTGGCATATAATATAAATTTTACAGGGGGCTGTCCTGGTCTCTGCTCTGCTGTGTGTGGGCCCCTCTTTGGTATGTTATTGTCTGACCAAACTGAAACAGTGGACCTTAATCCTCATGTCTAAACAGATAGCTCACGGTATTGCTGGTATTTTTCTAAAGCCTGACAGAGACACAAAGAAACAGACTAACTGAAAATATTATGGGGTGGTAATTGTTCTATATTTAAAGCCACAAAATTATAAGTGAAGTAAAATAAAACAATTCAACATAAAACATAACAATTTGTCTACAAAATAATTTTGATATGTTTCATTATGGATTTATGAAAGGATGCAATAGTATTACTTGTGGTATATTTTAGATGAGAAGAATGTTTTTAGAACAACATAAGAGTGACGTTAAATGACAGCAACATGAGTTGAGTTGATGATCAGGATGTTTGAGTCAGGTTTTGAAGAAAATGGAAAGACATGCTAAGAATTAAAAAAAAAAAATTGTATCGAGTGTATCCTGGTTTATCTGAAAAGTTTAGGTTGTGGCTGCAGCTCTGCCTGAAGCAGACTGTACAGTTAATGAAATCATCTGCTGTGTTGAGTGTGACTCAGACTGTGGGTTTTACCTGGATCTCTGCTGTCATCAACTGGTCAACCGCTGCAAATGCAAATAATGGTTAATTTCAACCATAAGCAAAGCAATTTTATAAAATTAATCAATGCTGAATTTGTTCCATTTCTTCCTGTTTAACTGTTTTCATTTTGTTACGCTTGCATAGTAAATATCCATATAACCTGATAAAACTGGCAACACCACTGCTGACATAGCCTTCAAACACATATCATTCCCCGAGGGCTTGGTTCACTGTTTTACTTTATGACCAGTAGGTGGCAGCAGAGCTCCATCATGCAGAGGACCTCGGTCCATTGTGATCCTCCTCTCGTGTTGCCTTTTCCGTCTAATACAAGCACGGTTAACACATTATGGACAAGTTTAACAGTTCACATTAATCACGGAAGTTTTTACCCCCTAAAGTTCTCGTTGCAGTATTTGGGCTTCTGTCTGTCTACTTAATAGATTTTGTTTGGGTTGGTGCAGCACAGGCTTAATAGTTGACACAAAAATCACATTCAACTATATTATTTAAGCGAGCTTAACATTTATTTAAATGTATTCAATTTCTAAAGCTTGATTACTCACTAGCAGTTTTAATTGGTAAATTACAAAGTGAGTGGGAATCCCTGTTTAGGGATTAATTGGATGGTTGATGTTGCGTATTTATCTCGCGATATCTGGCAACTCAAACAACCACCTTCCTGCTGTCAGCCCGTCAAAACACAGACCCGCGGAAATGTTCAAAACAGAACAACTAAAGTATCTGGTGAATGACCGACTGAAGGCAGCCGCCGATGAGATATTCAGCCTCTTTGAAAAAACTATTAAAGACTACGAGGAGGAAGTGTTTTGTTCAAAGCAGCGCATGGCGCAACAACAGCTGGGGAGGCCGACAGGTAACGCAAGGACACACTCAGGTAAACTTTAACCTCACGACACCACTCGGGATGTATTTTTTTATTTATTTATTTTTTAATATTTTTACTATTTGTTTAGGTGTATTTGTTAGGCTTCAGCCTGCAGTCGTATCCCCGAAATAGTTAATGTGGTACAAAAGCCAGCATGTCGCGCCATTTTGCATCCCTGAATGGAGGAGGGGGATGCAAAATGGCTGGCACTGCCAAAATGTAGCACTAAACCAGTTTCTCGATGTATTTAACCGCACTGGGCGTGAAAGCATTTTTATCCTCTCATCGTTATGTTTTGATTGACTTCCACTGCTCTCCTGTCAGTATGACAGCTTTAAGAAGGAATAAACTAAATGAATGGAGTGAGGGCAGGAAGGTAAAAGCTGTTTGGAAAAGCTTATTTATTACTTTGTCATCAGAAAGAGACATCCTGTCCACAATCATTCTCATAACAAATGCTCCAGTCACTAAGTAAGACCTTTACTCAAGTAGCTACTGTGCTTAAGTATAGTATTTAAGTATACTCCTTGCTCTGTACTTATTCTTATTTGGTGGCAGGCTACTTTATACTTCCACTGCACCCCATTTCAGAGGGAAATATTATACTTTCTACTTCACTTCAATTATCTGACAGCTTGAGTTATTTTTTAGATGAAGATTTGACACAATGAATAATATAAAAAGCTTACAAAATACAACACATTGTTGAAGATTGACATCTTATAAAAAGCAGTGTGTATTCAGTCACTGCTTTTAAACGTAAACTTATAAATTGTGCATACTATTATTTCAACTTGTATGATACAAATGGTTGTAAAACAATGAGTGTGGTAGTTAAGATAATTCTTACCTCTAAATATATTATATCCTTGCATTTGTGCGTTGATCACATAGTGGAACACGTGTCAATGGTTTGCCTGTCTTGTTTAGCTCCTGTTGAACATATGCAAAACAAAATGTGTATCTCATGAAATGACACCCTAATATAATTTTCTGCTGCGTGTTACTGTCCAGCCCCCCTGCAGACCTCTGTCCAGGAAGCGGATGTTTCCCCTGAGCAGGACCACTTTGAGAAGAAGACTGACCTGTGCGACGATGAAGAGGAGCCCCCGCACATTAAAGAAGAACAGGAGGTGGAAGTGTGGACAGCTCAGGCCTGTGAAAAGCAGGAGGAGGCTGACACCAAAGACTCTATGTTCAATATAATTTATGTGCAAAGAAGTGATGAGGGTGGAAGAGATTCACCACATCGAAGCCAAACGGTTGAAGATAAAGAGGGAGAGCCTTTGCCCGGCTGCTCATCGACGCCTGTTACAGAAGACTGTGGTGCATCAGCGTCACCTAGTGACTGTCAGATAAGTGAAGGAAGTGACAATGAATGGAGAGACGGTGGAGGACTTCACTCGGGTGTTCACAGGAAGAAACCACAGAGATCTGGTGAGGCAGCAGACAGACCGTACGCCTGCAGCATTTGTAACAAGAATTTCAGGATTAAATCCATTCTGACTCGCCACATGAAGACACACACAGGAGAGAAACCGTACAGCTGCGTTGTCTGTGGTAAAAGCTTCATTCAGCGCTCGTATCTGCAGACGCACATGAACTCTCACTCTGGACAGAAACCATACACGTGTAGTTTTTGTGGCCGAGGATTCACACAGGTTGGAAACATGAACGCCCACATACGAATCCACACGGGGGAGAAACCTCACAGCTGTACCGATTGTGGCAAAAACTTCAGAGAAAAAGCAGACCTTATCAAGCACGCAATCATTCACACCGGTGAGAAACCGTACAGTTGCGCTGTGTGTAATATGAAATTCAACGCCCAGTCCAATCTAACGCGCCACATGAAAACTCACTCAGGGGAGAGGCCATATAGTTGCACTGCGTGTGATAAAAGATTCATCCGCCGCTCCCATTTAATCATTCATATGAAGACTCACATTGGAGAGAATCTCTAGACCAGAGAAATTATTATATCCATAATGTTTGATAGATATTTCCTCAATAGAGTGGGTGAGACTATAAATGAAGCAAATCTTGTACTAACCAGTGTCTGTGCTGTTGTGGGCTAAAATACTCAAAAAGGTGTATTACTATATATTTCTACAGGGAATTTGTATAAACTACTCAAATAAGGCACAGAAATAAACAAAGAGGGCCTTTTTATTACCTCAGAAATTATCAGTACTTCTCCAGTTTGTCAGTGATGGCCTTTCCAGTATTCCTGAATCATACACTGTGTGTTTAATGGAGCCCTGATGTATTGACCAGCCAGTTTTATCAGCTGATACTGGCTTATCACAGATATGTCAATATTAACATGTATGTCAGCTGATGTGCGCTGATAAATAAACTTCGTTTTTACAGCGCATAATGCAGAAAAAAAATGCCTAGGGTAAATTAGAATTTATTTTTTTTCTTTTTTGGGGAGGAGGGGGTTTGTACTTACTTACTTTTTTGTACTGTAATTATTAAATTCACAGTGAAGTTAATTGTTTCAGTGCAGTGCTTTCAGTGTGGACAGTAAACTGAGTGTGTGAATGATGACCTTCAGTAATAAATGTAAATTATCTATGAGTTACGAGGAGCCAGTAAAGGCAAAGGCGAAAGCAAATAAAGGTGCGCCCGCAGATTAAATGCAGTGTATGTCCTCATTGAAGACAAGTGGTGAGTGGAAATTTCAACAAGAACTCGGAAACCTGAGCAGGAACAGCTCGACCCGCTGCACCGGAGAAACTTTTTTCTGCTTCTTTTTTTACACAAGAAAAAGAACACAGACTTCCTAATGACCTACCCAAGGAAATAAGGTTAGTACAGTGTATGTTCAAACTAAACAGCACAACTATTTGTGAAAATGCAAAAAAAAATTATATTCCTACAACAATGTGTAAATATTCCAGGCATTATTACAGTAGATCTGATTCTGAAAAAAGGGCCAGAGGCTTTGACTTCATAATATTTTAGAGTACCTGCTGCACACAATATTTTAAAGTTTAAAGATGTACACAACAAACCAACACTATATCCTGGGGGAAAAACATTAAAAACTTTCTAAAGTGATTTAAATAAATTGTATTTGAATTTTTTTTTTTTTTTTTTTACCAGACCCACGATTTTGATGCCACATTTTATAGGTTTACCTTAGATATAGTTAGCAGTATTTTTTTGTCCTTTAACATTAAATGCATTTATACACGGGACACAGGAACTGTTAGTGTTACAGCGTATTGATAATAAAAAAAAAAGTGAATTTGTTAAAGAGTATATTCAGATGCTGCTGTTTACCAACAGGTGGCAACACGACGGTCTTATTCATTCGCTTTCTGTTCCGTCCCCCAAAGACGTCACGATGATGTCATTTCCGTTGCGCGAAGCTGAAATTTTGGCGCCACTAACGTTCAAACAAACAGCCAGAAGACGACTCTGTCCTTGTACTAAACCAGTACCGTGGTTTTAACGGGGGACGTAACATCAGCTGGTAGTTTATTGAATAATCTACCGGGTTGTGGAGATGTGGAGTCGTTCAGAAATAAACCGAACAGGCTGTCTCCGGGAAGCTGCAACTGATGCTGCGGAGGTTCGCCTCCCCTCAACAACACCGTCGGTCCGCGGGATGAACACGTCCTGCTAAAGATCAGCTCTTTAAACTCTGGGAGACGAGCTGGCCGTCAGCAAACTCACCTGCACATAAACACCAGGCTGCTGGTTAACCGAAGTCACCATGAACCGGACCAAAGTGAAGAAAACCACGGTGAGGAGCTGCTCTGGTGAAAAGCAGCAACGTTAACCGTTAACGTGACCCACATCTGCTGTCGATGATTACCATCAGCCGCCATTAAGAGTTTCCTCTGACCCCACCAGTAGAGTCATATTTGATTTGTGGGTCTTTTATTTTCCTGGAATTTAATGCATTTACGTGTAAAAAAAAAAAAAAAAAAAAAACCCACGACTTGAGGTTTTCAGTGGCTTACCAAGTAAGCATGTGTTACACTGTATGTGTCAGTGTGAGCAGAGACCATGCAGGCAAGATGGTGATGAGCAATAAGCAGTACCTCCTCCACTGTGGCTGCTCAGCGTGTATTATCTATAAGAAGAGGGGGATTTATTGCTCTGACCAGCAGCTGGTTGGTTGTTTTTACAGTCTAAAATGTTAAACATGCCGAATTTGTAAACTGGATGCTCTTCTTAACATGTTGGACCACAAACAAACAGCTAAAAATGTGTTCACTCGTGATTTCTCTCAGGCGCCTGGAGGGCAGAAGAACATCTCCACCTTCTTTTCCTTCCAGAAGCAAAAGGTAACAGGAAAATAGGACTTTTGTTTTCCTTATTTGTTCAGGGTCTTGACAGGGATGTCAAAATCTTAATATTATTACTTAATGTCATTATTTATGTTTAAGATTTAGAGAGATAATTAGTAGTAATATTGATACAGTATACTATATATTTCAGCCAATAAAAACAATCATAAGTTTAAAAAAAATGTTGCACCTAGTAACTGTAAATTGCTGTAATACAGCTTTTTAAGACTAGGATAAAACAACACAACATAAGAGAGGTAATATTACTTTTAAGACTTTTGTAAGCAACATTTCTGTGTAAAAGAGGGATTATTCATGTGCACTTGGAGACAAATACAACATCAAGTAATTCATCACTGAGTGGATTTTATAGTAAGATGGATGCATAAAAGAAAAGTTTCACAGCTGTAGACAGACTGTAGAAGCAAGTGGCTCTAATGGAAGTGGTTTTTCATCACACTGCTTTTCTGTACCTGTAGTGGGTCGTCTTGTTTTTTCATCTGTTTCTATTTTTCTGTTAAGAACTATTGCATTTCTCTCTGACGTACAGAGACAATTTAACTGTTAATAATGTATCTAGGTTCTGTATTGAAATACTTGTTTGTCTGTGTTTTGTAGGACTTGTCATCTCCCACAAAAGTATCAGTCACTGGTGTTGTACTCACCAAGACTGAGACTCAGATCAAATGTGGTGAAAGCTTTCTATTCACATCCCGTTCCACGTTAAAGAGGAGGATCTTTGGGGACCTTAAAAACCAACTTCATGCCTCACCAGATCTTGTCCTCTCTGTGCCTGAAACCCCCAACAGTCAGATCAGGCTCGCTTGCTCCTCTCCCTCTGGAGAGGCGGGTCAACTGAGCCCAAAGCCCAGCAGAAAGGTGCTGAGCCCAGCAAACCTTGGCCAACTGTCCCCTATCTGTCGCAGTCCTCGCTCTAAAGGTCCGAGTGTACGGAGACTGATGGCTGTGGAGCGAGAAAGAAACAAAAGCGAAGGTGGATGGTTTGGCTCCCTGAAAAGACTGATCAGCCCTCCCGAAGAGTCCCAAAATGCCAAGAGAGCAAGAAATGGCAATCCATTGCCCCCAAGAGCTGCAATCAGCCCCACAGGTAGCCACCTGAAACTAACTAATGGCCCTGCGAAGACGCTTCAATTCTCCAGTGACCAGTCTGAGAGTTCAATGGGTCACAGCCGAGGTACTGAAGTGGTCTTTAATGACAGCAGAAATGCAATGATTTCACTGAAGCCTATTTCTTACTGCTCCTTGGAGAAACAGAGAAAACATCCGGAAGAACCAAACAAGAAAGATTCTGGTTTTACTGTGATAACAGATCAGAAATCATGTAAGGCTGAAACGAATGGAAACCTACACACTAGTCTGGATAGAGACACTCACACTCTCACTGCTCATGTGCATGAACACAGTGCACAAACTGTCAGAGCTGCAGCGAAGAGTCACAGTGACCTGGAGAGAAAAGAAACTACAAGAACACCGGTGACTGATGAAGACGGGGACAAAGGGACGTTATCACATCATGAGCGAGCTGGAGGTACAGATGTGACCTGCCTCTTACTATATTTCCTAAATAATTATTGTGATTCATTTCACCACAATTGTATATATTTCTGTCAAATGGAGCCAGAAATTGAATATATCAGCAGTAAGTAACAAAAAAATTGCAAAGTAGAAATGCCAACCTAATAGGATGTTATTTAGAAACGGTCAGCTGATCACTGGTGTTCACACTGTGTTGCACAGCATGTATCTTCATCATAAGTTAAAGACGAAACATGAGGGATCTGTTTCAAGAAATCTTATTAGTTGATATTTTGCTTTTGTTTTTTTAAAGCACCCCAATATTGATATCAGTACCCGCTGGAAAGTCCAGTATTTGTCAGCTCACAGTGTCAAAGCACTTTCCCAACCTGCTTTAACCTATTCTTCCACTGAACGACCTGGAAATCCTAAACTTTTCTCCCACACAAACTGTCTTTGTGGTGGGCCTAAAGGGGGGAAAAAAATGGTATCACTTCCCAGAAGTGTCATCCTGAAGACCAGAAAATGATGTAAAGATTGAAGCTGTCTGACGATACTCACTGTCATATCAATATATTACGACGGTGTATTTCCCGTACCTCTTTCTTTGAATCAAGTTTGCTCAAATCTCTGCTGACTTGTCTTTTTCTGTTGCTTTTTCCGCACCAAAAACAAGAAAATACTGGAATGACATCTGCGTGTCCCGTAGAGGAGAGGTTGGATGAGAGCTGGTTTGCGGAGCAGATGAATTATAATGAAGATCCTAGGACTGAGGATAAATCCAAAAAAAACCGGTGAGAATCAGCATGAACACACTGTCTTAGTGAATGTCATTGCAGAGGGGAGAGAGAAAGATAACCCAAAAGTAAAGAAGAGCACACAGGGGGAGTTATACATTCACACTATAAGTATTTGGACAGCACACTCAATTTGAAATAACGTGTTATATCTCACACAAAGTGCTATTAGTATTGATGAAAACCTTGAATTAAAGCTGAGACTTGGCACTTTGATACTTCATTGTAACTGTAATAGGCCGAAACATACAGCCTGAAGAACACACAATGCGTAATTGTACTTATAGTCTGGACTGTATATGGTTTGAAGTTTTTGACTTGGTGAGCATGAGCATCTTTTTGTGTTTGTCAATGTGTCTGTGGTCTGTTCTCATAGTTTGAGAAATTATCTGAGAAAGTTACTCAGGACAAAATGACAGACAGTGTATGTCTGTTCTTCCAGGTGAACAAATTAACTCGGATGTTGTTGTGGGGTTTTTTTGGTTTTTTTTTTATGAAATAAAACTGCATGCTAAAAGTCCTCTCTGTCCTCACAGTAAGGTACCAGACCATGTGATCCTGTCTGGAGGCCTAAACAACCGCTACTGGGTGTTGGACGTTGAGGAGAGACCTGGCCACAAAACACTGACCATCTCATGCTCCAAGTCTCTACATCCAACTGAGACGTGTCTGCTCAAAGATGGATGGTGAGGCTGTGTGTCAGGATATATTCTGTCATTTGATTTGTATACATCATAATGTCTCACATTTTCCCTACAATGACCAGGTACAGCCTGGATCCATGTATTTTGTGTTGGCTTTTCAACTTCAGTATGTATCAGAGTAAATACTAATAGTGCTTTTGCATTTCATTTTTTCATTAAAATCGCCCAGTGTTTTACATTATGTAACATCACAACATGTGGCAATATTCAAGACTGCAGATATATTCATACTTTTTTTTTTTTTTGCTTAATTGTGCATGTGTGCTTTCTTTTGATGCGTTTAAAAGGATCTTTCCTGATCTTTTTTTCCAGGGAGATGACGCCTGTCTGCCAAGGTGATGTGGTTCATCTGGAGGGTCGCCCTGATGGTGGGTCCTGGTTAGTGGACAGGGACCATGGCTTCCTGGTTTTACTGCCTGATAGCCTCATCTCAGGTACCAGCATCTCGAGCTCCATCCGCTGCATGAGGCGTGCCGTACTGAGTGATATGTTCAAGGTAAAAGGCTTTACTAATATTCACCACATTTTTTATGTTGATGATTGATTATCATATGTTTTTCTTGAATTTTCTATTTTATCTTGAAGATATCTTCTGTATCTAAGAGGTGAAGTTAGCATCCGTACATCATGTTTGTTTGGGGTACTGTGAGATTAATAGCTCGAATGTACATTTGTACCTTTTGGTACTAACGTATTGAAATACATTGACCTTAGAATAAATTCCATCTTCGGTTTAATTTAAATGTACACTTTTTTTTCTTGACTCTTTCAAAGAGATTTTGATTTAAATAATCTTTCAGGTAGTATTTTGATGTAGTTGCACAAAATTACATTATATTGTCTAGTATTAATCTTATTTTGAATTCGTATACCTCAATAACACAATGCTTATACTCGTTACCTCCTCTCCTCTTTGATGCAGAGTTTTGATGGTGGTTCCAAGCAAATGCTGAACGGCACCATGGTCCATGAAGTCTTCCAGAGAGCAGCTACAGCGAAAGATTTTTCCTTGGAGAAAC
Source organism: Embiotoca jacksoni (assembly GCF_022577435.1). Classification (NCBI taxonomy): domain Eukaryota; kingdom Metazoa; phylum Chordata; class Actinopteri; family Embiotocidae; genus Embiotoca; species Embiotoca jacksoni. The sequence continues at coordinate 11,385,621 of NW_027185414.1, read as the reverse complement.
TGTCTAAGTTGGCTGGCGAGGCACTGCACAGTCCTCAGTACCTCGGAGACATGTAAGTAGTGTGATTTATACTCTGAAGTGTGCTGCATATGTTTTCCTGTCTGTACTGAAACAAATAGCAGTCGATCAGAATATAGGGTTTGAAGAAAGCAGTAAAGATTATGAGCTCAGGAAAGTGCTTAACATTTCGTAGTAGGAGTTGATGGAAAGGCAACCTGAGCAATTAACATAGATTGTAATAATTTAGGATTTGACTGTAAGTGTGACCTTTCTCCTGTTTGCCTCATGTTTGTGTTTCATCCATGTGTTCACAGGTATACTTTGGGTGTAAGTCAGGAAGAGATGAAGCAGGAACTGCATGATTATCTACCCTCACTGGAACACTGGGCAAACGAGTACCTCAGCTCACCAACACCAAAAGCCATCAGCCTGAAAATGTACGTACACGCAAAACTTTACCAGCTCTATAGGAACATACCTAATGCTCGTTGAAAAGGTTGATCACAGTTTAAAATGTATAACCAGCGCAGAAAGGATTTTTTTTTCAACTTTCAAACAGCTAATTATTTGTTCATCTCTGTCTCCATGGCTCCAGCCCTGGTAACAGCAAAGCTCCAAGCAGGTGTCAGGACGCTGCAACTGTTGTCACGGTTACGGAGCTGGCAGACATGGAGGAGAATGTGTGGTCCCCGAGATTTGGCCTTAAAGGGAAAATCGATGTGACGGCACAGGTTCGAATCCAAAGACCACGAAATAGCAATCGCAGAAGTCCAGAGGAAAAGACCGTCCCCCTGGAGCTGAAGACCGGACGGGAGTCAAACTCCATAGAGCATCGCAGTCAGGTTGGTGGACTATCTGCTAGTCCGACACACGCATCAGATCACCTGACACACAAATCAGTTTTTTTAATTGTCTATATATATATATGTGTGTGTGTGTTACTCTGTTTAGGTGATTCTGTACACTCTCATGAGCTTGGAGAGATACAATCCCGAGGCCGGTTTACTGCTTTACCTCAAGACTGGTAATATGCACCCTGTAGCAGGCAGCCACATGGACCGCAGAGGTACAGTATGCCCACATGTGCTCACCGAACCTGCCTAACATCAGTTCTGAACGATGCTGCATTAATATTCCTTTTCATAATTATTCATGCTTAGAATATTCTGCACGTGTACAAAAAAAATATGTTTAGAAAGAACTTTACCACTGAAATAATTCTCCTTTTAACTAAACTGTGTCCACCTGACAACCACACAGTGTGCAGTGACACCAACATTCCTCTTTTACAGCAGCCTCTCTGCTGCCACCTTAATTTGTTTTAACTCTGTGTTTATGTCAGAGCTGCTGAAGCTAAGGAACACGTTGGTCCATCACATTCACAACTGTGTGGCGAAAGAGGCAGAGCGGAGCTGCCTCTCGAGACTGCCTGACATCCTGACCAATAGACAGCCCTGCCAGTACTGTCCCCAAAAGAGAAACTGTGCTTTATATGAGAGGTAAACCTTTTAAAACAAATTTTATGAAAATCTCAGGCATCTTCAATCTCCAGCAAAATCCTCAGCTGTGAATTACAATGAGGTAAAGTCATTAAATGTTCTCATTGACATACAATTTCTTCCCTTTCCCTATCCGTCTCCTTCCTCTTCACCATTCGTCCAGAGCGGTGGATCCCAGCTCTGTAGATGTCAATGAGGATGTTGTGCGTGACTTTCTGCAGCAAGAGACTGGTCACCTGACTCTGCCACAGCTGAACTATTTTTCACACTGGCTGCTCCTCTGCTGCCTGGAGTCATCTACCATGGAGGCCAAGAACAGTCGTAAGCGTGTGTGGCTTCAGACGGTGGAGGAAAGGTACGAAGCTGGACTCTGATATTCTTTGGCTTTTTACTGAATGTTCCAGTTGTTATTGTCAGAAAGTGAAACCCTCACAGTAGAGCACTCAGTGTACCTATGAATGAAGGGGACCTCTTTATACCGTCCATCCATCTAGCCATCATCTTCCGCTTATCCGGGGTCGGGTTGCAGTGGCAGCAGGCCAAGCAAGCTGACCCAGACTTCCCTCTCCCCCGCAACATTTTCCAGCTCATGCTGGGGGATCCCGAAGCGTTCCCAGGCCAGCCGGGAGATATAATCCCTCCAGCGTGTCCTGGGTCTTCCCCGGGGTCTCCTGCCAGTTGGGCGTGCCTGGAAAACCTCCAGTGGGAGGCGCCCTGGAGGATCCTGATCAGATGCCCGAACCACCTCAGCTGACTCCTTTCGATGCGAAGGAGTAGCGGCTCTACTCCAAGTTCCCTCCTGATGTCCGAACTCCTTACCCTCTCTAAGGCTGAGCCCGGCCACCCTACGGAAGAAACTCATTTCGGCCGCTAGTAGCCGCAACCTCGTTCTTTTGGTCACGACCCGGAGCTCCTGACCATCGGTGAGAGTTGGAACGTAGATCGCCCGGTAAACTGAGAGCTTCGCCTTCCGGCTCAGCTCCTTTTCACCAACACGGTCCGGTGCAGCGCCTGTTGTACTGCTGCAGCCGCACCGATTCGGCGGTTGATCTCCCGCTCCATCCTCCCCTCACTCGTGAACAAGACCCCGAGATACTTAAACTCCTTCGTTTGAGGCAGGCACTCTGTCCCCACCTGGAGGGAGCAATCCACCGGTTTCCAGCAGAGAACCATGGCCTCAGATTTGGAGGTCGCGGTCCGAAGAGGCCAACAGGACCACATCATCTGCAAACAGCAGAGATGTAATCCGGAAACCCCCGAACCCGACGTGCTGCTCCCCCCGGCTGCACCTAGATATCCTGTCTAGGGATCCACAAACGGGATCGGTGACAAAGGTCAGCCCTGGCGGAGGCCAACACCCACCGGAAAAGAGTCTGACTTATTGCAGAGAATACGAACACAGCTCCTACTGCGGTTGTACAGAGACCGGATGGTCCATTGCAACGGGTCCGGCACCCCGTACTCCCGCAACACCCCCCCACAAAAACCCCCGGGGGACCCGGTCGAAAGTCTTCTCCAAGTCCACAAAACACATGTAGACTGGATGGGCAAACTCCCAGGACCCCTCCAGTAGTCTTGCGAGGGTAAAGAGCTGGTCCACTAGTCCACTAGTCCACTGGTCCACGACCGGGACGGAATCCGCACTGTCCTCTTGAATCTGAGGTTCGACAACGGTCGGAGTCTCCTTTTCCAGCAAGCTGGCATAAGCTTTGCCCGGGAAGCTGAGTAGTGTGATACCCCGATAGTTGGAGCACACTCTCCGGTCCCCTTTTTATTTTTAAATGGGAACCACCACCCCGGTCTGCCAGTCTATGGGTGCTGTTCCCGACCCCCATGCGACATTGAAGAGGCGTGTCGGCCAAGACAGCCCAGCAATGTCCAGCGCCTTCAGCATCTCAGGGCGGATCTCATCCACCCCCGGCGCCTTGCCACCGAGGAGCTTTTTGACTACCTCAGAGGCCTCTTCAGACGCTGCCTCCTCTCCAGAGGACATGGTGACATCTTTATACTGTATAAACTCTAAAAGTATTTGCTTGAATTGCATCATTTTAATTCTCTGCTGAGTTTCCTCTGATTTGTGTTTCTAAGTGAGAAGAAAGGGAGCTGTGTGGGGAATCTGCAGCTCTGTGGACCAGTAACTTTGCAGTCTCAGGGTGTTTTCCTCCATCGTTTCCAGCGCAGTAGTGCTGCATCGCAGGAAGGTTTGACCAACTGCGGTTTGGCCAGCAGGGATCGCATTGTTGTTAGCGACCAGGAAGGTCGTCTTTTTGGCTTGGCAACAGGTTACCTGTGTGAAGTCAGCAGGACATCTATCAGCTGCACTCTGGACAGGTGAAAATGAACTTGCATATACCTGCTGTTTGAGTGTTTTTATAAAAGAATGTCTAAAGGATGGTGAGTTGTCTGGACTGCTCAGTTAAAGTCACTTCCATGATTTGTACCCATTTCTCTTGTTCAATGTGTTCAACAGGGACCTGTCAAAGTTCAGCGGTGTGTTGTTTCGACTGGATGGGGATGAAGGTGTCGTGGGTCTCAGCACTCACCTCACCAATCTCTCCAGACTGATGGAACACTGTCCGGACAGGTAGGTACAGTAAAATGAAATATGAAGTTACGATAGCGTAGCAGGCAGGTGATGATAAAACACACTGATGCAGGAGAAATTTACAAGTATGTTGGCCTCGCACATTTTTAGTTGCTCTTTCTAGTTTGAAATGGCACCTGGTAAAATTTTGCAGTGTGATTTACTGAGGTGTCTCTCTGCAGTGATCGTCTGAGGGAGTTGGTGGTTGACCTTCGTTCTCCAGAGTTCATCTCCAACCTCAGCTCTGTTCTGCCCAGAGAAGCCAAAGAAACTGTGGCCAACATCCTCATAGGTGACTCACCGCTGTTCTCCTGCTCTGCCGCTCATGTTTTCTTTTATGTCCAGTTTTGTTCTGCATGCCATGACTGCAAGGGACAATGTTACAAATGAGCAACATCATGGAAAATATTGGTTGGAATGATACACGCATCACCAGAAATGTTTTCTTCATTTTCCTCTTATTGTTTCATATGAAGACTTCTTATCATTTGTGCAAATCAGTGCCTGTTCGATCAATTTATATGTGTGTGTGTGTGTGTAGGCCTCAACAAACCCCAGAAGCAGGCCATGAAGAAGGTGTTGTTATCCAAAGACTATACACTGATTGTTGGCATGCCTGGCACAGGCAAGACCACAACCATCTGCACCCTGGTAACCCCAAACCCTGAGCTATAAACTTACCTGAACCATAAATCAACACGATCTACTCCCTGTTAGACTACAACTCTAATCCTTCCTCCTCTCATGTGATGACCTTCATCCGTCTCTCCTTCTTTCTTGCTCTTTGTCTCTTCCTCACTTTTCTTCTCAGGTTCGTATCCTTCATGCTTGTGGCTTTAGTGTGTTGCTGACCAGCTACACCCATTCTGCTGTTGACAACATCCTGCTGAAGCTCAAACGTTTCCGGGTTGGCTTTCTGCGTCTGGGGCAGGGACAGAAGGTGATGACCGTGTCTTCACTTCTCAAATTGGTTTTATAGCCATAAACATAAACGCGGTCTTGTACATTATATCTGGTGTTTCTTTTAAGCTTCTTTTTTTTTTTTTTTTTTTTCAGAGTAATATGCATTAGAGCACAAATTATTATTCGATGATATTTAAGTTCTATAGTAATAAATCAGAATAGTGATGAGGGAACGATGAGATAATGTGCATTTATGGAATATCAAAGGAGCATTTCACTAACAAATGAAGTTTTTATAAAAGTGTAGATCTCTTGTTTTTGCCCCTTATACTATTGCCTCTGTGACTTCTGATTTAGTTTTTTTCTGCTGCGCTCTCCAGGTTCATCCAGACATCCTACCATACACAGAAGAAAGTGTGAGGAAGAATGGGGTTCACACTCTGTCAGAGCTGGAGCAGCTTTATAACAAAGAGGTGAGGGGTTAGTTGTTGGGATATTGATTATTAGAACAACTATCACTTTGACTCAAATCGACTGCAATCAGCCTTGCTCTCTTTTTCGCTTGTAGATACTGTAATTTACAACATATGAAATAGGAAATGTCTTCCCAATCAGTGCCGATTTTCTCTGTATTTCCAGCTGGTAGTGGGAACCACCTGTATGGGCATCAAGCATCCCATTTTCGCACGTCGTCGGTTTGATTTCTGCATCATAGACGAGGCATCGCAGATCAGCCAGCCTATCTGTCTGGGACCGCTGTTCTACGCCAAAAGATTTGTCTTGGTTGGAGACCATCAACAGCTGCCACCAATAGTACAAAACCGGGAAGCCAGGTCAAGCATATGTGTTTATAAATATGGTGTTTGTTGATCATGTTTGTACTGGGAGGGAAAATGAAAATCTTTTCCCATTACCTATTCCAGTTTAAAACACAACAACAAGCCTTTAGGGAATGTGATGGAAGGTGAAGCAATTATTTATTTCTTAAATATTTATTTGTCTTTCAGGTCACTTGGTATGGATGAAAGTCTATTTAAGAGACTAGAGCTCCACAGTGAGGCAGTGATCAAGCTCAATGTACAGTACCGAATGAACAGGTAAACCCACATACCGAGATAACGCTGCATGCCTTGGTAGTCTGGTCTTACCGAGCTGTACTGACTCAAATCTGCTTTAACTTTGATCTGTCTTGTAGCATTGCCGAGAAAAATTATTCTGTTTATTAATTGAATGTTTACAAAATGGCACAGCAAGAGCAGTTTGTCCAAACAAAAGGATTCCTTTTCACAATGAACAGCCTGTGCTCTCATTTATTTCAGGCAGATCATGTCTCTCAGTAACTCTGTGATGTATGACGGCCGGCTGGAGTGTGGATCAGAGAGGACGGCCACTGCCCTCCTCACGCTGCCCTTCCTGCTCTCTGTCCAGTCGGAGCTTAGTTCCTACACTCTGACTCATCCCCAGCACGACCTGTCTTGGATACAGGCCACATTGTTGCCTAGAAACGCCGTTTGCTTCCTAGACTGCTCAATGGTTGGTTGAAGTACACTTCAAGTAGTTCAGTAGCTTCTGAATAGTATTTCGGGTAGATACTCAATTTAAGCTGAAGGTCGAGAGTCTCAGGAAGCCGCTGTGACAGGAGAAAGTGGTCTAACTGAAGTAAGGCTGGTTTACTAAAGACTGCTTTTCAGCAGGTTCAGTTCGGCTGGAAGCCTGTCAGCCTGTAGGACAGTGTTTGGGAGAAAGAAGTGTAGGTGCATTGGTCTTAATCTTGTTTCTCTCCACTGATTTCTTTAGGTGCCTGCCTTGGAGTCGGTGGAGCAGGGAGGAATAAGCAATCACACTGAAGCCACCCTCCTACACATACTGCTTTCACTTCTGATAAAGGTACATCAGTTCCCCAATCGATGCTCATATATTTAAAAACTAAGAAATTACCTTTTTATTCCATTTCTAATAAATGGGATTGAAAAGTGTACTTAGTTCTCTTATTAACCTCTTCTTCTTGTTTTTAGGCGGGCTGTAAGCCCGGTGATATAGGTGTTATCGCCCCCTACAGACAGCAGTTAAAGAGTATCTCGGCTCTGTTGCAGTCCTCTGCTTTCACCGGCGTAGAGGTGAACACAGTGGACAAATACCAAGGACGGGACAAAAGCCTGATTGTTCTTTCTTTTGTCAGGAGTACTGCAGAGGAAGGAAACGTAAGTGTTTCTCTTAGTGTCTTCTGTTTTTTTTAAGTCGTCTTCCTGCACTCTCTTCTTTACACCTCTGACTCTGCTTAGAAGAACAAACCACTGAACAATTGTGTGAAAGTCAGACCGATTCTCTCCTTCCTGTCCATTCACAGTTAGGAGAGCTGTTGAAGGATTGGCGTCGCCTGAATGTAGCCATTACCAGGGCTAAACACAAGCTACTGATGGTGGGCTCTGCCACAACGCTGCGACGCTACACACCGGTGGAGAAACTGCTCGACCATCTCCAGCAGGAGAACATGATATCCTTTACAAATACATCTTAATGCTGCTACTAAACATTTCTTCATTCTTAATACAGCACTGTTACAATACATTGTAGTAATGTACTGCAAAATTAGTGTTGCAGAATCTAACATTAAGTCATCAATTTTCCTAACAAATTACAGTTTAGCAGTTGTTTTTCATGACTTCTGTGTCTACAGAGTTGTTGTTTTTCCTGAACTTTGCTTCACATTATTCATCTCCCACCGGCTGCCCACAAGGCCTTACCCAGCATGGCCCTGTGACGGGCATCTACAAAGGCATGATGGTGTTTCTGGTCACTCGTCTATCTCGGTGGCCGTGGATCACAGGGCACACAATTGAATTTGCATGATCACTGAATCATCCGTCTGGAGGCACATTGTCTCTTTGTAATGATTTTAAACGAAGGTCTTTACCATTCAGAACAATGCATTTGGAAACTGAGCTCGCTTTGTTGTATAAAACTGAAATATATCAAATAAGATCTGGATTAACTTGAAATCAAAACAAATGCTGCTACATGCAGCATTTAACCCTCTGTTGCATTGACATTCAAAATTCAACATCTCTTTCTGTATCTTGTGGCAGATCAGTAGATGGCCAGAGACATTCAGGCCACCGCTGCTATTGTTGATGTTTCAATCTGTTTTTAATGCAACAAATTTAAAACACTCTAGTTTTAAAAGTTTGTGTTTATGCTGTGAAACAAGGTCCTGAGAACAACTGAAATAGTTGGCCACAAATTTCATTCTCAAGGTAAAATGTGTTGAACTGACACGGTGATAGTTTACGGTACAAAGCATCAAACCTCAAGTAGGACTGGTCACTATTCAGATATTTTTCATCAAATACCTCTGTCATTACACAAACAATATTTTTGGTGTGAACATATGCGGATATGAAGACCAAACAGATTTATCTATTTCACTCAGCTACTACAGTCAGATAAGCTCTTACATGTCTGTCACTCAACTTAAGGAATGAAAAACTTTAGACTTAAACTTAATTTGTCTTTGTTATAAAATCAATGATTTTCCACCTCACACCTCGAGAGGTGTAGTGTACCATTTCTTATTTAGTGAAGTTGACTGTAAGTCACTGGATTTTTTTTTTTTTTTTTTTTTTTTTTTTTTTACTTCAAATATACTTGACCAAAAGAGTATAACATGAACGCTGTTGTGATTTGTGAATGGGCTTCACTTCACCAGTCAACAACAAACTGGTTGATAAATTAGATTTCTCCTTTAAAAACTTAAGTTCACTGCATCATATTGTCAGTAACAGCAAAAGCTAAACATTTGAGTCATTTATCTCAGTTTCTTTGGAGACCAGCAGACCTAAAGCTGCACAGAAATGGTACAATTACAGAGGAAAAACAACAGAGTATAATGATAACTGGGAATTTTTAAGAAACCACAATTTGAGTCAAAACTTATTCTGTTCAGAATCATTTTTGTCAATGTTTTGTAAATCAGATCAACTGGGAATTATAAGCTATGATTCATTTTTGATTCCCTTTCATTACTGCGAGCAGCATATGTCAGAGGCAAACTGTGATTGCACCTTTTTTTTTTTTTACTTGAAGCACATCCTCTGATTTTTGCTTTTTGTTTTTGTATTTCTATTTCTTGTTACTGTGTTTTTGTTGTGTTATGTAAATAAATAATGCAAATCCTATCAAATTGTTCAATGTTCTTTCAATCCTGTATCGTGTTGGTAAGCAGAGTGATGTTTCATTGACCAGTCTGGACTTGATTCTGTTTAGCTTTTTATTTAAACCATCTCATTTTTAGCGAGTAGCACAAAGCCTCTGTCTGCAGGTTTGACTGTCAGCACCTCAAACCATCTTCTTGCATGTCTGTGACTATAGTGTGATCGTTCCCTGCAGCACAGAGACGGTCTGCCCACCTATGTTGATTCTCCCGTCATCTCTCACTTCCAGTTTCAGCTCCCCGCCTCGACTAGAGCACTGGAAAGCTACACAAACACACAGGATGATCCGAGTGTCAGTAATGGACTATTTATAGTGAGACTCGACACACGCTCCAAGTAAATGATATGGTGTTTAATGGTTAGTAATAGACTTTACCTCTAGTGTAATCAACATTATGGATCTGATCTACCACAGTTTAACTAAATTACTTACCCAGCATTTTTTTCTTTCCTAGTTTTTTAGACCAGTAGCTACCGAGGACGGTGTGAGCAGATCCTGCAAGAACAAAAAACACACTCCAAGGACTGGTTACCAGATTTTAACAGGTACATTTCACAAGACGCGCTAAACATTTAGCAACTTTACTGCATGAGTGCAAAACATCCGAGACCGCTTCATCTATAGTTTGGACCTGTTGCTTGTACGTGTAAAACAACACGGTAATGAGAAAAGTACACTTAACATTAAAACTTTGTTGTCAGATTCATAATTGTTATTTCAGTAACAGTAAAAGTATTATAATAACAGTCATATTACCAGTGACAGGATCCTCAGGGATACCGTTCCACGGAGAAAAAAATCTGGAGTAGAAGTCGTATCCTGGCTGGCAGTCTGGAGATCCTATTGTCAAGAGTATCATTTGAAAGGGAGGATGCTTTGATAGACCACGGTTGTTAGTTGACGTCCTGGGCAGGTCTTAACAGTAATGTTTACGTTTTAATTTGTGTTTGCCTCATGGGCAGTAACCGTCAGTAGAAGTTAAAGTCTGAGGGTTCATGTTGTGATAATGATACACGTTATCTTTGACAACACTGTAAAATGAAATTTACTGCATGTGGTCGGGCCCAGTAAGTCATCAAACTGTCCAACAATATCGCACTGGTCGAACTCAAATATGTAATAGTTATCTCTGGTTACCTTTCATAGTGAGGATGACTCCTTTGACTCTTCCACTCTTCTCACTGCTCTGAAGAGCGACAGGGTCAACTTTCAGTTTGGATAGCACTGACCTGACAAAACACGTGCAGCACATACAGTACACATTTAGTGATTTATGGTACAAAGTGGCTTCAGAAGGTCAGTGTTGTCAATTCTGGCTGCCATATTGCTGAGCTTCCCACATAGGCAGAGCCTCAGGAATATAAGGGTAATGGTTACGGCTGAGTGAACGTTTTGGAAAGAGCTGTTCATGATATAAGAGGACTTTACCAAAAATAATAGGTCAATACTCTTCAGTCTTGACTCATTTGGAAGCTACATTTCTGTCTCTGTGTGTGTCTGTGTTTTATTAGTAACCTCTCACAGCTGTCAGCCAGTCGAATCAGTAGTTTCTTAGTGGTGGAGCTCAGATAAACATCCTGAACTGGGTGGTTTCCAACTGCCACCTGTATCACACAGAAAAAAGCAAAGACACACTCTCACACCTAAAACATGCTAATATAATTACACTTGCACAAACTGTTCAGGCTCATGATTTATATGGAAATATTATACTGACCTTGATGATGTCTCTGAACTCATTGGGATCCTGAGATAAAAGGGGTTCAGAAGAAAAAACATTATGATGATAGCATTTCGTTGTTAATTAAAATACTTTTCAAAATGCTTGGAAAACTTTTGTTTTTGGAAATCTTGCATTGATAAAGCATAAAATGCTTGATGTAGGACTTCTGCTATTCAACCTAGAGCTGTATTTGACTTTATTGTTGCTCAGTTGAATTTGTTCATTCATTGAATAATGACAGAAAAAATAGTTACTAACACTAAACACTCCATTTTCTACCATATAGCAAAGCCATCGCATTGTAACTGTGATATCAGATGCTGGCTAGGATTGTCTGCTTCTACAACCTTGTCCTGGTGTATTTATCTGACTATATACTGTATACCTCCTGGGTGGGTGGATTAAGAGGAAAGTCCATGACATATCCTTCCTCCTGCTGGGTAACATTCAGATCCCCACTCTTGGTCTCAAACACCAGAACTGGATTTATGTTTTCTGAAGGAACATATACAGTACACGACACGTTGTATTACACTCACACACTAGCTGATTAACTGGGTTTACGCAAATTATTTTACTTTTCTTGTTGTATGCAGCATTGCATGTTACATGGAAGAGCTTTATTTATATGAGGAGAACTTTGTAAAGACGATGAAAAACGTAAAGGCCCTCTCTGGAGCCCGTGTCAGGTTTGTCCCTACTGGGCTTCCACAGAAACATGGCGGTGCAACATGTTGAGCTTTGTGATGGAGGACCCTGTAGATATGAAGGGGCCATTCAAAGTAAAGAAAACACAACTATCCTAGTTTCATGTGATTCATGAAATCCTGATTCTAAATATTATATTAAATTTCAGCTAGATGATCCTTCTAAATCCTACACACTGGTCCTTTATGGCTCCAATAACCCTGTTCTGTATGACTGTGATATAAAGCATAAATCCACCCTATTTAACCTTGATATCCTGTTCATGCCTGTGTGTGTAAATGTTGTGTCTTACTTTTGTACTGGAACAGCACTGCTGCAGAGGCCAGAGTGGCATGACCGCACAGATTCACCTCATTGGTTGGTGTAAACCACCGAAGGCGGAACCTTGATCCTGTTAATCACATCACATTTTCAGACAAACACTTTATCACACAAAACATTTTCCATATTCTTTACATGTTAACTGTCCACAGAGCTCAAACAATTTGTTTGAGGCAATTATCTAAAACAGTTTGCAAAAAATGGCTTACTTCTGATGACCCAAAGCCTCACGCCATAAAGGGTATACATCCACCTTTTCTCACGGGAAACTACCAGTTTCATAGTAAATAGTGATTGTAAGAGGGTTTGAGTGACACAATAAAGTGTACTAAAGCAGACAGAATGCATACCATGATGATCAATCTCTTAGCAAGTTGTTGGGGGACACTTTTCTCAGTGCTGTGCACAAAGGAAATGGAGCTGAATCAAACACTGGAAGTTACACATATTGTACAATTTATTGTTGTTATAAAGCGGTATGTTTATTTTTGGTACCAATTGCTAAAACAGAATAATTATGAGTTATATTAGTGAGTTATACAGGGACTCTGGTTAAAAATATTCACATACAAGGAAGAAAGTCTTAAACTGTGTGTGAATAAAACTTTGGTCTTATGTACCATTTGTGAAACACTGAGTGGCTTCACCCTGCATTTTTAACTGACAGCTGTTTGTATTGTTCTTCTATTTTCCAACAATGAAAGTCTAAGCTGTGTGTTTATCATTGTTATTTGTCAGACTGCTGAGGACAGGTCTTTTTTTTTTCAGTTTGTGTACATACAAGAACACACAACGGAAACATGACCGGAGTAAACTGCAGAGGCACAAAGATGTTTATCTGCGCAAAGGAACATTAAGTGCATCTAACTTGTCAATTAGACTTTTTTAATTTGTTACCTGCAGTTATTTACACTTATATGTGCACAATCACCCGATGAACAGACATCCATCAACTTTGTTTTGGATAATAATGGACTCCAGGGAATGAATACTAATGTGTGAGTGATTTGATTGCTTGTTCTTTTGTGCCATTCTGAACACAATTTTAATATATTTAACATCATTACTTTATAAGCTTTAACTGTTACAAAACCAAACTTTAAGGAATAGTCCATGTCACCACTTCCATTGGCCGCCAGCAGGTATTTATGCCCTTATTCTAGTGACTTTGTAATTAACAAGATCCCCTAAAACTGTTTTATCCCTGCACCAACAGCCTCAATAAGAATACATAGAAGAATTGTAAATTGGGGTTAACTAATAATGAATTGCTAACCTGTCACAGAAAGGTGTGTCTCTTTTAAATCGTCAGAGTGCCACATCTCAACTGTCATCTATGATCAATGATAAATTGTGTAATGATAGGCTGTTTAAACACAGATGACCTGTAGTGAACGTGTCAGAGGGGTTGAGCCTGGTGATGAAAGCAGTTTCTGACAGGTTCATTTCTGCAGCGATCTTCTGATACAAGTCATCATTCAGCTCCTGTTAGGAACACAGAATACAGCAAATATCAACATTTTGTAATAATTATTAATAGTGCATGATTCATGCACATTGATGGTGTGCATTGGCTGCTTAGACTTTGCCTATTTCACAAATCAATGGAGTAATCATGTGACACTGTTAAAAAACTGACACTGAAACAGTTCAACGTTGCTCTGAAAATGTTCAATGTGTCACAAGGACCAGATGTGTTCTGTGCTTAAACAATCAAATACACAAACTACGAAAGTTGTTGACGTGTTTTTAGAGCTGGACGACATTTTTCCAAGACCCAGTCCAAGCATGCCCTGATATCACTCCATCTCAATCCCTGTGATCTGATGAGACAGAGGTTTAGCTGTAACACCGCCATTGTCGAGTCTAAATTATGATGACGCACTGCACATTGACCCAAATATTCCTACTCACATGCATGAGAGGACAAATTGCCGCAGGGTTTCCCTTGAACGGTAAATTGGTGAAGGCGTCCAAAGTAAACACCGTAATTTCCATTGTTGATGGTCTGGAAAAGGGTTGGAAAACTAACAGGACTCCCCAGTGAGGTCGGTATTTGACACACTTGTTCCGCTGCTGTGGGTGGACTTTCGACCCTGCTTTGTATTTGCTGTCTGCCCTCAGCGTCCCCTTGTTATGGCAAGGGTTGCCAGATTTCCAAGGGTTGCCAGATTTCCAAGGGTTGTCAGATTTCCAAGGGTTGTCAGATTTCCAAGGGTTGCCAGTTTTCCAAGGGTTGCCAGATTTCCAAGGGTTGCCAGATTTCCAAGGGTTGCCAGATTTCCAAGGGTTGTCAGATTTCCAAGGGTTGTCAGATTTCCAAGGGTTGCCAGTTTTCCAAGGGTTGCCAGATTTAAAACCTGTCTTTCACACTTGGTGGTGGCGGACGCGAGTTTGCTGATGTCAAATGTTGAGTGCACTGAAAACGTCAAGCTCTGTTCTCTTGATCAAAACAATTAATGAACTGGGGTTGTCTAAGAGTTAAAAGTGGCTCGGTTTTTTGTTTTTTTTATATATACGTCACATTTACATTTCGTTGTTTTATTTTGGACATAAACATTTTAACTTGAGTACATCTACATCACAGTTAAGTAAAGATATCAACGTCAGTTCGAATAAAAAGAAAAAGAAAAAAAAAGTAAAAACATGTTTGCGTTTACACTCATTCTTACCACTTATGTCAACGTATTGATGTTGTTATTACTTTGCAGGTGACGGTAATAATCGATCGGCTCGGTGTTCTCGTTCACACCCCCGAAGTCTCGCGATGACTTACCTGACCGGGTTCGCTTGGCTGTCACCTGAGGCTCGGGACGGGGAGCGGGAGACCGGGGACGAGAGCGACTGTGAGATCATTGATGACATTTTCCCCCCGACGACTGGTATATTTCTCTCCGGGCGTACATGTTGATATCCGGTAACAGCGCACGACCACGAGGACGGGGACGAGTTTGCGTTGCACGTTTGACCGCTGTCGGTGTCCTTAGCTGCTAGCCCCGCTAACCGCGACCAGGCTAACGTTGACGTCTCAGGCTGGACGACGCTTGTCCTGTCGGGAACTTTAAAGAAGCAGCTTTGGTCGATAACGTCTTTTAAGGACATGTAAGACTAGTCTTTGTACGCGCGAGGTGAAGGTTGTCTCAACCTCTCGGTTTTTTACCAACACTTGGACAAACAGTTGGAAACGGGAAGGATCAAACGTTAGCTTGTTTCAACTGTTGTGGTAGAAAACAACATCAGCGACATTAAAACTTGTTCTCTACTGATGCTTTGTGATCGTTTACGTCCTTAAAATCACGTCTGTGGACGTGGTTTTACTTTGCTACGGAACTGGAGATTTGTTCACAACATCAGTTTTTAAAGCTTTCTGCGCAAATTAAGTCGTTTTGGCTCCAAAGATACCTGAAAATAAAAACATGTTTCAGTCATCAGTGTCAACCAAATACAAACAACACACAGAGAGAGAGACAGCAGGACTATATCGTTTATAAATACAAAACTTTAAGTGCTTTTTCTTCAAGACAGTTTGTCCACTTTATATCACACATCTGGTGTCTCTTGTCCTTCATTTAGATCTGGTGTCTCTTGTCCTTCATTTAGATCTGGTGTCTCTTGTCCTTCGTTTAGATCTGGTGTCTCTTGTCCTTCATTTAGATCCGGTGTCTCTTGTCCTTCATTTAGACCTGAGTGTCTCTTGTCCTTCATTTAGATCTGGTGTCTCTTGTCCTTCATTTAGATCTGGTGTCTCTTGTCCTTCATTTAGATCTGGTGTCTCTTGTCCTTCATTTAGACCTGAGTGTCTCTTGTCCTTCATTTAGATCTGGTGTCTCTTGTCCTTCATTTAGATCTGGTGTCTCTTGTCCTTCATTTAGACCTGAGTGTCTCTTGTCCTTCATTTAGATCTGGTGTCTCTTGTCCTTCGTTTAGATCCGGTGTCTCTTGTCCTTCATTTAGATCCGGTGTCTCTTGTCCTTCATTTAGATCTGGTGTCTCTTGTCCTTCATTTAGATCTGGTGTCTCTTGTCCTTCATTTAGATCTGGTGTCTCTTGTCCTTCATTTAGATCTGGTGTCTCTTGTCCTTCGTTTAGACCTGAGTGTCTCTTGTCCTTCGTTTAGATCTGGTGTCTCTTGTCCTTCGTTTAGATCTGGTGTCTCTTGTCCTTCGTTTAGATCTGGTGTCTCTTGTCCTTCATTTAGATCCGGTGTCTCTTGTCCTTCATTTAGACCTGAGTGTCTCTTGTCCTTCATTTAGATCTGGTGTCTCTTGTCCTTCATTTAGACCTGAGTGTCTCTTGTCCTTCATTTAGATCTGGTGTCTCTTGTCCTTCGTTTAGATCCGGTGTCTCTTGTCCTTCATTTAGATCCGGTGTCTCTTGTCCTTCATTTAGATCTGGTGTCTCTTGTCCTTCATTTAGATCTGGTGTCTCTTGTCCTTCGTTTAGACCTGAGTGTCTATTGTCCTTCGTTTAGATCTGGTGTCTCTTGTCCTTCGTTTAGATCTGGTGTCTCTTGTCCTTCATTTAGATCCGGTGTCTCTTGTCCTTCATTTAGACCTGAGTGTCTCTTGTCCTTCATTTAGACCTGAGTGTCTCTCGTCCTTCATTTAGATCCGGTGTCTCTTGTCCTTCGTTTAGATCCGGTGTCTCTTGTCCTTCGTTTAGATCCGGTGTCTCTTGTCCTTCGTTTAGATCCGGTGTCT
Organism: Embiotoca jacksoni; assembly: GCF_022577435.1. NCBI lineage: Eukaryota > Metazoa > Chordata > Actinopteri > Embiotocidae > Embiotoca > Embiotoca jacksoni. Next base: position 11,368,971 of record NW_027185414.1, on the reverse strand, counting down.
CTTGTCCTTCATTTAGATCCGGTGTCTCTTGTCCTTCATTTAGATCTGGTCTCGGAGACAAAACCGTGACCGGTGCTTGTAGATCAGGTGTTTGATTTAGGGCTGGATGATATCAGAGAAATTAATTTTCTCACAACAATGTCGTGGGTTTACTTGAATGTCTTGAGGACGCAGTAATTGAATGTCGTCCTGCTGTGATGTGCTCTCTCTCTCTCTCTCTCTCTCTCTCCGTGGCAGCGAGGATGTCTTTGAACGATGAGGGGTACGTGGTCCGGATCAGAGGACTTCCCTGGTCCTGCACGCAGGAAGAGGTCGCCGGTTTCTTTTCCGGTGAGACGCATGTTTTTACAGATCGAAGCATGAAATCAGCCGTTAGCGGTGCTTTAACGTATTTTGTTTCAAAGCGGTTAACCCGCTTTCGTGAATGTCTTTAAAGCTGCGCGCTGCGATATTCAACACACCGACGGTATTTTAAAATCAAAACTTTAGTCGTAAAGCACAACGCTTCTTATCATCTCTTGTTGTAACGTGGTATAACCAAACAAATGTCCCTATTATGAGGTTTTCTGTGTTCATAAGAAGAAATGTCTTAAGAGCAGGCATCATTTCAAAGATTTGAACAAATCTCCATGTGCAGACTGTGACATCGTGGGAAAAGTGAACGGAGTGTGTTTCACCTACTCTAAAGAAGGCCGTCCCAGTGGAGAGGCGTTTATAGAGCTGAAAACAGCAGAGGATTTCAAGAATGCTCTTGCTAAGGATCGTAAATACATGGGACACCGATACATAGAGGGTAAGCAACGAAAACAGTTACAACAGATCGACAGGTTATGAGTGTTTGGCGTTTTTAACCTCCTCGTATCTCCTGATTTATTTTTTTCTTTGCATAATTGCTGCTTAATGTGACATTATTGGCACAAGCAGTGCTCGTGTGATTTGTGCTGTAACTCTGTTGCTCATCTCGTCGGTTTATTGTGGGGATGTCGCTGTCGGTGTTCATGTTTCAGGGTTTATCTGTAGGTTGTTTTTTTTTTCCCCCCCAAATTTCTGTGTGAAGCCTTTAGTAAAACAATCCTGAAAGTTACCAAATGTTAATTTTCTGTTGTTTGAAACATCCTTTCAAATGACAGACGTGTGGGGGTTCGTGTGTCCATCTGTCTGTTTGCATCAGTTTTCAAGTCAAACCGTAGTGAGATGGACTGGGTGCTGAAACGTAGCGGTCCTGCTGACTATGACAGCTGCAGCGGCTGCATGCTGAGACTTAGAGGCCTCCCCTTTGGCTGCAGCAAGGAGGAGATTGTTCAGTTCTTCTCAGGTACATGAACACCGAAACTTTTATCAAATGACTATATTGAATTGTAGTGATGTTACACTCTTTATGTTAACCCAAAGGATAGTTTGTACCGACATGTTGTTCATCCAGTGTTGTAGTTTTTCCACTGTTGACTCCGCGGTCTGAGGGCAATTAAACGAGACAACACCACTAAAAGAAACTTAAAAGACACATGTAGGCTCTAAAAGCACTCCTCTCTTCTCTTTGTTAGTTTTTATTATAGCCCTTTATATTCCATATGTTCCCGTACCACATAAAATGTCTCCTTCGGCTTTTCTAAATATGACAAAGAAATAGTTCAAATGAAACGCGTCTAAGAAAAAGTCCACTCTCACGTCTGTACATCGTTCCACGTTTTAAGACCCAGGTATATCTTAAACTCTTAATATATAGAATTCCTGTCTTATTGTTTGTCTTTAAAATCATTCTGATTCCAAAGTTATGTTTGTACAAGTTTTTGTACATTAATACCCAATTTGAAAATGTGATTGTATCGTAAAAATAAAGAAAATGTTGTGCCAACTGCACTTTAAACGGTGTTTTCCACTTTGCAGATCAACCCCACAGAAACACACCACAACATAAGCATACATTAACATTCAAAGTATGCTGTCGCTTTTTGGATCTCATAATACAAAGTTATTACCTTGACTTGTGGTCATTTAACACATCCGTGTGTTATGGCCCAAAGGACTGATGCATGTTTGTTCTTGTAGTATAAATCACGCTTACTAATTCGTCCTTATCAAGAAATGTTAATCTGATGCCAACCATGTTAACTCATCGTTTAAAATTTGAACATGACTTGGATATCATGACTCCTGAAAGGGTTTAACGATAGGATGAGCTGGGCTGGTTTGGCTGAGGGGAGACTGTCCCATGCAACTGATCTGGGGTCAGTATCATAAATATGCTATGTGGCAGCTTCTTAGCAAGTGTAATCGGCACTGAAAAATGATTTCCATAGAGAGCAATGTCACTCAACACTAATAAGAAAATAATTTGGCCAGTGACCTATAATCTGTAGCGTATTCTAGAATTGAAACATATATATATATTTATATTTATATTTATATATATATATATATATATATATATATATATATATATAATACCGTGGTTTATATGCTGACTCCAGGCCAGTATTTGTTTTATTCCACTGCTGGGGGACCAGCAAGTGTAAATTAATACCTTTGAGATGCCCCTTATTAATGCAGTCTTATGAGATACTACAGCTGTTGTGTATTCGCTTTCATGACGTATATTCATCCTGAAAGCTCCACCGATGCAGTGGGTGTTGTTCTATCTATTCTATCAGTCTACCTACCGACCTATGTATTTATGTGTGCTTGGGTTGAAGGGTTGAGAATCGTGCCAAATGGGATTACTCTGCCAGTGGACTACCAGGGGAGGAGCACAGGGGAAGCCTTCGTGCAGTTTGCCTCAAAGGAGATAGCAGAAAAGGCTCTGGGGAAACACAAGGAAAGAATAGGGCACAGGTGGGACAGACGGGAAAGGGACGGGCTGGACTGGGTTGGGCTTCTATTGTAGTATTTAATGGGTGGTCATATTAGAGTAATCATGGTATTAATGGGATGGGTTCTGTTGTGGTTGAATGATAAACATGGGTTGGTGTGATAGAATAATTGTGCTTAACCAATGATAAAATGGGAATTTAAATGGGTGGGCCATGTAATATTTATTAGTATGCTAATGGAAAGATTTTAATGGGTTTCTGTTTGTAATTACATGTTGAATATTGGGATGAAAGGCTATTATCTCATCTTTGATTGAAGTTGGTCTAATCATGTTATGCTATAGACAGTTTTCTTGTGGTCATTTAAGATCAGGGAGTTCTATTTAATCGTCTTAGAGCAACATTTGGGTATGTTAGATCATTTATTGGCATTTCCTTTACATCCTTCATACATGTATCATATGCAGTAGATAATTTACTGTGGAAGGGTGGATTAGGTGTAGAAATATTGCAAACAACAGTCAAGACAGTCTCTACCATTAAAGCATCTCTGCTGTGCTAAATCAGTAAAGCAATCCACACCAAAAGAGCCCCGTAGGGATGTCTTGAAGTAACAGGTTGGCGTAGAAACCCTTTATTACAGCCCTAAGCCCAGCTAATGATGAGACTTTGTTGAGGTTGTTCAGTCTTTCAGACCACTACTTAGAATATTTATCCTTTGTGTGTTTATCTTCTCTCTGTAAACCATATCTGTGTATGTAACCCGAGCTGAGCCATTTCTCCACCTTAATCCCGTCCTCTGCCCCTCCCCCCCCGTTTCATCCCACGGGCCTCTCACATTACAGATACATAGAGATTTTTAAGAGCAGTCGTAATGAGATCAGAGCCTACTACGAGCTGCCCCGACGAGGAATGGGAGGCCAGAGACCAGGGCCCTACGATAGACCCATGATGGGGGGCGCCAGAGGAGGGTTTTTTGGGCTTGGGCCCGGCCGCGGCGGAGCCCTGATGGACACCATGAGGAGTGGAGGAGGATACGGAGGAGGTGGGCAAACGACAACAAACACTGTTTAGTCTAAACACATTTATCAGTCCCTCCAGGGTTTCGCAGAGGGGTTTGTTTTTTGTTTTTTTGTGATTGATGCGATCAGAAATTCTCGGTTTTGTGGTGGATTTTCCCCAAAAATTGCAATATAATTTGCGGAGTTTTAAGTGAGGTTTTTTTTTTTTTTTTTTGCATAAAATTGCGGGAATTATAAAAAAAAAAATAAAAAAATTGCAAGTTGAGAAAGAAAAATGTTTTTTTCAAGCACGACCTGATAAAAGAATCAATATGTAATCACTTCCTGCGCTAATAATCATGCTGCACATCACATACATAATTTAGTTCTAATCTTTTTTTTTTTTTTTTTAATTTATTTATTGAACTTGGAAAGCCGAGGTGCTAAAAGTTACAAACTAAATCATAAAAGTGATGCCGCCTCACAGAACAGACAGTTCGACTTCAACTGCGCGTGACTCCGTCTGACTTGATGGTCGGCGACGGCCGCCGCTGGCTGCAGCGGGGGAGAATTAAAAAAAAAAAAAAAAAAAGCTGCTGTCAAGTCGAACACCTCGGGTGCATCTGACTCTAATGCGGCGCTGCGCAGGGCTGACTTAAAGTGACGCACGCTGGACTTGCAACCATCGCATGATGGTTCGAAATTTGGTCCGACTTCAGCCGGCGCTGCAAAACATCACGATGTCGTGTGATATTAAAACCTGGCGGGGTGCGTGTTAATTATTGCGATCGCAAAATTGCTATTTCCCAGAGGTACTAATTTATTGTCTTGTTTTTTTTTTTTTTTTTTTTGATAAGCCACTTGAGGTTTCACTTTTACTGTGGAGGGTTGTCTAGGCTTCACTGGCTCACCTCGAGTATCATCTTCTTTTTTTTTTAATTATTAAAAAAAAAAAAAAAGTATTTATTTATTTTTTGAGCCTGCAGCAAACAACGTTTTTACTATCAGATTCTGTTGGTGGAGTCCTGCTTTAACTGTGTGATGTCCAAATTACAGCCTCAGTCTCCCTTTGTTGCTCTGTGTCCAGGTTACGGTGGCTTTGACAACTACAACGGTTTCAACAACTACTGTTTTGGTAACGGCATATTTGACGAGCGAGTGAGAGGAGAGAGGGGAGGAAGAGGTAAAGTTCAAACCTTGTTTACCTTCCAGAGGGAGGGTACAGACATACTGAATACATGTTTGAAAGCCTTCATTTGTTCTTCTAGTTTAGTACTTCTGCTGAAAGGTTCAAATGTTTTCCAATATTTGTTCACATTTTCTTCCACTAAATTCCATTAAATGAACCTTTTTTTGGCTCAACAATTTTCAGTAGAATATTGTGGATATGAATAGATAAAACTAAGGATTGGGTTTTGTAAAGCTCTAATTAGAGGTTACATAAAGATTTCTCACTTTCAATTAACATTAGTAACTTAAAAATAAATAAATATATCTGCAGTATGTTTTCATTCTTATCTTTTGTTGGGGTTTTTTTTGTTTCATTTTCATAAAATAAATTAAAAGCCGGCAGTATCAGATTACTTGTTTCTTAACATCACTGAAGGTCATATTTGATTTGTGGAATTTGTTTGTATGTTTCCACTCAGGAATGGGAGGCCACGGTTATGGTGGTCAAGGTGATGGTGGCTCGGGCTTTCACAGCGGCCATTTTGTCCATATGAGGGGTTTACCTTTCCGTGCCACAGAGGGAGACATCGCTAAAGTAAGACAGTTACTTTGATTATTGCTCTTTAATATTTTCAGACCATGGGGCTGTCTGCAGGGAACCTGCAGGTCTTGAAAAGTCCTGAAAAGCTTTGAATTTCACTTTTCTAATTTGTACGCAGAAATAAAATGGTACGTTTTTTTTTGTATTTGGTTGAAAAGAAAAATTACACACCTCTGAACAATTGGGACAGTCTACAAAACGAGTTGTTTGTGCAGGACGCTGATCAATCCCTTTTTTTTTGTGGAGTTTGAGTCAACACCATCAGATCTCCAGCAAATACACTGTCAAAAACCTAATAGAATTCATGCTTAATTCTTATAAATGTATATCAATTATAGTTTAACACTGCTGGGAAGTACTGAAAAAAATGTGATATAGTAATAGATAACTGTTGGACAAATCCTCCCCACTGGTCTGCCATCACACTTTCACACCATACTGGACATATTCATGAAACGGGTAACAAAGTGTCGTCTACGTGGGAGTAAAAAGCTCCAAAAAAGAGCCTGATTAAAGACATGAACATTCATTTACACCTGTGGCGCCCCGTGGCTGTGTTTTCTGTTCATTTTGTGTTAGTGCTCTGTGATGTCAACAAATCCAATAAAAAAAAAATGTTTTTTTTTTTTGTTTTTTTTTTTGTGTGTTTTGTTTTTTTTAGTTTTTCTCGCCTTTAAATCCGATGAGAGTCCACATCGATACGGCTCCTAACGGCAAGTCGACCGGAGAGGCAGATGTGGAGTTTCGGTCCCACGAAGACGCGGTGGCAGCCATGTCCAAAGACAAAAACCACATGCGTATGTCCTCTCCTACTCCTCCCAACATTTCTTACTTTGCTTCCGGTGACACGAGGATGTGCTGTATTTATGAGACAGAGCTACTCGCTGACCGACGGTAGAGACACGGGACAGTTAAAGAAGAACAAGAGCACGGATCGGCAAATTGAACAGATGCACTTTCAGTCTTGAGCGGTTTTGATGAAGAGTTTGTTAGTGAGGCAGATTTAATGTAGGAATTCATTTTAAAAGCTAAAATGAAAAAAAAATAAAATAAACATTCTGGTATCAAGCCTGAAACCAATCTTAGCTTTCACGATGACCTGTGCTCTGAAAAGACCTTTTGCAAGCAAGTCCCGAACAGTGTGAATTGAAGAAGTGTTTGAGATATTTACTGCAGGTTGTACTGGGGGGGGGGGAACTAGTGAAGGTCAAGAGGTAGATTTCATCTACATTACTTATCAAAATGAACGCTGGTTCTTCAGTATGAATGACGGGATGCGGTTCTCTCCACAGAGCATCGCTACATTGAGCTGTTTCTGAACTCAACAGCCAGTGGAGCAGCTGAAATGAGTGAGTTTTCATCAACCGTTTTCATTCAGGCAATGAACACCATCTGCAACTTTATTATGTGTTTGAATAACCCGTTCAGCTTTGCACGATTACTGTCGTCGTGATTTGGAGGAACGTTATCCGCTTTTTGACACCCGACTTACCTTTTCGTAACTCTTTTCAGGCCGTGGCAGTGGCAGTTACTATGGCAACTCAGGGGGAGGCGGAGGCTCACGGAGCAGTGGGCTGCGAGGTGGATACTGATGATGTCATCCTACGCTTCCAATCCATCCTGGCGTTTGTCTCGCGTCTCTTTAGGCCACATTTAATTGATTAGTGTTTCTGAGCAGGAAAGCTGATGCGAAGTTACGCATTTGTTGCATCACAGATATACTTTTTTTTTTTTTTTTTTTTTTTTGTACAGGGTTGTAGTATAACTTCACCCCACATACAAAACACTATCAGATATGACCTAAGAAGTACTGTTTTCACACCATTCCTAAATGCATATGAAGAACAAAACAACTTGTCAGCGTGAATATAGTGGAGCTATCGAAGGTGCTGAACATAGTTGATGGGTCATGTTTCATGTTAATCTTGGATATTGTAATATAGTGTGTCATCATTCTCTCAACTATAACAAGATATGGTTTTGAAAGAGTTAAAACTGAATGTGTTAGTGTTCAGTGACTTTTAATTCATTGAGCTTCAGTGCAGATGCAGCAAGGAGGCCAAACAACATCGCACAAATTCAGTTGTGGCATTTGTTTGATAAACAAGAAAAGAAACAACTTTTTAGTGGCGCTCAGGACTGAGCATGTTCACTTATGGTCACGTGATGAGAACACTGTTTGACTTGGAAGACAGGTGGAGATACATTTCTAAGTCTTTCTCTCTGTGAGAAATTCATATTTGAAAAAAATGTAATCTTTGTTTTTTCTAGTTCAAACTTCTTCTTTTTTTGGAGTCCCATCCTGATACTCATTCAAATTGAATTTCAGATCAGCTTTCCCGGTCTGAATGGTTTTATAAATGTGAGCCTGTGTGGTTTTTTTATGAATGTTTTCACAGTTCATTACAGAATTTAAAACTGAATATTAAATTCCACTCTCAATGAGTGGAAGTAAAATAAAGTCTCTATATTTGAGCTGTAAGATAGCTAATGCAGCTGTTGTACATTTTGCCTAATAAATTTTATATTTAATTGTCTTTTCGTCTCCTTGACATTACGTTTGAAGAGTTGTTGGCATTATAGCTGCAAAAAAAAAAATCTCAATTATGAAGTACTTAATTGATGCAGCACGTCGGGGATCCAGCGGGTCGGGGCCGCCGGCTCCCCGACCTGCAGCACTCGAGGGTCGGCATTTTACCGCTTGCAGTTTACAAGTGCTATAGTATGAGTCACATTTTGGAGTATGACCTTTTTCTGAACTGACATGCATGACTCAAGTGGGGATTGAACCCAGTTACTTCTCACTGTAAGGTAACTGCTCTAACCACTGCACCACTGTCATACTATAGCATATGTCTGAAATATGATAAAAAAAAAATTTTTTTAAAAAGTCATACTATAGCATTAAAATGTATTAATGGGATTTAGACACAACCTTTAATTTCTGTTAGAGTTTTTATTTTGAATTAGGGTTTTGTTTCATATTGTTGTTAACCTTTGGTTTGGTATTAGTATGACTGCATTTACAATGCAAACCCAAAACCGTGTGGCTTACCCTTAGTGTAATCACCCTCTGTGAACTGTGTGGATTACCTTGAGCGGGGTTTGAACCCGCAGCCTCATGAGGTCGTGTCCAGCTCTGAAGCGGTGCAGTAGACCACTGTACTATCTTCAGCGCTGAAGAAAGAGTCGCTGCGGCGAAAGTGTTTCACGGAGTTCAATCAGAGCTTCCAGTGACTCAACCAACAGTCTGGTGAACTCAGCAGGCCAAGATTCCACCTTGGCTTGTTGATGGTGATTCAACTTTTAGTGAAGTTGAAATGTTTGGAGAAATTGAAAATGTTTTGCATACACAAAGATTTATAACAATGCAAACCATCTCCTGGGAAGATTGGTGGTGCAGTAGTTAGCAGTGTTGCCTCTCAACAAGATGATTTTGGGTTTGAGCCCCCCCATCGTCATGACTTTAAAAAAAAGATAATATTTTAGCAGAAAGTCACCCAAAAGCTATTTTGTTGGCATTATAGCTGTTTTGGACAACAGGCGATAGCATGACTTTTGGGTCACTTTTTGGCCGCCACGCCCCGGGCACACCGATTAACAAAAACATTTTTTTTAATTTTTTTTATTACTTTTAATTCCAAACATGTTAAGAGTGCACAGAATGAAAAATAATAATAAGAGTGCACAATTAGTGCTCGCGCCCTAATTAACCAATTTAAGATGGACACGGAAGAAGGACCCGACACTGATCACGTTGAGGACTTTCAATCAGCTACAGAAAAATGACAGTTAACAACAGGAATTATTCTGTAACTTGATTTAATCAAACTGCTACACAGTCAAGCAACCGACTGTTGGCAATAGAGTTAATATTAAACTGGCAGGATTTAGTAAGCTAAAGGGCCACAGTGATTATCAACATTATTTATATCCAACATATAGTCGTATCGACACTGTACAAGTCCCACCGAAAGCTGGGAGATTTACAAGAGCAATGCAGGACAAAAAAAACCCCCAAAAAACAAATCGGTCTGGGTTCAGTTCAGAAACATTTGCCGGTTGTACTTATTTTTAACAAGAAAAAACACCCGTTGAAATGAACATTGGCCTGTTTTCTCCTCATGGGAATGAATACTTCCAGTTGCTAAAAGGTTGTAAACATTGTAAGTACAAAACCAGAATGTGAAATGGAAGAAATGGAACGTGTTATAACCCGTCACTGAAGACTGTGTCCATGACTGTAATCAGATTTAGTTTGACAACACAAAACCGGTATTGATCTTGTTTATAAAAAAAAAAAATTTAAAAACTTGTAGAATATCAAACGTTCCCTTTAAGGAAGAGAGCAGCAGTAAAACGATAACATCTCATCACAACCGACTTCAAGTGATCCGGTAAAGTTCAGACAAGTTCCCCGGACTTCTGCAAGTACAAATTAATGTGCATGAAACACAAAATCAAATATAAATACTCTCAAATAAATCTATATTGCAGACAATATTTGATTGACAAGTGCTCAAACATACTTTGTGGCTTAGTTGTCAGAAGTGTGTAAGACTCAAGGCTTCATAACCACCACTGACTAGTGAAGTGGTCATGCTGTGAGCTCCATCAGTGGTTCATGAACAAAAGAAGCAGTCAGACCGATGCCGACTGGAGTCACTCACCAGAGCTGCAGGGCTTACTTTGATTTTCTGATTTACAAAGTAATCCCTGCAGAGCTGACTACATGTGTTGCTCCTCTTGGTCCTTTAAAGCAGCATCCACTGCATTAGTGTCTGCAACAAACAGTGAAATGTGCCTTTAATCTAGACTGTTGGCTTGGCTAGTATAGGCTAGTGTTGCTTTTTTTTTTTTTTTTTTAATTTTTTTTATATATATTTTAGGCTTTTATTATCTCTACAGAAATCCTTGCTGTAGTAATGTAGGGTTTGTTTTGGCAACATGGAAAGTTGGTAATATTCACTGCATTTGAACGGGAACATATGGCACAACACCGTACGTTTACGGGTAACTAGTCCAGCCTAGTGTCAGCGGAGCCCAAACTGCTTGGAGCAGTAGATGTTCCTGAATTTAGTCTGAAGAGTGTCTGAGTGTGACTTGCTTCACAGCGAGGACTGTGAGGGTACAGATCAGACCAGCAGGCCTTTTTCTGTCCGATTCATCTGCCTGAACAGACACAACATATATTAAAGTCGCTCCCGTCAACACAACTGCAATTAAAACAAAGGTGAGACCGGTTTGATTTTGTGGAACAATTCCGGTGTTCCCACAGCCACCTACGCAAAAATATATCCAGTTCATATTTCAGTGTAGTATCTGGTCAATCTGGAATTAACCCGTCGACCTGACTTCTTCTCTGGTGCCGGTGTAAACGCTGCTTTAAGACTTTTTTGTGTTCACCTCAAAAAGAAGGGGTTTTGGAGTGAGACTCGACAACAAGGCCACCGTTCTGCATGTATGAAGGATATCAACTCATCAGTTTGGCTGCTCAGTCGGTGTGTGCAGTTTGAGGTTTGACACATGCGTTAAATAATGATGCAGTGCCGAGTAAAACTGGGGGTTTGTTTAAAAAAAACTGTCTGCATGTAGCTGCAGCAGCGCTCATTACAGTCGGTGCAGTTTCACTTACAGCTCTTTGTAAAGTTGTTTCTACTTTTGTGACTGAACTCCTCCTCAGCGTTACTAAATCCTGACCTGCTGATCATGTCTGTGCAGAGGAGAGACAGCACCGCATCTCCTTGATACACTCACACCTGTTGTGCCTTTTAGAGCCGGTTCTTTTTCTTGGTTTTTAAGTGACCTTTAGTCAAACAGATCGATGAAAACGGTGATATTAAAAAAAAAAAAAAAAAAAAAAAAAGTTTACAGCTTTTTGACATCTTTGATTATCACCTCAACAGTCTGGTTGTTTGATTCAGCTGCGCCCTGAAACACAAACTGTGCTGCAGACATTTGAATATGGTTCCTTCATTTTGTTTCATGAGTATATTTTGAGTAATGTGGCCTGATATCTACATTTACTGTAAACAAAAGGTTTCAACTGTAAAACTTACAGAAAATTCTTCCAAAGTCATCATCTGTTTTCAAGTCGGACATATTAACCACCTGCCTGCTCTGTGTCTGTTTACAAGAGAAGATGTTCATTCTATCTGCGAGGGACTTTTTCAAACTAAAAAAAAGACAAATGTACTGAATGTTCATGCACGTTGTCCACCCATAGCAGCATTGACAGTTGATACAAGTTGTGAGATGCATCTTACAGAGAGTTGACATTTCCGAGTCTGATGGTTTTCAAGCTGTCCTGGCAACTCTCTCACGTTGGATTGGAGGAGCATCGCTGGAGGAGGAGGGCATGGCAGGTGTCACAGACTCGGACTGGTTTGGGAGACGCCGGCAGAGGAAGCTCATTGTCCGAGCAGCTGTTACAGAAAATCTCCCCACAGTTCCTGCAGTGGTGCTGTGGACGGACGGACGGACAGAAGGAGACCAGAGAATCACCTGAATTGATGTTGGGTCTAGTGAGCTATTCATTTTCTGCCCATTGAGAAATCAATTGGTAATTTCAGCACCACTTTCAGGTTAAAGCCACAAATGTCCTGTGGAGTTTCACAGCAAAGCGGTTTTTGCTGGAAAATACAATAAATTACTTGTTGTGCCCCTGATATATATATTTTTTTTTTGCAGGGAAGACTGCACATAAAATTGGTGTAAAACCAGAATCGAAAGGTAATGCAAATTGTTATTTGAAAAGGATGTGGCTCAACAACGATTCAGGAACTCACAAATGTTTTCTATTGCTGTTGTTTATGCAGATTGTCAATTGTAAATATCAGTTTTCTTATTATTTGTGAGGACAGACCTTTCGTCTTGAGATGGAGAACTCCTTCTCACACAGCTTGCAGTGACTGGCTTCTTTGTCCTTCAGCCAAACCTGGCCCCCCTGAAACAACACGACAACCCGCACATTACAAAACGGCAACAAAGTGTGGATCACTGATCCAAAAACAGCTTTGCTAAAATCGTTTATGGCTTGTGCAGCACTCGATCTTTTCTCTGTTAAGATGTTTAATCTTCATTGCTAAGATGTTAGCAATGAGAGATCAAAGTAGTATTTTTCTCTTATTTTTTTAAAGCTGTCTGCTACTTTACCTGAAGAGCTTTGTTGGCTTCTTTGATGTCTTCAATCTTCAGTTTGGATCTGATGACAGACAGCGACAGTCACCCACAACATGTCAATCTTCTGACTTAATCTTTACAAAACTGCAGACTTCACGAAGATAACGGAATTTTATAAGCTGAAATAATAATGAAAACAAAACAAAAAACAGACTACTACTACTTCAATATTATGTTATATTCTTTTCATGTCAAAGGGCTACATTTCCTCCAAAAACCTCACTAAAAACATATTTTTTAAATTTATTTTAAATCTAATTGAGCCTATACTTCATATCTTAAACTGAGAAACAGAAAGAACATTTGTAGTTACAGTTTACATACTCGCTGAGTTTGGAGCCAAGTTCTTCAAGAGCTTTTTCTTGGTCCTCACAGATGGTCTTCAGCTGAATGTTTTCATCCTGGAGACGGTGGAACTCCTGGAAAACCAACAAAACACAAACAACAGAGGACAAGCTTCAGATATAAATCACTCAATCAAAAATACAAAAGGCATAATCACGTGATATGCTTCCTTCTCTCTCTACTTACCTTTTTTAGTCCGTTGATCTGCAGCGCCTCTGTGCTGAGCTGAGCCACTGTGTCTCTCTCTCTGTCCAGGTCATTTTGTAATGTCTGTCTCCACTCCCTCTCTATCTTTAGGTCTGTCTCCAGCTGCTGGCTACAGGTGCACCATAACCACACCGGCAACAGGAATAAAGATGACAAGACAGAGAAAGAATTATGTTGGAGCGCACCGATTTATTTATCTGATGTCTATTGAGCAATTAAATGGAAACATTTGTAAATCAGATGCACTACTCCTAGCTTTGTGATTAGAGCTATAACAGACCAGCACTATCAGCACCGACAGCTAACTGAGCATGCTGCACTGCTTCTCTATGTGGCACATATCATGTAGGTGTGTGTGAGCGAGTCTACCGGTCAAGTCTGTCTTTGCAGGCGTTTTGCTTACAGTTGCTTTTCTCTGTGTTCGATCTGCCGCTGCAGGCTGTCGGCCTTGTTGGCAAAGTCAAACTTGAAGCGCCTGGTTCCCTCCTCGGCCGAAGTGCGATGCCTCTCTGCCTCCTGTAATCTGCACCATTATAACCAGGGACAAACTCAGGACCATGGAAGAGAAAAAACTGGGAGGAGGAGGGTGTGTAGAAGGAGAAAACAACAGAGGAACATGGGAGGGAGGATGGACGGTGAGGAGGGAGGTTAAGGACTTCTGGGGGTAAAGATGAAGGAGGTATGGATGAAGCTGAAGGGAGGTGCTGTCATTAGCACTGTTAGAACACCAGGAAATAAAACTCAAAAGGAGGAGGGGAAAAAAAAAAAAAAAAAAGGAGATTTGAACTGAAGGGGTTGAAAAGGGGTGATGACTTCAAAATATAGACGCACAATGAATCAATAAAATAATATGGGGAAGCACTTTATAGCAAATTAATGGCCAAGAGAAGGGGAGCTAAACGGCTGCAGTGTCTCAGAATGAACTGTCATTACCTTCCTTATGCACTGCCAGCTTTTCCAATATTATACAGGGAGGAAACCTATTTCACAAGTTTTTATTCAAGTTTTATATCTCGTTGAGCCATTTAAGATGAGAATAATCCCACAACACCCCGATATAGAGCAACTGTTGACTTAGAGATATTACTCCATAAATCGACACGGGAAAAAAAAAGTACCATTGCACACATATCAACAGCAGGCCAAAAACTCAAACCACAGCCAGCACTTTCAAAACATCTAACTTTATTGATCACGGTGGTAAAAGACAGTTGTTGTAAGTTTTAAACAGCTGTACCGAGTGTTTATTCTACTACAAATCGAGAGCATTATGAACATGGAGTTAGAATAGGTAGAATGATTACTTCATGATATATCACAAAGGTCAATAAATATGCCAAAACGAACACAACAACGCAGTTCCCTTGACATAAGCTGCAGAGGTTTACAGCTGTGTGACTACAATTCTTTACACTTGGCTCAGGCTGTCTGATCTGCAAACACAACACACACTAATCGAGCTGAAGCAGCTGGTCCCACTGAGCTGCTTACAGCTAGAAAACTTTACCTTAGTTTTCACTTCAGGAGGCAGATATAGGAGGGTGAGATGAGACGAGCCGTGACCACAATCACTCCTTTTTATTTTTATTTTTTTTAAAGGTATAGTGCACTAGATTTACTTTCCAACTTGTTATTCGAGTGTCCAAATCCTGAGTGTAAAATTGATCCTCTAAATAGTGCCTACAATTTTATCCTGCAATGTATGTACACTATTCTTTTTTGACAATGCCACCATGCGATTTCCAACATAACATTATAATGTCATGTCAGTGATGACACAAAATGGAGCAAAGATTTGTGTCGGAAATCAGAGTTTACTGCTCACCGCTCGGTGTCTGTTAAACAAGGCTTGTGGTTGAATGAATGACTGACGTCGGACACAGTGTGGGTTATCAGCCAGTGAGAAGCAAGTCAGGAGGAGGTGCAACACATGCAGAGCAAACTGGCAACATTAAAAGCAGCAGGCTTCACAAACACACTCCTGTCTGACTAAACAATTGTAGTCACTGACTGTGGTGACATGCAGGCAGCGGCAGAGATTGTTTGGTCTAGCTTGTGTGAAGGTTTTTCATGTTACTGCACTTGCTTGCGGCCTAAACGGCGTCAGCTGCTGCACGATAAAAATAAAAAAACAGGAACCGTGACGGACAGCTAAGACACAGAAGCAGTTATTGAAAGAGGTCAGCCGAGCCAACGTGGAGGGCCAACAAGAAAGTTATTTTGCTCCCAGGAGGGTAGTCTACATCCTTTGTGAGAGTAGCCGGAGGGATTTTAGGATGTCACTTATCATTATTCTAACAGAAAGCAGAAAGAAGGGTTGAGAGAAAAGATGCAGTCCGCAGAGACTCAGCTCTGTTACTGATTTCCCAGTGTTGCCAGGTAAAGCCACTCAGTAGTTGTGATATGAGCGTGAAAGCCCACTGCACTCAAACTCAATGCAATCAATAACAAAGAGCGTGTGATAACATCCGAGAGTCCAAACAATCGACTATCTTCCCGTCAGTGTTACTGCATATAAACTGACTGCTGGACACGGAGGGAATGTGCAGCAGAATCTTATTACACATGTGTTAGCACACCTGAGCATGTGAGTGAATAAATACACGAGTGTAAGATTAATTCAAAATATTTCTTCAGTTTCTATTAAAAGTATAAGTGATGTAACATTTAGACCGTTCTCTGCACAGCTATACACGGCCACAAAGTACACAAAATGAATAAAACTGTCGGGAATGTTAATTAACCGAAGACCATGAGACATGTTGCAATAATGTCTATGAATCCAAGCACTTAGCTGATGAAGATGTTTGAATAACTAAACCAAAAATGCAGGCCAGTTTCACCTGATTGTAAAACCATCTGAATATTTTGAGCAAAAAAAACCAAAAAAAAAACAGGAATGTGGTTTTAATTTAAGTCCATTTATTCATGTGACCATGTCCTCAGAAGGAGATGTCCTTGACTAGTTTGTACTGGTGCTCTGTGTCTGTGCTGGCACACTTAACAAATGACATAGCAAGCGTTCTGGTCTGACTGAGCAAATCCTTATCACTACACAGAGGAGCAGGGATTAAATCAGGGAAATAAATCAAACATGGAGGTTTCAAGGGAGCAAAAATGATGGATTGATGGATGGAATAAAGGAGGTGAACAGAAAGGAGGGAAGAAGGAGGAAGGAAAGAAAGAAAGTAAGGAAGAAAGGATGTCATTACATCAGTACTCTAAGTGGCCCCAGTTACACTGAACACTTTTTGTGAATGTTAACATCACAAACACGGCAGGAAGGCATTAAAACACAGAAATCTGATTTCAGGCTGCCGTGTTCACTCTGTAATCAGATTTCTACAGTCTG
This sequence comes from Embiotoca jacksoni, assembly GCF_022577435.1. NCBI lineage: Eukaryota > Metazoa > Chordata > Actinopteri > Embiotocidae > Embiotoca > Embiotoca jacksoni. The sequence continues at coordinate 11,352,303 of NW_027185414.1, read as the reverse complement.
GATACGTTTCCTTTCATAGTAAGCGTGAGTAATGAGAAGAGTTTGGGAGGAGAAGCGGGGAAAGTGGATGTAGAAGATAGATGAATACAACTACAGTAGAATTTTTTGGTAGTATTTTCAGGCTATGTCTGCTCAGATCTAAACTATGAACATGATTAATTTCGGCCTGGATGGCGAGCAACAACAACTACAATAGTCATCACTGTTTTGATCTGTGAAATAGACAACATGGGAGGTTTTTTTCTCTCAGCTGGTAAATAACTTGATTTGATAATTTGATCACGACCTTCTTAACTTCTTCACTAGACACTTCAGCTAAAAAAAACAACCACAAAGCTCCCACTGAAAACAGCAAGTGTAACCGGGGTCTGTGTCCTGCAGCAGCAGCCTCCATAAACCTTTAGGGCAGCAAAAAACATTCACAACCAATCACAAATAGGATGGAACAGATTCAAAGCAATGGGAGAGAAGATGGGAGGGATGGACCGTGTTGACAGGGAGACGATACGGCGAGGAGGGATCATAAAGCATCAACGAACCACCGCACAGCTACATGATTACAAATAAGGAGCACTTATACACAGAAGGACACAGTGCAATACTGACAGAGAGCTTACGGTTCCATGCATGGAAACATCTGCAGTGTATTGATAAATTAAGGATTGTAGGGTTTCCACAAGGACATTATTGAGTAAATACTGACATGTTGTCTGGTAATCAATTTAGTTAGTCGGTGATGGCCCAGTGCTCGTCCCTGAAGGTTAACGCTGTATTTCATAGTAATGGACGGAAGAGGCTGATCTCTGCAATAAAACACTGCCGGAAACTCTGCTTTGGAGCAGCGTTTTTTTCTTTATAAAAATTATATCTTTAAAGCAAATTCAAACAGATAACAACTCTGTCAAATGTAAGATTTGTATCTTGAATTTTGGCAATCAGAAAAAGCACCAGAATAAAACCTTAGAAATCTTCAGGGAGAAGAGAAGAGGAAACACACAAGAAAAAGGCCATGCATTTGAGTAAAGGTAAAAATCCAAAACATGGCAATTTAATGACAAAGTTTTGTGTTGAGGTATTTTTTTTGTTTGTCCAGTACAGGAAGAAAGAAACCAGAGTACGGCACAAGGATTTCCACCTCCTAACCTGTTTCCTTGGGGAAACCCAACACCAGCGCTGAGGAAGAATTTGTCCATGTCCTCCCCAAGTTCTCTTCTGCTAGCTGCAAACTACATCTTAAGTTCCTTTAACAATTTTTTAAAATGTGTCAAAAGCATCAAACTTACTTTCCTAAAGGGACATGATGTATTTTCAGGGAGGTCAAAGATAAGACTCAAAGGTTTGAAGAGGTTCAGACATTTTGAGAGAGCAGCAGAGAACCTGGTTTAGACAATGTTGTGTACTGTGGAGGCTTATGGGACAAAGCGATTTGATTGGTGTGTGCCGGGCCTTTGCAGGCAGCGTATCTCACCTTTGCTCGAGCTGCTTCATGGTGGCAGTGATCTGATTGGTCTTCTCCTCCAGACGAATGATCATATCGTTCTTCTTCTTCATCTCCTCATCGGATGACTGAGAAATGAGAGTGACAGTTTTTCATAAGCAGCGGTGAGTAATGATGACAATATTTCTCCTTTATTTCTTTATCTTTTAGAGGATACAAGGATTAGTGTGTTTTTGGGTATATACCTGCATCTTCTGGTACATTTCTACATTGATGGTTTTGACCTCGTCCAGTTGATGTCTCAGGCCGATCAGTGTGTCCTGTTAGTCAAAAATCAAATGGTGATGATGTGTTCTGGGCAGTGTTGGCTGTCATGTAACTGCTTCTGGTTCCCTACAGCAGTACCTTAAACTTAAGTGAATTGACTTAATGCTCTTCCTTCATTTTTTCATTCATTTGTTATTTATTCATTTATCACAGAGATTTCTTCAACGATTTATGTATGTATTTGTGCATATACTTATTCACTTTTTGAATAATTTCAACACTGTACAAGATTAAACCCAGCACCACCATACACACAAATAAGTAGTAGTCAGTTTCATAGTTGAGTCATATTTCTGTGCAATGTTCATATTCATAGCAAAAGATTGAGACACAATTAAATGTAAACAGGATAAACTGAATGTAAGAATGCATGGCACAAATGTTGGCATGGTAACGACCCTAATATCCTCCAGTTTGACATCTGATTCACCTCATGACATTTGGGATATTATAAATCCCAGCAGCCTCCTTACAAAGCTGTAAAGATGCTACTGCTACTGAACCTCAGCTCAGCCACGAACCTCAGCGGGTGGTGTTTGTGTTGCACAGTTCACATGTTGGTGGAGATGGGCCAGACAATGGCAGGGCTGCCAGAAATGTCTAAATATATCTAAAAAATAACTGATTCAGCAGCACCATTATTAACAACGCCCACAACCTGTACATTGTTTTGTGATTTTAATGAGTTGGTGCATTCACTAACAGTAACTGGAGTCTTGCAGCTTCCTTTCTGTCTTCTTTTAGCTGTTGATATTTTCAGTGATGAAAAAGGAAGAGGGAAGGAAAAAAAAGAGGAAAATATGCAAACCTGTTTTTCATGAATATCTTTCTCGAGAAGTTTCATGGCCAGCTCCATTTCCTGTTTCATCGACACCTGGACTACCAATTCGTTCTCCACATCCTGAAAATTGACAAAAATACATGTATTCTAATCTGTTGTTACATAAGAATCACATTTATCTTACACACACACACAGTCTGACCTGTCTGAGCTGACACTCTTCTTTCAGCTGTCTTTGAGCCTCATTGTACATCTCATCCAAGCCCTGACGAGACTGTTTGTACGTGTCTCTCTCCACTGACACGTCACCTTGTGTTACCTGGACAATATCAGCAACAGGAAGAACATATTAGCCGTGCGGTTCATCATTTTTATCAGTTTCTGGTAAGAGCTGGCAATAAGCAGTGGAATATTAAAGGATAGATCTACATTTGGTTTCAGCTTTCACTGCAGTTAAAAACAAACCTAAAAATAAATCCATTCATATTTCTTTGTTTTGAAACGGCAATACAGTTTTGTTAATTTGGTGTATTTGTGACTGTGTACCTCTAAATGTTGTTGCGCCTTCACCAGAATTAGGCCGTTTTCACTCCTCAGCTGCTGGTTTTCTTCCTGCAGTTTGATGATGTTGTTCTTGGCTATGGCTAACTGCAGACACAAACACACGTGGAGACAAACACAAAATTTGACAATAACAAAGGCCGTTCAGTCGGGGTGTGAACATAAATTCTGAGGATTAAGTTCAGATATTTTGACTGTGGGTCTCACCTCCTCTATGAGTTTAGAGTTGGACTTCTCTAGGGAGTCGACCCTGCCCTGAAGACCATGAACTGTGGAGCTGCAGAACAAAAAATGATAACTGACCTGGGGCCTCATTTATAAAATATTGCGTGGCATCCGTACTAAAAGTGTACGTGCGCACAAAAGCCGAAAGCCCAAAAATATTCCCATTTATAAAACCGTGCGCGATGTAAATGCGGTGAAAAGGAACGTGTTGGAGTGACAATAATATAATCAGCGCAATTAAATGTGAGACATAGATTTGCTTCTATCATTTACAGTTCAAAGTTGCTTATGGAGTAATTATAGGTCACGAGCAACAATGCTGGTTATAACGTTATTGATAAAGTGGACCCGTGTTTTTTGGTCCCGCTATCATTCATTTTGTCTCACTTTTCAGTTCAATGCAAAATGCTAACCTCTAAAATTCAGTTTGTAGTCACACAGATTTCTAACTCCACAACAGCATGAACTCCTGGAACTCATTGGAAAACCCCGCAGACAGGACAGCACAGCATCCAATATAAAACATGTCTTACTTAAGCTGTCGGTTCAGTTCCTCTACATAGTTCTTCTGATCCAAGATGGATGCTATCTGGCTATTCCTGTTGTCATGGAAACAAGAAATAAAACACAGTTCTGCATCACATTTGGAGAAAGAAACCAGCTGTACAAAACAGCAGTGAGATGATGGAAGACCTTACCTCTCCTCACTCCTGTAATCATCAATATCATTCTTCAAATACATGGAGAAGTCGATCACCCCGACCTCAAACAAGAAAAATGAAGGAGCCAATATCACTCAAAAGTAGCAATGGTTGCACAACCACAGATTTAAATAAATTAGTCATCATGACTTAAGTTATTGCACTCCATTAGATAATTTGCAAGAATTAAGGTCATTTATAATTATGTTGTTAATTATGTGCACAAATTAAAACTAACACCAAAAAAAAAACATAAAGTGTATAATTCCTGTCTATTGTTACATGCGTCTGCAATTACTAATCGCACAAATTTAACTGTCAACCCTACATATGCATCATAGCCACCAGTCCACCATGGAGTTGGTAAAGTGGTCAGCGGGGGAAGAATCGAAAAAGAATAGTCAATTAGCTGATCACCAGAAAGATAATCAAGGAATATTGTTTCAGTCATTTTTTTTACCCCCAAAAATAATACAAAATACAAAATAATCTCTGGTTCCAGCTTTTCAAATGTGAGGATTTTCATCTTTCCTCTGTAGTTGTAAACAGAGTATCTTTGGTTTTTCAACTTAAGTCATTTAAAGACCTCGGCTCTGAGAAGTTGCGCTGGGTATTGCTTGGCTATCTTTTGACAATTCATAGTTAAACAAGCAAAAACATATTGGCCAGATTAATTGGTAATAAAAAAATAATCATTAGTTGCAGCCCCCAAAAGGTAGCAGCCGAAAATAATTGCTAATTCCTAATTTCTTCACCTACATCCCTACACAAGAATCCTAAAAGTGTTTGGCAGAATTTTTTCTTGTTACCTCTGTAAATTTGATCATTTTGGATTTAGAGGTGGTATCAGGCCTCATTTACACCCGTCTGTCTGTCTGTCTTCTTCTCTGTGTAATGGCTCATCCAACTGATACCATCATTCAGTCAAGTGGAAACACAAGCTACGCACGGTGTTTGCGTTGGAGGATAAATGTGTTTGTACAAAGTCTCTACCCCCCATGGAGTGGAGATATGACAACACAGTCTCAGCTCTCCGTCTGCCCGTTGCCAAGATACAATTATTTAACAGAACACAGTAGATAAACCGAAACAGGTCAGGGGTCGAGCAGGTACAAGTGGAGTAACATTCTTTGTGCAAGCCGAAAAATAGATTCAATCATAGTGGAGAACAATGTATACCAGTTGTGCAACATCAGATCTTTTACAGCCAGATAACACACCCAGAGCTAGACAATATTTTAATGAATAGTGTAAATGTGTTTTCTCTGGTTAAATTGTCGACAATGCAGGAATACTACCACTCCACCCAGCTGAATCTTTGCTAAGGTGCTGGAATCACCTCCCTCAGAAGAAGTTCTAACTTGTGTGTAATAAGCTGAAGCGGGCCAACGTTAAGACAGGTTTAAAACAGACTTTTCTAGGGATGGGAAATATCCATGTGGCAACTGTGCTCAATGCAACAACACATGAAAAACTTTACACATCCAAGATTGGGCAGAAGTTTTCCTGTCAAGGGTTTTATCTCATGCAGCACAAAGTGATATATATTCTAATGTACCTGAGGATGTTTCTTTTCTTCATGTTTATTATAGAACTTTTGGATCTATGTTTCATGACTGATATCCTTGTATAGCGCGTTGTAGTATTGTTGCTCTATCCTTTGGAGATACTTGTTTTCTTAAAGGGCTTGGGGTCTCTGATTTATGATGCTTCAAGCCCGATTCCTCTCAAAGCCCCATTTACTGTGCTATGAAAAACAATATATATGAATGGTACCATTCAGAGATGCTTCTTGGTTGTATAACTTTGTTCTGTACCCACCCTAATTGTGTATTCCTCAACAAATATGGCTTCCAATGAAACTACAATTTCCAAGAGGTGGAGCTTCAGGGTGTGCACGGTGTACAGCAGACTGCCAGAAAATACCACATATGTTCTGATGAAGATCTGACTTGGAACGTAGCTACGTTGTTTAGTCAAACTGTCAGAATAGTGTTTCACAACAGTGTTCACCTGTGAGTCCAGGTCCTCGCCTTTGACACACAGGTTCGCATCAATGACGTTCAGGCCCACCAGCAGGCCCACGATCACGGCTCCCTCTTCCTCCAGCATCAGTGCTGAATTCTCATAGAAATCACTGAGGAGGAGGAGACAACAGATTCTCACACTCCATTGTCTCCTTCATCCTTAACAGCCCGAGCTGTCAATCGAGAGTGTATATTTGTGGGTTTTTGCAACAAAAGCTTTGCAGTCAAAATATAACAATTCCTAATATTCTCTGGGGGCGTACCTGAGCAGGTCTTTTCTGGTGATGAGGAGTCGCAGGTAGTCGGCCAGCCGCTTCTGCATGAGAGCCAGACGCAACCATGCTCTGGCTCTCCCTAACGGAGTCCTGGAGAACACGCAGCAGTGATAGCGTCATATTTCAACGAGGTTCTGAGGGTCTTTGTGTGGCTGCAAAAATTTAGTATTTCATGTCTAACCAAAAAAAAAAAAAAAAAAAAAGCTTCTAGATTTTATTCATCATATATTTTTACATTTTTTTATTTGTATTTATTTTTATTTTATATGTACTGTATTAATCCCCGAGGGGAATTTTTTTCGGCTACAGCAGCATTTGTGTAAATATTTTTTCCCTTATTTGCATATTAGTGAAATCTCTTGAACGCTGTGTGGGATCGTGTACACTATTAACTGTTCCTTTCTTTAATGTTTCATTGAGTCTGTTTCTGAGCATCCAAAACTCTTTTTTACTGCAAGCACACAGTTTGCGTTTCCTTGTACAGTATCTAACATTTAGGTCTGCAATTAGTGTGGCTAAAATCCTGCTTAGTCACATGGCAGTTGGTCTGACTCAGCACCAGCAAAGGAAATGGACTCGGTCCTCCATCTGAAACAACACGACTGTTCCTCATTTTGCCGGCTCAGACAAAACGTGGATGTTTCTCACTTGAATCCCTGCCTGGAGGGTCTGTGAGTTTGTGACTGATATTTGGGTGGAGTTAAAAGCAATAAGGCAATCGTGTGAGGTTTAGCAGGACCCTGATTACTTCAGCCACAAGAGGACTCTACTTCCATATTACTGCAGGATGCACCACCAGAGTTTTGGATCATTCTTATTTGGCACTATCAACACTCAAATGTTTTCTTATCCATCAGTCAAAATAAAAAACTTTTTAAATAAAATAAAAAGGTCACAAGAACACCACTTCAACAATCTGCCTGACACTGGCAATAAATATACTACTGCACCATTACTGACTATTCTTAGTTACCAATTACCTAAAACTAAAACTTTGTTGTTTTTTTTTACATCTAACTGCTGGATGCAGTAGGAGGTCTTTAAAAAAATGTATCTGTACAAAAGAATAACAGAAATAGTTAGCATACAGAAGTTGGACAGCAGGGAGAGGAAAGGTGAAGTGAAAGTAAATAACACTCAGGTACTTCCCTGATGTGGCTGAGGTTACAGTTTCATGTTACTCCTGTCTGTGAGCGTGTGGCTGTTGTAGTTCACGTTCCTCTACCAGGATGTTAGGTCAGATCGTATGAGATCAAACGTGTATGTACATACAAGTAGTTCTTACTTAAGTCCAGGCAGGTCTCTGACAGACGCCGAGATCTCTGCTGCTTCAGGACACAGTTTCTCCACCAGCTCCAGGGGACCCCACAGAGACTTGTTAAAGCCGAGAAAGGACTTCTTCACTGCAGAATGAGAGACTTTTTAGACAAACGCACACAAGCATACGGAAATCTGCAAATAGCATCTTTTATGACGGGCAAAATCTAATTACCCAGCCTACACATAAAGTTAAGGGGTAGCAGATGTAACTGAAACAGTTTTCTTACCTCTGAGCCCATGTTTGAGGCAGTGCTCCATGACCACAAAGAACTGCTGAAGAGGCGGGTAGTCCAAGTCCAATGTTCGTCCGAAGCTCAGAGCCGACTCGATCAGCCCTTTGATACTCAGCTTGGCCATGTTCAGCAGGTTGGCTCGCTCCATGGCCATGGGGTCTCGCAAGGCTGCAGGACAAAACAATTCAAGTGGGCTTAAAATACCATCGACAGGATACATTTTATTGAGCAGAAATGAAAACTGAGTCAATCACATTTTTCAAATCAGTGGTTGCATGCAGACAGTCCATGGGCTGCATGATAACAAAAATACATATCTTAAGAATGAAGAAAACAGCATAAAGAATTTAGATAGAAATTAAAGATGAGTCCTGTCACAGAACTGAGAGCAACAGTAAATAACCATATCCGATCTAGTCATTAAACCTTACAAGGACTGGTTATGTTTCTAACAACTGAGTCAGCAAGGTAATGTGTTACAACTGGTCATTATCACAAAGATGTTTACCATAGGGAGGCACAATGCATACTTGGGTTTGTATTTCAGGTGAGTGCAGTAAAAAAGACAAATAGGTAACATGGAACAAGAGACCACCCTAACATGTGAGCAAAAATAAAAGGACTCTTCCAAACCTGGAAATGATTCATTGGTTTGGTAATAATTAATTTGACCGTCCATTTTTCAACTGTGTCCTGTCTCTTCCATTCTGCAGCTTCCATTGTAGAAAATATGAGAGATTGTCACCTTCCACATGCGTTTTCATGCTCTACACGTGGACCTCTGGGTTAATATGTAGCCAGACAGAACAGGACAGAGCAATATAATGTCGGGTGAAAACATACTGAGATGCAGCACAGCAATATAAAAGAGCTTTAACTGCCTTGAGGCAGAGAAACTAGCAAATCAACAAATAACTTCTTGGGAGATACATGACTTTTAGCAGCCCTCGAGGCAGGGGCTGTGACGATACTGAGGAAAAAAAACAGGAACTTTTGGAAGAGCTGTATCACCATGTGACTCCTGCTACACGCTGGTGGTAAAAAAAAAGCTACAAGATTAAAGCATCTGGATCCTTACAGCTGTAACAGTGATTTAAAATATTGCATGACATTTAAAATTGTCGTCAAACATCTCTTGTCTCATCCGTCACAGTTTCCCATGAGACATTTCCATTTTCAAACTGCACAGTTTGCTTGACTAACAGTCCCAAAAACAAAAGACAAATGTCTTCACAATGACATAAAAGAGATAAAAGCAGCAAATCCTCACATCTGAGTAGCTGGAACCTGCAGAGGTTTGGCATGTTTGCATGTTAATTATCAAACTAACTGGCCGTTATATTTCAGTTGATCCAAGTTATTTTTTGTTTCAGGCCTAATTCAAATGCAAGTGTGTGATGTTTGAGGTGCTACTGACAAAGAGGGACATAGCTGAGTTCCTTCAAACACTACACAGATTCTGACTTTGTAGGATCATGAACAATAAGGTGACAACACTTAAGGGTGCTCCAAAAAAAAAAAAAAAATAAATAAGCATGACAACCCCCAGGGAACTCAAGAAGGGGAATATTTGTTTTCCATTTGCATCAGTGCAGCATGTGATGCTTCAGGCAGACAGCTGCTCAGCTACTGTATCACTGCTAAAAGTCCTAGATGAGGATGCACCATCAGAGCATGAGAGCTGAAGGCATGTATGAAAAATCAATTGGTCTCACACACACACACACACACACACACACACACACACACACACAGAGAGAGAGAGAGAGAGAGAGAGAGGGTGAAAAGGGAGAGACAGGAGGAGAGATGAGGAGGTTTGTCAAACCCGGCTGGATCTATTCATTTTGCTCCAGTTAGTGTCTGATTGAATGATTGTTTGTGAACCTCCTAGAAAGACTAAATCACGTCTCCAAACCAGCCCCTGGATCCCTTACTGGGTGTGATCAGCTGTGACTATGAACCAGGGGCCCCTCCACACCCTCATGCTGATCATACTCTACCTTGCGCGGCCCAGTCCCCCGGCAGAGACGTCCTGTGCTCCGACACTTTGGGCAGGACGTGAATGCTCCCTGAAATAGTCTCAGACGCTTTCCTGGCCAAAGCGAAGATAGGAGCCTGCCATCGGCCGTCTCCTCCACCTCCTCCTCCACCTCCACCTCCTCCACCTCTAACTGCACTGCTACTGTTAGCCTTATCCGCAGCGCCAGATTTCTCCTCCTGCATCCTCAATATCCCAAACACATGAGCTTTCTCCTTGCTGCTGTCCGCTTCAGAGAGAGCCAGGTCGTGCTCCGGGGGCGATGCCATGTCCAAACGCGTCCGGAGTGATTGCAGCTCTCCGTGTCGCTCGGTGCCAAATCAGACAGATTCAGACGGCTTGCTAACTGTTAGCGCGTTAGCTTTGTTTTCACAATTCACCGGGCGACCATTACGACGATTGCAGCTTTAAAAAAAAAAAAAAAAATACCTGCGATACCTCCGGCCAAAACAATCACAGGTAGCACAAACCAAACCGCCGTGACGCTACCGGGATGTAAACCAGTCAACTAAGCGTCGTCTCGCTGCATGGTGAACTGTAGCATCGGCGGCGACGGCGCGGAGAGCCGCTGCTCGGCAAACGTGTCTTTCCCGTGCATCGTGCTGGTTGTGTATATTTGTTTACAGCCAGCAGACCTCACCGACAGTTGGCGTCTCCCCGGTCCCGCTGCACCCTGCGGAGGGGCGGCGTCAGAAGGGCTCACGAGACACACAAAAGGCGGCACTACGTAATGATTTCAGCAGCGGCTCTGGAGGCAGCCTGCCGCCCCCTGCTGCTGGACGTGGGGACTGCAGGGCGGTCTGCAGGTGGAGGGTGCACAAGCCCAGACAGCTGTTTTCAGATTTGATATCAAGAAAGATCAGCCCAATGTTTACTGTTACAGTCACCACTTAGCTCATTGAGGCTGGTCATGTTTCTTCAGTGGTGGAAGGAAGTACAACTACATTTACTTATCACATTTACCTCCATGTTAAAGGATTTTTAGTGTTTTGGTACTTAAATATTTTAACTCTATACTACTTTACACTTCAATCAAACTCAGAAGGAAATATTGTAATTTTTACTCTGCTACATGATTTTGACAGTTATTGTTCCTATAAGAAAATATAATTTTATATATAAAATAACCCATTATTATTGGGTAACCTACCAATCGTTATGTAGGCATGAGTAAAATAGTTAAAAAGGAGTTACAACCAGCTACAAAGTAAAAAAAATACTACTTTCACATTAATACAGTAATAATGATTCAATAATATAATTGTGTTACACTCACAGTGTGTATTTTCTATATTTTTACTCTTTAGGAACATATAAAAGATATATAGACATGTATGGACTTTGTAACAATATCAATAACTTATGAAGGCTTTTTTGTGGTGAAGTTAGCTGCCCTAAATTATTTATTTAATCTTGTTGAGCCTAACTTGTTTTAGTGCAGTGATTTGTGCCTACCAACAAGGTTATGGCACTATTCTTTGAGACACTTCAGGGCAATAATATGAGACCAGGATGCAGTAGGAGTTCATTATATATCATTATATAATTCAATTTCCATCGTACCTTGGCTGTAGGCTAACCGCTCCATACTCTCACTGTGAGTGATGCCCCAACGGTGGAGACTCTGAGGGGAGTACATGATGGGTGGGTCTCTCGTCTGTCCACTGTCTTGTTACAAAGGAGATAGTGAGTCCCTGAGTCTTGATGTGTCCGGCTCTGGTCTGGTTTCTGTTGGGTCTGTGCCACTTTTCTTGGGTTTCCTTAACTGTGGTGGACTAATATGGTGTGTTCTAGTTCGGTCAGGTTTGGTCCCAGTCCCAGGATGTGCCGGGCTTCTGCTGAGCTGAACAGGGACGCCTGGGGCAGAACACACAGTAAAGACAGTAAAGAAGGAGACAGTCCTAAAAAGACATTGCAGAGGAGTTTTCATCAGCAGCAAACTACTCCAGGGATTCAGATTTTTGACCTAAAGTAAGCTATGGCCCCACCTCTTTGCTTGTTTAAAAGAATAAAACATATCTGGTGAGGCAACATCCAGGAATGTTGTGATATAGACACGTTATAAATCAGGCGAGGCTGAAACTAGCTGTTTACTTAGCTAACCTGGTCCCAGACCACTAAGGAGTTTACCCACATCTCCAGTTTGGTCTTTTGTTCTATTAAAATAGAACAATAATTGAAATTCAACAAAGTGACTACAAGTTTGATTATCAGGCAGCAAAGTTTCCTCAAAATGTTCTCTGTAATAGAGACCATTGTGTCTCTACATCCTGTCGCTGAGCCACACAAACATCACTTACATAAACACACCTTTCAGAGATAATAAATGTTTCTCCCCTCGTAAATTATTATTATTATTATTTTTTTAAATCCTATCCTGATTTCATGTGAAAATAGCACAGACCAAGCAAAAATCAACAGGAGCTTTACCTTGTTTTCAGTTATAAGGAATGCATGCAGTGGGCCTCCACCTCAACATAGGATGGATGTAAAAGTCTCCCACCACAACAACAGCACAATGCTAGATCCATTACAAATGTAATGTCTAAAAGGCTACAGTAAACTCTATTAGAAAGAGCACTGTTTGTCTTCCTCTTGTGTGGTTTCCTCTTGTTCTTGTTCTCTCTCTCTCTAATAGCTCAGGGCTGACCAGGAGTCATATGACCAGTTTCGTGCAGATATGTGCACTCCTTAGCTGTTTGTCCACTGCGTGTGTTAATTCTCTGAATGTCCGTCTGCAGAGAAAACAAGATTCAGGCCGCTGCTGCCTGACTTGCTGATGATGTCCGTGGGTTTTGTTTTCTTGTTTTCTTTCTCTGTTGATTGTCTTGTCTGCATCACAGTTATTTTATCTGTATTCATGTCTATGTCATCTGACTGTTTGACTTGTTTTCTTTCTACTCATCTACCTGTTTTGTTACCTACCATAACATGTAGAGCCATTTTTCATCTTAGTCTTTCAGCAAAAAGACAACACATTTCCAACCTGTTTGTCTGTATCTATACCTTCAAAAATGTGCCACATCTGTAATTGCAACAAACAACTACGTGTCATCATTTGAGCTTAAATACATTTGCATTTTGAATCATACATATTGTATATGCATCCTAGAGATAAGTTAATCGCTGATTCATGTTTCCATGTCTCTCGTCCCTCCTTCCACCTTCCTCCCCCCACTCTCCCTTCATCACTGAACCACACCTAAACATACTCACTACTGAACACTACTTCCAGGGTGGTATGTGTTTGTACCATATGAATATCTTAATCATTGCAAGGAACATGCCCTTCCACACTAAAGGGAGCTGAAACAACCAATCAGTATTTGTCACTGGTAGCTCTTTCCACCAATAGCAGGATGATGCTGTTTCATTGTAGTAGCCAGCCTTTCATTGTGCAGCAATGCTGCAGTTGGAGTTGTGCTATGCTCACAGGCTCTGACACAGTGATTTGGTATCATTATTTGGATTAACAAAGAACAGGACTAATTATCAGGAGTGATGATGTGGACATTTTACATAGTACAAAAATACATATGGTTAAAGCAGTGTCATAACAACATGTATACAAACTACTGTGTTATGGCTACAATTATGCCAATTATATGTCTGACATCACCATTCTTAATGTGTTATAATTACTTAAATGTGCATGTTAGTGTGAAATTATTGCGTCTCACCTCTGTAGGAATAGGTATAGTGATGATCCTTGGTTATGCAGCTTGTCAGCAATCTGTAGTCTGCTCCAAAACAAGGCAAGTCTCTGCTTTGGTCTTGTATGTGGACTTCCAGCCGAGGACTCTGTGCGAACTGGGCAGGATGGCTTTAATGTTCAGCAAAGCTTTAGTGTATCAATCCAGCTGTAGCAGCGAAAGGCAGCGATTAGCAGCTCCCGGATGTCCCTTGATAAACACATCATCAGCACTATCTATACATCTATCTATATAGCTATACATCTATCTATCTATTTATCTAGGATACATCTATCCTAATGCTGCAGAACTGCAATATCAACATGCCTGTCTGTAGTTCAGGAGCAGGAAGCCGGTACATGCTATGGGGATATCACGGACAGAAACCACAACCATCACCCCACAAAGCACCCAATGACAACAGAGCAGGCAGGCTAGGAGTGGAGAGGGGAGGGGTATGGGAGTAAAGGCAAAGACAGGAGAGAGGGGGGAGAGGGGGGAGAGGAGGGAGGAGGCTTGAAGGGGGATAAGTACAGAGAGAGGCGGAGAGAGATGACAGAAAAACACACAACAGGAAGAGGGTTAAAGGAAGGGAGGCTCTTACTTGTACTCATACACACAACCACAGATTAACTTAATATGAAGAAAATATGAAAGAAATGCATAAAGATATGACTGAAAACATACCAGTTTGTGAATAGTGATTTCTGAAAGCAGAACACATGAGAGGAGGGCCAAAACTGTTACTATCCAATCAGGGCTCAGATGGAGAGGGAGGACCTCGCTGAAGCAGCAAAGCGATTGGCTTCGTTTGGACGTGAATGACTTTGCAGCACAGAATGAAACACTATCGCTGCAGCCGGAAAGAGCTTTCTGGGAAATATAAGAAGCTGACTACTTTTCTAGAAAGCAGTTTACAGAATGAGCAGAGAGACAAACGATGTTTGTATAGACACATGCATGAAAGAGAACACCAATATTTAAAGGCCCAATCATGGTTTTGTTTTTGTCATAGAACATATACGTATACAGTCCATTTATGCGTTTTATACTTGAGGAGTTAGAGTAAAAAAAATAAAATATTTTTTTAATTGAAAATAGATTCCTGTTATTTTCTGTTTTTCTGTTGGAGACCGAGCTGGCGGACAAAAGAGTCTCAGGTAGCCACATCTCATTCTAGTCTTGAACATTACTGTCATGCAATGGGACTAGCAAAAATAATTGGAGGCAAATGCTGTATTTGACAAGCAAGACATTATTTATTTATAAAATATATACAGTAGAAATTACTCCTTTCAGAAAGATAAAGATTTTATGTACAGACAGAGACCTCTGTCTAATCTACAAAAATATTTGAAATCAATCAGGCAGCGATGGCGAGCAGAAATATTTTGGGACTATTTGGTTGGAATTCACAATCTTTAAAGAAGGACTTGGCAACCGTAAGTTAAGGTGCAGAAAGATCAATTAGAGACTACATTTTTGTAAAAAAAAAGAAAAAGAAATGTCTTCATATGCACTGGTAACATTTAGTGTAGCTGTTGTGACAGAGTTTCATACCCACCTAAAAAAATACAACTTGGTTTGACAACACCGAGAGCCCACTTCAGGTCAAGTTTAACGATAAGCAATATGGATCCAAACAGGAGTTTTGCAACAAACTCCACCCCATATGACCACATAAAGGTTTGCTCCATTTCCCTTTCACATTTGTGAATTTTATAAAAGAGGGACTTATTATAAGGCAGTTGTACTGTATTGGATTCCAACTGATTTTTACTGCACATGTACCAAATTAACAACTGTTTACTGAAGTATTATAAATAGTAACAAAGAATGGTCTCTGTCACCTACATTCAAAATTAAAGACACTTGTGTTCAAACCCAGTGACAAAGCTCTTGATATATGTTCAACTACCAAGATCTATATTTTGATATATTTCACCAGCAGTAGTGATCCAAAAATAAATATTAAGTTATAATGGTTACAAATCAACATTTACAAGATGGATGCTTGAGGACCATTGTCAATATGGCATGACGACTCCTGCCACATACCACTGTTTTCTGCCTTTTGAGCTCTTCAGTCCTCAAACTCAGCAGCATAAAGCACTTGCTGGAACTTCATCCGCACCTCCATCCTCTTTTTAATGGTGAGCCTCTTCAGTGAGGGCAGAAGACTAAGCAGAAACAGTTCATCTTCATCTCTGAGGTTGGTAAGGGCATCTACAGAACGTATGTCAGTTTCTGTGGTTGTTTGCCTTTTGCGTTTAAGAGAGACTAACATATCCTGATGGTTGGTTGGACAGGACTCCGTAAGAGAGAAACTAGTACTAACGACTGGCAGTGAACCGTGATGCAACTTCTCCTCTTTATCTCGCTCTTTCTCCACTTCATCTGCTCTCCTAGCTGCCTGTGTGACATGGAAACAGCATATTGGCTGTTTAAAACAGACAACAACAACACACTGATAACAAGCTTCAATTTCTTGGGTGACCACAGCCAAAAACATCAAAGTCCCTCATAGGACTGTTTTATATTGTTTAAAATGATATGCAATACATGTATTGTGAAGAAGTGTGTGGGATTCAGAAGGCTCTCTTTTGAACCAGTTTTTGGTTTGTCCATCCTGAACTACTGTTGAAACATGGCAGTGCAATACGGAGGACATGGTGGAAGAGGACCATGCAGATATGAAGAGCTCATTGTAAGGTAGTGAAAACACACACAAATTGTGTCTATTGTTATTCTCCTGGTAAACCCTCCTATATCCTAAACACTCCGCACCTTTCAATTTTGACATCCTAGAATATCTCATTCAGCCTCAAAAATCCCGTATCTGTGACGTTGCAATAATTCACATCTGATCTTGTGGGTTTTGAAGTTTACCTGCGCGCCACCAACTGCTTATATTTTGAAAAACGAAGGGCGGATATTGTGAGAGGCAGCTGTCAGTAATGACGGGACTGGATATTTTCATTCATTTAGTTTGCAAAATAAAAAACACATAGTTGCTGATATGTAGTTGTGTATATATATCGTCGGCAAGGAGTCGAGCTAACTATACCGGGAGAGTCATTCCCTTGTAACAGATAGATAAATGGCACTGGCTGTGTTTCCATCAGCTTCACTGGGGGGAAAACTGTTAGCTGATAACTGTTGAGCTCATGTTAATATAAAATACATATAACTTCATGACAGACCGAGACACGCACCTCCTCGAGGTCCCCCATGACCCTCTCTACTCTGGGCTTGACATGGGCGCTGAGCCAGGCCATCTGGTTGAACAGAACCGGCACATGCCTCTCCACCGGGTCCTCGTAGTCCAGCAGGGAGAGCTTTCTGGTGACCACTCGCTTCTTCGCTTTGCAGAACTTGTCGCGTAGATTTTTCCATTTAAGCTTCACTTCTTCCTCCGGCTTTCCCATCGCGTCGGCGATTTCTTTCCACGACAGATGCCCTTTCATGTTGTCTTTGTAGTCCCGTCGCGACTGGTCGTACAGATTCGGGTGTTCGCGTATCAAGTCGGCCAGCTTCTTCTCCAGGGTGTTCATTTTGATTTCTGTCGACTTCACCGCGAAGTCCCGTCGTCGGCAGACAACGACCTGTGTTCGTTTCTCTCGGCGGGGCGGAAGTACGAAGCTTCACGTATTCAAAATAAAAGTTGAATAAATGATCACACTGGAAATGGGAATGGGAGTTAAATGGTATGCCTATTTCGCATTTTGTTGTTTTAGTTCACAATAGTTGCTTCTATATAAAGCAGCAGCAGCTGCACGTGGATTCAGACAGAAAACAAACAGTGAAAATATTAGGTGTGCAGTAGCAGTGCTGTAACATGGACATGGTGGTACTAATACTACAGTTAAAAGACAAATGAAGATTCCTTATGGTCCAACAAGAGACGATCAAATGAGCTGAAAATACAAAGCAAACACACAAATAGCTTGAAAGCATTTCTGTTAACTATTTAAAGTCATTAAATTTTACGTACACATACATTTTAATTTTACAAACCTGTGTGCAACATACAGTTTTTACTTGTTACCACATGTCTAATTGTAAATGTCTATGTTAAAAATGGGCATCACTAACCTTCAAATGATAGGCCTATGACTCCTACCAGTGACTGTTATTCAGTGTATTTCCTGTCTGCCTGCACTAGATGGCGGATTTGCTCTTTTCTTTTTACCACCTCTGTTTTAATGTCACTGAACAGCTGAAACGATTTAATGTCAGTTCAGTTCAGTTCAGTTCAATTCAAAAAGCTTTACAACCAAAAAAGTTTCAAAAACAATCTTGTTAAAGCATTAAAATACAGTTTCTCCAAATATTTGGACAGTAAAAAATAACAGAATTAAGATTGATGTATATTAGTCTACTAGTCATATAAACAAGTATATCCTATGAACATATTTGTGTGTGTGTGTGTGTGTGTGTGTGTGTGTGTGCGTGCGTGCGTGCGTGCGTGCGTGCGTGTGTGTGTGTGTTTTTGTCATTCACTGTGTTGATATAAATTGGGTTCCAATATCTGCCCCGTCTCTTCTCCGATGAGTATTTTTAATTCTGAAAGATTATTAATCTCTTTAAAAATCTGAAATTACAGAGTCAAACACGTTAAACTAAATGTTGCTTGATTTATCGAATGTCTTTCATAATAGTAGGAAGTATATCTCCATCTCAACCTCACCTGTCGAACAGCGATCACATTTTCTGTTTTCTTTTGATTCCATCTTCCTTTTTCAATTTCTGCATTTGGTCTTGGACAGTGTGGAGATATTCTGCCGATTTACATTGTCTGTTTAGAGCTAGATAAAATCATTTATCTACTTTGGCTTTCAGTTTTTTCAATTTGCAATAGGTTTCTTTGCATTGCATTATAATTATATTGGTGTTTGGAAAGTAGTGTTGTTGTGACATTGGTCAGAGTGTGTGTGAGAGGAGGCAGTTAGTCTCAGCACAAACTGACATGCAGGACTCTTTTCTGGGCTCAGTTCTTGGGTTTGGAGGGCTTTGATATGGATGGTGTCCCGGAGGCTTAATTTAAGGTGATAAAAAAACTTTCAGTGCTCTCTTTTAAATGCTTATTAGCTTATTAGCAGTGGGAATCTGTCTAGTTCTGCTGAAGTCAATAAACCAGAATCCCTTGGTTCTCTAAGCTTTTTACCGCCCTAAATATGAAAATAATTCAAACTGACATCTCATTTGAAAACACAACTAAAGGACAAGAAATGATATATGTATCTGGGTTCTTCTTGTACATAATGTTCTGGAGATGACAATTATTTTTTTGTTCTTTTCCTCTCTGTTTCTTTTGGGTTTGAAAATGTTTTTATTTGTGCTACTGGAACTGTGTTGTGGTAAACGCACACCAGGAAGGCTGCTTATGATACAAACTTCATAATTAACATGATTTATATCAGGTGGTGGATTACTTTTGAAGTGCTTGTTTTGTAAACATAAAGCAAATTTCATTGAAAAAAACCTGTTATTATTGTAAATAATTAGAGTAGTGTGCCTTTTATTCCGTTTTGTAAGCTGCTGTTAAGAATGCCCCGATCACTTATTTTACCTAGATTTATATTTCTGTTTCAATAACCACAAATGTGAAAGCTAACATGAAAACATATGCTGTGCTGACCCTCAATCTCATTTAGATATTTACGCAGCCTGTTAGATTCATTTGGATGTTTTGGTGTGGGACAATGTGATTATCAAAGGCCAGCATTTAAAAGAAGGCTAATTTAAATCAGTTTAAATGGTAAACACATCAAGACTCCAGCCAGGTGCGATGAATACTGACACCAGAGCATCAGATTTCATTTACATGTGAAGGCGACGATGCCGAGTTGTGATAAATCAAACATCTCAGTCTAAGTGTCACCTGGGAGACTCCTGGTGTGGGACAGTACAGATTACAGGGACAGCACATTGGATAACACCAATTACCAGGACATCAGTTATTATCAAATGGATGTCACATGATTGCACACAAGGTTACAGTGACTATTATAGCATAACTGTCTAGACTACCTACATAGGTCCCACATGAGGTGACAGCATGCCATTACTAGGATCCAGAATGTGAAGCCACCTTCATTTAAAAGGACAACACAGATTATAGAGACAGGACCAGTGATACTTACCAGTTTTATTCCATTCAGCTGATCAACATGGGGAGTTGTTGTTCTTGTTGGTACAAAAACAAGTCAAGACAAATAGTTTAAAAATCCATTGTTTAAAAATCCATTGTTTAAAAATGCAGATGGGGCGCAAATCTTTCCAGTTTATCAGTTTACAGATGTTACATTATGTAAACCAATTCAAAATGTGCTTTTCCACTTTGATTTAGACTTTTGGCAGTTTCAAGCAGCCAAACCAACTAATACACAGACGTTTTCAACTGATCAACATCTCCCTCTGAGACTGACTGCAGCAGACTCCCGGTCAAGCAAGAGTCCATTTGGCAGAGTCAGCAAATGAAAGCTGCATGATCTCTGTTTGTCAGGTGAACAGACAAAAGAGTGTTTAGGAGCAAGTGCCAGTTTGTAAAAGTATAGACTGCTGCACACGAGCCCTCCTTTTTAAAAGAGGGTCCACCAGTCTTGTTTACACTTCATATAATATGCATCTTTTATCACAATGTAATATGATGCAATAATATGATGTTGACTGATGCTCGCAGTCAAGAGGCACAAAGTTGACTGCAAAACAAACTCACAGCAACAAAGTTTCTAAAGTGCTAATATGTGTGCAAACAGTTACCTAGAGGGAGCCAAAGGACTCTCAACCACACAATCATCTGACGGCAGCACAGAGTTGCAGAGTTTCCAGCGAGGTTAGTGATGGTATCATGTTCACATTATAGGCACTCACTTGAAAATCTCGAATGTATCCATTTTGCACGAGCTTTTCACAAATAAAGCTGTTGAATTTATATCAAAGATGTACCTTATCGTCTCTGGCAGACAGTTGCATTTAGATTTGCACCAAAGAAACAGTTTCATCTGTCTTTGGGACCTTCGCTCCACCGCATCCTGAGGGGAGTTGTTGTGCCTCAGCTCTCTGCCTGCCAGGCGGTCGAGGAATTTGACCCACTGACCCTCTGGTCACGAGGTCATTTTTACGAACATTTGGCTACTGTCCTCCACAAATGTTTATATTCTGTACTCTGCTGTTTGCGTGTTTGTCCTTAATGCCCCGCTGAAGTATCCTGTTGCATGGCAAACACAAAGGTTTCCACTAAGTTTAAAACAACAAAGCATTACTGTAATCAAAGAGTGTATTCACTAAGTCTGCCACTATGTTGACAAAAATGTATTTGTTTTCATAATGCTGTTTATTTGATGTGTTTTCTTGCCTTCAGTGGGTGACACAACATCTCACATCATCTAGATACACACCCGCTCTCAACTACACACACACACACACACACACACACACACACACACACACACACACACACATCCTCAGCAGTGAGAGTGACACATTTATCTTAAAGGAGGAGGGAGACCAGAGCAAGATACACTCCTAAAAACAGACACCAGTCAGGTAGTCAGAAATAAATCTGTGTGAGTGTCAGTGTTAGGCCCGACACTCTGAGCCAGCATGAGCCAGATGATGTAAATCAGGGAAGAGTATAAAGCCAGTATATTTCAATGAGCAGTTTAATACTTAATAGTGCTTGTTGTCAAGTAAACACAGTCGTATTATCATCCTTGTCTCGACTTGATAATCTTCATATCTGGTGTGAAGGAGAGACATTTTCCAACCCAAGTCATCCTCTTATATATGTGTGTCAATATGTGTGTGTGTGTGTGTGTGTGGGTTGTTGCGGAGCAGCTCTTTCCCAGACCAGTGATAAGTGTCACCTCAGTGGGGGCTTTAACACCTGGGTTGGTGTAAAGGTGGGGTGAGGGGGTGGGGGGCATGAGACGTCTGGGATTCACACCTTACTGACATAGGAGATGATCCTGTAATTAACCTTCTAATGCGCGCACACACACACACACACACACACGCACACACGCACACACACACACACACACACACACACACACACACACACACACACACACACAGCCGTACAAGATATCGATAAGCACAATAAAGAGATAAGTAATAGATTACAGAAAAATCTAGATGCGATATATTTTATTTATCTTTCAAACATCACGCAGGAACTTCTCCTTTGTGCAGCATTCATTAAAATTCCAACATCAGAAATGTCATTATTGGCAGGTAGCGTTGTGCAAGTTATGCTGTCATCAGTTTTACAGAAAAAACACGTGAATTTCACATGTACAAAAACTCGTGACCACATGACGCACGTGATTGTGCACGTGAAACGTGGTTTTGGAACATTTTTCATGGTGTAATGTGTGAAGCCCATATAGATTCCCATGTGAAAACTTTTCCACATATTTTCCCCATGTTATCATATTTTGCAACATGTGGTAAACATGTGTCTTTCATGTGATCACATGTATCCTGTGTGGAAAACATGCAACATATCTGTAAGGGCAACCTGGAAGACAACGATCCTGTTACAATCTGCTGTTTTTTTTGCACTAAAAATGTTGTTCTTTTACAGAACACTCATATTTTGGATGTCAGAGTGTCCTTAAATGCACCAGCAGGGGGGAAAAATAGTTGCAGACATCTTGCATTAGGGATCTATCCTCCTTCATTCTGTGTCACTGTCTGGGTATTGTGTTGCATCGAAAGGTTTGCACTACCACACAGTGACTAAGAACATCTGAATGAAAAAAATTTCCCCTCGGGGATTAATAAAGTAAATACCTACCTACCTATCTGCTTTCAGGGATTAATACATTTATCTAAATTGTGGTTTTGTTTTTGTCTTTTCAATGAAGACTCTGTAGCTACATTCCCACACTCTAATACCGGTTTTGTTTGCTGCATTGCACATATGAGCTGTTGCACTATTTACTATTGCCACACACTGTTTATACTGTACAATTGTAATGGTACAGTTGCACACCTAGGTCACATATTCAATCGCTGCTGTACCTATAATTTTTTACAGAATATACGAAGGAAGTTGCAAATTTAATCACATTGTACTTGTAAATGACAATGGAGAGGAGTTTTTCTGATGGTGCCATGCCTGAGAATGTAACTTTTAAATTGAGAAATGGGACTATATACACTGCTCAAAAAAATAAAGGGAACATTTAAACAACACAATGTAACTCCAAGTCAATCACACTTCTGGGAAATCAACCTGTCCAGTTAGGAAGCAACACTGATTGTGAATCAATTTCACCTGCTGTTGTGCAGCATGATGAGAGGCAATTATCAAGACAACCCCTCTAAAGGAACAGTTCTGCAGGTGGTGACCACAGACCATTTCTCTGTCCTCATCCTTTCTGGATGATTTTTGGTCACTTTTGCATTTTGCCAGTGCCCTCACCACTAGAGGTAGCATGAGGCGGTGTCTACAACCCACAGAAGTTGCTCAGGTAGTGCAGCTCATCCAGGATGGCACATCAATGCACGCTGTGGCAAGAAGGTTTGCTGTGTCTGTCAGCACAGTGTCAAGAACACGGAGGACATACCAGGAGACAGGCCGGTACACCAGGAGACATGGAGGGGGCCGTAGGAGGACAACAACCCAGCAGCAGGACTGCTATATGCTCCTTTGTGCAAGGAGGAACAGGAGGAGCACTGCCAGAGCCCTACAAAATGCCCTCCAGCAGGCCACTAATGTGCATGTTTCTGCTCAAACTGTCAGAAACAGACTCCATGAGGGTGGTACGAGGGCCCGACGTCCACAAGTGGGGCCTGTGCTTACAGCCCAGCACCGTGCAGGGCGATTGGCATTTGCCAGAGAACACCAAGATTGGCAGCTTCGCCATCGGCGCCCTGTGCTCTTCACGGATGAGAGCAGGTTCACACTGAGCACACGTGACAGACGTGACAGAGTCTGGAGACGCCGTGGAGAACGTTCTGCTGCCTGCAACATCCTCCAGTGTGACAGCGGTGGGTCAGCGATGGTCTGGGGAGGCATTTCTTTGGAGGGCCGCACAGCCCTCCGTGTGCTAGCCAGAGGTACCGGGATGAGATTCTCAGACCCATTGTAAGACCATATGCTGGTGCAGTGGGCCCTGGGTTCCTTCTGATGCATGACAATGCTAGGCCTCATGTGGCTGGAGTGTGTCAGCAGTTCCTGCATGATGAAGGCATCGATGCTATGGACCGGCCTGCCCGTTCCCCAGACCTGAATCCAATCCAGCACATCTGGGACATCGTGTCTCGTTCCATCCACCGACGCCACGTTGCACCACAGACTGTCCAGGAGTTGACTGATGCTTTGATCCAGGTCTGGGAGGAGATCCCTCAGGAGAACATCTGTCATCTCATCAGGAGCATGCCTAGGCGTTGTAGGGAGTGCATACAGGCACGTGGAGACCACACACACTACTGAGCCTCATTTGGACTTGTCTTGAGGAATTTTCACAGAAGTTGGATCAGCCTGTGATCTGATTTTTCCACTTTTATTTTGAGTATGATTCTGAATCCAGACCTCCATGGGATAATGATTTTGATTTCTATTGA
Organism: Embiotoca jacksoni; assembly: GCF_022577435.1. NCBI lineage: Eukaryota > Metazoa > Chordata > Actinopteri > Embiotocidae > Embiotoca > Embiotoca jacksoni. The sequence goes on along the minus strand of NW_027185414.1, from coordinate 11,328,104 downwards.
TCATTCTTATGTTATTTTGTTCTCAACACATTCCACTATGTAATGAATAAATATTTTCAACTGGAATATTTCATTCATTGAGATCTAGGATGTGTTGTTTAAGTGTTCCCTTTATTTTTTTTTTAGCAGTACTTTGAGAGATGGATTGTCCAGATCAAGTAGTTTCAAATGTATTCAAGTGGATTTTTTTAATGGGCTAAAAACAAGGAAAAGAAAAAAAGAAAAAAAAAAAGAAATTCTGCTTTCACTGTCACAGGTGCCACTATTTGTGACGTTTTCTGTAGAGCAGTTGTTATAATGTTGATTAATTTATGTTTTAAGATATATTTTTCAACCTACTAACCTTTCCGCAACATGCACACATGCCCACTTAGCTAGCCACCTGTATCATTAGATTAAGACTTGCAGCTGTGTGCACAAGGACAGAGGAGTTTATGTGTATATTTTACAGGCTTCATAAAGCTACTTATACTTTGAAGGACATCTTTTGTTTATCCAGCAATAAATTCAGTCTTGACATCGGCCAAAACAACAAATTGGCTTGCTTGCACAACACATTATTTCACCTATAAAATATAACATTTTATAATATAATAATAAACATGTCTGATAATGATTGACACATCATAAGAAAAGGCCTAAGTCAAGTTAAACTGCCAAAAGTTGCTCCCACTTTGTCCCAATATTCTCCACTGGTCTCCACATCCACACAGATTTTGTTATATTATAGTTGACAGGATATCATCTCCACAAGACCTGCTCACCCAACCAGACCATTTACAAACCAGGGTGAAAACACCGCACCAATTAAACACCAGCAAATAATGGAAATTATCAGGTAAGAAGTAAAAAAGGTAAACACTCAAAACTTGAAATTGTCTTTTTGTTATGTTCAGATTCCATTTTATTTCAACTTGATGCAATAAAAGTATAGTTTTGTGTTAGTATTTTCTTTATTTTGTTTTTATTTTGTTGTGCTTTCATGTGAACAAAGCCTTATTATTCATCTGAAAGAACTTTCAGACACACACACACACACACACACACACACACACACACACACACACACACACACACACACACACACACACACACACACACTCTTCCTTTCGGTGGATACATGCTAAAGAGAGACTGGGACTCATTTGTACTATTTAAGGCTTCTGTGAGACTTCTTTCTGCCTTTCCTGTGCCTTGCCCTGTATCTTACTCATCTTCTGGGTGTGAGTATTGTCAGTAATTTTAACTCTCTCATTAACTCTAGATCACTTGAGCCTTTTCACACAAAACCTCTTGCACTCACACTCATTATGCTGATAACATAGATACAGTCTAGGAATGAGGAAAACAGTTAAATCTCAATTATCACTTCTACTGTGTATCGAAACAACACAACTCACAAGTCCCTTCCCCATGATATATTTTTCTTTGTTCTGATGTCAAGTGAATAATGTTGATCAAACACTACCAGTGATTTCTGAGCTGTTGCACTAAGACCATTAATCAAATAATTAAGCCTTGCAAACCTTCTGACGACATACAGATCAATTGTTACGTTTGCAACGCTCCATTGTCGGGTGTGAAAACATCATCGCAATGTCAGCTGCGATCGATCTATCGATCTATCTATCTATCTATCTATGTCCCAAGGGGACATTTTTTCGCTACAGCAGCATTTATAGATACAGGAAAGCAATAAAATAACAGTAAAAAAATATTAAATATAAAAATGCACAGTATATACAATAAAATAGAATAAAATAAAATAGAATAATTACATTGAATTAAAACTAACTAAACAATAGTGCAAAGTTTTTTTGTTTTTTTTTATATTTAAACAAACAACAAGAAGGTTTTTTTGGTGTTGTGGTACACAACAAACAAACACTAAAAAGAGAAAAAAGCAAGTAACAATACAAAGTGATAAAAATGCAAACAATACTAAAGACAGCTGGCATATGAAACCAAAATGGCGGATTTTTAAAGCTGCTTGTGTGTGTGTGTGTGTGTGTGTGTGTGTGTGTGTGTGTGTGTGTATGTGTGTGTGTGTGTGTGTGTGTTTGTCAGTCCTATGGCTAAAGGGAAGTGTCTGTGCTTATCAAAGAGCAGGATGAGCTGACATGTACTGTACCTGCTGAGGAGCTACCAGCTTCTTTACTGGGCTGTTACCCCCCACCACCAAGATGACCTGGCAGGTTGCACCCTCACCAGTCAAATCTTGACACACTCTCCCTCACACATTTCTTTTTTTCAAGACGATCAAAGAGTTTCCAGTAAGGCATTTACAGCCGTGACTGTGATTTACACAGAGGAAGACGCCACGGTGGTGTGACAGACTTAAAGGCCTGCTTTCCCATTTTGTCACTGCTCAGTTCAGTAATGTTTGACAGGGTGGTCTGTTTCAGTAAGATGTTTGCTTCGCAAACCAACTAGCTTGAACTGCTGCCATGTGGATTGACTGGCAAAAAAAACTTTTAAAACTTCAACTTCAGATAACAGAAAGTTATCCCAAGAGAAAGTCAGCATTGAGCTAATTTCTTCTCGGTTTGTATCAGATCTGTCTCTAAAGTTTAAGTGTATACGTCATGTGCTGATTATTTATTCACACATTCATCTTAAATCTACATTGTGTTGACTGATTTGTGTATCAAAAGCTCAACACATGTTACTAAGTGGATCCAAAAAAAAAGCACTTGTTGCTCACAGTTTGGCAGAAACAGGATGGAAACTGGCTGTATGCTGTATTTCTTGTAGTAGCAAATAATGTGTGTTTAAGTTGAAAAGGAATAATAACCTGCAGAGTAAAGGGAGAAAATAGTTACAAGATACTAGAATACATAACTACAGTCTGCTGCGATCTTTTGGAGAATAAGTGCTTTAGACAAGCTGTAGATCAAAGTACATTTGTGAAGTAATCATCTCACAGGAGGACGAGTGTCCCTGCATTGAGCTCTGGGATTTCCGTGTTATCCTGATCTTTGACCATGACCCCCCATCCTCACCTCCCTAACGTGCCTGCTTGTTAACCTGAGCGTCATGCATGTGACCCATCAGCACTTCAGAGGAAGTCCCAACAGAAAGTCATCTGTGGAGGCTTAAACCGTTACTGAAAGACAGAGTGATATGAATGAGAGTGACGGAGAGGAAGAAAGTGAGGCACAGACTCAGTGTCATGATTCATGCATTAACACATGAATACCACTGAGGAGTGGAACAGGCACATTAGTTTCCAGCAGCAGGGGGGACAGCATGGGCATGCAAAGGATGATCTAGTTAAAGGGAAAATCCACAGCAAAACAAAATCCATCTGTGCTGCTTATCCTGTAAACCTGCAGGGTTTAAAAAAAACTAAAATAAAGGTAACCTCATAAATATGTCTACAATACTACCATACTAAGAACATGCATAACTGAGATCTATAGGAACATAAAGATAAAGGAATAGCAACAACACATTGAATGTTAGTTGACAGTAATCAGATTAATGGCGATAAAGGCTTCCTATTATGTAGATCAAATGGACACCAACATAATCTATATAAACAGATATCTATATTTGAATGCCAAATCTAAAGGCAACAGGACAAGATGCTGGAGCTGAAGGTATTCTGGTTTCCATTTGTAGTCTGAGTACTTTTGACCAATTGTGTTTGAGTGAGCTTTAGATGGTAAAGCAGGTAAAAAAGTGTCTGTGGAGAGTAAAAGAAGCAGAACACATGGGCTGAAATGCAATCTCAAAACTCATCAGCTGTCTTCTGATTAGGATGGAGCAATACAAAGCTATACAACAAAGCCAATAAAGCATTGTTGTAGTGTTTTTAAACTGTTAACTGAGTGCAAACTGGCTACTTGTGAAATAATCCAGTCATAGACATCATCTCTTAACTCCTTTCTCATGTGTCGACAGTTAAACAACAACCAGCGCACAGAAGAGGTCTTTGCCTCGACACCTGCTGGCTGTATCAGAACCAGTGAAATATTGAGGGTTGCCCCAACATGGTAAACCCTCGTCAGACCAACAGCTGATAGGATCCCATGTTGACATCAATGGCAACTGAAGCGACACTCTTGTGGAGACTAAAAATGATGTTGTGTGAGGCTAGATTTAAGAAATACCTTGGGAACAGTGCTTGCAGGAATAGTTTAACAGCATCATTTATCTGAGCGGTTGTTTACATGTCTTTGGAGCTTAATGATCACCTACTTTTATGAAACATTCAATTCTTGTGATTTTCAGCACGTGATTTAACACTTTTCAGAATGAAAACTTCTGATACTAATACTACACTCAATTTTACACTTTTAAGTCTCAAATTTAAGTGATTTCACCACAACTGCCAAAACTCACCAATCTTCAAGTATACTCAGTCACATATACTCTGGATTACAACTATAGGAGCTAAACCCACAGACATCTGTATAGATGACTGTCTCACAGAGAGAGACAAAACAATGGAGGTTTTTTTGTTCATCATTAGGATGAACACAAAATAGCAGCAGATGGAGGCAATCAATGTGTCAGTCAGAGACTGCTCAAAGCAGAACCAAGGACACGAGTGTTTGTAGAGAAGCAGGATAGATTGACAGGACTGTACAACTGCACCAAATTCCACAAACCCCACACAGATGCTAGAGACAGAAGAGAAAGACAAAAAGGGGGGAGAAGATGAAGCGAGAAAGTGGTGCGAGTCATTTCAGAAAAGTGCAAACAAAACAAGGGAAGACATTAAGAGAAGAATAAATAAATAAATAGCAGACGAACAGTGGTCTGGGGTTGCAACAGTTTGCAGCTATAATACTGACGAACACACACAACCAGATGTGGTTCACTACTGTAGTTTGCATACATACATACATACATACAGAATGCAGAGAGACATTTTGGTTGACCATAACTAGTTGAGAATACTGCGGTCAGTAACGCTGTGTTTGCTGAATATTTTCTATGATTCAGTTGTTGTTGCACAATATTACATACACAGATATATATTGTCTTCATCATGTCTGCTTATATGCTTTTTCTGCATCTGTCAACCAAGATAGTTTTACAACTGCTCAGGACCGAGCCGATAAAGAGAAAGCAGAAGCTTCACAAGCAGGCCTGTGTGACGCAGTTTTATCTACGCATGGAGACACTGAGGGGGCTGAAAACCTGTCGCTCCTCGATAGGTCGTAAAGGGATCATTCCAGTTTATTGAACTTGGATCTTATTTTCAGCGGGTCATTGGATGTTTTATTACCACTTTAGTGAATAATCAGATCTCATCAGAGTGCATGTCAGAGTACAGTCTACGTCCTTCTTCCAAAGATATATAACTGCAAAAACATATTTTGGTACCGCTTAAGTTTTTCATATTAATGGCTTATAAGTGATCATCTAAGGGTTTGTAAACGTTTCTTTAACCATAATTATAGCTAGTCATTTTGGTGAACTGATCCTTTAAATTTTAAAGTGCTGAAATCCACCTTGTACTTTATTTATTGGTGATTTCACAGAACGTTTGTTCAAGCTGAACTTGATTCACACACTAAATTATGTTGTTTTTAGGTCTCCTTCGTCAACTAACACACACACACACACACACACACACACACACACACACACACACACACACACACACACACACACACACACACACACACAAGTCATACTGACAGACTAAAACATAGGCATGGACATGAATAATTGAAAATATCTATTTGTTGTTCTCACACTTGTTTCATTGTGTTTAGTCTGAGGAAAACAGGAAACGATTGTCTCCTGTCGTCGGGGATGAGCAGTATAAGGGCATGGTTCTTCTCAGTGACAACCAATCAGCATTAACACTCATAATAGCTAAAGTATTACTTATGGAAAATGTAATTGTATATTTAAGCCATGTCTGAGTTACTAGATAGAGGAGACAGTGGTGAGAGACCAACAAAATGGGAAAGAATTTAGGTGGTTGACATTAAACCAAGATCATAATTTGGGCTCAAACACAAAACACCACAACATGGAATGAGCCTCCGCCTGCCAAACAACAAGGACGCTCCAGTGAGTGCCGAGCTGTTGTTTTAGATGTTTTCATCCCACCACCATCATTTCCATGCATTAAACATTCATTTTTGCACATTAATGCTCATCAACTGATTAAAAGATAACTCATGACATGTTGTTAATCAATAAATAATGCATTATAAGGACGCTAATAACCACTTACTGCATTGGCCTCTCCAAAACCTGCTGCTCTGTTTGGTGCGTTTTCATTTCATGCAACAATACATTTTATGAAGAGCACATAATCTTTTTCCAAAAAGTAATGAAAAAAAATACACCAAAGAGCCAGTGTTGCTCTGGGTGACATGCTCCATCATTAATTCAATTCAATTCAATTCAATTTAATTTATATAGTGCCAAATCATAACAGAGGTTATTTCATGGCACTTAACACATCAAAGTCCTTACAGCAGAACTTTACAATATTATACAGAGAAACCCAACAATTTCCACATAAACTATGAGGATACATTACATTACAGTATATCTGGGCACTGTAGTTTATTTGGATATAATCTCACATACACTGTCCTGCAGCCACAAATACTCATTAGAACAAACATTTTTTTAGTTATTGCGCCTTTGAAAATAGTTCCCAACAAATGCATTATTTGCTCCTGTCAGAGTAAGGTTTTGTCAAAACTACAGTGTCCAGCTGTCCAACTGAATCCCACGGCTTTTTTTCTTTTTTTTTACAAAAGATTTCAGTCCACAATAAACACTAATATGTTTGGAAATCAGACCCAAAGAAGTTACTGAGAGATTAACTAATGAATTTTTTTTGTTTTGCACTTTTCAGGGGATTTATAAACAGTAAAACAAAAGTACAGAATAGCTGTATCTTTTAAAGATGAACATTAAATAAATAGTAAGATAATATACAAAACATATAGTCTAAACCTGTTGTTATGTTGCCTACTTACATCTTACCAAAACAAACAAAAATCGCATAAATCCTGTAACATGCACTTGTATATTCCTCCAGATTGTATTAAAGAACAGGAAATGTTCAAATGAGATATGAGATCAGTGGTTCTTGAACACTGTGGAGTGGAAACAGGTGTTGTACCATCGCTTTAGAAATGCTCTCTTATAGAGACATCGTGTCAAAGTGCACGTCATTATCTTTTCAGAATCTTTACAGGAGCTGTACTGAAGTTGTAGTCTATTATAAAAATGCCTGATTGAAGTTCGGGGATTATCAAGAGGAATCAGGACACTGGGTTTGTGAAGAGATATTGCAGTTGAATCTATGAAATCTAATTAAAACTTTCTACATTTCCTGACACCACTAAGTTAAGAGTGAGGTACCACTTTCTAATGAGGTTTCTTTTAAAATAGAGCTTTTTGTCATAACTAGAGATAAATGAAAACATGGAATTCGTTTAACAGTCCTTTGGTGTGATGATAAATTTAAGAGCTAGCTAAAAACAAAAAGCAAGTTGAAGGAAGATACGGGTGATAATCGAAAAGAAAAGAGACCATATCTGAGATTAAGTCATTTTAGGACCAGAACACACTGTCGTGTATAACTTGAGCTGCGAGCATTGGTGGAAAGGTTGTTTCTGTTTTGCGTTATTTTTGAGTGACTGTTTACGTTAGAGGGTCTACAGTGAGACAGACAGACACACACACACACACACACACAGACGCCACTATGACGACTCGCTGAAACCCAGATTCTGAGTTTACTGTTGTGTCTCCAGAAATTTGCGTCAGTGATGCCCCGCAGAGAAACAAGCCACTGGTTTCAGCAGGTTCAAATTAAAACACATCCACTGTTTTTATCACAAATCAGAAAAAAGTTTTTGTTTTCAGCAGCGAGACCAGAATTTAAAAATGTTGAAACTACACAGATGTTATGTGGTCAGCTGGACTAACACGCTTTGTTGTAATTTTACTGAATGCGGTGGAGAGCGATGGGAGAGATAGTGAGAGGAGATGGCAAACACACACACACGCACACACACACATACAAAAGAAGTGGGGGTCCCAGGAGAGGTGTCTCAGAGGAGATGGGCTGACATATGGCCAGCAGACCACTGCACTGGGTGGGGCAGGGTGTGTGTGTGTGTGTGTGTGTGTGTGTGTGTGTGTGTGTGTGTGTGAGAGGGTGGGGCTGCTGAATGGTCTGACTGAGGGTGCAGATGAATAGACCAGTGGTTAGAGACAGTTGAAACTCAATATTCATTTTCACTGTTGCCCTGCTGCTATTTGATTGTGTGTGTGTGTCTGAAAGTTCTTTCAGATGAATAATAAGGTTTTGTTCACATGAAAGTACAACAAAATAAAAACAAAATAAAGAAAATACTAACACAAAACTACACTTTCATTGCATCAAGTTGAAATAAAAAGGAATCTGAACATAACAAAAGACAATTTCAAGTTTTGAGCATTTACCTTTTTTACTTCTTACCTGATAATTTCCATTATTTGCTGGTGTTTAATTGGTGCGGTGTTTTCACCCTGGTTTGTAAATGGTCTGGTTGGGTGAGCAGGTCTTGTGGAGATGATATCCTGTCAGCTACAGTATAACAAAATCTGTGTGGATGTGGAGACCAGTGGAGAATATTGGGACAAAGTGGGAGCAGGTCGTGTTGGAGGGTCAACCTCATTTCATCAACATGTGGGAATTCCTCCACTCTGCCAGTCAATTCCTAAACATAAACACATACAAACACACATACACACGCACACACACACACACACACACACGCACACACACACACACACACACACACACACACACACACACACACACACACACACACACCGAGACAGGGGTTGTTTGATGGGCTATTTGACTGAATGGCCTATCGTCATGGTTACAGCAGCACTCCATCAGTCCATTCAAGGAACAGATGGCCAATGTGCAACAGGAGGCATATGTTTCAATGAACACACACACACACACACACACACACACACACACACACACACACACGCACGCACGCACGCACGCACACACACACACACAGACACACACGCAAGCACACACACACACACACACACACACACACACACACACACACACACACACGCACGCACACACACACACACACACACACACACTGACTTGTATTCACACAAGGACAGACACACATACACACACCCACGACACTCTGAGTCTCATTCACACACACATGCATGGATGCGCCCCCGCTCAGAGGGAGGGTATTGAACAACCAGCAGCATATGTTCCACTAGTCAGAGAGCATTCATTCAAGGACAGACGGGGGTGGTGGGTGCTGGGTGCTGGGTGGGTGGGGGCTGGCTGTGGAGAGACGGAGGTAGGCAAAAGAGTGAGGGAGAGGGATGGATGGAGGTGAAAAGAGATAAAGGAGGAGGGAGGGGGAGATGAGAAAAGGGAGTAAGGGGCTGATTGGAGGAGAGAAAGAAGAGGGAGGGAGTGGTCAAAGAGCTCCTGCCCACCGCTGGAACCAAACACACTGGCCGACAGTGCTGATGTTGACATGGCGGTGAAGAGCGAGGCCACACCTTTTTGTTTTTGCTGTTGTATAAAAAATCCGCAGCTCTCAGTTTATAGGCATAAATTGTGAATCTGAATTTTTTTTTTTAATATTCAGTCAAACTAAGGAAAACAGCTTCCTGAAAAGTTCATTAACTAGTGGCTGCCGTTACCAGAGCTTCACTGCATCGTCCTCACTGGATCATTAACAGTCACATGAGCACGAAGTAAACTAGTTCCTAAAACCAAATAATAAGCATTGTTCAATGTTAAACTGCTGCAATACAATATTCAAATACCAGACTGTATGTGTGTTGAAATCATTTTGTCACCATCACTTTTGCAAGATCAACACAGTTTCTTCCAAAGTTGCAGTATTTTTCATAGGAAGTTCTTCCCTTTTGTTTTCTGCGTTTCCTTGCTGAGCTGTCATACGTATATTTCCGGGTAGTTGTTTGTATTTTTGTGCACAGGGGAAAATATATCATCTAAAACACAAGTGTTATTCACTGCCAGTCATTGTAAATTTGTATATAATATATATAGATATATACTGTACTGTATATACTGTATATGCTGTGCATTTTATATTTAATATTTTGTACTGCTATTTTATTGCTTTTCTATTGTTCTATTATTATCTTATTACTTCCTGTATGCTGCTGTAGCAAAAAAATTTCCCCTCGGGGATTAATAAAGTAACTACCTAACCTAACCTAACCTAAAGGCTGTGAATGTGTTGCATGGCATCGAAAGATGAATAAAACCAATACAAAATATTTTAGTAATTGTGTACTTCCTGTCTATTCAAGTGTCATCAGCAGTAATTGCAAACACCCAAAACAAAGTGTCTGAAAGTTAAGGCTTGGTGATCAGCTTCAGACTTGGCTGGTGTGGCGGCGAAGAGAGGTTACATAAGGGGGTGATCTAAGACATTTTAGGTCGGGGTAATAAAGCTGCTTCTCTCATCTGCTTCTCAGTTGGAGTTTGTTTATTTTTCTGTCATTTACCATTACTGTCTTCCTTTTTTTAATCACCTCCACTCTCCCTCTCTCTGTCCAGCTCCACTAACTACATGTTATCAACCAGCGCGCGCACACACACACACACACACACACACACACACACACACACACACACACACACACACACACACACACACACACACACACACACACACACACAGAGAGAGAGAGAGAGAGAGAACAGTGTGGGACTTGTTCCCTGTGTTTAGGCCTCAGCTAAAGAAAGCAGCTTGTATATATAGACTCTGCTGTAAATACACTGGGGTTATATTTGTTCACTATGACTCGGTGTATTTTTGGACCCCTGAGTCTCACTGGCGCGTGCCTTTGTAAAATCAACTCAAACAACAACAAAATAACAGCCGTTCCCGTCAACAAGAGTCTTTCTTTGTGCATGTTTACACACATATGTGCGCACGCACGCACGCACGCACGCATGCACACACACACACACACACACACACACACACACACACACACACGGACTATTAAACTGTCCCCATGGAGATTTCATTGACATAAAGCATTCCCCAGCCCCTTACCCTAACCCTAAAACTGTCCAAAAGCAGACTCTACCCCTGAGGACCTCATTTGTTGTCCACAGTGACACGTTCCCTTGGGTTGGTGCATACTTGGGTTTTAGTCCACATCGGGATATAAAAACATGTCCAGCGCACACATGCAAACACACACACACACACACACACGCACGCACGCACGCACGCACACACACACACACACACACCAAAGTATTGGACAAGCTAAAGTTTTAACTGGATGACAATATCAAATGTTAAAGGTCACCGATTTATTACAACCCGTCCTGAGGGTGGCATTAACGTCTGTGCCCAACTTCCTAACAATCTATCCAATAAGCTGTTATTTCAGTGTGGAGACAGAGTCATGAAAGAAGAGACATGAAAATCAATTTGAAAAAAATGACTTCATGCCATGACAGTTACAGAAGTTTCATCTCATGAGACATTGAAGATGACCTTTTCATTGTAAAATGTAAACATGTAATCGCCATCAGTGCCGTAGTTGATTCATGTAAATTATGTCATGGCAGTTTCATGTGGCGTCATTAGTATAGAAATGCCGCATGATGTCCTGAGCGGGTACTTACTGCAGAGGAGATCAAAAGAAGTACCTGATACCAGAACTGAGTAGAGTAAGTGGAGTAGAGTCGGTATCATCAGTAGAAAGTAGTGTTACCATGTTACACCTGTCTACAGGTGACTGCACAATCAGCACAAATGACCCCTCTGAGCCTTTTGCTTGGGATACTCAAATCTGAAGCGTTTTGTGGTCCCCATAGGATCTGTTTAGATCCAGCCCTCTGTGGCCACTACTGGGTACCACAAGGCTTTCATTCAAATCCCCTTTTGGTCCAACTGGGTTACACAAACGGGCATCTGGTTTGATGACCCCAGCGGGAAGAAAACCTCCGAAAGTTTAGATAAGACAGAGAGAGTGTGTGACACAAAAAAAGCAGACAGCCTGTTGAATGACCACCACCGGGGAGGAAAGAGGCCTGAGCCAATCTCAGGGAGGAGACCGCAGAAGGGGGTTTGACTGTCTGTTTGTCTCCCTGCTGTTGGAGGGACCACGCCCAGACCTCCACCACACACACACACACACACACACACACACACACACACACACACACACACACACACACAGAGAGACAGGACGCTGATCTGTCAGGGAGCCAACAGGGTTTCCTCTGATTCACCCAAGACTAGCAACTCCGAGGCTGCTTGTGCGCTGAGCTCTCCTGTCGTCTTCCCCTTTCCTCACCTTTAACTTCACCTCCTCTCACTTCTGCCCTCATCCTATTCTCTGTTGTTTTCTCTATTCTCAGTCTCCCGCCTCTCTGTCGTCCATCGCTCTGGCGGGTTTCCTTTGCTCCTTGTCTTTCTCAATGTTTACTCCTTTCGTCTTTTAACTCCTCCATTTCCCTCTAACATTTGCTTTTCTTCCCCTCTTCCTCTCTGTTTAACCTTCCATCCCTCACTTCCTCTTCACCACAGAAAACATCCCTCCTCCTGTTATTGTTATTATCTACAAGGGGCGGCTGGACCCGAGTTGTGGATGTGTGTGTTGCGTGCCCCACCCTTGTGCCTCCTCACATACACACCCACTCCACTCACCACAGTTACTAACCCCAAAACACCCACATGCTCTGTTGTTTCTTCTGCTGCCACTGGCCTGAGAAGAAAGACAGGGAGTGGACGGTGTGGTCGCAAGCCGTTAAAAAAGGTTTTATACGTCTATCAGTCTTTGAGGTGCTCAATTTAGTGCTTCTCTGAACCGTTATAACCGAAGCAGATAAAATGTTTGTCTTTTACAGAGGCCTTGTACACTATATATAAACTTACAATGCGACATATCAAAATAATGTTTGACAAGCAGCCTGACTCATATTTCTGTGAAACTAAAAACATTCGCACTACTTTTCCTCTGCAGTCACATCTATACATACAGCACACACAAAGTCATTATTTTCTTAGGAACACATTTCCATAATGTGATGTGCTTAAATCAGTAAAGTGTTCATCAAATATCTACCCTTATCTCTTCAGCAGTTATGTCAACAGTCTGTTGTCTGATGCATATATTAAATAGACTGAAACTAAAGAATCAAAGGGATTAGCCAGATTTTTCTCCTTAAATACTCACAATTTTAAAGATTTCTAGCAAATTCGCACATTTCTTGAAATCTAGTATTCGTAAAACACGTAAATACACCGATACAGTATGCAGCATTTCATATAACATGTTACTTCAATTATGATGAAGCTGTAAAACAGCATGTTGATGCTCTTGTTAAGCTACTTTACATATATTTTGGCCTGGAAGTGATTACACAATCAGGTAAAATCACAACAGAAAATAGAAAAACAACACAACACGAAGCCTACGCAAACTCCAGTGTTATTAGAATAAAAACACTGTAAAGTCATATCCAGAGAACTTCAGCAGATAATACAAGTCAAGCAGATCGGGAGTCAAAAGACTCAAGACTCATATTTTGGTGCTAAATTTACAGGACCTTTAATCTTCCCCTGTTGTTGGTATTCATTTGTTTAAGTATCAGCCTTCAACACCAGATTAGTTATTAACATTTTTCTTATTTTATTTTCTGAAATCTCCTCAGACTACAGCTGGTTCACAGCACAGCAGTCAGGACTAAAACAAATACGATCTCTCCAGCGGTAACCAGTGAGCTCTGCAGTTGAATATTCGGTGCGTGTCATCGTATTGAAATGACTACACAGCCTCGATAGACTACATCAATCTCACTTCATGATCCTTACAGATCACAGTGGTCTGCAGACTTTCTCACATTAACTGTTGCTCTGTTCAGCGCTGTAAAGCACCGATACTGCATTTAGTTCAAACTAGGGTTGTGTCATGTTGGCTTGTGTCATACTTCTGAATAATATGATGAAGAAAACTTTTTAACGTAAAATGCATCATACCGTTACACTGTGAAATGATATGAAGTGTTATCTGTGTTATGCACAGCAACAACAAGCAGGGCTGAAAGCGGCTGCACGGTGGATGAGGTATTTCACTTCAGCAGTGTGGAAAACGTTTGGTTACAAAAGATCAGATGTACAACAAACCTCGATAATATGTGCGAATATTCAAAGGCAACCTGTTCATTTGACACTTATTTTGTTGCAATTGTATAGTCTTTGAATGTAAAATAGAATACTTTTTAGTATTTTGTCATATTGTATTTTAAGGCCAGATCTCTCCCACCCCCACCACAAATTCTGAACAGCCTCCCTGCAGGTTTAATGCGTATTAAACAACAACAACAACAAAACTTCAAATTGTTCATTTAGAAACCTTTACTATTGTTTAAACATCACAACATTTCTCATGATTCGTGAAGCGCATTGCATTGCATATTTATTAAACGCACTTTTATAAATATTATTATTCACTTCCTTGAAGACATGCAGTTTGGAGCAGCATGTGTGTGAGCGCCGAGCGGATCTTTGAACTCGTGTGGATCAGCTCTGTTATGAGAAACACAGTCTCACCATCGTGTCAACAAGCTGATTCCACTCCATTTGTTTACACACACACACACACACACACACACACACACACACACACACACACACACACACACACACACACAAGAGGAATGAGAGAATCTATTTATTTTCTCGTATATTTTACAATGTTTACAGTGATACAAGAAGAATATACACACCACACATTCCTCATCAACCCACCTAATAAACAAACACACATATGCACAAATGTAATTTGATCCCCACACACTAAATTCAAATGGTATCCTCGCTAAGTGTGAAAATAATTACAGCTATTACAGAGTGGTGAAAAAAAGCACCAAAAACAACAGGTCAGCTTTGTTACAACACAGTGATGCTTCTGGGGATCTTTACAACAGATATTATATTCATGCTCACTTGACTCAGGCCTTATTCACTGATTCCCTGTCTTATAATAATCTTATAATAAGATATAATGAAAGATTTTTGGAGCTGTAGGATAAGAGTAGTGTAGTGCCTAGTTTAAAGACAATTTATATTCAGAGTGAAAAAGCAAATGTAAAAATGATACACCTTCTTCCATTAGTATCTATATCAGACAGCTAATGGTGTTGTATGTCTGAAAAAGCATCAACTTTGGTGGCCTCACTTTTTGTTTTTGACACATGATAAATGGTATCTGATTGTATAAGTGTTTGAACCTGTGGAACTGATGTTCTATTTCATTTGATATTTGATTCCAGAATCACTTCTCTACTTAAACCAGTGCCTTTAAAAGGATTATGCCACTGAATACACACAGCTTTTAAGATATTTGCCCTTTTACTATCAGAGATAAGAGACAGAAACAGGCTTGTGTTTGGCTCACTTTGTGTTTGTATGATGACTTCTCCTTCATACTGTTTTTTCTGTCACACTAATCAGATAAGTTGTCTTGAGATAAAGCAGAGGCCGGTGATTGACTTCTCCACAGGATTATTTTGAGAAGCACAGACAGACTAATTCAGGCTGAACTGACAAATCAAATGTATTCCTAATCTCCTCATTCTGCCTCCTCTTAATCCCCATTTCTCTACCTACCGCATCCTTTGGACAAACATTCCTGAGGGTCATTCACTAATCGGTTTGTTCAGAGAAATTTGATTCCTTCTCTCCTTTCATCACGACTCTCCATCCTCTTAACTCCCTCTGTCCTCCCCTCTAATCCTTTACTCCTCTCCTCGGTGTTCAGGGTGGAGTTATGTTCCTGGAGCAGGAGGCAGCGACCAGCTGAGACGAGACGAGAGGAGACGAGAGGAGAGGAGAGGAGAGGAGAGGAGAGGAGAGGAGAGGAGAGGAGAGGAGAGGAGACATTAGAGAAGAAGAGAAAAGTCCAGGTACATTTTTTGTGTCATACTGGTGTTACCTGGGAGCCAGTTGGTATCTCCCTCTGTTGTTATACGATCGACCGCTGGACTGTTTCGGAGGCTGGCTCTGTTTTCTGTTTTCATATTCACTTTGGTTTCTTCTTTCGTCTCCTCTCTCCCTCCATCCACGTTCATGTCGATGGCCTCCCGCTTCGTCTCTTCTTCCCCTCCAGGCCTCACCACCACCTGGAGACCAACCTGAGCGTGAGAAATGAAGCTGAGGCTGAAGCAAACATTCAAAAATGAAAGCACATTTTATCAAACAGCTTTAGACTCTTAGCGATGGGATCGTACATGCAGTCTTCGATTTCTATTGTCTGCGATTGTATCACTGATTTAAGTGCACTGGGCTCTAATGGGGGAAAAAAAGTGATGTCAGGTCTGAGTTAACAATATCCACGGGATCCTGATGAAGCAGTTACCTGAGTTATTGAAGTTTCAAATATTTACTCTAATGTGGAGCTCGTTTAGTCATAAAAACCTTCATTAACAAAGTTTGGAAAATCAAGGCCAGCATCGGTGCTGATGAGCGATTCGAGAGTAGAGCAAACTGAAAGATGTAAAGCTTCAGTCATCTGATGAGTCTCTATAAACTCATCATTGTGAGCCACATTTTACATTTCCCTGTTATTATACACAAAGATTTTAGCTGCTTTAACTTTGCTTCAAAGATAACTTCTGCCAAGCTTTAGTGTTGTTTCTTACATTGTGTATGCAGTCCATAACGTGTTAGTTTGTTTGTTAACACACTCGCCTTCACTGTTTATTCTGTAAAAGATCAAGAAATGGACTTTGATGGGAGCAATACATTAAGATTGAATGTTTTTTTTTTTTTTTAAATTTAGCTATCTGCGTACATCTTAAATGCTCCTCTTTGTGCTAAAAGTAACAACAATTGTTTCCCTGTCAAACGCTCACACGCATTCCTGTTTTGCCTTTCAAATCTGTCCGCAATCATCCAAAAAAGTTTTATCAGAGGACACACACACTCGACAAGTCTGACAGCGTTGAAAGCCGAATCGTTCAAAGAAAGAATAAAGTTTCATGTTTCTTGTCATCTAACGAATCAAAAAACATTTGAGAAGGAAGAGGTTTATTTTGTACTGATGGCTGTGAAAGACGTTTGCTCAACTATTGTTTATAAAATTGATTAACTGGCAGGAAAAAGCTGAATGTTTCCTGATGCCTGTTGAACTGCTTTTAAACTCTTCAAGTATTCAGAAAAGGTTGCGACAGACTTCTCACTTCAGGAACTCTGTCAGATGTGGCATGTGATTTTAAGCCAATTACAAAGTGCTCAAAATAGAACATCTTCAGGCTTCACCAAAAGAGAGTTGTAGCTTGCTCGGCTAAATCAGGCCACCATCCAAACTTCCATTCGCTGCCTGATTGCGAAAGTGCAGGAAAAAAGCACATGCCAGCATGCTACGATGTGTCAGTGAAGCCACAAGCACCAAAACGTTTTACGGGTCTACTTCTGTGGTTGTTGTCTTTTGTAAAGTTTTCTCAGATTGAGATTCGGAGTAAAACCGAAAGAGGGAGATAATTAGGGTTTGTGATTAGAGATTAGGCTGGATATATCATGTCCATGAGAGAGTTAAATGTGAGCTCATGACAATTCAAAATCATAGGACAGATTGGAGTAGAGATGAGAGGTACGTCACTCCCCTCAGCCTCAGAGAAAGATGCACACCGGAAAGAGCCTTGTAGAGCTAGAGGTTGTTTTCATTTACATCGTGTCTTTTTGGACTGAAATAAACTGAAGAGATGTGGGTGAGCAGCTATACTGGATTCACTGTCGGAGTGTAATTGCGAGGGCAGGCGGGCAGAGGAGATATTTGCTGAGGAGACTAAACATCAGGCCTGATTCCAAACAAAAACCAAACCGGGTCCTCAACGATACCACATAGCGCCACCACTTCTCTCACGCACACACACACACTCTCTCTCTCTCTCCGTCTCTCACACACACTCTTCATTTCCCCATAGTTTTGTAGTAATGATTGGTGTCTGCGTCTGCCAGAAATGAAACACTGAGGTATAAAGAGTGTATAACCTTCCATCTGTAAAACCAGAAACATCCTCGTGAGACCCACAAGGGTTGACTTGGGCAAAAAGCAGACAGTTCGGCGCAAATCGGAAACTCTGCGCCAACATGGCACGCAGAGAAAAAAGGTTTATAATTCACAGGGTTGAACAGAAACTACGGGTTCACATTTCATAAGCTGCTGCTGAGTCTTCTTGTGTGATTGACCACCGAGCAGGATGGAGTCTGTAAACTACAGACGAGTTTTGTGCCAACAGAGAGCTCAACTTGGCCTAAAGCCTACTCTAATGCGCAGGGCAGCAAAGTCCATCATATAGAGACAGAACACATAAACAAAACAAACCAGTAGGTGTGTAAGAAGGTAAATCTGTCTCAAGAACTGTAACTGACAAGCAAGAAAGATTATTGGAGAGTGAGAAGTACTCAAAAGCACAAGAGTGAGAATTACAGGGAGAGATTAGAAAAAGAAGCAGAGAGAGGACAAAGAGAGAAGAGAGAAATAAAAGGAAGAAAGAGAGGGGAACAACTGAGGGGAACAACTGAGGGGAAGGGGAGCCGTAAGAGGGGAGAGGCAGCCGAGAGGAGTCTGTAATCAGTTAGTCTTGTTGTGTGTCTTAAAATAGAGCTCTCCCAGCCTATAAACAGAAACCTACTATTACTAGTGCACTGACAAAGCAAGTCTTGGATCCAAGCGTGCATGTGAGCGTGAGTGTGTGCACACACACGGCGGTATGCATTAAGGCCGCAGCACACATGGAGCTCGTTACAGCACGGCCCTCTGGGTAATGTGGTTCTGTGAGGGGCCCAGAGAACTACAACCGCAGATCAACTGTCAGATTAAAATGAGGCGTCTCAGTTTGGCTCCAGGAATATTTTCATCCGTTTTTTATGTGAGCTGCGATTTCGATGACCTCTTTGGTTCGCTGTACTTTGGACGTTGATTAACTCAGACTATAAAAATTAAACTGAAGCATTACAAATGATAGAGACATTATGACATCTCTTTTAAGGCTTTTCTGCCTTCTTATTGGAAAGGTTACAGAGTAAATACAGACAGGAATCACAAGTAGAAAAATACGGCTTTGGCAGTCAACAAAGGTCCGCAGCATTGTACTGAGCCCATTGTGGTTATATGCTAACCAGGGCACCCTGGAAACACTATAACATTTCTTAATTCAGGTCAAAACATTTTTCTCTCTCTGATCCTGAAGGTCTCAAAATCAAAACTTTTTTTTCCAGAGTCCTTGCCCAAATGGCAGCATTATTATACTTCACGCAAACAATAGCTTCACAGAGTGAATGTTGAGTAAGACTAAGAAAAGACGGAAATATAAAAGGCATTAAATCACTTAAAAAACAGTCAACATGTCAACAAATCTAGAACAAGTATTCAAAACAACTGCACTTGTTCATTTTGTGGTTAAAATGAACCAAGATTAATTTAAAAGTGTTGCATATGCGAAGATTTCAAAAGACACTTGAAATACTTTTACCATGCATAATGACCATTCTTGTGTTTTTTATTTAGTCTGAAGGAAACTGTTACTCTTTGGTTGTTTTGGATAAATACAGCAAGGTCTTTATTCACAGCAGTTGACAGATGACAGACAGCACTGGTGATCGCTCTGACGTGAGCTGATGATGAAAAACTTTCAGCCAAGTGGAAAGATCTCCTGTAAGCAGGTACCTAAAGTGGTAGGAAGGTGGCCCATAACTAAAAAGAGGGATCAGTCAGTGACTCACCTGTGTGTCTGTGTCGTGTTGTTTTAGGCCTTTGCTGTGGTGCGTTGGGTCTGGACGGCAGGATTCTGCCTCTCTTCCTGCAGATTTCTGTAAGTTTCACCCTCAGCTGCAGAAACAGAGAGAGGCAGGACTGCTGGGGAGAGAGGCAGACGACAACACACATTAGACTACAACACACATTAGACTGCATCCATAGTCTAATGTGTATGATTAGACTCAAAATGATACTGATCATACACGGTAAAAACAAAAACATACAAGCAGTCCCTTTTTTTTTTTCTCCTGAAAATCTTGACACACGCACACACGCACACTTTCCCCTTTTTGTTGTGTCTCCACTCACGTCGCTGTCCAGCAGCTTGGTTGTCTCGGTGCCGCTGTGTGCCAGCAGGTACTTTGAGTGGAACAGCCGTCCGTCGAAGCTGTGCCAAGGCATCAGGGCCGCGCTGGGCAGCGGGCAGCCGCTGGCAGTGTTTGCACCCAGCAGGTGGCTCAGTCCTCGGACGTACAGAGATCCCAGCTGCACGGCACGACTGGAGAGGAGAGGCAGCTGAGAAGAAAGAAAGAGATGGTTGTATATTTGGTATGTTTGGTAGATCACCTTTATCGTGACGTTCGATATTTTGCTGTATGTTCTGACACCAAGCGTAAAGATAGATAACACAGTCGGGAGGTTTGGTGCCAGCAGATCACACGCGTGGAAATATTTTTTTCAGCTCAAGTTTTACAAACCGAAGAACAGGTCTTCAGTTTCCCACAACAACCAACCACACAGCCGATTACTCAATAGTCCATGTAGAGAGACTTTGCTGTTTCATTCACTTATGTAATTGATAAATCTCTGATTATTACCAAATCTTCATTTGACAAAAAAATCTTAACTTAACATCTTAAATCTGCTTACTGTCTGTCTGAGCTTTCAGCCACATCTAAATGTCACACTCAGCAGATTTGCTGTATCATTGCTACGTTTGACGTTGACTCATTCATCTTTGACTGATTAACAATATCATCATGACAAGCCGTGGCATTACTTGATGCATCAATGCCAACTTTAATCTTCACTCCACAAATATCCTCCTGCACTGCAGCATCTTTGAAGAGTCCTGCTGTAAAGAGCCATCTGTTTCTTTAACCTTGGTGTCACCACCCTGAAAACAAATTCCTGAACATTTCCCTCACAGTTGCTAAAATAATTAGTGTTTCCCAACCCCAATTTGCACAATCTTATCTGCTCAGCCCTGACACATAAATCACATGATGAAATACAACTCAGACCACCCACTTCACTGTTACTCGACCCCGGTTCCCCTCGCTCAACAGTGAGGATCTCTGTATCTGTACATTTATCTGTCTATTTGTGGCCAAAAGAATTGGGATGATTGTAAGTGGTGGTGAAACGTATTTGATTACTTTGACTTAATTTAATTACAAAGTAAAGCAAGACATTACGTTGCCTTTGTATGAATTTAAATGCTTTATGTCAACAATGAGGCACAGGGAAATAAATGGGACGGAAACTAAGTGTACTTTATATCTATCTAAATATAAAATACAAGTTATTGTATTATTTTAAAAAGCAAAGCAGTCCAATCAACAAATAAAAAATGCAATTAACATTATGAAACTCAAAATTTTATAAAAAATTAAGATGTCTAAACTTATTGATTACTTTTAATATAGAGACAACATTAGATACAAACTATTTGTGCTACTGAGAGAAAAACTAAATAGAGAAGGACAATAGAGAGTAAGAGGATGATAAAGACGCAGAGAACAAGCTGACTGTAACGACAGCAGCCGGTAACAGCAGGCAGATGTGTGTGTGTGCGTGTGTGTGTGTGTGCTCTCAGCTGCCCTCTGGCAGATAGCACTGATAACAGTGATTACACACACACACACACACACACACACACACACACACACAAAAGCGCGCGCCCACACACACACATGCACGCACACAGCCCTGTCTGCCACCTGCTTCCAGTCAAACACAGCTTCACCTTCTGAAAACAAGGAACCACTGGACAGAGACACAAAAGCCTGACGGCACACACAAACACACAAAGAAAGAGGGAGAAAAAAAAGCAACATGAAGAGAGACAGAAAAAGAGAAAGTGGTCGAGTGTAGAAAGTGGAAGAACATGAGAACACAAAACAGGAGGGAGACAAAGACAGAAGTGTGTGTGTGTGTGTGTGTGTGTGTGTGTGTGTGTGTGTGTGTGTGTGTGTGTGTGTGTGTGTGTGTGTGTGTGTGTGTCCAGTGGGGTGGAGTGTGTGTGGTGTAAATAGCTCCATGTGGTGAGCGTCAGCCAGGACAGACAGGCGACTGTCGCCAGCATATTCTCCGTCTCTCTCTCTCTCTCTCTCTCTCTCTCACACACACACACACACACACACACACACACACACAAATCATAGTCCCATGGGGAGGAATGTTGCAACAAAACCGACGCATCCCAAAACCCACTCACAGCCCCTTTCCCCTAAACACACACACACACACACACACACACACACACACACACACACACACACACACACACACACACACACACATTGAGTGACTCATTTTCTCAAACACACACATTATTCTCTAATAAATTAACATCTTATATGGTTTGTTGTAATAAAATACAGAGGAAGATTTTCAAGTTGTAATGTGAGTAGACAAACTTGCTGTATGGATCTGTATGGATTAAATACATACACACACACAAACACACACAGATGTGAATGTGCAAATGCAAAACCACACACAATCAATATTTTACCATTTGTCCGTCTGCATATCAGTATATACACTGTACATGTAAGGAGAGTGTGTGTGTGTGTGTGTGTGTGTGTGTGTGTGTGTGTGTGTGTGTGTGTTTGTGTATTTAATCCATACACTAGCCACTCAGTTAAAACCCCTCCTGCAGCTCTGCATCTCTCCCAGACAGCATATTCAAATCAACGCCCAGCCCTAATTATTGTGTAGAAAACAGACAAGCAGCAAAAATACAAATTACTAGACATAAGTATGGTAATTAAGCAGTAAAAATAAATGGGGCTACAAAAAGGCAGCAAACACAACAGCCGTTTTCCCAGAGAATGGAAAAGCACTGGTGACTTTCGGATGCTCAGATCTGTGAGAACTCACATCCACCGAGCTCCCTGAAGAGATGTGAGAAGACAGTAGTATGACTGCTGCCTCGATGACTTTAAATACACTTCTGATTCAAACTTCAGCTGAGGATCATTCATATTTATCGACATTACTAACCTAAAAATGTGTCATTCATTCATTAATACCTTTCATGTTCTACCAAATTATTCACAGAGTTTTAGTTTTTCTAGACTCAACAAATGATACCAGAATAATTAAAAATATAAAATCATCAGCTACAGAAAGTTTAAAACATTTTAAATATTTAACTACAAAAGAGAAAATGAAAATCGGAATA
The DNA here is from genome assembly GCF_022577435.1 of Embiotoca jacksoni. Taxonomy (NCBI): domain Eukaryota; kingdom Metazoa; phylum Chordata; class Actinopteri; family Embiotocidae; genus Embiotoca; species Embiotoca jacksoni. Next base: position 11,304,892 of record NW_027185414.1, on the reverse strand, counting down.
AACGTGTTTATTTTCAACTTTAAAGACTTTTGAAAAAATCCATAGTTCAAAATTTCCATTTGCAACATAACCACACTGCTATTTGTCATAACTGTTTCTGTTTTTGTTATTGTTTTGCATTTCCTTGGACACACTGTCAATCAGCAGCTCATTTGTGTTTTCTCTCCTCTTTCTCTTCACTTTCTATTAATGGAAAAGTTTTCAGAGCTTTGTTTACCACAAGAGGGCTTTGTTTACTGTCAACGTCATTGAACACTGTCTCCTCGCACCAGGAAACACAGAAATGTTTGGATTTATGGTGACAGAAAGTGAGGGTGAAATTCAGAATCACATTTTTTACGAACAATGAGAAACAATGGGCTTTAATATCGCGTGTGTGTGTGTGTGTGTTTGAGAGAGTGTGTGTGTGTGTGTGTGTGTGTGTGTGTGTGTGTGTGTGTGTGTGTGTGTGTGTGTGTGTGTGTGTGTGTGTGTGTGTGTGTGTGCGTTGGTGGCTGTGACAGACCTCGATCTGCTGGAGCTCCTCAGGGGATTTTAGTCTCAGACACACAGCCTGACTCAGGTAAGCATCCACGTCCTCCTGAGACAAAGTTTGAACCTGAAAACATACACACACACACAATGGAAAATATACGGTTAGCCAATTCGATCACGTCCCTGTGTGGGTCAGTTTGTTTTGTCTGCTCACTGCAACATTTCAACAGAAAAAGAAACAATGCTGACGGCCCAAACAAGGCTGCCCAGTTGTATGGGCAAAACAAACAAACCCTTGAGTTATTTAAATAAAAGAGTGAGGAGGGAATGTGAATGTAGCAGTGATCAGACAAAAGCTACTATTGTCTGGCAGGCCGTCTAAAGGTCCATCTAACAAGCTGCTTCCCTGTATGTCTGGTGGTCCATCATTCCATTTAATCACTGGCTGCTACTGACCCGCCCATCTGTTTGACTACAAACCTGCATCAGTCTGGAAGGATACCAGACGATCTTTGTGTCTCAAAGAGTTCAGCTGCGTCTGTTTGAGCTGGTAAAATTATGTGAATATGTGAAAAAGATCAAATGCTACAAGTTAAACACAATGAATCTCATATAAAGTGTGGCAAACAACAACCACTGAATTTAGGCATTATTTTGAAACATTATAAGACAGAACTCAAATTTCACGAGCACCGTTTGAAAACTCAAGATGTTTAAATTCTTTGAAAAAGCAACTTTGTATGGCGGCATTTAAGAATCATTTAACAGTGTTTGCTGCAGAGTTAATTAATTAAACTGCAGCATAATATATGTTTTCTTCTCTTACGTGACGCACGAACCTTTATCCTTTATCCAGGTGATGTGATCTCTGTTGTGTTAAAGCTCAATCACATGACGTCAATGCAAAACGCACAAACCAAGAGCACAAATCTCTGCTTCTTTCACAGACTTTGAAAAGTAGTCGCAAGGCATTACAACAGGATCACAAACAGCTCCGATTTATGGAGTTTAAACAACCAATATGAGGACATAAGATCACTGAGGTGAATTAAGAATTTACTCTTGATATATTCAAAGCCTCTGGATGGTTATCAGACCTGTTGTTGACGTAAGAGATGGAGTTACAAAGACCAGTGTCTGTGGCTAACCTGGGCTCCCATTGGGTGACAATGGCTACAATCAAGCCACGACAAAACAACACGGAACAGAGTCAACAAGCGATGTTTAACTTCACATCACATGTTGACAAAAGAGCAGAATAATTGTTGTGTATGTGTCATAGATGTAAATCCCAAATCAAAAGCTCACTGCTATGTTTAATTGTCACCAAATATATTTGGTCTTTCATTTTCTGTTTACATAAATCACAAGGTGTAGCTATACGACCCATTCATTTCACAGCTTAACTTGTTCTTTGGAGCCAAAGCCAAACACGCAGCCTGACCAATGAAAACCAAAAGAGACCAATCAACCACAGAGAAGACGTCATCATTTTCAAAGGACCTGTCAATAATGATGTTTTCATGTTTTCTATAACTGGAAAACCCAACATGAGACTCAAGATAAGATCGCGGGAGAGGATAAAAACATGTATAACAGCAGAGAAAATCACTTACCTGTGTTTCAATTAAAAAGAAACTAAATTAAATTTGCCATTTGGGATTGATTTAAATAAATCTTGAGACATTACCGAATATGTCTAAGAATGAAATCATCAGACTGCCTGCATAAATCTTCTAGTTAAACAACACATTTCCTCCTTTTTATCGTCAATTAACTTTTGTTAACCAAATAAAAATTATTCTGGCTGTGTTTTTATTACCTTACTATGAAACTGACACTACCTGTAGGACAATGTATGTGACGAGACAAAGAGCCGCCAGCAGAGAGTCGTCAATAACGCCGTGCAGCTCTGACAACTTGAGGCACTCAAAAATCGAAAGAAAGGCTGTGAGGCGAAGAGCAGAAACCTCAGGACCAGTGCTGAACCATAACAAGTCCAGACTGGGTCGATCACCTACAAATTCAGACAGAAGAAAAGATACTGTAGGATTTTGGATTAGAAAAACACGTCATTAATGTATTAAGCATGACGATACTTCAAAGTCATTGTGATGGTCACTGATGCCCAAGAGGTGAAGTCTAGACCTAATTTATTTACAGAGGAAGCATAGTACCAAGGAAATCTTAAAATAAATATATTACCACACGACTTGTGTTGTGCTTATTTGGAATATTCCAAAGTTAACCAACCAAGACACGCTGGCACAATCTGTGAATCATTGTACAGTGCATCCAGAAAGTATTCACAGCGCTTCACTTTTTCCACATTTTGTTATGTTACAGCCTTATTCCAAAATGGATTAAATTCATTTTTTTCCTCAAAATTCTACACACAATACCCCATAATGATGTGAAAAAAGTTATTTTAAAATTTTTGCAAATCTATTAAAAATAAAAAATAAAAAAAAATCACATGTACATAAGTATTCACAGCCTTTGCCATGACACTCAAAATTGAGCTCAGGTTCATCCTGTTTCCACTGATCATCCTTGAGATGTTTCTACAACTTGATTGGAGTCCATCTGTGGTAAATTCAGTTGATTGGACATGATTTGTTAAGGCACACACTGTCTATATAAGGTCCCACAGTGGACAGTGCATGTCAGAGCACAAACCAAGCCATGAAATCCAAGAAATTGTCTGTAGACCTCCGAGACAGGATTGTATCGAGGCACACATCTGGGGAAGGGTACAGAAACATTTCTGACGCATTGAAGGTCCCAATGAGCACAGTGGCCTCCATCATCTGTAAATGGAAGAAGTTTGGAACCACCAGGACTCTTCCTAGAGTTGGCCGCCCGGCCAAACTGAGCGATCGGGGAGAAGTGCCTTAGTCAGGGAGGTGACCAAGAACCCGATGGTCACTCTGACAGAGCTCCAACGTTGTTCTGTGAAGAGAGGAGAACCTTCCAGAAGGACAACCATCTCTGCAGCACTCCACCAAGCAGGCCTGTATGGTAGAGTGGCCAGATGAAAGCCACTCCTCAGTAAAAGGCACATGACAGCCCGCATGGAGTTTACCAAAAGGCACCTGAAGGACTGTCAGACCATGAGAAACTAAATTCTCTGGTCTGATGAAACAAAGATTGAACCCTTTGGCCTGAATGCCAAGCGTCATGTCTGGAGGAAACCAGGCACCGCTCATCACGTGGCCAATACCATCTCTACGGTGAAGCACGGTGGTGGCATCTTCATGCTGTGGGGATGTTTTTCAGCGGCAGGAACTGGGAGACTAGTCAGGATGGAGGGAAAGATGAATGCAGTAATGTACAGAGACATCCTTGATGAAAACCTGCTCCAGAGCGCTCTGGACCTCAGACTGGGGTGAAGGTTTATCTTCTAACAGGACAACAACCCGAAGCACACAGCCAAGATAACAAAGGAGTGTCTTTGGGACAACTCTGTGAATGTCCTTGAGTGGCCCAGCCAGAGCCCAGACTTGAACCCGATTGAACATCTCTGGAGAGATCTGAAAATGGCTGTGCACCGACGCTCCCCATCCAACCTGATGGAGCTTGAGAGGTCCTGCAAATAAGAATGGGAGAAACTGTCCAAGAATAGGTGCCAAGCTTATAGCATCATACTCAAAAAGACTTGAGGCTATAATTGTTGCCAAAGGTGCTTCAACAAAGTATTGAGCAAAGGCTGTGAATACTTATGTACGTGTTATATTTTCGTTCTTTATTTTTAATAGATTTGCAAAAATGTTAAACTTGAAAACTGGAAAAAGTTAAGCGCTGTGAATACTTTCCAGATGCTCTGTAAAAGTGAGGGGAAAAAAATCTGTAGAGCTAGATTATGAAAACCTTTGTATTTAAAAAAAAAAAAAAAAGCAGACTGAAATCCCATTTTGCCTTAACCTGTCCCCAGACATAAAGTGTGAAGTATAAAAAATGATCAGGGACAGTACATGGGAGGCTGACGGGGACCGGTTGGACCATGTCAGGTTCCCTTAAAGGGTTTCCAGGGAAGACAAACCATTCTCTGATTGCTGGAAGGTCCACAGTGCTGCCTAAAAACACAGAAGAAGTCCAAGTTATTCTTAGATTGACTTCAAAGCATTCTTGTCATTATTTCTTCAACCACAATTTTAACACAAAAAAGTAACAATACAAACTCCACTTCTGGACATGTATTTCTCATGAGGTGTGTGTGCACAGTGGGTAATACCGTGAACTCTCCGATGTACGTTTTCATGTGTCTTTCTGCACATGCATTTTTTTCACGTTGTGTATATATACATGTGTGCTTATGTCAGTGTGTGTAACCTGTGTGTTTACTGTCGTACCATCGTGCCCGAGCAGCAGCAGCAGACCGTAGATCTGTTGTCTACAGGGCTTGTAGACGAGGGCTTGAGGCAGCAGCTCAGCGTCCTCCTCATCCTCCAGTGTGTTGCTGCATTCAGTGACTCCCGCACACACAACATTGTAAACCATGAAACCCTCTGCTGCTATGTGCTTCTCTCTACATGCCTGTGGAAAACCACACAGTGAAAAATATTTAGCCATTCTGGTAGACTAAAGACTGCAGGGAGTTCCACAGTACATATACACAGACAGTGTGTGATACACAACATACCTTTAATATTTCTGAACTAACATATGTCTCAAAGGCAGAGGCAGAAGGAGGTGCAGAAATGTCCTCCCCCAGCTCAAGACCTTTCTGTCCTGGTAAAACATAGGAGCGAATCCCCTTCTGGAGGACCTCTGTGTCAGGGGCGGACAGATTCAGAGACTGTGGGACGAGTCCAGGTTCTTCCTCCTCTCTGTTCCACAAAGAGCTCACCAGCTGGGACACTGCTAGCACCACCTGGCCCTGAGGAGCAGCAGAGTGTGGAGCAGGCTGGTTTTTCCTGAGAACAAGAAAATAAAGACCTTTAACTATGTTGGCTCACTTGCAAATGTCAAAAAAAGATAAGTGTCGGTTCGGCACGTCATGTGGATCTGGTTTCAGAACATCAAAACTGAACATGCTAATGTTCAGACACGGGTACAGTTATCACAATTTGTCAGACGACAAAAACTTTGAAGTAAGGAGGGTTTTGAAAATAACTCAATGGAAATTCCTTTTAAATATTATGTAAGGGTGGCCTCTATGTGGTAAATCTAGTCAATAACAAAGCCAGCATATATTTAGAAGAGGATAACACTGCAAATTCAAATGCTATATTCACAGTAAACATCAATAGAGAGAAAAACTCCACACATACCTGTATGTTGCCATGGCAATGTTCCTGATATGCTGCATCTGCTCCTCAGACACCACATCATTACCTAGGAGACAGGCCAGCAGTGGCAGCTGGGTAACAGGCAGTCCAATGGTTTGGCAGAGCCTCTGCCGGTCGTACATGACGGTGGTGAGGCTGTTTATACGCAGCTTTGCCACAGACAAGTAGGGGGCACTTTGGAGATAAGATTAAACTACATGATCACATCAGACAGCCTTATTTATCATAAACACTAAGTCCCAAACATCTGGGAGTTTGTTATCACATTCAGCATTTTAAGTCATTCTGCAGCCATTTTAAATTACTTTTAAAATCCAAGTGTAACAACGTGATCATTTTTACAAACCTGTCATATATGATGAAGTCTGAGTCCTGCCCCAGAATGCCCATGCTGCCATGCTGACGAGCGTAACTTGCAATCTCGTAGTCCGCCTCCCGCACTGTGCAAAACACTTGCTGGCCCATCGACCTGCAACAACAACAGGATCTATAACCGACTAAATCCAATCTGGGGAAACGTACTCGCTTAAATCAATAATTAACTTTGGGATCACTGTATATATTTTGAACAAGATAGATAGCACATCATCCTTCTGTTCAATGCTGACCTGAGAGCAAATGGTGTGAATGTTGCGAGACCAGACGGCAGACAGAAGAGCTCCCTGCCAGGCTGCTCTCCGTGCTCCTTGATGTAGCCAAACATTTTAGAAACCTCCCCGTTCACTCTGCGTCTCCTCTTCACCTGTAGACCGCAGAGGATATTGTTTGTATTCAGGAGGGGGAGACCAGGTAAACTTGAAAAATCAGTTGAGTAAATCACTCGCAAATGGAGCTCAAGATGGTTTGTGTGTGGCTCAACAATCCTTTGTGTTATTGGAGTGCACAACGAGCCCGGCCTCTGGTGTTAGATCAGCCATGTTTCTGAGGATATCAAGTGGCATCCCCAGCTGAATGATGGTCTAACTCTTCAAATGATGGTTCACAAAAGCTGGATTGATGAGCTAAAACATGCGCTGTGTCTCCATAAACACACCATGAACACACCATAAGAGCTATAAAGGAAAACCAAAAATTAAACATGACCATATTCCCATAAAGAAGTTCCATTTGTAACACTCCTTAAGTTATTAATGAAAATATCTAGTGTAGTGCTATAGGTAAGTCCATTTAGCTTAATGGGAAATGTGTACAATTGTCAAAACTCAGAAAAAATATTCAGTGCAAAATGAATATTTGCTTTATAAATATTTCAGTGACTGTAAAACTCACCAACACAAAACTATCTTTCTTCCTACTCACCCACTCTGGTCTTTTCTGCTCTTCCACCACTCCATCAAAGAAAAAGACCAGTCTGATGCCCGCGGAGGTAAACACCTCCACCCAGCTCTTCAGGACATCAATGTACTCCTTCCACTGTCCCCCACACACCCAGTCCCTACATGAGTACCAGTGACGCAGGCAGGCCATACCGTCCACAACAAGTGTTGGACCTGCGAAATAGAGAAATACAAATGTAACAGAGAGCAAGCCTGCATGCAAACCCACTCTAAGCAGACAACTGTAAATACTAACTCTACATTAATAAACATTAAACTGCCCCCATATCTTCATACAACTACATTATACTCTGTTATAAATCATTAAATAAATATTTCTATAGTGCTTACATCTACTAATTATGGGCTTGTAAAGTGTTATCTTTTTTAATTTACAGACTTTACAAACTTTACGTCTATTGTTAAGACCTGCAGTTAAAGAGAAGACTTACATGTACCTACCACTAGACTACAGCCACTAAATGCCACTGCTAACACTATACTATGAATATAACAAAACTATATTGTTCTTAAGAAAACATTTATTTCTATTACATGTATTTGTCTTTTATTTCCAAAATGATTCACAATACTGTCATTAGCCCATAATTTGTGTCTTTGTGACTTTATGAAAAGCACAACAGTTTGAAGCTGAATCCACCTGTGAGTACAAACATGATGTAACGTGATTATATTGCATGACATTGACATGAACTGAAAAAAAACCAATGTGGGCAGGTGTAAACACTATTTATTATTTGCTGGAGCAGTGAAGCAGATCTCCATTTACACTGTATCTGCCTGTTCTCTCTTTACGTTTTTGTTTGGCCATTTCCTGATATTATTGTAGGATTTTATGTCATCGTTTTCAATGCACGCATTTGAAAGGTCTACGTGGATAAATGTACTGCTTTTTATTTGTTTGCTCATTTACGAACGTCATTATTTCACTGAAATAAACTCAGCTGATGGTGTCCGCTGTGGTTGTGAAGCCTTGCTGGCTGTTGGCAGCATGTCGTCTGGCCATCTCCCTCAGGTTCACTGTCACACACGCTTGCGGACAGCAGCGCTCCATAAAGGACTGAAGACCTTTCACACCCATTCCTGCAGAAACAGAAACAGACAGAAACAAAGAGAGACATTTACTGCAAACATCTCGGCTCTGTCTGTGTTGAATTATGTCAAACTATTGGACTGAAGGTGTCATTTCCCGTTTCTTTAACTAATAAATAGGTCAACTGTCATCGCTGCAGGACGACAAGCACACAGTGGCAGCTGGTGAAGATGATTCACCTCAGTGTCGGGTGAGCGTACACCTGGTTTCTAAACGTTAGCTTAGCCGCTAGACGCTTAACTCGTTTATATATTTCCGAGGCAAACGCGTTTCCTGTCCCTACAAACAAACTCATGTAATACTACGTTATATTTGCAAATACTATTAACCCTAGTATGGCTCCACGTGGCAAAAAAAACAAACAAACTTACTTTCAAATCTTGAGCAGCATTTGTCCGTGCTGTGCTCCCTCTGTGTAAATTCGAATTACTTCCTGTGATCGACGCGTGGCGTCATCACGCTGCAAAACAAAGCGCACGTGCTTGGCGGTGGGGGCCGTTCAAGATCAGTAGGTCGCTTTTTTTAAGATTATATGCGTGATTCATACAAACGTTAAAGACTGTGCAGGGCCAAAAAAAAAAAAAAATGAAATGTAATATAGACCGCCATAGTACTGACGCTGAAATAAACATCCCAAAGTGTCATGAATAAGAATGAACCTCTGTGGGTTTTGAGGGGCTCAGTCCTCCTCATAATACCTCTCCAGGCCAAGATCAGAGGCGGGCTAATTGCTCCCCTGGAGAATGGGGGTTCCTCTCAAGAGTCACAGCCTATTAGGTCTACCTTCTCAACACAAAGCAGCCCCGTCCCTTCCACTCTATTGTCCGAGCAGAGCCAGTATAAAGAAAGGGACATATGCTGGCTGTCAGTCCAGCTGTCAGCATCTGTCGTTCCTCAGCCAGATGCTCTGCGGATTGTGAGGACAACCCACTTCTCCCAAACAACTGATCTTCAAGGAGGGAGGAGCTGTGTTGTAAATCTGCCCACCATGATTTTCAATCACCCGGTGGAGAGTTGTGACTGCTGGACTCATGGAGACAATGCAGGCATTTTGATTTATCTCAAAGAACTTGGCCTACAGGTTTTGGGCAACTTTCCCAAAAGCACCTGCGGTTAAAATGACTCTTTACTATATTTTATAGTCTATTTTTACTTTGCCTTAAAACAATTTACACCCTGACTCTGTACAGATGTTGAAATAGCTGCATTAATATTCTGTTCTTTTACAACTTACTATAGAGCTTCAAATTGATGTTGGAAACTGTGGAGCTGTCTAATCTGAAGTAATTGGTTCTACTGATGACAAATCTAAAGGGGTACATTAATTATTTATGGGTCATTTAACTATATTTGTTTTCCAATTGTGGGATATAATCTTCTGAGTCATCTTTAATGTTATGAAGTTCAGGAATGAGATGGTTGGACAAAAAGAAAGTGCTGAGCACCTGGGATAGTTTGTGTGTGGCCTTCAATCTGACTGCAGCTAACGTTTCATTTCATTGATGATTGATTCACAATTTTAGTTATAGTCTGTAAAATGGCAGCAAATGATGAAACATTGTCACAGGTTGCCAAAATGGGCCAACAGACCTCAAGTACAAAAACCAAAAACACATTTACTTTTGAGAAGCTGAAACAGATGGAGCTCTGCTTGAAAGATTAGACTAAAGTCAGAAGGAGAAGAAATCCTCATTGAATGTGGAGTGATAGTGTTTGTGTGTCTCCGTAGGACTTTTGGAATGTCATGAACAGTATTTTGTTATGTTCATTCTCCCCATTTATACTCCATGACAGTTTGTTTTTGTTTCATTTGAACTGTTAAAGCTTTGCTGTTCGTACTGACTCGATCAGGACTGCAGTACCTAAATCATGCTGACAATGAGGTAGATAGAGTCTATGTTCATGTCACATATGAAAAACCTACAGGTAAGGCATACAATATACACCTGAATGTGCACACATATGCACAAATACACTCATACTCATATACACAGGGGTAACACAGTACCCAGCCCTGAGAAGGGGGCTTACATAATCCTGCATCCCATTTTCAGCACTCAGTGTTTGGGTCTGTTGCCTATTCACGTTGGATCTTTTCAACTTCCTCCTCCTCCTACACTGACTCTTCCTTCTCCTCTTCGATCTCCCCCCGTTTGAGTTCCTCCCCCATCACCTCTCCTCCTCCCTTCTCCTGACCAAAGCTTGACTCAGGAGAAACAGAGGCAGATGTTCAAGGAGCACACGACTGCCCTCAGCCCCACCCCACCCCCAACACCTCCCATTTGTACTGGATCAGCAGTTAACCCCCGGAAAGAATCGACCATACAGGCACGCACACACTCATACAAAGAACACCGCTGCCCAAATCTGTACAGGCTCAACAGTTGTCCAACTGAGTGAACAACACACACATACACACACACACCAAGTGCTGTCCAGATCCCCTCAGGGTCCCTGATACTAGCCACCCTGGGGTCAGGCCCGGTGTCAGCGTCCAGGGCCCAGGGTCTCTGTGGGCAGCTGGCCTGGCTAATCCTGCTGCTGGAGGCCACTGCTTCTCAAACCAAAGGCCAGGGACCCCTGGGGGGCCACAGGGCAGGGATCTCAGCGAGCAGGGAGTGTGTGATTTGTTCTAAATGCAGGGGTTTTTGTTTGTTTGTTTGCTTGCTGGTTTTAAGTCCAAATCAAACATTAAATGTCACAGTGAAGCCAAACAAAAAATAAAAGCGTCCTGTGGGAATTTAAAAGCCGTGTCATTATCTTCACAAGTCCGATTCCTCTTCAGAAGTAGATTTACTATTGTTAACTCACGTTTGCAGTCAAGAACTGTTTACAGTGGCAGGATGTAATTTACATCCTGATCAAGACCACCACGGCAAATCTCAGGGGAGCATGTAAAATTTATGAAAACAAAAAACTAGAAATTTCCATTTAATGCAATGATAGAACCATAAAACAAGAGCTTTCCTTTTTTTTTTTTTTTTTTTTTTTTTTTTTATTGTTTTCATTACCAATTATTTCTCCCGAAATAAATTTATTAGTGTATAAGATGTCAGAAATTGTGGGAAATGTATTTAAATGACTTGTTTTCTTCAAAAATCCAAAATGCAGTTCAATATCGCAAAAAACAACAAAACAAGAGCAGCAAATTCTCATATTTAAAAAACTATAAAACTGATCAATTGCCTATTTTGCTGAAAAGAATACCTAAACAATTGATTATCAAAATATTTGCAGGGATACTTTGCTGGTGATCGACTAATCAATTAAGGATAGCTCAAATAAGACCAGTTGTCAAAATAGCCTACTTTGTTACATGTATAACTCATTGTCCCACATTGAGAGTGACAGGTGGTGTAAGTCACCATGTACCTGACTGGGGTAATAGGTGGGTCTTTGTGGCTCGTATAAGGCAGGTGAGTCTCAAGTTTCTGCAGGGGGAGTCGTATCCGTCAAGCCACAGGCCGGGCCACACGATTCTCTCTTCATCATCATAATCATAATTTAAAGACCCTCAGCACCTGTCGGTCGGTCAGTCGATCGAATGATCTATCTATCTATCTATCTATCTATCTATCTATCTATCTATCTATCTATCTATCTATCTATCTATCTATCTATCTATCTATCTATCTATCTATCTATCTATCTATCTATCTATCTATCTATCTATCTATCTATCTATCTATCTATCTATCTATCTATCTATCTATCTATCCATCTATCTATCTATCTATCTATCTATCTATCTATCTATCTATCTCTATTTAACTTGGAGTGCATCTTGCTGTCTCTTTTCATTCAGCTCAGTCATTAATCAAATATTTCAGTCAGCACTCGTCGCCAGTCAGCTAATTAAAACCAGTGTCCTTGCTGTGCCTGGAGGAAACCATGGGAGAATGAGTTACACTTGTTTGGACTTTAACTGAATGATCCAGAGTCCCTGTGAACTTCCTACAACTGACCAGACCAAAGGCCGCCATTTGTGCAACAGAGTGTGTGTGTGTGTGTGTGTGTGTGTGTGTGTGTGTGTGTGTGTGTGTGTGTGTGTGTGTGTGTGTGTGTGTGTAGCTGGTGTGATGGTGATTATGTGGAGGTTCCCACGACGGCCATCCATCCATTTCTTGGCACACACACACGCACAGGCCATATGGCCACCTCATACCCGTTGCATGCCTCCACTCAGTGGTGTGGCCCTGGGAGCAACTAGTAGTTTCACCTCCAGAGGCATGTGGCCTTTTCTGTTGGAGGATAAAGACAAAGAATGAAGGAGTGGATGGAGGGATGGCGGAGAGATGGGAGAAACAGACTGACAGAGTGAGGAAGACGAGGGTATGAACTGAGAAATGAAGAGACTAGAGAGATAGAGATGAGGGAAGCCATTTGGTTGTTGGTTGGTGTTGTGGTGTTTGGTGAGCAGATGGCTGGGGCTCGAGGAGGGGCGTGTCTTGTCCTCGCGACCCTTCACAAATCACACAGTTCTCCCCCGAGGGGCTCGCGACTCGCCGTTCAATGGGAATCAATGGGAATTACTTCGCGAGAGAAAGGGATGAATGGGCGGCGGGGCGCGAGACCTCTTCCTTTGTTGTTCCCCCTGCGTGTCACAGAGCTCCTGGTCACACACACACACACACACACACACTGACAAACACGCGCACGCGCAGTTACACGTACACACATAGACAACAGGAAAGCACTTCAGTTAAACAATCGACCTCCAGTTAAACAATTTTTTAACCTCACATGTACGCGCGCGCGTGCGCGCACACACACACGCACACAAGGAGGGATCAGAGGGGAGGAACTACTTTCTGCTGTTTCCTTAAGACACAATTAGAGAATCTCCTGGCATAAATTATGTTTTAGGGGAAAATGTCGTCTTGATGCTGGTGAAGGGGGGGGGGGGGGGTCACTTTCCATCCCATCATGCCTTTCAGTCACGCTTTGCTGGCGTAATCGGAAAATGTGTGCCACGTCATGGTGATGAATGACTGATAGTATATTGGCCTAATACAGGGAGGGAGAGAAAGAGTGCCGGGGACCTCTGAAAGTTGGGATGAGTGTAAATAAAAGGCTTCAAGACAGAAATTTTACGGCACGCCACATAGGAGCATTGCAGACTATTGACAAGGGGGCTGAAATCAACTTAAATGAAATGAGCAGCTCGGAGCAGCGTCCTGCAGCTAAACACACATACTGGTATCTGGAAAGACTGTGGCAGGCAAGGATAATAGTGTTAAAGCTTAAGGTTAACGGCCTTTCAATCAGCCTCAAGGGGTGTAAAGAGCACATCATGGACACGCAACCACATTAAGCATCCACACGTTTACCCATAGGGAATAGCCAAGCACGGCCATCAAGCTGGTGCAGTGATGGGACTCCAGCTCTCACACGGCAATGCAACAGCACTATATGTGTTGACATGGCAGGCTGAGAGTTGTCCATATGTTAGATGTGAAGCTGTGAATGAAGGCCTTGTTTGTAGACAGCAGCAGACAAAAACAGTGATGCCATGCAGAGGGAGCAGCTTCAATTAGAGTTGTTAATTAAGACCCCTTCCTCCCGGTGTGTGTGTGTGTGTGTGTGTGTGTGTGTGTGTGTGTGTGTGTGTGTGTGTGTGTGTGTGTGTGTGTGTGTGTGTGTAAACATTACAAGTGGTATAGTGCTCTGATGCTTGCTCTCCAGTGGGCTCCACTGCTGCTCCGACACAATGATAAATAAATAATTCAGGAAGAAGGCCTTCTTGCCTTCTTTGGATCTTTGTTGTAATGTGTTGTGAAGGTTGGGTTGATCGACAAGTGTGGCACCAAAACCCAATTAACTGTCCAATCAGCAACTCTCTTCCCAGCTCTTTCATTTCCTTTTTTTTATGAACAGCCATAACCCCACATTATAAAACATGTGCAGATCTATTTTAGAGGTATCACATTTATCAGCAGCCTTATATTTGTAATTATTAATTTGTAATTAATAGCCATCCTCGATTTCTTATGACAAATAAACCCATAGTATATATAGCTAAAGACATCGGCAGAATCACATCACATTCGAGGACTTGTTTGAGACTGTTTAATACAAGTTGGGACAATATTCATTGCTTCGGAACATCTTCTGTTACTTCACATGCAGAGTTAAGCGCATAATAACATCATGCCAACAAGTGCGCATTCTTCCTCTCATTTTTCTGCGGATATACATACATATGCAAATTAGACAGTGGGTCCATGTGCGACGTTAGTGTCCTGTTTCCACATGACCACAGACGTACACTTTCAGGTATTTTTGCTGAACCCGAGTCTGTAATGTTTTATCTCGTGTAACTGTATGTAGGTAATGTAATATTTAATTATCAAACATGTTGTAAGATTACTGTTTATGTAACCGGCCATGCTTTCCCTCTATTTCTCTCTATCTCTCTCAGTGTCTCTCTCTCTCTCTCTCTGGTGTTGTATTATTGTGGGAGAGCAGGTGCTGCCGGCCCAATTACCATACAGCTGAAAGCCCAAAGAAAAAAAAAAAACTTTACTCCCTCTATGACTCCCCTCCTCGTCGTTCTCCCCCTCCCTCTCCTCACAAAGTCCCTTAATGACAGCCACGCGAGTGACACACCACCAAGTCTTTTTTACTGCCTCTACCAAAGAGCGAGTGAGGGAAATACACCGGCATGCGGTGAAAACGGTTTAGGTGTACTGGCCTGTGGCCATTGGTGCGTCTTTGCGCACTTGGTTTAGATTTTCTTTCAGAGAATATTTTACGGTCCCACATTGTAAAGCTGGTCTTTATCCACTTTAAATGGTTCAAAATATAATTTAAGATTGTTAATAGTCAGAGTAAATAGGAATTTGGGAATTTAGGATGATATAGTGTAAATTAATGCATCTGACATTTCTAGATGATAACGCCCTGTTTGACTTTTCATTTACCGATCAGAGTAACAACAACGCAAGTAGACTATGTAGCACATTATTAAATTGCAAATGTCTCTATGAGTGCACACGTGGAGAGATATACGGTATCAAAGCCAAGAAATTAAGATAAGATAATAAGAACAGATCGAGTTGTTTTGGGGGTGTGAACATGTGAAAACCACTGCAGGGGTAACACCATAGGAATGTGGTGGAGCAGATGGTCGTTGTAACGCAGTTGGGACGGCTGGCTGGCCGGCTGGCCATGCAGGGAGCAGGGCAGCCAAGGTTTTGCCATAACCCCAAAATATGAGAAGCCACCGTCAGACTGGCTGCTGCGAGTATAAATCTCTTGACGGAGTGGAGGATTTCGTGCAGAGGTTAAAGAATTTGACGGAATGTAAATGGGCCCTGTGTGTTGTGGAGGAGGGAGACATCAGGGGAAACAAGGGGTTGTTGCACATTTAACAGCTCACTAGCCATTTGGTCTGTCCCTTTGAGAGAAAGAGAGGAGGGGGGCGGGTTTAGAAAAAGTTGCGCCCCCCAACCCCTTCTTTGTGATGGCCCCGGGGCGGACTTGTGGTGGTGGTGGAGGGAGGGGAAGAAGAGGAGCAGAGGGGCTCATTTGCATCTTATTACCCTGCGCCTGCTGGCCCGGTATAAAACCCTGCGCAGGGCAGGAGACCCATCAGACATACGCACTGTTATACCAAGAGAAGCAGACAGGGACGGAGACTTGTTTTTTTGTGTTTAGGATCAGCATATCATGCGCAATCAAGTGGAAAAATAAACAAGGCCATCGAGAGCTGCCTCCACACCGACTGATTGGAATTAACTGTTACATATTTCCATCGGGGATTTCATTCACGCTTTTTCAAGTGGATCCTTCTGCTGAGGATTACTTTACACAGTAAAACTTTTATTCTTTCTGTCAGAAACTAACGCCTCCTATGGGAAAGTAGAGGGGCACAAGTCAGAAGGACACGTTCATCTTCCGTCGCGCGCGTCAAAATCTCACCTTGACTGTGAAACAACGGAAATCTTTTAAAACTTTCTCCATGATTGTTTGAGCCGGGCTACACGGACCTGTGGAGCTTTCACTGCTTGTTGAGGGGCTGTCAACACAATGGGACGCCTGTGTCTGCTCCTGGTTGTCAATCTCTCCCTACTCACCTGCCAGGTAAGTCCAATTTAAAGATATAACAAGGATATTAAAATGCACACTGTGTTTCTATATATTTATTTGATAATAGTATGTTTTAAATATGTCCTGCTTAAGAATAATGCCCATGTTTCCAAAACCATCCCGAAGTCATCTACCTCAAACACACTCGACTGATTGATTGTGTGTGTGCGTTATAGGTTTTGTGCTCCGGAGTGTTTGAGCTGAAGCTGCAGGAGTTCCTCAACAAGAAGGGGATCACGGGCAACGCAAACTGCTGCCCAGGAGGCTCCGCGCATCCGCAGGGCCACCAGCAGTGTGAGTGCAAGACCTTCTTTCGGGTCTGTCTGAAGCATTATCAAGCCAACGTCTCCCCGGAGCCTCCCTGCACTTATGGCGGGGCTGTGACTCCCGTCCTGGGCTCCAACTCCTTCCAGGTGCCGGAGACCAACGCGGACAGCTTCACCAACCCAATCAACTTCTCCTTCGGCTTCACATGGCCAGTGAGTATTTTATGAGGATTGTTATTAGTATTTATAAAATATTAATCTTTTAATCAATAAGACACCACTTAGTGATAATAAAGCTTTTGTAAGCTACATTTTTGTTTATTTAGCCTAACCTAACCTGAAGGATTCCTGTTGGGTATTAAAAATAACCAAATTTATTTTATAGTAAAGACAGATATAGATGCATTTTAAGGGGGTGAATGAAAACCAAGGACAGACTGAAATTACTCTAGTCTTATTCCAGTGGGACATATTAGCTTTGAAGAGTGCAAAACGCAACAGATGCTCC
This sequence comes from Embiotoca jacksoni, assembly GCF_022577435.1. NCBI lineage: Eukaryota > Metazoa > Chordata > Actinopteri > Embiotocidae > Embiotoca > Embiotoca jacksoni. The sequence goes on along the minus strand of NW_027185414.1, from coordinate 11,287,832 downwards.
TAAACTCAACACTTGTGAGGGTCTTTGTCAGCAGTGTGTGAGAGGGGCTATTGTAGTATTTCTGTGCTCTTTGGGAGGATAAAACGGGGAAGGGGAGGAGGGTGTGTGTGTGTGTGTGTGTGTGTGTGTGTGTGTGTGTGTGTGTGTGTGTGTGTGTGTGTGTGTGTGTGTGTGTGAGCGAGAGAGGGAGAGAGAGGGAAAGAGGGGAGCGAGGGGTGGGGGTGTTTCACCAAACGCTTCTCTCCTCCGAACAGCCGTGGTGGGAAATTTAACATCCTCTGAGTTGGCACATCATTGGCAGCACAGCGTGAAATTCCGCCTCGTTTGGTTTTATGGCGATGTCAGAGTGTGATAGTAGCAAGGGTGTGAAAAATGAGCAGGTAGCAGGCCTTATTAGGCCCCTAATCAACACGGGAATTAGGCTGTGAAGTTTATTGGGAGGCCTCGTAATGGCCCTCTGCTGCTCTGGGTTGTGAGGGAGGCCTCCAGGCTGAGCAGCTGTTGACTCTCTCTGTCTCTCCTCAGGGGACGTTTTCACTGATCATTGAAGCTCTGCACACTGACTCCCTGGACGACCTGACAACAGGTGGGTGGCAGCCAGAGAAGGCAGCAGTGTAACTCAAAGACAGACCAGAATGCTAATAGTGGCTTTGTTTTCTTGCAGTGGCATGTTTTTCACTTCGTGCTCAGTCATTAGTGATGACAGGACACACAAAGTTTAAGTAATGTCTCACATTTCTGTTATCTAAGACCTTTTCTTGACACCCAATTAAGAGCCAAACATTCACTTATTTTGTACCCCACACATACAGTAGATATTTTTGTACAAATAGAAGACATTTAATTATCATCTGATGTTTTTGCCCCAATGTGACAAATTGGCTCATATTTCATTCTATTAAACAAAATGTACACCATATTTTTGATATAACATCTTTGATGCTGAAAAACTGATTCCAACAGCCACTTTCTGCCATAATACCTGTTTTTGTGTAAATAGTGACATGTTTTTTCATGTAGATGTACTTGTGGATCATGATGATAAATATCTTAATTCAAAGGCGATCTGATGTTTTGCCCTGTGGTGAGATTTGCTTTTGACATCTTTATGCTCTGCTCTCACCTCTGTACTGAGGATGACGAACCAACAGTGCAAAGTATGTGTGGATGAGGTGGACAAAATAAATATCTCTGGTGGACACCACAGTTTTTATGGTGTAACCTGTCTCCATTTGTGAAACACAGTTCACAAGAGAAGCATTGTTTTAATTCAGACAGCAGTGTCCACCACTTTGAGCCAGTAAAAAATAGTAATGGCAGCCTCATGTTCAAAAATACTAACATGTGTGCTGTTGAAGAGCAAGTAAACAAGTTTACATTAGAGAAAGATACAACAATCTGAGATCTGTAGTAAACAATAGGAATATAATTGATAACTCGTGCAATGAAAGGGTGCTGCTCACATAAAACTCCCCCATTGCACCAAGCTGGTGATTTTTAGTAGAACTACATGCTGCTAGCTATCACAACACAAACAGTAACAACACATGACCCATAACAAGCTGTGTGACTTACATTCACAGACAACCCAGAGCGTCTGATCAGCAGGATCACCACTCAGCGTCACCTCACTGTGGGAGAAGAGTGGTCCAAGGACATGCAGACATCCGGCAGGACGGAGCTGCGTTACTCCTACCGCTTCCTGTGTGATGAGCACTACTACGGCGACGGCTGCTCCGTCTTCTGCCGGCCCCGAGACGATGCTTTTGGACACTTCACCTGCGGAGAGCGTGGAGAGATCATATGCAACTCTGGCTGGAAAGGACCGTATTGCACAGAACGTAAGTGGGTTTGCTTTTTAATCCATCACTATCATTCAGTCTGTGTGGAGTCACTTGAGGAAAGGCCATAAGTGGGAGATAAAGGGAACAAACACTTTTTCACCTTAGTAGTAATGCACTAGTTAATATTTAAATGCACTGATAGCTGCTGCTGGGATAGATAAGAAGAAGGAGCAGCACAGGCATTTGTAGCAGGTGCTGATGTTTACATAAACTGCTTGCTCCCAAAATAATGCCTCAAACTAATGCAGTAATAATACAAATTTACTTTACCAACTGGAATCAATACCATCTTCAAATTTTTTTTTATTAGACTGCCAACACTAAAGAGGAAAATAACTTTTCCATTTCTCCAAAGTTGATAAAACTACCTTTCAAAGTTCATTTCCCCAACAGTCATTTGCCTGTCTTTATTGTTTAGGGACATTTTCCACCTCATAATGCGGGGCCCGTGTGCAACAGGCGTCAGTTAGTTATCCCATAGCACCAGAGGCCTCCTTTCTAATGAGCCGCAGTGGCTCCTCAGTAATTCACAGGCCGCGTGCCTTCCATTAGACCACTGGGGCCTCCTCGCCCCAAACCTCCTCCCCGATTGGCCAAGTGGGGGTCCGGTATTGTTGAGGCTCGAGCTGGTGATTGGCCAAGCGGGGTTGTGTATTGTTGTGGAGGGGGCAGCTGCTCGGTGAGAGGAGACAATGGAGCAGCTGTCTGGTGGTTAGCTCCACACAGACCAGCTGGCCCTGGGGGGAGGAGGAGGGGAGTGAGGAGAGACTGGAGGAGCAGAGGAGGGAGGAGAGGAGAATGTAGGAGAGGAGAAGAGGAAGAGAGGAGGAGAAGGGAGGGGATAGGTGGATGGAAGAGGAAGGGAGGAGAGAAGGATCAGAAGGAGGAGGGAGAGGGAAGAGGAGGAGAAGGGCCAAGGGTGAGAAAAGGGACTTCTGACCCATAGTCAAGGGGAGAAAGGAGGCTTTGTGTTGGAGGCTTTTGTGTTGGAGAGCAACCATGTTAAAAGAGAGGGCTTGTTGGCTGGTTCCCCCGTTTGATGACTAAAACTGTTGTAGCTCCCTGTTTATCTGTAAAAGCTAAAGGGAATATTTTCAGCAACTTTTTCAGTACTGAGAAGACGAGCATACGTCAGCCTAAGGTTAAGAATGACCTGATGACACTGATTACCGCCCCAGATATTATCATTTTCCAGTGTGGCAGCTAAATTTGTTTATTACGACTTTTAATTATCAACATTAGGCCTCTGTGACAGGCTAATAGAGAGAATAAAAGAGGCTGCAGACAGACAGCCGGGCAGGTAAACATATCGGACAGACAGAGAGGCCACCAGACAAGCTGAAAGACCCACAAGCCAACAAACAAGAAGACCAGGGCACCAATCAGGCAGGCAGGCAGGCAGCAGTTTGAAAAGGCTTTCTGTGAATGGACATTGATGGAGGGGAAACGCACTGGATTTCCCATGAGTTCTCTGACACTGTCTCCTCTCTGCAGCAATCTGCCTTCCTGGGTGTGATGAAGAACATGGCTTCTGTGATAAACCCGGAGAGTGCAAGTAAGTCCAACAAAACTGCTTTGATGGGTCCCTAATTTTAATGAATAAATATATGAAACAATCACCCTTCGCCTTGTTATTAACAAATCTAAATGAATGCTGTGTTTCCAGGTGTCGTGTCGGCTTCAGTGGGCGTTACTGTGATGACTGCATCCGTTACCCGGGCTGCCTCCATGGCACCTGCCAACAACCGTGGCAATGTAACTGCCAGGAGGGATGGGGTGGGCTGTTCTGCAACCAGGGTGAGTTTTACTGACAAATTAACTTTATGGTTTGGCCCTTCTATTATGCGATCAACCTTCTTTGCTTCATTATTTCACTTTGTTATTTATTAATGTTGTTTATTGTTAATGTTTCCAGATCTGAACTACTGCACACACCACAAACCCTGTCTTAATGGAGCCACCTGTACCAACACTGGCCAGGGCAGCTACACTTGCTCTTGTCTACCTGGACACACGGGTGCCAGCTGTGAGATCCAGGTCAACGAATGTTCTGGAAATCCCTGTCACAACGGAGGGAGCTGCACTGTGAGTATCCCGTGAGAGGAAGAGAGACAGAGAGGCAATGTTTAAAAAAAAAAAAAAAAAGCAAGTACAGTCATCCTAACAAGCCTGTGTGTAAACACTGTTTACATTCTTTCCAATTTAGGACGAAGACAATGGCTATAAGTGCACCTGCCCTCCTGGTTTCTATGGCAACAACTGTGAGTTAAGTGCCAATACCTGTGCAGATGGGCCTTGCTTCAATGATGGGCGTTGTGTTGACAACCCTGAAGGTGGCTACTTCTGTCAGTGCCCGAATGGATACGCTGGCTTCAACTGCGAGAAGAAAATCGATCACTGCACCTCCAACCCCTGTTTAAATGGTACGTTGTCTTCTGTGTCAGTAACTTCACCGGCACCTACAATTAAGCCTAAACCTAGAATTAAAATATCTGTAGACTAATCTTGGTCTTTGTCTGAATCCCTCTCTCCTCTGCAGGTGCAGTGTGTGTGGATCTGGTGAACTCCTACCTCTGTCAGTGTCCCGAGGGATTTTCAGGTCCAAACTGCGAGGATAGCAGCAGCATCTCTGGATACTGTCTGTCCTTCCCTTGTCAGAACGGTGGGACGTGCCAGGAGGGAGCGAATGGCTACACCTGCACCTGCCCTCCAGGTATGACAGCACTCAGATTCCTCTGTGTCTACATTTGTTTTTTCTGTAGTTTTGTAGCAGTTTTTCTGACTCTAAAACTCCTTTTGCAGGCTACACTGGCAAGAACTGCAGCTCCCCGATCTCCCGTTGCCATCACAACCCCTGCCACAATGGGGCCACCTGCCACGAGCGCAGCGGTCGCTACGTGTGCGCCTGCGTGCCCGGCTACGGCGGTCACAACTGCCAGTTCCTCTTACCTGAGGTTCCCAGGGGTCAGCCGGTTGTAGATGGACCAGATCGGCGCTATTCTTTCCCCGAAAGTGGAAATGCTGATGATGAGGAGGATGAGAACAGTGGATTTCCGTGGACTGCAGTGTGCGCCGGCATCTTCCTCGTTCTTGTGGTCCTGATCGGCTGCTCAGTGCTGGTGGTCTACATCAGGGTCAAACTGCAGGAGCGACACAGTCACCACGGTGACAGTGTCCACAGTGACAGCCATGAGACCATGAACAACCTGACGACCACCAACAATTGTCTCCGCAGTGACAAGGAACTCGGTGCTATGATGACAACGTCAATTAAAAACACCAACAAGAAGGTAGATTACCATTCGGACCTTGCTGGGTCACTGGGTGGCCTGAGTGGAATCAGCGGGCTCAACGGACCAGAGAAGAACGGCTTTAAGACTCGCTACCCCAGTGTGGAGTACAACCTGGTCCACGAGCTGCGGCCTGAGGAGCTGTTACTGTGTAAAGAGGAGGAGCACGATGAGCCAGAAGCCAAATGTGAAATGCTGGATGAGTCTGAAACAGAAGAAAGATACAGGAAGAGACAGAACAGGTACACAGGTGTCAAAATAACTTCATACATATTTCTGTTGTTCAGCTTTGCATGGTGCACGCCTTAAACTAAGCTAGCTCAGATGCAGGTATCACCCTGAATAGACTCAAAACATGTGTTGTTTGTAGGACAGCATTTCTGAATCTGTTTGTGTCCCTCCTCCCACAGTGATGCATCAGAGAGCAAACAAGTGGTCGAGTCCGCAAGCTGCAGCGAAGCAAAATATCAGTCATCCACTGAATTGAACTATCAGGCAGCAAGTGATCCGAAATACCAGTCAGCTGGTGACGTCAAATTCCAGTCAGCCAGTGATGTTGAATACCCAAGTCCCACTGACAGCCGGTACCAGTGTACCACCGACACCAAATACCAGTCAGTCTACGTCATATCGGACCAGAAAGATGAATGTATCATCGCTACAGAGGTGAGTGCACAAACATTGATTTATCTGGTGAGAAAACACACAAAATAACTGAAGTTCCATAAAGACGCTGACTTTTTTTCCTTTCCGTATTACAGGTATGATACCAGTCAAGACGCGATCGGACCAGGTTCCTCCGGTCGATGGCGGTCCACACACACCAGCCCTGAGCAGTAGAGCTCAGCTTGTCTCCAGGAGGTTTTACTCCTGCTGTTTGCTGCTGTTCCCTGGGATTTACCAGAGGACTTTGAGCCGAGGTGCTGATTAGCCAACGCACAGTCAGTACCTACTTGGCGAGGACTTAGTACTACAGTAGTACTACGGTTGAATTCTGAGTATTTTTTACCTTCAAAGGATGTAGGTCTAATGCTGACTCAGTGACTCAGACGAAGCACCGGATGACGCTGCCAGCACTCGTACAGACTTTGTACAGAAATGGTGCTAACAGAGTACTCATGCAGTCAAATGAAGACTGCTGCAGAACTGATGAAGAGCGCGCTTAATGTCTTCTGCAGTAAAAGGAAGAATTACAGCTCGGACCAGGATGAACTCTCCTCTCCTGATAAACAGTCGAGTATTGACTTGGATGTTGACCGATGATATTGTAGTACCGTGGCGTACTGATTGAAAGAACAGTGTAGTACCTTTGGAGTACTGAGAACTTTTGAAGTACTGTTGTAGTACTGTTATGTGCTGTGGTTTTACAATGCAGTGTAAAATCTGTGATAGATATTGAATAGTTCATGTTCTGTGCAGTGCTGCAGAGTAGAGTGGAGCAGCATTAGACATCCCTGGACACTTGAAGTCTATTTAATGTCAAGAATTCATTCCCATAATCTCAATTGGAGCTTTCCTGGAAATAATAACAAGAAGTAAATAAATAACATTGGGACTTGTACAGCTGCTGAACATCTTTAACTCTGCAGCACTGACAGAGAAACAGTGTCGGCTGAGCTGGTTCTCAGCGGAAAATAGAAAACTGAAGACTCCAGTAGTGACTGCAGATCGATCCAACATGGATTCTGTTGGGCCATACTGGCCTCTGACCCCTAAAGGTTGTGATACACAGGGCAATGTTTTTGGGCAGGACAACTTAGGAAACACTTTCAGCATCCGAGGACAAAAAAAAAAGGAGACCTAGTTGAAACAAACCAAACAAAACATAAGTGAGGTGTATTGCCAATTCATCTGTCATTTTTATTCTGTATTTTTACAATCCATTTACAAAAAGAAACACCTGGATTCAGTGGAATTAATGTTGCATCAATCTTGCAGCAATTTAAAATGGACAGTTTGGGCTTCCTGACCTCTAATGATGCTGTTGTTTTTCCCAAGTAGGCCGAGCTATAAAGGACTAGTCTTAACTGCCAAGACCTCATTGCACTATGGAGGTGTTTGTGTGAGTGTGAGTGTGTGTATGTACAGAGGAGGTAATGCCTGTGTATGGTGTCAATGTATGCACTGCCCACTCCTGCTCCCTTCACTCCCGGTCTTCCACTATTAGCCAATTCAAGGACACCATCACCCTGCCTGCCGTTGGTTAGGTCCATTAGTTTTTATTTTATTTGTTATCTAAAGAAAGATGTATTCTTTTAATTTAATCATGTAATTATTTGTGCTCCATTTTGTTGTGATGTTTTTGTTGAACCTGTTATAATTTAAGTTGGATTTTTTTTTATTTGGCAGATAATGTATGTATGTAAGTATGTATGTATGTATGCATGTCTGTGTTAGGCACTTGAGACCACTGTGACTGTGTTGTATTTAAGAGAAAAGTCGTATGTACAGAGCCTGTCATTTTTATTACTGGAAAAAAAGCGCAATATTTTTCCAAAATAAAATATGAATGAAATATAGCACATCTGGTCCGGAATGATTTTATATTTAAAGGCTATATGTTTGTTTCAATAATAGGCTGATCATGACAGAGACACTCTTGGTTCAAGGTCTTGCTGTGTGTTCATCATCTCAAGTGATACATTATTAGCAAAAACAAAAAATAAATGTATACAGTCATCAGCAGCCATTTTTAAATTTGCAGCTCCTCTAAAAAGCGATCAAACCAGTTCAAGCTGAGGGATTTGTTGTCACTAAGTGATAGTATAAGTGGTATTGTGTGTGTGTGTGTGTGTGTGTGTGTGTGTGTGTGTGTGTGTGTGTGTGTGTGTGTGTGTGTGCGTTTGTCTGACGCAGCAGAAGACTGTCTCCTTGTGGAACCACGAAATGAGACAAAGACACACCCCATAATCATAGACCGCTTAGCTAGCCTCATCTGAGGCCAGAGCCATCTCTTTGTGTGTGTGTGTGTGTATGAGTATTTTTTTGTGTGTTTGTGTGTAACAGAGCGAGAGAGAGAGAGAGAGAGAGAGAGAGAGAGAGAGAGAGAGTATATATATGTGTGTGTGTGTGTGTGTGTTTATATTAATCTGTACCTTAATGTGTTTGAGAAGGAGATATTTTTATCTACAAGAGGACATGAGTATCAGTGTGTGTGTGTGTGTGTCTGTGTGCGTGTGTGATCTTTTTAAACAGAGGGGTATTTATAGCTGGAGAGAGAAACCAAAAGCCTGGATTTAGTCCCGGTTGCCCCTGCCTGACTACTCAGTATGTGTGTGTGTGTGTGTGTGTGTGTGTGTGTGTGTGTGTGTGTACACGTGTGTGTATGTATCATTTAGCGACCACTGGGAACGTAGAAGTAGTCATCAAAGAAACTCATCTGGTTTGCAGTCTTATATAAACACACACACACAAGACGGTGAAATTGGATGACAGATGATCAGAAATGTTCTACAATTACAGAGGACAAACTGTATTAAGTGTCGACGTGGAGCACATTAGCTCGAGCACGCACGCACGCACACACACACACACGCACACACACACACTTACAAAGGTCATGGCCTGGCTGATTGAAGTAAGAGTCAAAATGGAGAACATAGTCTACACAAGTTAATCTATTCACTTATATATTGATACAGAGTCCCATTATGGGTGACGTGTCCCTCACATCTCATCTGAGTGAACAGGCCAGCAGATCGTACCCGTGACCTGCCCACCGGCTCTAGACACAGTGACGGTTGCCCTTTCAAAGACTGCAACTGTGGCTGCTCAAAAAGTATTTGCTTGTATTACACAAGCAGCGAGCAGTTGTTAGCACATACCATGCTAAGCTTTTTAACTTAACTTTTTTTCAGTGCCACAATAGCTTTTCGCTGAGTTGGAAAATCACAGGAGACAGGCTTAAAGCTGGTCCTTTGTTGTTGTTAGGCTGTCCTCCGGCCCCCGAACAGTCGCACACACTCGCATCCTCCCTCTCTGCATCTCTCTGGTGTCAATAGTCAGACAAAGCCCTGGTCACTGGCTGCCATATGCTGCCCTGCTGCACATAAAGAACAGCACTCTTTGAACTTCTGAGACAGAAATCGAAACTTCTTCATGCTCTAATATATAGGGGGAAATGTTTATTCAGTCAGTCCAACATTCACATGGAGTTTTTCCTCTTTCTCATATGGCACTCATCCTGCAGCCAATACGTGAACATTGTGTTTCTATTTTAGAGTTAGCTTTTTTAGATTCATATGGTTCAGGACTTCCATTGCCGGGTAACACAGTCATGGATCATGCCTAATGTTGATGACATCAACAAAAAATGTGAACATAAATATTCACGAAATATAAGTATGTGTCGGTAGATGTATTGTCTCATTCAGTCTATACTCTCATACACCTATTATCTTGACAGGGAGTAGGCAGGACCGTAGCTAATCCAGGGAACAGGCTGTTTAAGTGTGTCTCTGCTATAATCTGATTAATCTGTCCATTCATACACTGCTCTCTCGCATAATCTCTGTGAATGTATAAGTGTGTGTGTGTGTGTGTGTGTGTGTGTGTGTGTGTGTGTGTGTGTGTGTGTGTGTGCGCCAGTGTGTTCTTGTATGTAAACATGCATGTCACTCTCTGCTGGTGTTGGTGTGTGTTTGGAGGGGAACAGAGGCAGACTAGTGGGAAGAGGGTAACAGGGAGGGAAGAAAAAAGTTCACACTTCACCACTGACTCTTCTTTTGTCTGTGCTCCGCTCACCTGTCACACACACACACACACCACCAGTACCTTACCGAAAGCCTTTGAAACTGGGGTTTCCTCGAAGGGTTTAAGGTGTCCACCCTCATTTCCTATCATTTCTCTAATAAAGACATAAAATTCCCAATGAACATACTGTATGGTACTGAGCAAAGGTTTAAGCCACTTCAGATGTTTCGATTTCTACCCACCACTGAACATCATCAGGGCATCAGAGGCATTTAATTGGTTCGAAGGTAATTCTGCAGCATGACAACAAGCTCAAACACACAGCAAGAGTCAGAAAGATGATCATAAAGGTTCCTTTGCAGAACAAGGAGTCCTGCAACAGATGGTCTGTCCAAATCATGGAGTCAGTCTAGGATTACAAGAAGAGATAGAAGCAACTAAAATGGCCTGAGTCAAGAGAGGAACTATAGCAAGTTCTCCATGATGCTTAGAGCAACCTACCTATCAATGCCTTCAACAATATGTGCAGGTGTACTGCCTGATAATCAATACTTAAAAAGGATCCATGCTAATTTTTGGAGAGAATTCTTAATGAAATCTATCTAAAACATTTATTCTGGGAATTGAGGAACAAAGAATAACACGACATAAACCAGGTCTTTGGATGCCTAAAAAGACTAAATGAACTAAATAAAGACTTAATCCAGCTCTGGTACCTTCTTTCCTGTACAATAATTTTGGATGCAGTTCAATGTGTTGAAGAATTGTCTCAGTTCAATTTTCAGTAAATGTGGATTTATCAGCCAAACATGTTGCAGAAACATTTTCATCGCATCGTTTTATGGACATTGTCCCACTTTGAATAAAAGACAATAACAGTATTTTGTGGCTTCTTTAACATATTAATAATAAAAAACAATGATTATGAGGAACTTGATTTACTCTGCTGTTTCTAAACTATTCATGTGTCAAATTGGCATAAGTACTAAAGCGTAATCATCTACTACCACTTGATCACTATGCACATGACAGCAGTGCGTGACAGTCTTGTCTACAAGTATATTGATTTATTGAAACACAAAGTAAATGTCCAGCCTTCTCTTCTCTCCATGTCTTCGCCTTTTTGCTGATTCACAGTTTCAAGAAACGGCATCATAACAGTGACCCACTGACACCGCACCGCTGTTCACTCTGTCTATTATTAGCATTTCAATTTGTCACTGGGACAAATCCCCACACTCACAGAGCATCACTGACTAGAGATTTTTGGGTTAAATCTTGTGGGAAAACAGAGATTTCTCTCTCAGCCTTCCTCCATTGTTGAGTTTGAACAAACGAAGTGACCACAGCAGCCCGAGTCACACAATGACAGACAGCTTATTCAGCTACTTCATCTGTCGCAGCTCCCAAGGGACCAGGCTCTGATCTTTTCCCAGAGCTCCAACTCTCTCTTTCACTCACTTCACACTCTCTTTCTTCCTCTTTTCCTGATTGTCTCTCTCTGACTCTGCTAATATTTGCAGAACATGTCTCTAATATTTTTGTCCCCCTTTCTAACGTTCACACATTTTCTTTTTAAATCGTAGATTTGGGGTGTAGTTTGAAGTCAGAAGCAATTAAACCGAGCCACATTTCTCAGCTCTCTTTGAGAGCATTGTTTTTGTTTGTATTTTGTTTATTGTCATCTCTCCCATGGGGGTTGAAGCGGTTGTAAAGACAGAGTCATTCCTTCAGAGACACCAGCTCCCATCAGCACCTTCTGGTCATTACTGGTGCATCGTGGGAACAGCTTGGCGAGGACAATGATTGGCTACAACAATGAAGCTGGGGGGCAACACAAAGGACACGCCCACCGCATGATGGGAACGAGCAGCAGAGAAAGCAGATGTTGTCACAGAGGACACACAGGAGGGGAGAGAGAGACAGAGACAGCAGATGTCTCTCTATCTCTCTCTCTCTTTCTGCGGTGAGTTTGATTTGTGTTCAACTCTTAGGCAGCAGGTGTGAAGAAAAGGCAGCTTTACCTGCGTCTGACAGAATGATTGCTACTTTGTTGAACAGGTGAAAGTCCAGAGTACGCCAGGCTGGACAAACATTTGCACATCTCTATTGTGATCGATTCTCTCTGCAGTGGTGCAGGATATTTCCTGGAAACAGACTTCTACAGCCAAAGTGTTCCTAATGTTCCCCTCAGATTTCTTCTCAACCCTTTAAACTACCGAGTTGCCCATTAAAAGTCCTATGACATATATCTTACTTAGAGACAGAGCGAGAGGACATAATGGCAGGAAACATTTATCTTTGTTTGATGTCAGACACCAGAGAAGACGTGGAAAGTTTGCCGTGAAAAACTGAAGTGTGATCACATGCTGTAAAACTCACAAGTCACATTTAAACACACAGGAAGTGTTAACAGGGTAAAAGGGTTGATTTCTTACTTAGTACCACTTGTACTGTTGTCGGATAGAAGACATCCGTGTGTTTATAGTCTGCGTGAAACAAGGGGCCACGACAACACAATCAGGTTTTGAATAAAATGACCAAACAAAGCCAGCAGATGTTTCCACAGGTGATGTGTTCAAATGTTACAGTCGTCCTTTCTGTGTAGTGTACTACATGTAAGTGCAGTAATGGAAGAACACGAGCTGAGACACAGCCTCGGTTTCTCATGTTTAGCTCATGCACTAAGTCGTGCTGAGGATTGAACTGGATTTTTAAGAGTCAAATCTCCAATTTTTATCTTATTTCCGGTGGTTTCTAATAACAATTGTAAAATTGTACCAATCAAGGCAGCTTGAAAATATTCCAATTTAAGGCCTTAACTCAAAGATAACTTTAAATGGTGAGGTTTTTAAATGACATGACTTTTTATGTATTGTTTTAATTTTTTTGAAAGATATTTGTTTTTTGTTTGAGCTGTTTGTTGCAGTGCTTTTAATCGGTGTGCTGTCTGTGTGCTTTAAATCTATGTTCTGTAACTTTATCAAATTAAAGTTCTGAACACATTTATATTTCCAAACATGGAGGAGTTTCCATCAGCAGCACAGTGTGCTGGCTTGCCTCTACGCACCCCTCACACATGATGTAGTCAGCTCATGGGAATACACTCTTCTCTTCAACGTGGCCATTCATGAAGGGTAGACAAATTAGACAGCAAATTCAAACAATAATACTTGCCAGTTCATCCCAGGGAGATAAAAAGGAGAACAGCTGATGGGAACAAATCTTCTCATGTTCACTCACAGTGCCACGAGGGAGCAGTCATCACTTCACGTAATGAGCAATTGAGACGTCACTTTGTTGGCAGATTTGACAAACAAACATTTGGGTCTCCAGCTCTGATCCGCCGAGACGAGAGGAGTGGTCGAAATCTAGTAAAGTGTGCTCTGGGATATTTCTGTGATAAGGCATTGTGTCTGTGTGTGTGCATGGTCTTTGTTTTCATGTGTGTGGTGTGTATGTGTGGGAATGGACCCTGGTCTGACTTCTTGATTAATGGCCAGTGTGTGTATGTGTGAAAATGCTCCCGGTCCTGTTTCCATGCTAATGAGTAGCGGCAGATGGGAGAGAGGAGGCTGGACCAACAATGAACAAACGCACCAGCAGCCACACAACTTAAAAAGACCTAACAGACCCTCCTGTATGGGCCGTTTCCTCACAGACATTATTACTTTTCTTCTTGTAGGTTGGAGCATGTAAACACTGAAAACAGTCAACTCTATCTTGGATATGATCATGGCAAGCAGGGATATGTTAACAGCAAGCAAGACACTGTAGCATATGAAAAATACACTTTACTATAAGCTTGTGAGGAGATTGTATGAGTTTATGAGTTGTAGGCAGTGGAGTTAATCAGATTGGGGAAACACGAGTGAGAATTTCAGTGTCTACAGTCTACAAGTATTATTTGCAGCCTTTATATATTTCATCAACAAGTCTCGGCTTGTGCAGTCTGTTTTTCTTGATAAAAACAGGATCATTTCCCCATTTACTCGTACACATGTATGCAGTTATTTTTCTGTGTGGTATAAAAACAATAGTTTGGCTCAGGCCCAGGGCCACACAAGGTTTCTCCATCAAAGTTGGGTGATCAGTGTTTGGATTTACGATTACTTTGCAAAAAAATCTGTCATTCTGCAATGACATGAATTTGTTTTGTCAAATAACAAAACAACAGGGATGTAGTGGGGAGGGGAATAGTAAAACTAACCTGTTGAAGTGGTAACTTTCCATTTTTTAGTCATTTAAATTTCTTTATATAGAGAGAGCACAGAAGCAATGTTAGAAATTTTAATCCAAACAAAAAGTCACACAATCTCTTGTGAAAGCAAAAAATGTGTGTGTTCTGGAGCTGATTAGTCAATAAATTTAAGTGTTAAACACATGGTTGTGGACAAATTCATATTTTATTGAAGCTAACTACACAAAAATAATTTGAAGTAAACCACAAGGTTTCAAATTCACACACGGCCATGTCCACACTTCTTATCTGCAGTAGATTAGGCCTCATCGACACAAAGACATCTCCCCCAAACACAGCAGTGAGGCAGAGTAATGTGTCCCTGCAGGAGACCGTTTCCTGTCTGTCCCTGTGACTCAGCTGAGCTCTACATTGAAACCTAAATATCTGAGTTGCTTTTTGTACCATCAAGTCCATCGCAAATAAAAGAGCAGCTAAAGAGAGAGACGGGAAGGAGAGAGCACTATGATGTGAGGATGGTTGTGCGCATTCATGATGCTGTTTACAATTTACATATAAAATACATTTACTGGATGTTTTGATGCCATGTGTGTCTGCAGGTATGTATATAGAGACGGGGGGTTCTGCTGATATATTTTTCTTTTGTGTGTCATTTCCAGCCTGGAGTGGTGGTCCAACCTTTTAGACAAATATAAACACTTCCCCCCTGTAAGTCTAGATAATACTGCCACTGATTAGAAACAAGACTGTGTGTATTGGGGACCTCCTCTGTCATACAGGAAACCATGCCTGTTTCCTGCCAAGAACTCTTTCTATTTTTCATTCTCACTTTCCTTATCTTCACTCTTTCTCCTCATACAATTACACACACTTTGTCTTTGACTTCCACATTTTTCTTTTTCAGGTCTTTTCGAGCCAAAAGCTATTATTTAATTGGACTATTGCAAGTAAATAGGGCAATTGAAATGAAATTATGTTTGGGCTTGACTTGTAAAGTCACAGTCAGCTCTTAGTAGCCTCAAAATTGTTCCAACGGAAAACTACATACAGCAGGAGAAGAAGCCCATTTAGAATGAACTGAGCTCTGAGACAAACATCTGACTTC
Organism: Embiotoca jacksoni; assembly: GCF_022577435.1. Lineage (NCBI taxonomy): Eukaryota > Metazoa > Chordata > Actinopteri > Embiotocidae > Embiotoca > Embiotoca jacksoni. The sequence continues at coordinate 11,272,700 of NW_027185414.1, read as the reverse complement.
CAGGAGAAGACTGCTGACAAGTAGACCCTCTGCCAACACGAATGACCCTGAGCCAAGAAAAATAAATCATACACAAAAACACGCAGCATGAGCCATAAGTCAAACCAGGCTAATGTACAATCCTTAAAAGCATGTAAAGTTTTAGATGTTTTGATTCTTATCTGTCATGCAAACCACCAGGCATCTGACTGGTCCAGATTTGTTCTGCCACATGACAACGACCCCGACAACCTATTATAAACAAGAAGAAAAGAGAAGAAGCAGAAGAAGAAGATGAACAAGAAGCCGTGCAGCTAATGGTATGGACCCAACAGAGCCTCGATGTCAACATCATGGGGTCAGATCATTCTGATCATTTTGACACTGACATATATACTTGTATTAGTGTGTGTGTGTGTGTGTGTGTGTGTGTGTGTGTGTGTGTGTGTGTGTTTGTGTGATAGAAAGACCCCCGAGGAATGCTCTTAGTGCTGTTGTAGTATCTGCGAGCAGGAAATGGATTCCCAGAGACAGGAAGTACCTTCGTGGAGAGAGGAAGTGTTTGCCAGCATCCGCCCTCTGTCTGCTGGATGGGGAAGGAAGGAGCAAGAGAAAGGGGGGCAGTGAGGGGTCGCGGTAGAGGAGGAATGAAATAGAGAGTTGTTTTAGGAAGAAGAGAGGGGGCGCAACAGAGTGTGTCAGAGGGTGTGAGGGAGATCCAGCTGACGTCTGAGCTGCCCTGAAAAACAAATTTCAGCAGATCACTTGACCAGAAGCTGTTTCTGTGTCTCAGATAGTCTCATGCTGCTGCTCTGTAAACCAGTCAACTAGGTGGTCTGTTACTAGTTGTAGTTTTGAAGATCTTATGTGATATAAATTTACTTTTTGGGGGGATGCATTCTGACAGTGAATCCTCCATCATGTCTGAATTATACTGCAGAATGACACAGTCCTCAGTACTTTCACGCCACATTGTTTGGACTTTTCTGTTTGGTCCAAACCAATACAGGAGATATGAAAGATGCCTCGGACTACAGTCTCAAATGAACGAACAAAATCTTTTTCCAAAACGAAAAGGTGGTCTCGGTCCGGATAAAACTGAACATTCATTCGGTTCATTTGCAGTGTGAAATAACTTTTTGGATGGTTTGGTCTTTCAGACCAATTACATGGAGTTGAGGCTGTCGTCACCCATTAAACAATAAAAGAAAAGAAGAACCGGAAGAGAAGTGAAAATGAGTTGCAGAAGTACACGGGGAGAAGAAGTGACGAAGTATTTAAGTGTTGTTTGGTCTGACAAAAATCCAAAGTCAGCTTTAGAAAACATAAAATAGCTGAAACTCGTGTGAATCTAGCAATGCCATCTGAACTATGGCCGCGGTATAAAAAGGTGTGGGACGCCATTAGAAGAAGCAGCGCATCGACAAGACTTGTCTCAAGTATTGAGCTTGAAGTTGGTGCTGCTGGTGGTACCGCCATAATAATGGTACTGTGGCAATGAAATGGATCTGTTCATTCATTTTTCTCTATTTAAATGGAAAAGGCTACCACCCAAATTGACAGCATGCCAATACCAGACACACGGCTATCTACAAATCAATCAATATCCAACATAGAGAGATGCAGCTCACATAGGTAATGACAACAGGACGTTAAGTATGTCATGCCAGACTTTTGGAAAAAAAGTATAACAAAGTTTAAACCTACAAAAAAGAGATCAAGCAAGAGAGTATTTACAGTAATTACTTTTAGAGAGTAATGAGGAAACCTGTTCTGCTGAGCTTATCTCACCCGACCTTGTCTGCAAAGTTGCTCTCCTCGTTCTATAACTCTCTCCTTCCAACTTTGTAGCAACAGTTTCGGTACGCCCGTTGTTGTCCGGCCAAAAAAATAAGATCAATTACAAAATGGTGTCAGTTTTGTGCCGAATATGTCGAGCTGCCCGTGCTGAGCCTCAACCTCATCAAACTCCTTTGGGATGAATTGGAATACAGACTGTAAGTCAACTCCTGCTCTTGTGTCTGAATGGGAGTAAATCTCTGCAGCCAGGCTCTGAGATCTTGTGGAAAGATGTCCCAGGAGGGTGGAGGCGGTCATCCAGGCGTGTACATACTTCTGGCCATGTAGTAGCTTTTTGTCTCGGAGACACGCCACTGTAAACTAAGAAGCAGATGAAGAGATGTCCAGGCAGCCTCCTCGCTCACACACTCCACTGTGAACTCTGACTTGAGATCGAAGGTTCTGCATGCGTGAAGTTTTTAACATGTGTCGTCCCAGCGCTGCTCACACTCATAAAAACTCCCAAGAGGGAGATCAGTTGAGGTGAAAGGTCAGGGGTCAGCCCAGTGTATGTGTGTGTGTGCCTATATGCAGGTCTTTCTGGGTAAGTGGCTGAGGAACTTGCAGGGTTCAGAGGAGAAGCAAACGTACCACACACACACACACACACACACAAGGTCCAGGTTTGTCCACTGTTTTGTCACAATCCTCGATTCGTTATCGACGGTCAGTCTGACTCCAACGGGTTGTATTTTACTGTAAACAGCCAACTGACACAGACTCAGACATCTAATCAGTCAGTGGACAGGAAAAAAAAAGTTCCTTTTCAAGATCAAAGAGACAACTGAGGGGAAATGAAAGAAAGCGGCTTTGTCGAGGCACGTTGCTGTGAGGAAGAAAGTTTAATGTAGCGTGTGTGGAGATGGCACTCGATGGACAGATGGTCCTTTGTGACTCCTGACACCTGCCAGCTGCTGCTCTGCTCCTCATCACCTCTTTTTCTTTCTTTTCTGTTCTTTTCTTTTCTTTTCTTTTCTTTTCTTTTCTTTTCTTTTCTTTTCTTTTCTTTTCTTTTCTTTTCTTTTCTTTTCTTTTCTTTTCTTTTCTTTTCTCTTCTCTTCTCTTCTCTTCTCCTCTCACCTCACTTCTGTCCTTTTTTCTGTCTCATCAACAGGCTACTCCTTTCTTTTTCCTCTTTTTGTCCTCTAACTGTAGCTGGTATTCACTGCCAAGGCATTTAGAAGAACATGTAGTTGCAGTCGGAGGACGAAGGTGTGCTGCTGTTATTTGTCTCTTTGGAGGCAACGCAGAATATAAATTCAGGTGTTAGGGGACAAATCTAAATCGTTTGTTGGAATATTTATAACAGTCGACATGTTTTACAGACATTTTATAAACTTGAATTATCCTGTAGAATTTTAAATAATTACTCCAAACTATATGAAGTTTAATATATTTGCACTGAAACACAGTAGTCCAATATAAGCATAATGTATTTAGATGCAGAGTAGTGGTGTCATAAAGGAGACGTGGATGCTGTACACATGTGGGAGTTGCTGAAGTTGATTGGAAAAAGTTTCAGTTCCAGGTGCTGTTGAGCAAGGCATGATTTAACTGCATAGAAACCAAAAGCCAGGCTGACTGAAAGCAGATTCATAGATGGGCATGCAATGCAAGGCTGAAAAAACACTGAGCCCTTCAATTTCCATACTGATGTGGCTAAATCCAAAACGTTGAAGTGATCTTTTCATGTTTTTATGTCCTCATTAAGCTTGTGTTTTCAACCACCAAATGCAGATGTAGATGAACTTGGAAATGGCGGTCTGCTGCTGCTTTGTGGCAAGAAAAACGTGGCTTTATAAGAATTCAAAGTGAGGTTTGAGGGTCGTCATCACAGGCGTCTGACCTGTTTTTGAAAATCTTCCACAGTTGCTGCCAGTCAGTTTTTCCTGTTTGTTCTGTAAACAATAAATAATGCCACCAAAAACAGCAGAAAGCAGCTTGGCTGAAATTGCACAAAGCTGTTGGCTGATGTGGCCTCCTGCGCATGCCCAGAAGAGACAGGAGCGGGTTTGCGCAGGAATTCTCACATGGATGGTGAGCTAGTTCTAAAATCATAGTATGGAATATATTGTGGCCAGTTTTGACCCTCTTTGCTACATGTGAATTATATACAACCAAAAACAGTGGTTTGTTTCCTTCAGGTTGGGATGGAGTTGCTGCCCCAGGTGAAGGGGTTGAAGTATCTTGGGTCCTGTTCTTGAGTTAGTTTATGATGAAGCAGGAGGTTGATAGATGAATTGGTACAACACTGCACCACACCGTTTTGGTGGAGAAGGAGCCGAGCCCGAAGGCAAAGCTTTTGATTCACCAGTCGATACATATCGACCCTCTCCTGCATGTGGTCACAAGCTTTTGGTGGTGACAGAAACAATAAGATGGTGGGTACAAACAACAGAAATGAGTTTAATCCACAGAGTGGCCAGGCTCAGCCTTAGAGATTGGATAAGGAGTTATGACATCCTCAGGGAGCTCGGAGTAGAGCCATTTCCCCTTAATGTTGAAATGAGCCATCTGAGGTGGTCCGGGCATCTGATTAGGATACCTCCTGGCCGCCTTCCACTGGAGGTTTTCTGGGCACATCCAACTGGTAGAAGACCCCTGAGTAGACCCAGAACATGCTAGATAGATTATATATGTCATCTGACCTGGAAACACCTCTAGAACATGTTGCTGGGGAGAGGGATGTCTGGGTCAGCTATCTGTGCCACATTCCTGTGTTCGTATCTGACCTAGTGCTTCCATGTTACCACCACAGCTCAGTTTATTGTGTTGATTTCCCTCGACTCAAACAGGTCCTACGCCTAAAGATCGTTACCTGCTCATCTAATTTTTGTTACCAAAAACATATCTCCTGTGCGATCTGTCGAATGCAGCTGAGCAGAGCCCTTTCAAAGAGGCTGGAATAACTAAGTATACTGAGCCTGGACGGACATCTGTACCTGATGGAGGTTGTGGATTATAAACTTGAGTGTTGAGACATTTACAAATGTGAAAATGTCTAATAGATGGCACATTAAAATGAGGCTCCAGTGACCAAGGATGTCTCATTGTATTGAACGCCTGTTGCTTCGACTCACGTTCTGTACGTGTGTTCATGTGTTTGTTTACTTTTTTGATTTACATGATCTGCATGCTTATTTGCAAGTAGAGAGGGGAAGTGAGATCCGATCACAAGTGACTCGAGACGCACGCTAACGCAAGGTGTGAACTCAGAAAACACTTACCTAAAGTTACAAAGTTATAAGATGCTGTCACACTCTTTTCAGCAAATGCACACATTGAGCAGTTCAAATACTATTGTAATGTATTGTTTGCTTTAAATATGCACTGAAAAAAACCTGAGCGTTGACACACCACACACACAGACACACACACACACACACACACACACACACACACACACACACACACACACACACACACACACACACACACACAAACAAAAGTCTCTTTGAGATGTCACGAATGGAAAAGGAAAACGTTTGGTTCCAGTTATTTGCTATCGGCTTCACTGCGGTCAAATGGCAGCCAGTGAATGTGATCGCTCACAGCTGAGTAAGGAAAGGAGGCTTTCTTTCCCCCTAACTGGTGACGTTGCAGTGACCTACAGTTGTTTGAAATAGGAAAAGAGGTTCTGCTGCTGTGTTGGTTTCCCTGCTGGGTGACACGTGGGTTTAAAAAAGTCAGAGTGGATTCCAGAGTCACTCTCTCTCAGCCTGAGAAAACAATCCTGTCTGTCCGCCTGACTGTCACTCTCACCTCGTCTCTCTGTCTCTGTGTGGGATACCCAGTCGGTGAGGACAGCTGGCTGGCTGACGGTGGATGTATATCTGCGTACATGTGTGTAGGTATCTGGGTTTTTGCGTGTGTGTGTGTGTGTGTGTGTGTGTGTGTGTGTGTGTGTGTGTGTGTGTGTGTGTGTGTGTGTGTGTGTGTGTGTGTGTGTGAGATCCTGAGAGGTCAGAAGTCAAGCTGTGGTTCACAGAGAGCCACGTTGTTCCCCTCCCAACAGGAAGGAGGGCACTGTCCATATGCTGTCTTCACTCACACACACACTTAGATTCACATGCTCACACATACAGTCACAAATTCTGTATACATACAGAAACACATACACACTCACGCACGTATTATTCACGTACCTTTAACGTCATGCAGATGTACTCACTCTCACTTATGTAAACACTTGAACAGACTGATGCACAGTTTGACATAATATATGCCTTACCCCCCTTAACCTGACCCTAACCATCGCAGCAGGACCTCCGCTCTGACCCAAAACCTGACTCTAACCTGAACCCTCAAACAGCCCTTTGAAGGTTTGTCCCAAAAGGCAGACCACACAGATTGTCCTCTCTCACAAAATGTCCTCACTACTAGAGCCTACACCCCCAAACTGGTCCTCTCACATGCAGATGTACAAGTGCAATATAACGCATACTATGTTCAATCGTCACCAGCCACACCTGAAGCTGCAACGTTTTCTCTATGTTCTGGCTCTACATTCACAGACCACATCAGGCTGCCGCCCAAATGAATATTTGAGAACGTGGAACGCCAGATTTTAGTGGATGGAAACACCGAGCGCATTCAAAATGACGATGTTGAAGGTCAACAAATCCTCATGACAAAACGACAGAATAGGTCGACGACCACTGACTTGAAAAATGACACGTGAGCATTTTAAACGCCCTCCACAAGACCAACACATCCTCACACCTGAACATCAGATCAGGTCATTTGATTGATGGAGAGAACAAGCGACAGGTATATTTCCATGACAACAACTCACAGGAATATGTTAAAAGCAAAACGAGAGTAAGAGGCCACATCAGGAGTTGAACCAGCTTACCAGATGTTGGTTGTGGTGAACAGTTCTGTTGTTGGCAGAGAAAGACACGATGAAGAAGAAGAGAATACAAATGTTCTTGTGGTGTTTTGGACAGACAAGAACAGCCTGCGTGTTGACTTTACAAGTAAATAGCATTTTCAGAGAGCAGGCTTAGTGAGGATGTAGCCTGTCTGCCGTTTAGAACAGCTGTCTGAAACGCTTGAGCTGTAAAACAAAGACACTTTCCTCCTTGACTTTCTGTCTCCATTTGGTCTCCCTGCCACTAATAAACACTTTCCCTTTCTAAGCATGCACACTGCCTGACACTTATTTAGCTCCTCCTCCTGTGGATTAGATTCTTCTTTTCTCTTTGTATTACTTCATTTTCTGTGTCTGCCAGCGGGCTTCAGACATAAACTCAGTCTTTGCAGCCAGCAGACAGCTGCATATAGCTGTGTCCTCATTGAGTTAGACAACATTTCTTACAAGATTTAGAACGTATTACATGCACACATTAGCACAGCAGGGTTTCACATTTATTGTGCTGTCACTCTCGCTCTCTCACTCACACACACACACACACACACACACAGAAGAGCTGTGTCCACACTGATACAAACCTTGTTCTTGTAGACTCGTCAGAGAGGAGATTTTAAAGTTAAGGTGCTGATCATTGTTAGTTTAAGTGCTAAAGAGCTCACATGTGGGTCTGAGTTGTTTGAGATGGAGTCATCTGTCTATATGAGGTGGAAATGTGACCATGGATACAGTACTGAAGAGGGTTAAAAAAAAAAATGATATCAAAGCTGGGTTTGTTCTAAAAAGCAGGTGCTCACAGGAAAACTAGAAAATGACAAATGGTGAGAAGCACAAGTCTTGTAGACGAGCAGGAACAAATTCAGAGTAAAGAAAAACTCTTTATGAATGAACGGCAAGTAAAGAATGTTCCACAGGATGTAGGGAAATATGTTTTCTCATTAACGACCAGGAGATTTCATGACCAGAACATTATATTGATAAGACACAAGTCCACCTCTATGACAATGATGGACAGAGAAAAGTGTGGAAAGAAAGAGGAGCAGCTTATGACCTAAAGCATACCATCTTTATCTGTCAAACATGGTAAGGGCTGTTATGGCTTGGAGATGTATGGCTGCCATTGGTACACAAGCCTGGATGAATGTGGAGGTATACAGGAGCCTTCTGTGTGCTCACACTCAGCAGAGTGCACCAAAACACATGGAGAGGTTCAACATCCTCCACTGGCCGAGTCAATCGCCTGATCTCAGCGTTTCTGGACTTCTTAGAAAAGCACAGAGACCACTGACCAGTGCCTCTGGACTGGAATTTAAAATATTATTGTGAAAGGCAAAGAAAAATCTAAAATAGGATTGATTTGACCTCATTGTTCTGATTATTAAAGCCTTTTTGTCATTTTGGCTCATTTCTCTTTGAAACTGAGTTGAACATTGATTTGTCAATACTCTTAAGCAAGTGGTTTGATGTTTTGAAGTGTGATTCCTGTACTGGTGACTTGTGTCATGTTTATTACTTAGAAAATCCTCCGAACAGAATGCAGCCGCAGCCTGGAGGATCATTGATGTTGCTGCTGGTCTCATTACCAAAGTAAGACAAACAGAGAGGAGTTCTCACACTTCTCCATTTGGACTCATTTCTCAAGTCAATCACAACAGGCAGGCAGGAGATACGCACACAAACACACACATCCAAAGAATGCTAAAACAAATGTTGACTGTTTACACTTGACCCGTTGTTGTTTATGTACTTTCTCTCAGTTACAGTTGTTCTTGTTGGGGCTGTAAATCAGACATCAGCGACACCAAACACACCCTCTGTCTGCAGCAACACTACACAGTAATATTTATTGTGTTCCCAGTGATGGATCATTTTTACTCACATGGTTATTAAATTATCACATCGACCACCTTGCTAGCAGGTCTTACCATTGATTATATAAAATAATGATCTTAATTGTTTCAGCTACAGTTCTTTTTGATATCGATCAGCGTGATTCTACATCTACAGTCAAAAAGCATCTTACCAGATAAATTCTTATCAGTCAGAAATAGTTGGTCCTCCCAAGTTTTAAGAAGTTGCTCTGCAGTCATCACATCCCTCTACCCCACAGTACTCAAATCAAAATATGTTACTGTAAAGATTTGGAAATTGCTTTGGTAGTCAGATGCGACACTCTCCACAAGACAGAAAGAGAAGCTATAAAAAAAAAAATCAAATTGTGGGTGAAAAAAGTATATTTAATGGAAGAACAGAATAACATACAAATATTGAATCCCACCGAAAGCAGATGCTGCCCCCTACTGACTAGAAAGCATAAATGGCCCGTTTCATCACTTTGAAATATGCAATAAACTCTTAAGAGAAAATACTGACAAAAGTAAACAATAAAAGCAGCAATTAGAAATATACAATTCATTATATGCCAATTCTAAAGGAATTCCAAAAAACAATCACCATTACTTCCTTTCCCGAAAGGACAGAGGTGTCAAATAAAGAAAAAAAAAAACTAGACCGTTCCTCAGATGAATTATCTTTTGAGTATCTGTTGTAGTTTTGAAAGGTGGCGGCTCTGGGTAGCTTGGATTCACTGGAGTTATGATGGATTAACATCCAAAAGCTGCAAAAGCAGTGTGAAAACATCGATATGAAGTTCTCAAACCACTTCAACAGCATTATCCTCTGCAGGACTGACAAATTACTAATGAGCCTTTTACCACAGTCAACATGTCGACATCTATTTTTCAGCATAGTCAAATATTGATCATGACGTGTTTTATTGTTTTAACAGTAGAGACACCACACTTCAAATGTGGATGGACTTTTAGACTGAATGACTGACGTTACCTTGCCGAGAGCGCCCTCTGCTGGTATCTTAAAACTGAAGCTCTTGAGAAGAGGAACACAAAATAAACTCAACAATCAACTGCAGTTCAGTAAAATGACAATGAATCAAAATACTACCAACCTCAAGTTACATGCGAAGTTAGAATTTTTTTTTTTATCAAGGCTTCAGTTTGTGCTGCTGAATATTGTGTGATGTAGAGGGATGGCAATGTTATGTCAACACAGTATAACATGAGACAGTGCAGTGAAGGGAAAGAGAAGTGAATATTAAAAATAAATCCTTTAAACTGACTGTCGTTTAGAAGGAGTCCTTTCTGTATTGAAAGGAAATTATGACATACGCATAAGCATGTTCATGCATTATTTTACACATTTCTTCACAGGTAACTAACATTATCACTGTCTTCTAACCCTGGAGGCTATAAAACTGCTGCACTTCCTGACAAAACCCACTCTTTAACAAGGTTAAAGATCTCAACAGAAGTTCTTTGTTTGATGCCATTTTAATATATGTACAAACCTTGAAGCATTCACTTATTGATGGTTTATTGTTTCCAAACAAGATTTTTTTTTTTTTTTTTTTTTTAAAGTAGACCGACACACTGCTGAATATTCTGTGCTTGTCTTAGACATTTGCTTGTCTTTACCAGACAGAGTAAAATCTGAAAGGATTATAAAAGTTCTGGAGGAATGTGTGTTACGGACTTTAACCAAATTTGAGTTCAGTTCAGCGAGGTGCTTTGCTGCAGACCAGCACCTCCCTGAGCGCCTCCTGCAGCTTCTTTTCAGACTCCATCACCTGTCGGAAACTTTCATGGAAGTTGGCGTTACCTTCCTTCACCCAGGCTTCCTGGAGCTCTCTGAGCCACACCTTGATCCCATCCAGCTGCTTCTGCACCTCCCTCTGCTCCTCCAGCTCGGCCTGCAGCGCCTGCTTGGCACAAACTTCCGCTTCATAGGTTCTGTGGAGGTCCGCCAGGGACGACTCCAGCCTCCGCACCTCCTGCACGGAGCAGCACCACAGCCAAATCACAGACCGGTACATTCGCTCACATTTCTGTGACATCTACAGATATTATAAAACACTGTAAAAAATATTTTATAATTATTTATGTAATAATAAGAAATGAGATGTATAAGAACAGATGAAATGCATAAAATGAAACACAAATAGGGTAAAAATATGATGTTGACTTGACTTCTGTCGCTTTTAACTGCATCTCATTGTCTTCATTAGCTGATGGAGATACACAACCAACAACTAGCTGCTGTCATGCAAGTCCAGTTCCACACTTTATAATGTGATGACAACACACCCATCTCCGTGACAACTGAACAAACTCCATCTTTCGATGAAGACAGTGAGATGCAGTTAAAATGATTTAGTGGCTCTTGAACTGTGGAAGTTCTAAATGAACTTTAACACCATCTTTGGGATTTGGATCCTTCTTGGGACTAACTGGTTAACATACACAATGATACTGATTAATCTGTGACATATAAAATCAGTCTATAACTTCAGGCAAGCCAGTGTGTTATTGGCCTTTGTGAATGACATGGGGATATTTTAGATTTGTGACCAGCATGTTCTGAGCAGAGCATTTCACAGATGCCAAATACACTTGCCTGTGCTCTCTGGTGGGCAAACTGTGTGATGGTATAAAGTGTAGAAAATAAAAACTTTGATCCCACTCTCAAGAAAATAAGACATTCAAAAATGTTGGGGGTCACTTTTAAAAAAAACAGAAGCCTGATTAATGATTAAAGTTTTTGAGTGAAATGAGCACAAAGAAAAATGCATTCAGTATTCACCAACTTCTGCCAATAAATAAAATGTATATCTTTTCTGTTCCAAAGAATCATCCTTGTGTACAGAGTACCATCTGTATGTGTGAGAGAAACCAGGAGACATTATTATTTACACTTTTATTTAGTCCATAAGAGCCTTCCTATATAAATAATGCATACATTAATAGAAAACTTGAAAACGTATCTCTGCTGGTGCAGGATTGTCTAGGTCTCTGCCCGATAACATAACAGTTAAGTAAAAAAAAACTTAGTGTAAACAACAGCACTGCTTGAGTGAGTGTGTGAGAGTCGGAAAGTAAAATTCAATTCAATTCATGGAAATATAAATTATGTCTTAATGAACGATTAGGATACTGGTCTAAGTTTTGTAAATATAACACATTTTTCACAATCTTGGTGGCAAATTTTAGGGGCGTTCTGAGATTTCTGAGGATTTCGCCGTTTTCGTTTTCCAAGAAGTGACATTACAACTCACAATTTTGGATCTCTAGTCACTAATAAGCTTGACATAGAATATATTCACAGATAAAAGTGTGTCTGTGAAGAGCTACAGTGAGAAGGAATATGAGGGATCATAACACTACGAAGATTAAGTTTTTATTTGAGAGTTTTTCACTCTATATGGTTGTAAACACTGGAGATAACTGTGTAATCAGGGCTAACAAACACTTTGGCTCTCATCTCTTTATGGAAGTTTCCACAAATTTATGGACTGCATTGATATTATAGTAGATAACTAAATGAAACAGTAGTTATCAGAGGTGTGCATCACCCAGTGAGCTGAACATACTGCCCGACATCTCGCTCCCCCAACCCACCTGCAGGTCCTGGGGGCTCCTCTTGTGTGGCTGGTCCTCAGGCAGCAGGACGTTTGGCGGCACGGTGAAGCAGCGGCTAACCAGCAGCGCCTCCATCCGCTCCCACAGCTGCTTGAACCGCTCTTCGAGGAAGTGCTGCAGCCTCCGGCTACACTCTCTGGCCCGGGACCGGAGCTGCTCCTCGGCCTCAACCGACGCGCCTTTGCTCAGCTGCCTCACACACACCTTCTCCACGACGGGTAAAATATCGTACAGGCAGCCCTGGAAGGCGCCATAGACCCGTAACATGCAGGTTTGAGGGGTGAAGCCGAAAAACTGTGTTTCATACAGTTTTAAAGACGATAGTGGGAGATGGTTCGCCTCTCCGCTGACTTCTTCGCCGACATCCATCACCGTCTCTTCCCGGGTTTCCCGCGCCATGTTGAATCGTTGACGTTTCTCTACGTCCCACTTTCTTGAATTTGATTGGCGGTTGGGTTGATTAACGTTTGGGCGCATTACTGCCACCTACTGGTCTGGAGGGTGCACGCTGTGACTCCTCACGTCCTTCACAGCGATATCGAAAATTTGCAGTAAAGTTAACAAATTTATTTATTTTGATACGTTTGACAAGCAACAGAGGTCTATAAAACAGTGTGCACAAATAATCTTTTCTATGCTTTGGCTACACAGGTAACAGTTGCTGAAATCAGTCCATTGTTGGTCTTTCTGTGCTACTTGTTAACACTAACAGACTTTTGCCACCTCACCCAACTTTTTAACACCTTCGCTTTTGCCTTTTTTTTTTTTTAATTATTATTATTTCATCAAGCCTAGATTTTTTTTTTTTTTTTTTTATCTTTACGTATTTTTCGCGCATTTATTTGTTTTCATCATCTTTTATATCATATATTGTTCTTGCTGGGTTGTTTTTTTTATTATTTTTATTTCCAATCTTTTTACTGCCTCGCGTGTTATCGAAACGTTTGATGTTTTTTTTTATTTTTTTTTTATTTCCAATCTTTTTACTGCCTCGCGTGTTATCGAAACGCTTGATGTTTTTTTTTTATTTTATTTTTTTATTTCCAATCTTTTTACTGCCCCGCGTGTTATCGAAACGTTTGATGTTGTTTTTTTTGTTTTTTTTATTTTCCATTTGTTTTAAAATGACGTACACCTCGGACACGCCCCCTTGTTCGAGCGAACGAACAACGCGCATGCGCTCCCTCCCTCCACGGCTGCAGCTCCTTCTCGCTCCGTCCGTGTTGATAGCGGCTTTCTGCTTCCACACGTGCAACTTTCTTCCTATGTGAATCTCTCCCCGTGTCGGACCCGTCTGTAAGCTCATCCCGCTTTGTCAGAAGAGGTACGGTAACCGCCGACGTTTTTTGAGTGTTTTGAGCCTGCTTTTTACAGCTGCGCAGCCCCGCCGGCGCGGCGGGATCCGGGAGGTTGACTGCTGGAAGTTGAGCCGGGTTTGGCTCCTGTTAGCGCGGTCGCGTTAGCTAGCCGACGCGTCTACTTTTTGTTGTGTCGTTGCTAACGTTAGCTCGCTAGCAACCGTAACGAGTCGAGCTGGTTAAGCTGCTGAAACGTTACAAGTGCGTTGCGTTGGTTACGTGTGTCTATAATGTGATGTTTACCCCCTCTAACTCTCTCTCTCTCTCCTCTCTCCCTCCCCCTGAAGCCGTCTCCTCCCCCAGGTGTAAAGCCGTAGAAACCCGACAACCATGGGGGCATATCTGTCGCAGCCGAACACGGCCAAGAGCTCTTCCGATGGCGGCAACAGCAACATGAGCTACGGCTTCTCGGCCATGCAGGGCTGGCGGGTCTCGATGGAGGTGAGGCGGAGCGCGAACGACCGGGAGCAAAGACAACCATGTTAGGAGCTCCGTGTGCTGAAAGTCGACAAAGAGAAAATGTGCCATGAGTTGTAAATGGCGGGATAAAAGGGACGCGAGGCTTTTCCCTCCCCGTGTGTGTGTTGGTGTGGGGCCGCGAGTCGCTCCCGAAACTAGCTGCGACGTCCATAACTCGTCTTCAGGGTGTTTTTTTGGGGGGGGGGGGTTATATATTTTTTTTTTAGCGTTACGTTGTAACCTCTCTCCCACAAAGTTGAAGAGCATGTAATTGGTGTCTGCTGCCGTCTTGTGATGGAAAAACTTCACTGCAGCTCACAGACAGATCTCATTTTGTTTGAGGCACTTCTGAGGCGAAAATCAGTCCCAGTCCCGATTCATCCATCGGCCAACCAGCTGTCACACAGCAGCTCTAAACACAAGAACAATAGCTTCACTTGGTTACTTAGTGCATGTCAGTAATTGGATACCAGACATGTATGAGCATGTGGCACAAGCAGTTAAAAAACTTTTTTTTTTTTTGCCAGACAAGCATCATTTTGCAGTTTAATATCCAGGAGAGTGAGTGAAGACAAAGTGAAGGGGTCTCTCACCCCCTCTGTCCTAAACAAACAGGCTCCTCAATTTTATTTATATTGCGCCAAATCATGACTCAAGTCAACTCAGGCCGCTTAATATGTTAAAGTCTTTATAAAATAATCGTATAACTTTTATAAAGAGGAACCCAACGATTCCCTCATGAGCAACAGCAGGAAGGGGAAAAAACCCTCCTTTTTTTAGTATCAAACAGAACCAAGATCAGAGGCGGTCGGCCTAGACCAGTTGGAGTGAGTGGAGGCCAGAGAAAGAAAAGAACAGCATAGAGATAAAGGAGACAATAAATTCATGTTGGGGCCAGTAACCACAGACCAGACACTTGCAGCTCCAGGGCCAGAGATACCTGCAAAAAAAAAAAAAAAACTACATGAGCAAGGACTACTGCTTATAGAGATAACAAACAATTAACTAAACTATAGGAGACGGAAAGAATACAGTTAGTGAGATACAATGGTGGCGTATAAATGCATGGAAAGTAAAAGAAATAGTAACGTAGAGGAGCACAGTGCTTCATGGAAGGTGCCACAGCAGCCGGAGTCCATAACAATATAACAAAGTGATGACTCAAGATTACCTGAACCAGCCCTCACTACGCTTTGTCAAAATAGAAAGGTTTTAGGTCTAATCTTAAAAGTAGACAGGCTGTCTGCCCCTGAACCCAAACCGGAAGCTCTGTTAGGATGATGTTTGATTTTGATTTGTCTTTGTCGCAGGATGCTCACAACTGTATCCCAGAGTTTGATGAGGAGACGGCCATGTTTTCTGTGTATGATGGACATGGAGGTAACACGCAGATATTGCTGAGTACAGTCTTCTGTTGGTATTATTTGACACGCTGTCATGTACTGATTTGTTTGCTCAAAACTTGTAGCATTTCTGTGGTTTTCCCCATTTTTTTGGTTTGTTTTACACACCTCTCAGAGTACAATGCGTACCCACACCTATCCTGAGAATTTATGCAACCTGCTGTTCCCATTTAGGGGAAGAGGTGGCTCTGTACTGTTCAAAGTATCTTCCTGACATCATCAAGGAGCAGAAGACCTACAAAGACGGCAAACTTCAAAAGGTGAGGAGCCGTAGAAGTTAACACATGACTTATTCCTGTTATAACAAGTGTGACTGAGCGGGTACGTTGAAGGCCAGATGTGTGCTGCTTGGTTGTGGCGCAGTTACAAATTAGGCAGGATTAGAACCGGCATACAACAAGTGTGCGGTCACCTCCGCCGCCACAGTCTTGACATGTTTACATGTTGTTTCCAGGCCCTGGAGGATGCCTTCTTGGCCATCGATAGAAGAATGACAACAGAGGACGTCATCAAGGAGCTGGTCCAGATCGCTGGGCGGCCCACTGAGGAGCCACCCGCTGAAAAGGTGGCGGAGGAGGACGACTGTGAGTACAACGGCAACTATAAGATGTACCTGTTTGGTATGGATACTAGTTGTATGTAACGAAGCTCATTCTTGCCGAATGTAAAAATGGGAATATTGACATCTAGTGTAATGTGACGCAGAAAGGAAATAAATGGCAATAGCCATAAAAACAATCCAGAGCATTAAAATAAAACACAGAAATAGAGAATACAACAAAGAACTGATATGCTTCAGTAAGTGTGTGTTTAAACATCAGTGTGGCTGCTTCTATCCTCCTTCCAGTGGACACCGAGGAGGCAGCGTTGCTCCACGAGGAGGCCACCATGACCATAGAGGAGCTGCTGGTACGCTACGGCCAGAATCGCAATGCTGTCAAACATGCTGCTGCCATCAGGTAGTCCAACAAACTTCTTATTTTGACTTTTTATACAAGCAGTAACATTTTATGATGTTTTCCTTAAGAGCCTGAGATATGAGAGCTTGAACTTCCTGGAAATTGTGATTTATGGAAACGATGAATTCTTGGTGGTGATGTCATGCAAGGCAACTAATAGTCATCAAATATTTTTGAATAGTCTTTTCCTTTTCCTTCACAAGGAATCAAATTATATTAAGAAAGTAATGACAGACTTCTGTGGCACCTTTTTTTTTTTTAAGTTCATATCCTTAATAACAAGAACCACTGAAGAGTCTGTTGAACAGGATCTTGTACATCCATCAACACGGTTAGTCCAGCGTGCTTTTAAGATTTTCTTTCTTTGTCTATTTTCTCTTAGTGCGGCAGCTAAGAAAGCATCGTGCCCACACCCCGAGACCCCAGGAGACAAATCAGAAGCTGGGGAGGGGCCTAAGAAAGAGGAATTAAATGGAGAGGTGGAGGAGGAGAGCAATGGGAAGGTGAAGGAAGGCGAAGGAAAGACATGTGGGTCTAAGCTGCGAGCCTGTCGGAGAACAGGAGGAAGTGAAGGCAGTGGTGCAGGTACGCAGATGGGCTTCAGGGGTTTTCAAAATGTATAGTGTCTGCAGACCAAATGCCTTTCAACAAAAGTTCAGCATTTATCTTTATCTTAACATTTTCCTTTTCTGCATAAATAAAGAATCGCTAAATACTTAACAGAAGCTTTATTAAAAGCGCGTGCGGTTTTTTAGCCGGCAACTTCATTTAACATCGTTTCATTTGTTCTGCTTCGTACATTTTTTTCTCTCTCTTTGCTCCACTTGTCCAACGTGTGGTGTCGCCCTTGTTTCACCTCGACAGCAGCGGACTGTGGAGAGTCGGGGAGCTCCAATGGAGAGGAAAAGGCTGGCAAGCCTGAAGGAGATGCAGGTCCTTCCTGCTCCTCGTCCTCAAAAACTCAAGGAGACTCCAAGTCGCGTTTTTTTGATGACAGTGAGGAGTCCGAGGAGGGAGAGGAGGAGGAGGAGGGGAGCGATGAAGAGGTGAGAGCAGCAGACCTGAATAGACAGTTGTGTCGGGCATTGACTTCACTCAGAATAACTTTGAAAATTATTCGAATAACTTTTTATTTATTTTTTTGATCAGGATGGCAGCGAAGAGGAAGAGGGTGACAGCAGTGAGTTGGAAGAAGAGGAGGACACGGAGGAGGGAGAGGAAGACTCTGAGGATGAAGACGAGGAGGAAATGTGTCTACCTGGAATGGATGGCAAAGAGGAGGTGTGTATTTTCAATTGGACTCGACAGAAAACATTTCCGGCATCAAACATCTCCCATGTATAATGATGAAGGGACCATGACATGTGGAGGAACGTTTTATCTTTTAGAATTGGTGTACTGGTGAATCTTATTCTCTCAGTTGATTTGTTGTCATTGTAAAATAATTTACATCCTTATATAGAACCTGATACAAGAGAGTTTGAGCTATTTCCACTGTTTTAATGTTACACCTGGCCAGTGCAAACATGCTTTGATGGCATATTGGATCTATTGGAAGCTGTAGTGGATAATCTTGGTGTTAGTCAAGGACTTTTGTCTGCATCAATCAGGACACTGACAAAATAATGCAGTAATTTCAAGCTGTGAATCTGAATATCGGCCTGCTGTAAGTTGGGCACAGAAGCCAAATGATTTGTGTTGACTATTTCGGTCAAAAAATAAATTGGAGGAATGAATTCACATAGTTACCATGTTTTACATAAACACAGATGTTCCGGATGTGTCACTGTAAATTATTGTGGAGTTTTTATAACGTGACCCGTGTTTGTGTCTCTACAGCCCGGCTCAGACAGCGGCACCACAGCTGTCGTGGCTATGATCCGAGGGAAGCAGCTGATCGTGGCCAATGCTGGAGACTCTCGCTGTGTGGTGTCCGAACGCGGTGCGTCCAAGTCAAGTTTATCTTTCTGATCAAAGTTGTCCAACTAAAATATTTTGTCAAAGGGTTAGGGTTAATTCTGTTGCTGCACCGCTGCAGGCAAAGCTGTCGACATGTCGTACGACCACAAGCCGGAGGACGAGGTTGAACTAGCTCGCATCAAAAATGCTGGAGGGAAAGTGACCATGGACGGACGAGTCAACGGCGGCCTGAACCTCTCCAGAGCCATCGGTAGGTTACTTTGTGGGAGACGTTTAAATTCACTCTCGTAAGAACACCTCTGCAGCAGCGCTTGGTCCTTGAAGATGCTTAGTGCTTTGGGTTCAAATGCGCAATGTTTGCAGCCGCCGCTGCAATCACCAAGCTCATAATGTAACCTCTGATCGTCAGGCGACCACTTCTACAAGAGGAACAAGGCTCTGCCATCGGAGGAGCAGATGATTTCTGCGATGCCCGATGTCAAAGTTCTGACGCTCAACGAGGACCATGACTTCATGGTCATTGCCTGCGATGGTATCTGGTGAGTTTGAATGGTCACCAGCAGTTTGTCCCAGTGAATTGTCACGATTTCTTCGTCACAGTTGTTTACAACTGACACAGACTCATCTACTAAGTCCTGTTTCTACCTGTGTGTTTGCAGGAATGTATTAAGCAGTCAGGAGGTGGTGGACTTCATCAGTGAGAGGATCAAACCAGACCAGAGTGGCAAAGCCAGACCCCTCTCATCCATAGTGGAAGAGGTGAGCAAAGATGAAGTCATCTTAAACTGCTCCGTCTGCCTTGTCGCCTGAATTGAGTCTGAAATATTTTCTATAGTTTTCCCCTTTTTGATTTAAATACCATATGTCCTCCTCGCAGCTGTTGGACCACTGTTTGGCCCCTGACACATCTGGAGACGGGACAGGATGTGACAACATGACTTGCATCATCACCACCTTCCGGCAGCACCCGTCCTCCAATCAGTCAGACAACACAAAGAAGAGGAAGCAGCAGGAGCAGCAGGAGCAGGGGGAGGCAGAAGGGACTGAGCAGGAGGAGAACGGAAACGACAGCAAAAAGGCGAAAAGTGACTAAAGCAAGAGAGAAGATAAACTATCCCAGAGGGAGCAGCTGGTCCCAGAGGACACCCCAGATACACCAGATACACCAGAGACACATTCTGTTCAAAATTAAATCCTTACCTCACAAACCTCACCTAACCCTTCAACAGACATCACAGAGGCTATATGTATGCTCCAAGATCATCTGTAGTTTTGTTTTTATGCTCTGTTCTCTGGATTTTTATTTTTAACACACCCTGCAGTCGTTTCCTTTGATTGGTCCAGTCGAAAAGAAGCTGGAAACACTTTTAGTTAAATTGAGAAGAGGCACACACACCACTCACTGGCATGCTAAATAGCACATTCGATTTCATGAATTTGTAACTAAATGGAGGCTACAGGAGAAACTGCCACCTCAGCATCCCTGCAGACATACATCGCACTCTGTTGATGTTAAAAATCGCTTTCCGTGTGATGGCTTCAGTTTGTTTTAGCAGAGTTCATGGAGACACCTGTCTCACTCCTGTTTACGTTCTACAGTGTGATGCAAATATTTCCATCTTGGCTTTGCAGTAAAAATACAAAAATATGCATGCTCTGAGTTTTGTGCCAACAAAGTGCCATGAAAACCATGAATTCCTTTCAGGCACTTTTTCACATCCGCAGATTAACTGAACCCAGAGAAGGGACCTGGAATGGCTGCAGATTGGCCCCGTTTAATGGAAACTATAACTAATTGAATGAGAGGATCTAATGGTCCCGTCTAACCCAAATTGAAGCTGTATGATGCCGGGAGAATAGGTATGCTGGTCTAGTGTTGCGCTGAGTGTGTTGGTGCCATGTTTCAGGCTCCTCTCTGATGTCCACAGTTCAACCCGAGTTTGTTCAGGAGCAGTTTGTGTCGAGTCAGATTGACTCCACCCGTCACAAAGAGAGGAGCTGATGTATTTGGGGTATAAGTCCAGTTGCTCTCATTGACCATTTATATATTTTTCTTTCCTTTTTCTATTAGCCCTCGTTCACAAGTAAGAATATTTTTTCTTGTCTTTTTTTTTTTTTTCCTCTCAGTCTTTGTGTTCACGTAACAGCCCATCCATCACCTTTGTCCTGCCTTTTTTCATTCCTGGTTTGTGTCTTGTTGCTCAAAATCTGTAAATTTCCAGCTGGGAAGAATGCTAGGGCTTTTGGAGATGGTGTACTTTCCATCTGTAAGATATGATAGCTGGGAAACAGGCGCGTCTTTTATGCCCATCCAAAGAGAAGTGGCGATTGAACTCGGCTGTCTCCAGGTCCAACACGGTTCCTGTCCCCTTTTGCCACTGCAACACCTTTTTGAGATGATCTCTAGGACAGTTTTAGAAAAAACAAGTATTTCCACTCAACTTCTTTGTTTTAATTTTTGATTAATGAGACCTCTGAATTGTTTTTTGTTTTTTTATTATTTCCTTTTTGCGAGCACACTCTGAAAACGCCCTAACGCTGGAGAGGATGTGCGAGGTTATTTTTCTGAGTGGACATACAATTTTAAGTTCAGAGCACCAAGACAGCGTTTTTTTTTTCTTTATTTGCAGAAGCCTCATTTACAAACAATGTGTGGCTGTAAGTTTGTTTCTAGTGTACTGTCATGTCACCATGCCCTTTTCTCTGTACATAGTTTTTTCAATACTTGTAATTGAAGAAAAAGAAAACGCTTTTTCTTTGTAATTGTGCGTCAATGTGACATTTTGGTGCATACTCTTTTGACACCAGTATGTAAGTACATACAAATACATTTTTTTAAAATATTCAAAACTGCAGTCCTGTGTGTTTTTGTTGTTGTTTTATTATACAACCAGTGCTGCATTGGTGACTTTTATTTTTGAAAATCTCTCACAGAAGTTGAACCAACAGTATGGGGGATGAATCCTCATGTCGATGTTTTAAGGGAGACCAGGGATGTATCAATATGAAATCACCAGTGTTATCAGTGATTACAAAGGCTTCACTTTTCAATATGAAATGCTCAATGTGCTGTGGCTTATGTTCTCACACAATCCTACAGATGGCAGCAGAGACTGCTTCACTGTCAGATTGATGCAGTATGTCATGTTTCCATGAAGCAGTGAGAGGAAACCATGTACCATGAAGAGGTGAAGATTCATCCCAACCAGAGAGGACAGCTGCTGATCATACAGACACGTACACCTTTAACCAGGGAAGACAAACTCGTCAGTAAAACGTGGAATCGAATGAGAACCTGCAGACTGTCCTCTGTGATCACAAGGCCTCCATGGAAGACATAAGTTATACTTTGAATCTCCATAGAAAGAAAAAGAGGACAGTCTTTACTTCCCATCAGCCTCAGGGCCTCTGTGTCCTGCCCTGCCATTGGCTGCCGCTCCACAGTCCTGGTGGTTGCTCCGCTCCCTGAGGATCACTGTTGCTGCAGGAACAATAGAAAGCAAGGGAGGAAACACACACTGTCCTTGGAATCTAAAAATGTCTTCGTAGACACAGAGCACATGTTTTCAACCCGTCTTTAACGGGCAGGATGTTTTTTTGTTCTGTTAGTGTAGATTAGCAGCTACAGTGGTGTGTGTGTGGATACATGAGGTGCGTGCCAAGTTTGTTAGTCTGGGTGTTCATTCTCGTGCTGAGAGACAGAAATACAGGCCGGGACTCACAAGAGTTTGTGTCAGTGTGAAAGTGTCTGTTTTGTCCTTGGATGTGTGTTACCAGTCAAACTGACCTTTATCAGCTACTGAAAACTGAGGCTGCCATCCAAAGCTGTTGCAAGCTGATTTTTCACTGCAGTAACTGTAAATAATATTTCCAAAAGGCTGCCACTACGTAGCTCAAAGGCAGCCTTGTCCAGCTGTGTGTGTTGGGGGAGTTGCTTCTGTCCCCTGACTCTTAAACTTGACTGATGGCTGTGGACGAGAGCCACAGGAGTCCGACTCGACCTGCAATTGTACATATAGAACTCTGTGTGTGTGTGTGTGTGTGTGTGTCAGCAGGTCCTATATAGGCAGCTAGACCACAATAGCAGGTTGTAGTTAGACACTGAAGGCATTCATCAAGCTTTGCGAAGTGTTTTTCGATCTCCTGCTCCTAAAACTGCATCGGCCCCGTTGCCCTCACATTGCAGAGAGTTTAGCAATGTCTCGACAGCACACACACACACACACACATACACACACACACACAAACACACATTCCAGCGGTCACAGTAGTGCAATTAAAATATGGGCTGTGACCAAAAATAGTTTACTACGAGGTTTCTTTCAAGGGCACACGCTGCTAACCTGCATTTCAGTTCCTGTTATCTTTACCATACTAGTAGTATATTTCATGTAGGATTATTGTAATGATGTGTCAGAGGATGTGTGGATCAGGTCCTCTCTGTCTGGTGCCACCTGGAAGCTGCATGATGTCTTCCCAGATCACATTCTTCACATATGTTTACAAAGTTTTGATTGTCCATACTGTCATTTAACCGCCTTGGTCTTTGACCACATTAACTGCTCTGTGGATCCTCGTGGGGTTTCCTCCATGTTCCACTGTTGTAAAGCCCCCTGAGGTTAATATGTGAGTTGTGTTATCAGGCAATTAAAAAAAATGGACAATACTGTGTTTTATGATTCACAACCGTTATGATTGACAACGGATTAAATGTGTGTGATGTGAAAGCATTTTGGAGCATTTCATTTTTCAGCTCATTGTCCACAACTTCACAGTTTTGGTTCACTGTCAGTGTCTTTTGCAGCAACAACACCAGCTGTTTGTAGCAAAAAAGCTCTTAAAAAACCACTTCACACTGATGAGCTGCTAACAGACTCAAACAGTAACTAGATGGTAAACATAGTGGAGCATTTAGAAGCGAACAGCTACAACAAGATGAATGTTGGACTTCTATTAATCAGCTGACACATAAATTACTCCCAATTAATGGTGATATTGCTTCAAGTGCTGGTTGAGTGAGGTCGCAGCTAGCATGCTCACCATATCAAATGAAATATTATGCCAGTGTTGGGTTATCACATTGTTGTGCTGCCTCCGAGTTACACGAAACAAGTAAGTTTATCCATCGCAACTATGTCCCTGAACCCAACTCTCAGACACGTCTTTCAACCTGAAACAAACGCAACCAACAAACAGCCACTTGAAGCAGTGAGGGCCTCACTTTTCACACTCGTTTTTAAAGTCTGACATTCAAAGATACACACTCACAAACATCCCAAGACCCTGCAAACATCAGCATGGGCCATATTGCTAACACACACACACACACACACACACACACACACACACACACACACACAGAGGATGTGTCTGGTGCTGACATGATGGTACATCCTGAGAGAACAAGAGAACAGCTGAGTGTGACATCTTCCTATTTCCACGAGGTGTGTGTGTGTGTGTGTGTGTGTGTGTGTGTGTGTGTGTGTGTGTGTGTGTGTGTGTGTGTGTGTGTGTGTGTGTGTGTGTTGTCAGGCTAAGCATGTTGCATAAACTGACTGATAGCTGCAGAGCCCCCCCAACATCCTTTTTTCTTTTCCTCTTGTCCCTTTCACCTCTCTTGTGCTCCTCTTACCAGTTTTCTTCTGCAGCCAGCAGCTTTCTGTCACCTCATCACTTCCTCTCTTCTTCCTTCCTCTCGGTTATCTGATCTTTCCATTCCCTTATATTTCCTCTTCTTTCTGTTATGTTTGTGCGGTCTCGCTCGCTCTCTTCCTGCCCTCCAATTGGATCTTCAACAATTTCCAACAAATTCATATTGTTTTAATAGCAGACGACCCACAGAAAAATGTTTTCTTTGTGATTATTTTGTCAATAAATTTGACCAACCACTGTCTTGCTATCAGAAATAACTTGCATCAGATACAACATACTTTTTTTTTTTTTAATTCTGCACACTTTCAGCTTACTCAAAATAAAATCTGTGTCAAGAATCAAAATCAAAGCATAAACAAACCACATTTCTACAGGAGCTTCAGGCTGTAACAACCAATTAAAAGAGGAGACAAATCACCAACACTTGAAAAAATTACAATGTTAGACTTCCCTTTACATGACATCAATAATATTATGTGAATCATTGATTGAATACTATCCATTTTTTTAAAATAGAAATTAAAAACAACAAAAATTCCATCAGAAAGAAAAACTCAAAGTTGGATTACAGAGGCAGATCGGTCAGGTGAGGTGTTCACCTGGCAGCGCTTGGTTTAATGTTTACACACAGACATGCACATGTAGAGGCATATACTGTACAAGCAAGTACATATTGTACAGCGGGTAAAATAAATATTGAACACGTCACCATTTTTCTCAGTAAATATATTTCCAAAGGTGCTATTGACATAACATTTTCACCAGATGTTGGTAACAACCCAAGTATAATCCATACATACAAAGAAACCAAAACAAATAAGTTCAGAAAATTAAGTTGTGTAATAATGTGAAATGACACAGGGAAAAAGTATTGAGCACGCTTCCTGATATTTATTTAATACTTTGTACAAAAGCCTTTGTTGGTAACGACAGCTTTAAGACGCCTCCTGTATGGAGAAACTAGTCGTATGCATTGCTCAGGTGTGATTTTGGCTGATTCTTCCACACAAACAGTCTTCAAGATTCCATTCTTCCATGAACTCTGATCTTCAGTTCTTTCCATAGATTTTCAAGTTAGGTGATTGGCTGGGCCAGGTCTTTCCGAAGCTCTCCACAAGTGGTCTTTGGCTCTTGGACAACTCTTCTGATAATTCTTTTCACTCCCCTGTCAGAAATCTTGCGAGGAGCACCTGGTTGTGGCCAGTTTATGGTGAAATTATGTTCTTTCCACTTCTGGATTATGGCCCCAACAGTGCTCACTGGAACATTCAGAAATTTAG
Source organism: Embiotoca jacksoni (assembly GCF_022577435.1). Taxonomy (NCBI): domain Eukaryota; kingdom Metazoa; phylum Chordata; class Actinopteri; family Embiotocidae; genus Embiotoca; species Embiotoca jacksoni. The sequence goes on along the minus strand of NW_027185414.1, from coordinate 11,247,486 downwards.
AAATGTGTCTGTAACCAATGCCATCAGTATGTTTTGCAACAATAAGGTCGCGAAGGTCTTGAGAGAGCGCTTTGCTTTTACCTATCATGAGATGTTTCTTGTGTGACACCTTGGTAATGAGACACCATTTTACTGGCCATCAATTGGGACTGAACCAGCTGATATTAATTTGCGCTGACAAGGGGCCGGATTGCTTTCTATTTACTGATAGATTTCAGCTGTTGTCTTGGCTTTCCATGCCTTTTTGCACCTCCCTTTCTTCATGTGTTCAATACTTTTTCCCTGTCATTTCACATTATTACACATAGCTTAATTTCTGAACTTATTTGTTTTGGTTTCTTTGTATGTATGGATCACTTGGGTTGTTACCAACATCGGGTGAAAACTTCATGTCAACAGCACCTTTGGAAATATATTTACTGAGAAAAATGGTGATGTGTTCAATACTTATTTTACCTGCTGTACATGACGAAGTACAAAAAGATATATTAAATATTAACATGTAGTCACTTATATCAGGGTTCATCAGGGCAGTACATTCCAAGACCTGAAATCCAGACACGGCTGATCATTCTTAGACACACCTGTACACACACACACACACACACAAGTGTGCATGCTGGAACTGATACACATATATCAGGGCATCAGTATGTACAGCAGGCACACACACACACACACACACACACACAGTTAGAGATAACATGTCTTCACTGTCTCTTTCTTTCACTCTTTCTCAGCCTCCTTTAACTCGCCCTTACTGAATTTCTGTGTTTATTCACTATATTTGCCCTTTTTTTCCCCCAAAAAAATGGAGGATTTATTTCTCCTCTTCTAGTTTCTTTGTTTCCTTATCTAATTTTTCATTCTCAAACACTTGATCTCCAAACAGAAAGAGAGAACATATAAAAGCACTTCTTGCCAACAGGTTACTGTAAAGTGTGCACATACAGTCAGCACTTTATCCGACAGTAGTCCAAATTAATCGGATTTAGAAATTAATAGGGGAAAATCATTTAATTATTCTGAGCCTGTCATGAGTTTTCTATTTTTACTGACCACTGAAGCAGAGATTAGGTTTGAGGTTGTGTTGCATAAGCAGCCTGAGTTTTGCACTTGGCTGCATGGAGACCAGCATGCAAGTGTCGAAGTTGTACTCCGCCACAATGCTTTGAGCAGTGGCGGACTCAGGCTGTCTGAAAGATATGTTCACAGAATAAACATGAAACACAAACTTTGTTTGCTAAGAATAGCATTTCTAACACTGGATAGATATTTTTTGAAACAATGTTGTGATTGTAGAAATGTTGCTTCTCCCCACAGCAGCTTTGTCTTGTGACTGGGTTGAAAACCATCTCAGTACAGCGACGGAAGCTCTGCGGTCTATATGCAGAACACTTCGATCATATGAACGGGGTCTAATATCTTATGACTTCTGCTCTGAAACCACTGACCGTAATTATTTGATCAAGAAAACACATACCAGCATTTTTACATAAACTCTTCTGTGCTTAAATATCAATGTAGGAAATATGAAACAGAGGAAGTGTGATGTAAAACATCAGTGATCTTCCAGTGTCACAAATACAAACTTTACAACCTGCAGATCCTTAGAGGAGATTCTCTAAATTACATTTTCCTTCCTCCCTTCCCAATTTTGATGAAGAGCTTTTACTTCAGATTTTTACATTTTGTACAAGTTGGAATTTTGATGGGTCTAGATGAAAAAGTGAGAGGATTATCAGAGGTAGTCCAGTTAATCCTGGGAACATGGATGCATCGAGAAAGTTGTGTGGAAATACATCAAATGGGTTGTTGAGACATTTCGATTAAAACCACAAGAAGAGGAGAGGAAAAGTCAGGGGGAAGACTAACAGCAGAGGATTCAACGTCTAAAACTTTGTCTGTTCAAAGTTTCAGCCAATTCATCCAAACGTGGAAATATTTCAACGTGGTGGACCAAAAGAAATTACAAATAGCCCAGGGTTTCAAAGTTGTAATTAGGGCAGCCATATTCAGTGTTTAGGGTCTTAAACTGATTACAGCAATGCTTAAAAGAGACCTTAAGATCTGCTTCAATATTTTCTTACTCAAAATCTGTATAATGGTTGTCCAGGTCTGAATAAATACATAAAAAGTTGTTAAATCTTAAGATAAACTAGTGGAAAAAAGGTGTGTTTCCACAATAATCAAGGCTCAGCATATTTTCTTTAGACACATGTAAACTGTGGAGAATCATCCTCCCTCTTCTGTCAGGATCAGTCTCCCATTACTCATCGGATGAACCCAACTCCCTTCAGTTACTTCTTCAACATCACGTCACACACCCTTACTCTCCCCCACTGTCTGTTCTGGGTTAAACAAACAGACATGCACAAAGAACACTTCACACATTGACTCATCCTTCTCTCTGAAAACAACACACTCACACACATTTGTTTATGTGCAACATTCACTTGGCCATTATTTTAAAGTGAGGATCGAGATTTCATTGAAGCAGCAGCAGAGGAAAGTAATAAAAGTCAAACTGTTGCAGACCTTTAAGGCAGAGATGTCCTCTACCACAAAGATTCATAGGCTTCAGAGATGCATTGAAACAGCGTCTTTGAACTCAACACAGCTGAAACTGGGCCTCTCTCTCTCCATTATGTGTCAGCTCACACAGCGGAGAAAAGGACAAAAGTTCTGGCCACGATCCTGATGGTTGCTGTGCGTGTGTGTGTGCCAGCTGGTTGCATCTGGTTTAAGAGGCCACAGAGGGAGGCTGATTTCTCCCACCTCTCAATATCAGTTACTAATCCCCATTTCCCAGAAGTGTGCTTTGTGTGTGTGTGTGTGTGTGTGTGTGTGTGTGTGTGTGTGTGTGTGTGTGTGTGTGTGTGTGTGTGTGTGTGTGCGCGTGCGTGCCGGTGTGCGTGCGTATTTGCTTGTGTGTGTGTGTGTGTGTGTGTGTGTGTGTGTGTGTGTGTGTGTGTGTGTGTGTGTGTGTGTAAAAGAATCTTTCCAATATTTTTAAACATTTTCAAAGTTTAAGATAATAAAAATCTTGATAACTGGAAATTTAATTTGATTAGATATGGTCAAGTCCACAGGTGCTCCATCTTTCTGTCTCCTCATCTGATCTCTGTGTGACACAAACTAGTCTCTCCTTCTTATACCAGCCAAATAGCCGCATTTGAGCATTTGATGATATTGATGATGGTGATATAAGTTTATTCATCAGGATAAACCCCTTGAGATGACCCACCTTGTCCATTTATTGTCAACATGTGTGAAGCCAGTTTGTTGCTCTGAGTCTTAAAGCTTGACTGCGGTCATCACCGCCAATTCACTGGTCCTCTTATATGAAGTCAGTCTGCACATCACATGCTTTGACTGCAGCCATTAAAACTGACTTCTCACTGTAGACATTAAGACGAGTCATTGTTGGAAAAGCACCGGTGTAATTAATAATTTTAATGATGGCTGCATACCATGCAGTCCAACTATTTCCAGGTTATTGCTATTGCACATGCAGGCTCACTGTCATGGCTCACTGGGACACTTAATTGACCGGCGTCGTCGTTAATGTTATTACTCACACCTGTGTTTTCCCTGCCGTGCCTGTACTGAAAAAGGTCTGGAAGTAAAACCTGGGGCAGGTTTCATGCAGACAGACCGACTGCAGCTGAGCTCAAACTAAAACTCAGACTTCAGATGGACGTCTACACTCGTGTGTTGCACAAAGCTGTCTTAAGCAGAACTTTTTCCAAACTAAGAAACTTCATCAAACCTGTCAGCCTTGTTCACTCCAGCAGAAAATGTTTACCCTCTAAAAAACTGGATATCTATTTTTTGTGGAAAATTTCAGCCAAGAGTCGAACAAAAAAAAAACTTCAGTTAGCATGAACTCTTAATGCAGTAGAGATGTGGTGCTGAAGTTTCTGCTATTTCTGATTCATCTGTCAGTTTCACGATACTTTTTGGAGACAAATAAATCAACTGACGATTTGTCGCCGCTGCTGTATGTTTCCAACCATGTTATCTGAACAATCTTTACCTTCTCATTGCTCCCTCTACAATAATTGACAAATAATGAGCCAAGGTTTGTTCTGTTTCTGTCCATTCTGTGTCACCTGTCTGCCTGCATCACACTAACCTGAGAGCAAATCCAAGACTGGCCACCACAAGACTAAAATCTCCTTGTGAAACCAGATCCGGACTTCTGCTCACATCTCTGTGTTTTCAGATATTTGAATAATCACTGAAGTGACACAAATTGTCCAGGTATGTTCACAGCAGGTGTGCAAATCTAAATTACAACAGAGTGTCAGGCTGTGGGTTTGAAAAGAGGTTTATTCATTTAAGATTTGCTAATGAATAGAACTAACCAAGTGAAGCTTAATACTTCACTTACTTTCACTGATTTTTATAAACTCACATGTACAGGCCCTGCACACACATGTTTTTACTTATTTTGACTGATTACACATCGTTCTCTCAGGACTGTGTGCAGACTTATGTGGACCTTGTTTGACTGACATCTCAGTAACTCTCCACTTAGCTGTTCTGACAGGACAAATACAATTTTTGTCATTCTTACTGGTACAGGAAGTCCAGTGACCTCCCAAATCTCAAATCATAGTGTCCCCCTTTTGAACCTGAGCAGAGGTCTAAGCAGCCAGGATAAGTGAAAACACCTGTGTAGGTTTGCAAGTAAGGTTATTTAAGCAAAACTCTAATACACTGTAAATTATTATACACGCCTACTTACACAGTTGTAAATGTGCCTGTTATTTTTACTTTCATTTAGGTAGTATAAATTGGGATTACATTCTTTTTATTAAAATAAAGATACCTGTAACTTTGTAAAATAGTGAGTCATTTAGGTAGGTAGTTGTTTTTTATACCGCTGCGCTGCGACAGCCGCGGCCGAAAGCATTATTTTATTTGAGTTGGATACATACTTACATCTGTTCGTCCATTTCTCTTTCTGAACACGATAACTCACGTACTGCAGGGAATCTCTTCAAATGTGGCACACACATTCACTTGGACTCAAGGTTGAACAGATTAGAGTTTGGTAGTTAAAGGTCAAAGGTCACTGTGACCTCACAAAACAAATTTGTGGCCATAAAACTACATTTTTATTTGCTAAATTTGGCAAAACTTCCCACAAATGTCTAACAGGATAAAATGATGATATAATGACATTTTGTATCTGAAAGGTCAAAGGTCAAAGGTCAGATTCATTGTGACATCACACTGTTCAACAAAAACACTTTTCTGGCTGTTATTCAACATCATAATAGGAAGGGGAGATTGTGACCATATTTCACATTTGATTCCAAGTTGGTGACACTGATCCTGGGTGTCCACCTTGAAAATATGGTGTTTGTAAATGTCTTCTGTGCTGTCGGGTTGAAGATGTCTGTAAAGCATCAACGTTTTAGAATCCATAGCTTCTTTGCAGCAACATCAATATTTAAAGCATTGTCTACTGTCATGGCTGCAACTTTGTGTTAGATCAGAATCTGTTTGTTGGATAAATTCGTTCAAAGTCTTCACAACATATACGAGTCTGGACAGACATGGATGTACTTACAAACCAGTGGGTGGTGTTATTTCATGTGTCACAAACAGACTGCCGCATGCTGATGGTTTCTGTAATTCAGAATCTAAAGCTTTCTTGTGAATCTGCTGTGCAGACTGAGGACTTCCTCAGAGTGCAGACTTCATTACTGAGAGCTTTTATCTTTTCCAGTGAATGAGCTTGAACTGTGATTAACTAAATGAGATGTAGTTATTACTTGAAAAACAGTGCTCACTAAACTCTGTTGTCTTGTTGGCTTGTTTTCCAAAGTAAGATCAAACATGCAATGGTATGAAACCCCATATTCTTGACATCAAGATCTGAAATGAGATTGTGTGTTCATATCATCTGGAAAAAGAAGAAACAAACACGCTACCTTACTCCATTCAGCACATTTTCCATAGAGACATTTGAAATATCACGTTTATTCTTTGGCCATGGATGTGAGCAGGATGTAAAATGTTGTGCATCTTGACCTTGATCAGTGTGCTGTTATCGGCAGTAATGCGAACAGTCAGCTGTTGTTAACAGTCCGCAGGAGAGATGTATGTGTGGAGGAGGAGCTGGGGGAGTGTAAAGTGCATGTGTCATGCTGTTTCTCAACTGTGTACATGCCACATGAACTCTGAACACATGCAAACAAACACATGCAATTACAAATACACTCTCACACCTTGTCCCCAGGTCACTCAACAAACATCATGCACAAGCAAGAAGACAGAGGCCAAGACAGAGTGTGTTTGACAGGGAAATACAGAAAAAGAAACCAAGTGACAAGGAAGGAAAAGGTCCATTTGTATGAAATGACAGAGATAAAGCACACTCAGACAATAGTTTCACTGGTTCTGTAAAGAGTGTTTTTAGTATGCATGTGCATTATATATACCTCACTGTGGGAGAAGAAAATATGCTCATAGTCATAATTTCTGGACTCATTCGGATTAAGGATTAAGTCTGAGCTTTTCAACATCAAAGTTAGTGAAGAGTAGTAATACTAAAACTAAACTAAACAAAAAATGTTCACTTTAGGTGTCTAAAAATATCTAAGCCTAGTCAAGTTGGCCGAAACATCAATATTTGGGGAAATATATTATTTTGTTCATTTATTCAGGCAACAGACAATCCTAAATTTGCACAAAGCTCATCATCAAGAATAATATTTGACATGATAGGCCTTTATTCACGACAGACTGGACTTGTCATAATAAAAAAAAAAAAAAAAATCACAAGCCACCAACAGTTTTCCCGTAAGCCATGAGGTGACATCAGGCCAGCACCTGCAATACCTGGAACCTGAAACTGAAACAGTGAACAGAAAATGTAACTAATCTGCAAACGAAAGAATATTCTCGGTACAAAAACGTTCAGTCTGATCAACGCAGCAGGAGGTGATTCATGAGGTCATTATCTGTGAAGTTTTGTTTCTCTTTCTGTCACTTTCTATAAGATTGCTTATCCATTAGGGTTTTTCTCTCTCCTCCTCCCCATCTGTCGCTCCCTTTCTTATAACTGCTGTCTCTTCTTTCAACACACACACACACACACACACGCACACACACACACACACACACACACACACACACACACACACACACACACACACACACACAGTCACCCTCAGCAGCTGTCTACACACATTGATTGGGTTTATAGCTTGTTAAGAAAGCTGAGATTGTGTTTCGGCTCAGCTCGGCTCGTTAAGAGTGAGCACTGATGTCACTCTGGCTTCTCTTTATGTTATGTAACACACACACGCACACACTATGAAATAAAAAAATAAAAAAAAAGAGCTGAAACTGAGTGTCAAACTAGTGCCTTGAGTTCAAGCAGCTTTCCTTTTGTGTATGTGTGTGTACATGTGATTTTAAGATTTTGCAAAAAGGACACATTTGTCTGAGGTTGTACCCCTCTGCATCTCTTTTTGGTCTTCCTTGTTGTCCTCTGTGTGAATTCAACCGTCACAATAAAACACAGAACATGCATCCAACTAATACATCATGAATTGTCGCATACGGCAACTTTTTGTACATTATTCGACTTTTGTGCAGACAAAAATGTCAAATTAAAGAAGTCCAAAACTTGAGCAGAATGATTGAATGAATTGGTGCCAAAACTTTGGGGAAACTTTGGCAACCTTTCTGAACTGGCAGAGGCTTTTAAGACATCATTTAACATAATTATGTGGGCGTCAGCTATATATGTGTCAACTGTCATTGTATCATGGTCAGAGGCACCAGCACATTTCACTGTAATATTATTTATTTATTACGTGATTGATACATCAGACTAATTAGATTCACATGCCATTCAGATTTTGTTATCAGAAAATGATTTGTTCCAAGTATTATGAGGCTTAAATTGCAAATAAAAAACATCAAAAACAAACTGAGGTTCTAAAAAAGATAGGGCATAACATCACAGTCTTCGTGGTATTGTTTTCCCATCAGAATTCACATTACATTTGGGAAAACAAGCTATAATTTCTATCAGGAGCTGAGTAATATCATCCAACAGGACCTGGCACGGCATAAGTCACAGAGCAGCTGATCTAACCAGAACAAAGTCGACCTTCTTTTTATTCAGTAAATGTGATGTCAGGTAGAGCAAAGCAGTTTGTTTCCCACACGAAAAACACCCTCCTCTCGACACACACACACAAACATATACACAAACACACACACTGCCTCCAAGAGCAGACACACAACACAAACCAAATGTCACATGACAGACTTCAAAATAAAGCTCTTGCATAACCATGAGGGCCTGGAAGCACAGTCTATTTACAATGATCCAGTCTGAAGTTGGATGACTTTCTGTAGGCGTTCTGTGAGTGTGTGTGTGTGTGTGTGTGTGTGTGTGTGTGTGTGTGTGTGTGTGTGTGTGTGTGTGTGTGTGTGTGTGTGTGTGTGTGTGTGTGTGTGTGTGTGTCCATGCCCTCAAACATAGCTCTCTCTGATGTTCATCAGCTGAGCACAGCATGGTCGTTGCACTTGGTTATCGCAAAGCAAGCTGTGCAATTCCAAACATGACTTCAGCCAAAACAACAAGAAAAAAAACACATTCAGTTTCTGGAACCCAGGCTGCCAACAAAAGCCATGACTTGTCCTGAAAATAAAGGCGTCAGGGACCTGTTTACGTGAGACCTCTTTTCCAATGAAACAAACTCTTTCAAAACATGCATACACCTTAAAATGAAAACATGTTCTCATTTCCAGTCTGCGGGCTCTCGTGTGGAGGTGCTCGTACGAGGTTGCATACGTCCAGGAGTTATATTTAAACACATTCCCCGTCCCACCACCGAGACAACAAGCCTCAAAATCGACAAAACTCAGCATGCAATATACCAAATATTCTTTATTTCTCAGGGTATATAAAACGTCTGGACAAACACATCCTCCTTTGACCGACGCCTTCAGTTAAACAGGGATTTCAGAGTGAGCAGATTGCAGCGGCACATTATCTGTTCCAATGTTTTTACATGCAGGGAAAATGAAAACAGGGTGATGTTTCCCAGGCTGAGTGGGTCGGTTTCCTAAGAGAAGCTCTCAGCTGGTGTCCCATGTGAGAGTGAGCTCAGGTGTGCTTTAGAGGGTATCAGCCTCAATATAACAATCAAATCTCAAGAATGAACCGCTCTGTTAACTTCCCCTCTGTTTTTGTTTCAACTCACAATGCTTCATGGGACAGTCTTGTGCAATCAAGAATTAGACCAGCGTGGAAATTTAGTGCTCAGTTAAGTCTAAATGTGCATGAGTTGATTTGCTTCCAGTAAGCAGAGGACATTTTTTAGCCTTACTCAGCGGTTTTAGTGCGTGTTGTATAACTTCACTTTCTATCCAGTAACATTAAACACTTGCCTGCTGACGCCTTGCGTTTGACTCACTTGTTTGGTAGCGTCATCAGTACAGATAATTAGCAGTTCATCTGTCTTTTATTCAGCCAGTTTTTGGCTCTGTGGAGGCCTGTTCAGACACCAAATCAAACACAACAACTACAGTCAGTCGCAGCGGAGACAGTCTATCTTTCAGATCTCATACTGTATGTTACACTGTGTCACAGTTCAACAACAAAATTTGACATCCCGACTTCAAATCTGTCCCAAACACAGATAATTTCTGTCTTACCTTCAACAAAATACCAGCACCATACTCTGTTTAGTGGACAGTGAACCCCACGTCACTTCTCTGACTGTCTTTATGCACAATTGTTCACTTTCAGAGACCCATCTGTTCTACATTACAAAACCATACATCTGTCATACACTGATGTGAAGAGAAGTTAAAACAAGTCAAAGTGACACTGTAACTTTTGATAACACAGTCTCTGAGCCAGCTCGTGGTTTCCGCCTGTGCTGACCGCTGCTAACTTTGAACACGGACAGTGGATCTAATTTCAGACGAGTCGCTCTGCGAGACACAAGGCCGAGTTTGTTGCCTTCTGGCCCCGAGTGTTTGGACACAGCACAGGATTTCTGGAGAATTTAGGACTTCCCAATTCCAAAGTCTGCCAATGACTACTCCAAGAACAAACTGACCTACTGTGATGAACATTATCGCTTCACAGTGGTGGATGTTGGAGCCTATGATCGTTTAAGTGATGGTGGCATATTTGAGGAGATAGGAATCACAAAGACTTTAACCCCCATCTGTGTGTCCTTGTACTCTTTTAATGATTAATTATAGTGGTGTTAAACTTACAGCCTGACCTCAAAATAAACATTCATTTTGTTTTCTTGCTGCATGCACAGTCGACGGGCTTTGTAGTGTGTACAGTCCATGTGGATCCTCAAGAACGTGGGAAGATGAGGAAATCAACCTTTGTGGACACGAAAAGCATGAAGTAGCATTTAGTCTTACACATAAAAAATGTTGTTACTGTTGCACTGTTTTAGGATATGATGTTCCACGATGACCACAGTGGCTCAGAAAAAGTTAAATTGGCTTGCTTTAAGGGAAAACAGCAGACTAACTGATCGAGTGTTAAAGGCTGGATAAAGAGAGGAGAAACAAACCAAAGATGATTCATCCTCAAATCCTCTGTAAGATGATGTCTGTTTGATGGAGTCATTGAATGGCAAGAGACCAAGACATCCTTCATCCTGTTTTAATGTATTTAAACAGAAATAAATTGCATACAAAACTTACTGCTCTCCATAAATTTAAAATATAAGTAGGTAAAAACCTGACAGAGGAAATGCTAGCTATCATAAGTCTGTGTGACCTTTAGCCTACTTAACTCCATCATCAGCCAAGACGACACACAAACAGCAAGACAAGCAGCCTATTATGCCTTTTCCCCTGCAAGAAACAATGCATTTGCTATCAAGAGTAGAGCATCGACACAGTGAAGCCATTCAGTCGCAGCTGTAACATCTTCAGCAGAAAACTAGCAGACAGCTCCAGTGACGCACAGTCGTCAAAACCAGGAGTCACAGCTTTACTCTGAAGCCTAAACTCAACATGGCAGAACATTTTGAGCCGACAAACATGTTCGATTAAGTTCTCAGGTTTCTGTTAGACACTTCACATCTCTAATTCTCACAGTTAGAGGAGATTGATAGAGAAGTTTAAAAGAGAGTTGGGTGAAAATTATCCAACAAGATTTTCTTCTGTGGCTGCACACATCTTGTCTCAGTTTTCTTTAACGAGACAAAACCCTGAATGGATGCCAAACTGTGGAATTTTTAACTTGAATTTGAGCTTGTTAGACTAAACTCAATGTTAAAGTAAACATTTCTTCAAGTTATTAAATGAAAATTACAGGTACAACACAGCTCACTCCAATTCACCCCAGCCGAGAGCTGACCTTGACCCACAAACTAGTAAATGTGATGCAAGTTAGTAGTTGAGAAAAACGACTTCACTTTCTTGACCCCTCTCGTACTGAACGAAGACACATTTTGCATCCTTTGCTCTTGATTAACTGTCATTTCACACATTTTGAAAATGAGCTATCCCTCACGCTCCGTTTATTGTTATTGTTTTAAGGTCACTGGTGTGAATCACTTACAACACAAGCAGCAGGATATTAGATGATGAATGAAATCTTGTTAACAATGTGAAGACCCTGAACCTCGACCTTTTAACCTTGGGTTATATTAGTCAGGTGACAATTTATCTTTAAAAAAAAAAAAAAAAAAAAAAAAATCATGTGTTTTTTTTTTTTTTGCAGTTATGTGTAATTAGGATGAATACTTATGTTGTACATGCACTGAAGCAGATCTACTCAGAGTCCATAAGAGACCTCAACCAGGTTGTATCATGTTTCTCTCTGCTGCTGTGACTCTAACACAAAGACCAATTCAGGCACTGTTGAGAAATAAAGCAGTTTTTACTGGGTTGTGCGCTTGCTTTAGTAACTACAATGTACAAAGGAAGGTGTGGCGGCTGAGTTTTAAACGGCCACACATTTTGTGTTTCAATTTGCTTTTTTATTTCTGCTTTGCAGCATATAAATCTGAACTAACAGATAAAAGGATACACACGGTGCAGACATTGGACGCCTCTGTAGTATTCAAGCAGTGTGGATGCAGAGCGACAGAGGATGAACGATGGTTACCATTTTAATAAAACAAAAGATCATATTTTAGGTTAAAAAAAAAGACACACGTGATGCATCAAGCTCATAACTATTAAGAAAAGATTTGACAGAATAATACATAATTTGATCTTCACAGTCTTAAACACATAATTGCATTGAAAAGCTAAGATTGAAACTCAACTTCAGTTTGTTCAGACTGATGCAAACAAACAGCTGAGTCCATGTTGTCCATTTAAACACATGCAAAGAGCACTTGCTTGATCTAATTCTGTTAAGTGCTCATGCTCACGGCTGTTTAAGTGTCTGCAAAGATAAATCACACCAACCAGTACAAATATCTGATGCTATGTTTGTGCCTGCGTCGCAACTTGTGCCTGCGGATGTGAGTTACTGGTTGCCAGGTTGAACAGTTCAAAGTCAAATATCTGTATTCTCAGTTTTAAATGTCTTCCTTTCTGATGGAGGTCAAGTGCTCGCCATATGACAGTCCACCACCACAAGACAAAGATTTATGTTTAACCCAACCACAGTTACCAACCCTATTTTCACAGACTGTTCAGTCCTTCAGTACTAATGTAGGATAGATGAGGATGATAAACTACCACAGGTAGCAATGGAAACCCGAAGTAGGTCAGTGAGTCCTACATACAACTTGTTGTTAGAGAACAATGTGTGCTTGTTTTTGGATCTTCAGACGGTCTTGTTCAGCATCATTTGCTACAGATATGTTGTTCTTCGATATAGTTGTTGGTTTTATTGTCCAACTATTCTTGGAAATCAATTTTTTGATCAAGGCAAGGATGGCTTTTAAACCTCATGGTGACAAAAGACACTGAATTTGATGTGATATGATTCTCACTAAACGTATTAACTGTCAGGACAAGCTGCACTAACATAAAAGCCTAACTTAACGTGATATAAACAGTTCAAATGATGAGTAAAATAAGAGGTAAACCATGATCCACGTTAAAGACTAATTTCATAGGTGGCACAAAAGCAAACTGTGCATGTAACCAAGATAAAATTAGAAACAGTTTAGGAAAGTTCTTTCATTAGAATAACAATGGCCTCGGTTATAAAAAGCAGGTCTAAAGTTAACCATGGGCTGGATTTGTTCTGACTTTAATTATGTCCAGTGATCATGTCTGGGTCAGAAAATCCAAAATGACAAAGTCTGGTCAGAGGGCCGCTCTATTTCTGACAACAGTTCTTTCTAATCATGGGTATTTGAAACCAGACTAAAGTTAAAAGCAAGTTAGAAAAATGTCAAGGATTGGATGCAGTTGCATTTAGGTCACCGATAACAACAATTATACTCAGCAGACAGTCCAGTTCCCTTCCAGGCTACATAACAAGGCTGCATAAATCCATGGAAGTATTTTACCACAAGACCAGAGTAACCACAACTCCACCAGTCTAATCCTAAACAATATTATCACATCTTCTGCCGGTCCCAGAAAAATACTGTTTCATACCAGTTTAATTCCAGGAGACATGGAAGCGCCTTCTCCTGCAGGGGGCTCATACTGGAGGCTCAGTAGTAAATCTCATCCACAAGAAGAACAAAAACAAAAACTTTTTACATCCGGGACAGTCTTACATCTCCATCACAGTCCTGTATCAGGCTCCTTTTAGAGAGAAACCCAAAGTTGTATCCAGGCATAACCCAGACCCAGCTGATTCCAGACCAGGATGAAGTCATCGGAGGATCTTTGACCCCCACCGACAGCAAGACCGAAACCCATCACAGGTCTGCTCTAGGCCACACAGCAGTACCTTTTCCACCACGACTTTGATAGGCTCTTCATCTTGTCCGGTGTCTGCCTTTGCTTTTTTTGACGTTTTTGTTTCCCTCTCGGGTGCTTATGGGAGCTGGAGTTGTGCAGGCTGGCCAGTATGGCCGTGTCAAACACTTCCTTGAGATTTTTCTGTGTCAGAGAGGAGCACTCCATGTAGGCCACAGCTCCAATCTCCATCGCACAGTCCCGGGCATCCGCTGGCTCCACAGGCCGCTCTCTGTATTTAGCCAGGTCAATGAGAACCTAAAGCGAGGAGGCACCGGCATGTTATATAAGTTGTTAGCTCTCTTATTGAGAACATTTGATCTGTTTCATATTATTTAAAGAAAGAAGTACAAGAACAAAAATAAAAGAACTGCCTTGCGGTTGTATGCTTCTGTCAACCAGTCATGTTGCAGTTTACATCCCTGTCTGTCCAGACTCTTCGTGATATATGTTCTGAAGACTTCAAAGGAATTCAGCCAATTAAGCTGATTCTGATACAACCCAGAGTTGGACCCATGACAGTGGACAATGCTTCAAATATGAACGTTAATGCAAAGAAGCAACAAATTCTGAAAACCGAAATGCTTCAGAAACATTTTCCACCTGACAGCACAGATAAACTGTGCAATCAGCACAGATCAGTGTCACCAATTCATCTGACCAAATGGAAGATATGGACACAATCTCCTGAGTTATGGTGTGGTGTGAATAATGGCCAGGAAAGTGTTTTTGCACTATGTTGTCACAGTTGACCTTTGACCTGGACAAAATGTTAACATTTGTGCCCAATTTGAGGAAATTGCCTCAAAGCTTTCCTGAGATATCACATTCACAGGAATGAGATGTAGGCCACATAAGGAAAACCCCAAAATACAATGACACAACTTTTGTCTGCTGTGTTACTGTAAAATATAACTATAAACTGCCCTTTTATTAGATGCAACTGGCTGACATGAACACACTTTGATGAATGTTTTAACTTTCAGTTGTTGTTGTAACTGATTGATTGAGTTTTATGGACATTTTGGAGGCTGCAGCTTGTGTCACTGTTGGACGATGTTACATTAAGCAGAATGGTGTTTCTAATACTTAGTTTGCTCCATTCATTTAAAGGGGGTGGACAATATATAAGTAATAATTCTTATTATTTTGTGGTATAATTCAACAACACTATAAGAATAGCTGGCAACAGCTATGGCACTATCAATAGCTAATGACCTTGATACCTCTGTGAAACAATTTCAACAATACCTGAACATTACGACCTTTAAGAGGATGGAAGTTATCATCAGATACAGTACATGTACCTACTAACCTGGTCAGTGAGTTTATTTCTGTGTACCATGAAGCAGTTCGTCTGATATCGACAATGAGTCGTCCAATTAGTGTGTGGATTGTCTCATTTGTTTACATAATGAAAAGTATTTATTAGAATTAGAAATAAGCATTAGAATTAGACATATCATGAGTTATGTATTTGTTAAAACTCCACACCTTGACATCCTCTCGGAGGTCACACTGCGTCCCAACAAGGACGAGCGGAACGAAGGGGGCGTGTTTCCTAATCTCTGGGACCCACTTCTCAGGAACGTTCTGGAAGGACGCGGGACTGACGACGCTGAAGCACAGCAGGAACACATCTGCACTGGTGTAACACAGAGGACGCAGCTTGTCAAACTCATCCTGGAGAGGACAGAAGAGATCAAGAGAGTCACGTGTTAAAGTCAGTGAGATAAATACGGTGATTCAGCAACAAACTCGTTTGGATAAACAGGAAGTGTCACCCGTGTAGCGTGAGCAGTAACCTACAGCAACCTTTCAGTCTGGTTTGTCTGGACAGCAGAGAAGAAAAAAGGGGGAAAAGAGGGTTGATTTGATGATGCATATTTTAAGGACAAACAGCAACCCAACTAATTGAGATTTGGAGCCATAAAGACTCCTGAGGCCTCTTTTTATGTGTAAGAGAGAGAGAGGTGATTAAACTAGTGCTGCTGAGGGATCTGTTTATCTGTGGATGATAAACTATGACGTTTTGTCTGGTCTCCTTCCTGTCCTTCTCCTTTCCCTTGATCTCCAACTCTGTCCTTCCTCTTCCTGTGATCCTCCCATTCATTCTGTAATCATATCCGAAGACAGACGACATCATGTTGATTACGGCGGTGATTTGTTTTCTATTTATGTATGTGACATCTTGCATTCACACGTTCATTGACTAAACACTTGAGAACTTATTGACGACCTGCTAAATATGTTATCTTTTTATATAATATATTTATATATTATATATCAATATTTTATTGATATGAAAAAGATCTATCCTGTTTTCCTTTGTTAGTGGATGCAGCCACTGTTGCCTCTCATATGCTGTACATGTAGGAGCCCATAGGAGTTCAGTCTGTTGTTCTTATCAAAAATGAGGTACAGCGCATATATGAAATTACTATTTTATATATTTGTGTTTTGTCAAACCCCAGCTCAAAAGTGTGGATATAATGTGTCGATTTTTGTTAATATTTGCGTGTTTTTATTTCTTTCAGCAGATAGCCTTGGTTTAATCACGACCAGTTAAAACCCAAGGCAGTGATTTATCTTATCAAACATACAGCTGCTGCTGCTGCAAATGCAGATGTAATGGCATCACTTCCTCTGTGCCAGAGAATTTTTTCCAAGGAAAGACCTTCCAGACATGAATAGCTAGTTTCCCAGAGTTTCCAATTATCTATGAAACCCCTGGTGTGCGCCTGGTATTTAGGACCGAATGAGCTCTATGTTGGTCGAATTGGGTAGTATCGCTTCTGTTGTCGTATATAAAATTATGCAAATAAAATGTGGCTGGAGCGGGAAATCTTATATTTATTCATATGAAAACTTGAATTGGATTTGTAGCAACATCTTTGATCAAAGACAAAACCCATCAAAAAACATCAAAACACTTGATGTATGAAACCAATTAGTTTTAGAGAAGACTTTGAGTATCTAATTTAAAAAGCATTTACTGGAGTCTACAGGCTGAGAGGAGGGGGGGGGGGACCAACCGCAGTGTCCCATCCTGATTCCACACAGAGACCTTCACTGCATGTCATACATCCTTGTTTCCTCCCATTTCCTGTTCAGCTCTACACTGTCAATAATTAAATAAAGGAAAAAAATACAAAAAGAGCTACAGAAGCTACTTAGACTAGAAAGAAAAGACGATTCATTTCCTGGTAGAGGTATTGTGTCCAACATGAATAAAACAACAACAGGAAATACTTCTGCTCGTGCTGCGTGTGTGTGTGTGTGTATGTGAGAGTTTGTATTGAGATCACTGACCTGTCCAGCGGTGTCACAGAGTTGTAGTTTGACTGGCTGCCCATCCACCGATACCACCGCTACACACACACACACACACACACACACACACACACACACACACACACACACACACACACACACACACACCATTATAACTTCAGCAACACAAGTGAGGCTTAGAGTAGCCACCAATTGACATATCTAGCAATAAGGACTTACATATGGTCATCAGATCATTTTCAGACCCAGAATCTTAACTTAGAAGTTAATGTGGTAAAGAAAAGATTCAGTGAACTGATTAATCTATCAACAGAAAGTAGAAAGTTGTTTACTAATTATAAAAGAGGAATTATTTCTTACATTTATAGCACTGAAATTTATTGCCAACTGGTCCATAATTATACTTCAATACCACTGAAAACTTTTGTAGGGAAGAATACAAAATATTATAAAATTAGATTAGATTAGATTAGATTAGATTAGATCTCTTCAGCTATGATTAAATTTGTCGATAAATATGCAGTGCTCAGTGTCTCCTCCATCCTTTACCTGAGAAGTTGTCAAACGCCGTCGGGACGTACTCGGTGGGATACCCGTTGGTGGTGTAGCTGACCACCAGGCTGGTTTTCCCCACGGCTCCGTCCCCCACCAGCACACACTTCACCCGCCTCTCCGCTGCTCCGGCTCCCGCTGACCCTGCCCCGGACCGCCGCGTCCTGGCGGCGCCTCTGTCCCCGCTCCGGACCCTCCTCGGCGGGACCGGCGGAGCAGGGGACACCGGTGCCGCCGGTTTGTATCCCCCGTCGCCCCGCAAAGGCATCTGGCACGGAGAGGAGGGTGACATGAAGGTGGAGGAGAGCCGGGCGGGAGACTCAGTCCTGCTGCGGGACACTTTCCACACCGTCCATTCCTCCGTTGTCTACGAGCTTCTGCGGTCTGTCAAGTGACTTCAGATCGTCGCTGCTCGCTTCCTTTTACTTTCCATGGTTAAATTACTTACGCACTGAACTTCTGCTCACCCCCACGCAGCCCCAAACTGAGACGGTGTCCGTTTGAGCTTCATGGTTCATCAAGTTTATGATTAAAGTCCGATTTAAAGAGCGCAGATTGAATGAAGGTTCACCGTTTGAGGCAGTGAGTGTCCGTCCAGACGTCCGACCGACAGACCCGTCCCAAACTCCCCTTCAGTGACATCACCATGTGTGTGTGTGTGTGTGTGTGTGTGTGTGTGTGTGTGTGTTTGTGTGTGTGTGTGTGTGTGTGTGTGTGTGTGTGTGTGTGTGTGTGTGTGTGTGTGTGTGTGTGTGTGAACATATTTTACCCGTGTTGTGAGGACATGAATCTGTTCACGCAGTCACGTTGTGGGGACCTGCCGCTCTTTTGGGGGACAGAGAGGTAAGTTCCCATGTCATAAATCATTTCATTTAAAGGTGAGGATTTGATTAAAGGTTAGAGTCAGGATAGGTTTAGGTTCAGGTAAAGGTTAGGATTAGGCAAGTAGTGCTTGTGGTTGGGGTAAGTCTCCAGGAAATCAATGTAAATTCATGTAATGCAGTTTTGTTTGGCGTCTTGGCTGCCTATTAAAAAAACAACTTTTTTTGTGTGGTTTGTGAATTTCCCGTTTTTTTTTAAATTGTTTTATCTGATCTCGTCTTTTGTTTTATCGCAGCAGACTCTGTTAAACATATCATAGATGTTTTTTCTGATATTATACACCACAACTGGAATGAAGTCCAAAACAAACTGAAGATAGACACACGTATTCCTTAGTATGACATTGAAGTTTTTACTTGCTGTTTTTTTCCAATAATATCAATAATAATAATATATATAGGGACAATAATAATATTTAAATATTTAAATTATCACTTATTTTAATAATAAAACTATGATATTATATAATGTGATTATTATATTATATTATATTATATTATACAACTGTATTACCAGGCTATATATTATAATTTATTGTCGAGAGGGAGCAATTTCAATTTCAAATAAATTATATTCATACTGTATATTATTAGGTATCTTGATTTATAACAAATCAGACGTTTTGAAGAAAAAGCCTTAATTTTCTGTATAACATATGATGAATGCTGTTCAGCAGAAAGTACAATAATCACTGAAATCCTCAGTCATGAAATGAAAATATTGAAGTGAAACACAAGAAAAATGTTACAGCTGTAAGAGTACAGTCCTTGAGTAAATATACTTAGTTTTCTTTCCACCACTGCTTTCCAGTCTCCAGCCTAGTGTTAATTCCAGTAGTATCACTTCTTTCATTCGTGAACGTTTTTACTGACTAGTGATTGGACTGTTGCGCCCTCTAGTGGACACATTAAAATACAAACCTTATCAAAAGGTTATTAAAAATGTGAGTCTAGGAGTTTTAGACAAGCTGTAAAATATCCTGATTTTCCACACATCTTGAACATTAATGAGTCTTTACCTTCCTTCCTCCGTGAGCGCTGTGGCCGTGGACAGCGGAACCTAACACCGGCTGGTGTTTCCTGACGGACGGATTTCGGAACTGTATCAACATGTGTTGTGACAGGTAAAGAACTCACTTCGCCTCTTCGGTACTGTTATTACAGTTTGTTCGAGGAGTTTCGTCAGACACATGACCAGTGATACAAACATGTCCCCGGTGGAGGTCGTTCTGGGTTTCCTGGAGGAGGCTGAGTCGTGGCGGCTTCGGTCCTCACAGTTTCCCAGTAAAGTCGGAGGGAAGCCGGCGTGGCTCAGCCAGAGAGGCCTTCCCTCCTCGTCCGGGCTGGAGTGTGAGATGTGCAGGCTGCCTTTGGCTTTCCTGCTGCAGGTTAGTGTCCCGGAGAAGGGTCGGGGTCCTGTGGAGACACTGATATTGTCCTCCACCATAAATAATCATGAACTCTGAGGAGCTCCGTTTTCACCTGTGGACTGTAATCAATGTGAAGTCCAGAGACGGACGGTGAGATGTTTCATAGGAGAATGCAACAGCAGTCTGGACATTTTTATGTTCAAAGCTGAAATGCCTCCAGTCATATAAAATATGCATTAATCTCACTTACAATCACTTCCAATGTCGTTTCTTTTCTTTTCAAAGTTTTAAACAAATCAGTCAACACAGAACAGATTTTTTTTTTACAGGATACCCAGAGAGAAAATCACAGTGGTACACATCACACACTTTTACATCACTATGATTTCCAATTTAAAAAATAAAAAAAGCAGGTACTGGAACAGATCATTCGTATACTTTTTTTTTATTTTTATTTTTTTAATTAACATTTCCTTCAAGGATGTCAACATTTAGACACATTTCAAATTTCATGTAAAAAGAGAGTTATTACTATGATCCTAGTAGCCAACCCCAAAATGACAAATCTACTCACTTACATCTCACTCTGAACTGAATTGCAGGCTATGCAACCTTTAATACCCAGTGATGTAACTTTTTATCCTTAATATTCATCGTAAAGTCCTTTGGTGTGATGTTAGGGTGCCAGTTCTGTGTAAGAGTTCCTCTCCGTCTCTGCTGCAGGTGTACGCTCCGATCTCCGGTCAGGACACGAGCTTCCACAGAACGCTCTTTCTCTTCTGTTGCAAAACTCCTGAGTGCTACAAACACAACGACAGCCGCTGCATTAAAGGTACCATTCGTTTTTGCTTATGTGTTTGTTATTTGGCCTGTTTGTTGTTGTTGTTGTTGGATATTGGCACAGTTCTCCACTACAACACATTATTCTTTCTGTATTTTCACTCCTTATTTGTTTTACAAGACTCGGTACATTTTGAAAGCTTTCTGACGGACTGTTTTCTCCTTCATGCCAGTTTTCAGAAGTCAGCTATCCAGGAGGAATGAATTCTACCCCTATGACCCTCCTCCAGGTTTGTGCATGTGCCGTAGTATGATTCTTCATCAAGTATTTAAGATGTGTTCAACGTCCGAAAAGAACAGAGCTTGAAATCTGCTGCACTCCATTGCAGCTCTGAGTCACTTGGTCCAGAAAGTGCAACGCTGCACTGTCTGGTGATCAGCTGTTAATGACCAACAAGTGACAGAATTCAACGTTCCTGCATGTTTACAGTCAGATATTTATTGTATTGGCAGCGTATAGAAAAAGTGAAATTTACTAACAAAGTTGTGTATTTGCTTGAGTCCGTTTTCAACAGTGCTGTTTTACAATTTTTGAAAAGTAGTTTGGCTTTGATCTATTTTCGGTTGTTAAGAATATTGCCCTGGAGAAAACTTGTGGTGATGGTGAACAGGAACACGTTACAGACCCTCCAGAAGCCGATTCATACTGCATATATTGAGAAATGTATGTCGCGTCTGCAGAACACCGAGGCATCTTATTTTCAGCATCTACAAGTGCTGTCCATCTGTTGGTCATCAAACATCTTAAATGTGATCGTCTCTTCCTCTTTCTGATTTTTCTTTAGAGGATGAAGTGCCCAGTGGTCCTGACGAGGACCAGAGTGTGTTGTCCGTCTCTGGAGTTAAACTGTGTTGGGTGTGTGGTTGCCCCGGCAACAAAGCCTGCTCCCGCTGTCACACCGTCACCTACTGTGGAAAACACCACCAGACCCTCCACTGGAAACACACTCACAAGAAAGAGTGTTGCAGTCAAGGTGTGTGTGTGTGTGTGTGTGTGTGTGTGTGTGTGTGTGTGTGTGTGTGTGTGTGTGTGTGTGTGTGTGTCAGGCGTTAGATTAAAATGCACATGTGTATTTACCCCCCATATGTTGAATAATCAGTTGAATGATCTAGTGCTGATCAATCTAGTTGAATGATCAGCAGTCCTTCACTGACTTTGGCTTGAGTTTGGAGTCTGTATCTGACACTAGGATGACTAAATTTGTCCGTTGTGTGTCTTTGTGTGTAGAAGCGTCACTTGTCACAACTTCTCCGCTCCTCTTCCCTGAGTCGGAGCTCATCACTGAGCCTGAGGAGGAGGAAGAGGAAGAGCAAGAGAACGACACGAAAGAGGCTGAAGAAGGAGAGGAAGAAACAGAAGAAGGGGACACCACTCAGAGGAGTGTGGACTGTCCCTCTTCGACAGACAGTAGGTTATCAGTTATGTCTGACACACTATTTACATAAAGTTATTCATCGCTATAATAATACAATGTGCAGTTTAGTTTCAGATCAATCAACAACTTTATGAAATACATCCAGCCATTCTGACCATTTTAATTTCTTTCATTACAATTCTGTAATCAGCATAAACCCTCACTTTCTGTCGTCCGTTAGCCCTGGCAGAGCCAGACCTGGAAGAGATGGCTATGCATGAGACTGAAGACAACAAAGTGTTCCAGCGGTTTAAGAAGAAGATTGCACCAGAACCACACCAGGTAACTTTTTTTTCTTTTTTTTTTAAATGACGCCACACTGTGAATGTAAAGTTAAAATGATCCACACAGATGTTCTCCTTCTTGTCCGTCTCACAGTATTTTGTTCCATTTAGGTGGTACGTTACAGTCGAGGGGGCTCTCCCCTGTGGGTCTCTTCTCAGCACGTCCCATCAGATCAGGATATCCCACCATGCACCTGCGGCGCCAAGAGGACGTTTGAGTTTCAGGTTGTCACTGCTTGTCAAATGCTGAGTAATCTGACGTGCTCATGACCATAATGGTTTTATGCAAGCTGAGGGGGGATTCTCAAGTACCAAATACACATCGTAATAATAACCAGGATTTCAGCAATAGTCAAAATTTAAAATCACCTGAGACATGGGGGGTTGAGGAGTTCAGGGCCATCTGTGAAACCACGTCAGAGTGTATGTCATTGTTTGGAGTGTTCATGTGGACTAAGACAAGTTTTTACCTGTGGAAATGTTCGGACATGTCCAAGATCTGGTGCAGGAACATCTTCAGCACAGTTAACCTCCTCTGTCAGCAGTAATGATTGTTTGATCAAAATTCACATGTAGTTACTATTTCTCTGTAAATCCTGTGAGGGCTTTTCTCACAGATCAATGTAGGCAAGAAGAAAAAAGTCTGCAGGCTAAAGTAGAAGAAAAGAAATGGCCTAAGGGATATTTTAAGAACGCCAAATAAAACTTATAATGGGATGAAAACATTCCCAGAAGTGTTGCATGATATTTATGTATCACCACAGAGCTTACAGTGCAGTTGTTGAACGGCGTGTGTACCTTGCTGGAGACCAAACCATGAAATAATCACGTGTGTGTTTGTAGGTGATGCCCCAGCTGTTAAACAGTCTGTGCGTGGACTCAACAGGAGCCAGTATCGACTGGGGGACTCTGGCCGTCTACGCATGCTCAGCCAGCTGTAACCATGACGACCAGTACTGCCCCGAGTTCATCTGGAAGCAAGACTTCAGCTCGGATCAACACGAGCAGATCAAACACGCATAACATTAATAATAACCGTGTCCCATTTAGATGAATCATTTTCAGGGTCCTCGTCACCTAAAGGAACTGAGTCATTGTTCAAATTGTTTCACTTTTGCTGCTTTGACAATTGAAAATGTGAAACATCTTCTGGTGCTGCAGGTGACGCCTATCACACTGTAGTGACGTCACTTCCCGTTCAATGGCCTGGACATGTGCTGCTCATTTTGGATGTAACTGATGTCCAGAATTCAAATGCTCAAACTCGCCCCCATGAGGCAGTCGGAGCGAAGGAGGAGGTTTTTGTATGGCAGATATTCAGTCTGGACGGTTTTGGTCAGATTTGTATTTATGAGACACAGTTACTAATCTGTATACTGACGACAAGTCATCTATGAGTTTATTAAACGTGCAGATAAGAACAATGTGTCAGTGTTTTCTGACACTGGTGGTGGTCCCCAGGATATTAGTGTGTTTTGTACTACAGAGTATTTGCAGTTGGACTGCTGTTATTATCAAAATCAAAAATGACCTTTTTTAGAAAGTAGTCAGAATACGCTTTAATGTGATTTTCTGCACATTTAGTTCTTTTCTTCTTTTTTAACTATTATCTCCCTTTAAAGTTATTATTATCTTACATTATCTTAAATTGTATAAATGAAATGGTTACATACATCAGAAAGACAGAATGTGTGCTCCATGAAATAAACCCACACATATCTCCATCAGGCTTTCATTTAGAAAAACTACGTTTAATTAAAGACTAACAAGTGACAAATACAAGGAAATGGTAAATGCTAAAACACAATGCAAGAGTAGCACAAGTACAGATCAGTGAGTATCTCTCAATGACTCCCATTGATAGATACTCATTGATCTGGACATCAGACATTAAATCATCAGACTGACCCAATAATGTGAGACAGAAACATTTTTCTAAAGTTTGTCAGCGTCGGTCACCACAAGCTACTGCTCCTTCCAGACCAAGAAACCAGGAAAGGTCGTGTGTGTTGAACTTTTTAACTGTAAAGGAAGTAAATGTTTTATCTTAGATAATAGCAGTCTTTATCTTATTTGAAGGCTGCATTTCGATTATAAAAACTCAATCATACTTGCTGAATCGTTTAAGTGTCCAAATTATTTCTGAGTAGTGATTTTTAGGCTCATATCTGAGGTCCACGTGGCCACGGTTGTAGGAAATAAGATGACCTACCACAGATTTTTGGCCCATCTTAAGTCTAAACACTGTGACTTTGTTGTTTCAACACAAGTTTAGCATTTGCAGCAGTCCAGCCTACACAGATGGGCTTTTTTGTTTTACTTTGGCTTCATTTTAAAACTAAATATACACATGTACAAAGCATGGAGACTGGGATGACAGGGATTTGACCTTTCACAAGAAACTCATGTTCGTTCGGATGATTAATATTAAAGACTCTTATGTTAAGAGAATGTCAGTGTGTTAACCGAACAACTCAAATGCTGCTTGCCAATAAAACAGTACCACAATGTTCTTGTAGTGAAAGAAAACAGCTACAACAAGAGTCAGTATGTACACATTTATTAATGCACAGTGCAGCACATTAATCATTTCGGGAGAAGCGTTTAGCACGTCCTGATCTCTTCTGCCGCTGTCCATGTGGAAGAGATGCAGGTGGTTGAAACTGACTCGACTCAACTGTATGCAAATGTATTGCAAATCTAAGAAATTGGGTTAACAGCTGGAACATGACAATGTTGTAAAGGACATGTCCATCTGAAACGGCCCGTGTGACACAAGCACATGAAGTGCTCAGAATAAAGAAAATATCATATTTGGCAAGCGTGTGTCTGAGCAAACAGCCCAGACAACCAGGGCAAAGTCACGTTTCCCTTTACTCAAAACAAACGCCTCAAAAAAAATATTTTTAAATCGATATTTCAATAGCCGAAGGATGTGGCGGCAGCTTCGACTGTACAGAACATTTCAGTTCTCGTTGATTTTGGACAAAATTTCTGATCCTCATTGCTCTTTAAGTCAGGGCTTCTTTTTAGTCCAAAAAGTTGCAGAGCAGAGTCCCCTTCAAGGCTGCAAGTAGCTTATTTACAGTAGAAATATATATACATATACATATACATACACACACGTTCACATTAAAACCCTTCTTTTTGAAATTACATTCTGCCATCATTTCCATTAGAAAACCTGCTTCAGACTGACACCACTGTGCAAAAGATTAACATTCAAATGTATCAGAAACCCAAGAAAAGTGGTCCAAACTTTAAAGAACAAATGTGATAACAACTTTGATGGTAGGAATTGAGTTTGACTTCAATTAATTCCAAATTTAAAAACATCCACATTCATTTACTGCTTAACATAATGGACTGTAAATTTAAAAGGGAACCGAATGCAGCAGGTATGAAGATATAAGACTCAAACAGACTGATTGTCTTTGTAAATATAAAAAAAGGTTTCTCATGTAGAGCTGACGCACATCTGGATACAACTTGGGTGACTGAGCAAACAGTTAATAAAAATGCAAAGTACAAAACTATTTAAAACTGCTTAAGATAAAAACCGAAAACAGTCCGTGCTCTTCTCTTCAGCAATTTTTACATTTACAATCTTATGTACAATCGGGGATGTGATGGGGACAACAAAAGCCTGAAAACGTGCACAGAAACTAAACATGTATGGAAAGGCTTGAGTCGTAAATATACCATCATGTGTGATCAGATCGCAGAAAGAAAAAAAATACATTTTCCAAAAAACAATAAAATCATAAAAAAAAATGAAAGGACAGAAGGTAAAAATGATGTCACATGTTGTATAACAGCTCCTACAGCAGTCCACTCTGATGTGAATCCTCAAAACGTGAGAAAACAAAGGGAGACGATAAAAGAAGGAGCAGCAGGTTTTACGTGGTTTTGCGGAAGCCTTTCAGGATCGGGTATATGTTTTCAAACGCCTCGTAGATCTCCGCTCTCACCTTGGCACCTTAAAAACCAAACAGACATCAGTGACTACAAGGAGTTACACTGGTAAAGCCCATAAAACCGAACACCGATCACTGCGCCCATTAACATCGTGTTTGAGTCGTCTTTTCTATTTTAAATTCTGTTGTAGTTTTTGAGAAATCGGATCAATTTCCAATCCAATGAAACGAGGAGATTATTGAAAAATAGTTTGTCAATTTTATATTTCCAACTATAAAATGTCCTACACGGTAACAAATTCAAAAGAGTCCTTATCAATATTTTCCTAAACTCTAAGTATCAGTGCCCATTTCCTCCAATCCTCCATTGTTACATGTGTACGAAGATAGTTTCTGACAATGTCTCTCAAGGACGAGAGCACATAATGATACAGCATGCAAAGTAACAAAAACATCCCCAAAATGTCAAACATTATGTTTTTATGCCCCAAGAAAGACACAGAAATAGAAAGCTCAATAACAGTAATCAACCTTGATTAATGCACAGTATCACTTCAGATGACGACTAATAACCAAGTCAAGCATTTAGTAAAGAAGAACCCATCTTACCTGTAAGTACAACTTTCCCAGAGACAAAAATTAGCAGGACGATTCGGGGTTTGATCATTCTGTAAATGAGTCCTGGAAACAGCTCCGGCTCGTAGCTGAAAAAAAAAACAAGTCACTCTATTTTAGCCCAAAAATCTGTCTACAAGCATTAAAAACTATTTTCAAGTCAAGAAAAACTCCCCCAAGCTCTGTGTCTATTGTTTGCATCGGTTATGTTTGTCTTATTGTTTCAGACCTTTTCCAAACAAACAGAAATTACCTGCTGAACTGCTGATGTGTGAGGACTAATCCCTCTAGCCGAATGGGGAACTTCACGTCACAACTGCCCACCATGTTCTGAATCTTGAAGTCCAGGAACTTGGCAGGAAAACCGAGCTTCTGCACCACACGTGCGTACTTCCTGGCTGCTAACCTCGACTGCTCCTCACTAGAGAGAAGGAGGAAGATTGGACAAAATATAAGAAGAGGAAAGCAGGAGAGATATAAAACAAGATGGTAGAGAACATTTTACTGAGTGGAACAGCTATCAGGAAGATACTGCTGAAACTACTATGAAACTCTCTTTTTTTGTTGTTGCTTTTTTTTAAAAACAAGCTTTATGATGCAATGGGCAGACAAAAAGCTACGTTCTGACCTCTTGGCTCCGGTGCAGACCATCTTCCCAGAGCTGAAGATGAGCGCGGTGGTTCTGGGCTCTCGTATTCTCATGATGACCGCAGCAAAACGCTGAGAAATGGAGACGGTGGGATGAATATAATGACAGACATTATACGGCGATCAGTGCTTCCACTTTAATCGTAGTTGAGCCGATTATATCGAGTCCATGTGGTGCATTTCATGGCACTTTAAAAATGTCTTGTGTACAAGTTGTGTAAAAGTTTTTGACTGATGATGGTACAGGGGGAAAAGTTACGAGTACAAGAGACATCCCTGGCAACCATCACTAGCCAAGTCTGGCTAAAGCTGTCAAGATCTCTGCTGTGGACCAATCACTGAACACTCTTTCATCTCAATTACATGCAGCTGTAATACTCATACATTTGAGCAACATAAAACTGATCGCGGTGATGAGCGGCAGTCTCACCTTTGGGTTGTACTCTGCGTTCCTGGCTCTCAGGGCAATTGTCTTCAAGTCCAGTTTACAGCCCAGATTTACAGTAGATACGATGTTTCTGATTGTAAAGAGCACAATAGAAGCAGAGATTTAAAACAACAACAACAACAACAACAACAACAAAAAACAGAGTAAAAGAAGCAAAGGGAAACGGTTTAGTAGATCACAGTAAAGATCAGCGAGTAGTTGACTTTGTGTGGAAGCAAGACACAATCAGGACACAGAAGAAATTACACTAAGACACCCTGATGTTGTCAGCTGTATCTAAATCAGGGGTGTAAATAAATTAAAAAAAACTTAATGTGTACACTATATCCCCTCAGTTGGATATAAAACCTACTGTAGCTGTGGTACAATGCCAGAGCTCTCTGAGGCAGGCGTGGCTGGTGTGATGGGGGTCATGGGGGTCAGTGGAGTGTTGTAGAGCGGGGTGTTTCCTGGCAGGGCTGTGGTGGTCGTGCCAGTGACAGTCTGGGAATGGAAAAGTTGAGGTGTCTGCCCTGACGTCCCTGGAAGACCTGAGGGACATAAGACAGTTTTTTTTCTCTCATTAATATGACCTGGAGATAAACTTCCACTCTGGTTGAGACATGAATGATAAATAATTAAGGGTAATTTCTCAGAATAAAATGAGCAAGACACCAATAATGGTAATGTGCGTTGTACCCGTGTTGGCCTGCTGTGCCTGTTGTTGCTGCTGCTGTTGTTGTTGCTGCTGCTGCTGCTGTCTCTGCTGTTCCTCCAGTATAGACAAGCTGTTGGTGTTCTGGACAGGCTGCGGTGTCAGGCCCGAGCCATATGGCATCATGGGACTGAAGATCGGCATGCTCGGAGTCATGGCACCCTGCACAAGAACACAACCGTCATCAAAAAAAAAAAAAAAAAAAGACTAAACATGAAGTTGTTTGAGGAGAGTTGTTAAAAGTTATGCAGTGTAAATGTTTTTCAGTTTGCCAGCTACTAGTAACAGAAGCATTTCTGGGTGACACACTTGAGAGCAGACCGGCTCCTTCCATCCGGCCCGGGATGCTTTCGTGTTCATACTGCGAACCCAACATGGCCATATACGCGTCCCAGAACGTGGTCTGAGCAGGTCTGTCTCAA
Organism: Embiotoca jacksoni; assembly: GCF_022577435.1. Classification (NCBI taxonomy): domain Eukaryota; kingdom Metazoa; phylum Chordata; class Actinopteri; family Embiotocidae; genus Embiotoca; species Embiotoca jacksoni. Next base: position 11,218,210 of record NW_027185414.1, on the reverse strand, counting down.
CGTGTCCGAGACGCCTTCACACCTGGACTTTTTTTTTTTTTTTTTTGCTGACCGTCTGTGATCCAATCATCCAGGATGGATATTAATGTCAGGCAATAAGAAGCGTGAAGAGAAGGTCGGGCAAAGGAGCGAGTTCATCATTAAAAAATGTTTTCACCGTGCAACACAATAACCCTGAGTTACCTGAGGGGAAGCCAGCCCCTGGAAAGCTGGTATACTGTTGTTCTGGTCCATGTCGTCAGCTCCTCACGTTGGTACACTGCCGCCCAAGAGCAGGCGGTAACACGGGCTGGAGAACTTCACACAGCAGGGTGCTTCACAACGCTGCGTCTCGGGTCAGTATTAGGGTAGTGGGGAGGGAAAAAAAAAAAAAAAAACACACACCACAGTTGGACCCTGCAGAAGTATCCTCTTCTTTTTCTTTTTTTTTTAAATCCGGGGCAGCTGTCTCGCGCCTGAAAAGATGAACAGAACCCCAAATTTACTTTAAAAACTCCACGCGGCGATAATTAATTGATTAATGATTACCCACATGCAAAAACAAAATAATGAAAAGCACTTGGTGTGTCTGCAGCGGTGGCGCGAACACATCCACTGTCTGCTGACCACATTTAACTCAACACATCTTCACGTTTTAACGTCGCTTCATTCATTAGGGCCCCAATTCATAATCGGCCCTTTCAATGTTTGTTTTTTTTTCGTGCAAGATGTCGGCGTCAAAGTTATCTGCACCGAGCTAGTCTTCCAGTGGGACGTCCGAGCAGCCTTCAAAAACTAAATATATAAACACACCGGCTCGTCGAAGTTAGCCGCGAAGCTAATATTAGCCGCACTAGCGACCATGTTAGCTCGTCTGCGTCCAAAGTAAAAGCGGTGACTTTATGCGCTGAAATAAAAGTTGCAAATAAGTTTGACATTGAGCAGCACGCAACATCACATCGCTCGTGAACTCACACTCGCTCCCCTGCAGTTAAAAGCAGCTCGTAAAACGATATGAATCCGGACTTAGCTCTGTGTCATCCTCGGCGTCGCTCTTCGGCGCTCACGAGCGTCGCGTCGTCTCGGACCACTTCCGGAAGTGGAGGCTTTAAGTTCCGGCGCGTCATCAGTTCACCGCAGACCGAGTCAAGATGGCGTCGCTGAGTGACAAATCAGTTTGGGACGAAGTGGAAGATGGGATCGGCGAAGAAGTGTTGAAAATGTCCACGGATGAGATCGTTCAGCGAACTCGCCTCCTGGACAGCGAGATCAAAATAATGAAGAGCGAGGTGCTGCGGGTGACTCACGAGCTTCAGGCCATGAAGGATAAAATCAAAGAAAACACGGAGAAGATCAAAGTGAACAAAACCCTGCCGTACCTGGTGTCCAACGTCATCGAGCTGCTGGACGTGGACCCCAACGACCAGGAGGAGGACGGGGCCAACGTGGATCTGGACTCCCAGAGGAAAGGAAAGTGCGCCGTCATTAAGACGTCCACCCGACAGACCTACTTCCTGCCGGTGATCGGCCTCGTCGACGCCGAGAAGCTGAAGCCGGGAGACCTGGTGGGTGTCAACAAAGACTCCTACCTGATCCTGGAGACCTTACCCACCGAGTACGACTCCAGAGTCAAAGCCATGGAGGTGGATGAGCGCCCCACGGAGCAGTACAGCGACATAGGGGGGCTGGACAAGCAGATCCAGGAGCTGGTGGAGGCCATAGTCCTGCCGATGAACCACAAGGAGAAGTTTGAAAACCTGGGAATCCAGCCACCCAAAGGGGTCCTGATGTACGGACCACCTGGCACTGGTAAGACCCTCCTGGCCAGGGCCTGCGCCGCTCAGACCAAGGCCACCTTCCTGAAGCTGGCAGGTCCACAGCTGGTCCAGATGTTCATCGGTGACGGAGCCAAGCTGGTGAGAGATGCCTTCGCCCTGGCCAAAGAGAAAGCCCCGTCCATCATTTTTATTGACGAGCTGGACGCTATCGGGACCAAGAGGTTTGATAGCGAGAAGGCAGGAGACCGAGAGGTGCAGAGGACCATGCTGGAGCTGCTCAACCAGCTGGATGGATTTCAGCCCAACATGCAAGTGAAGGTAAAGATCCTGCCACAAATTAACCTGTTAAAAAGTTCTGATATGTTTACAGAAAATGTAAAACAACCCTGTTGAATGATTTAATGTCTTGGACTCGATTTGAAAGTCTAAGATGGCGCCGCGCTAGCGGCAGCGTGTTACAGCAGCTCTCCCTCCCCCAAATATATTTTATACTAAGTCTTTTTAAGCCTTTCTTCTCTCTTCGGAGTTGTTTGTTTTCTGCTCTTCACGTGTGTTAAGTTAACGGTCAGACAATGGACCGTAATTTTTCCACGTTTCTGGCTGGGGCCATTGTTATTGTTTACTCTCGTGATCAGCTGATCGCGCTGAGTCGGCCTCTACTGCTGCTGCCCGGAGCGAGGCCTGAGATCCCCGATGAACTTCGGAGAAGACGTCGGGGTTGCAGAGCTGGAGCTCAGCTGAAGGCGAAAAGGAGTAAATATAAACCATCGGTACCGGAGATCTTAATGGGGAACATGAGCTCGGCGCGCTGGTAAAGACCCAGAGAGAGTACCGGGAGGGCAGCATCATGTGTTTCACCGAGACGTGGCTGCACTCACATCTCCCGGACCACAGCGCGGCCGTACCCGGCTTCAGGACTGTTCGGGCGGACGGAGACGTTGTTCGGAGCGGTAAGAAGAAAGGTGGAGGGATTGCAGTCTATTTGAACGAGAGGTGGTGCAATCCCGACCACGTGTGTGTGAAGGAACGTTTTTGTAGCCCGGACATTGAACTGCTGGCCGTGGGGATGCGCCCTTATTATTTACCGAGGGAGTTCACGTCCGCCATTGTTATCGTTGTTTACATTCCTCCATCAGCTGACGTAGAGGCAGCAGTGGACACCGTCCACTCCACTGTGTCCAAACTTCAGACTAAGCATCCCGGTGCATTTTTGGCAGTTACTGGAGACTTTAACCAGTCTGGATAAAGTACTGCCAACTTTGCACCAGTATGTGAACTGCCCCACACGGAACAATAAAACTCTGGACCTACTGTATGCTAATGCCATGGATGCATACAGTACTACTGCCCTTCCCCCCCTTTGGTAGATCAGACCACAACCTGGTCCTGCTGACTCCCAGGTATGTTCCCCTGGTGCAGAGGCAGCCTGCGACCACCAGGACTGTGAGGAGGTGGACACAGGAGGCCAAAGACACCCTGCAGGACTGCTTTGAGTCCACGGACTGGGATGTGCTGTGTGGACCACATGGGGAGGACATCAACAGCATGACGGACTGTATCACAGAATACATTAAATTCTGTGAACACACCACCGTACCATCCCGGCCTGTACAATGCTTCCCCAACAATAAGCCGTGGATCACCAGTGACCTGAAAGTTCTTCTTAATAAGAAGAAAGCAGCCTTCAGGTCTGGGGACAGGGAGGAGCTCAGGAGAGTGCAGCGCCACCTGAAGGAGAAGATGAGGGAGTGCAAGGACTCCTACAGGAGGAAGCTGGAGGCCAAACTCCAGCAGAACAATGTGAGGGAGGTGTGAAGGAGATTACTGGGTTCAAGGGGAGAGAGAGACAACCAGGGGGCTCCCTGGAGAGGAACAATGAGCTAAACTGTTTCTTCAACAGGTTTAGTTCACCGCCCTCATCTGTCTCCTCCACACACCACACCTCCCAAACACCTCTGCTGCCTCCCCCCCTCCCCCCCTCTGCCCCCCCTGGTGAACTGCATAGAGCCCTCAATCTCAAAGGGCTCTTCCTCCATCGACACCTTGACACCCTCCCCCAACCCCCTCTCTGTGACGACTGGCCATGTTAGGAGACAGCTGGAGAGACTCCACCAGCGCAAGGCTGTAGGACCTGACGGCATCAGCCCCGTGGTCCTGAAGACCTGCGCCGTCCAGCTGGCTGAGGTCCGACAACACCTCTTCAACCTGAGCCTGAAGCAGGAGGTGGTCCCGGTGTTGTGGAAGACGTCGTGCCTGGTTCCTGTCCCCAAGAAGAAGACTCCATCTGGCCTCAACGACTACCGACCGGTTGCCCTCACATCTCATGTGATGAAGGTGCTGGAGAGGCTGGTCTTGGCCCACCTCAGGCCGCTGGTGAAATCTTCTCTGGACCCGCTGCAATTTGCGTACCAGCCTCATGTGGGAGTGGACGATGTCCTCATCTACCTGCTGCAACGAGCTCAGTCTCACCTGGACAGAACCGGTGACTCTGTGAGAATCACTTTCTTTGATTTCTCCTGTGGATTCAACACCATCCAACCACTGCTGCTGAGTGAGAAGCTGCGGGTGGTGGGGGTGGACGCGTCCACCGTCTCCTGGATCACTGACTACCTGACAGGCAGACCACAGTTTGTCCGTCTGGGCAGTGTGCTGTCTGATACGGTGGTCAGTGGTACTGGAGCTCCACAGGGAACTGTTCTGTCT